>NC_047661.1:56092158-56777600 GCF_011762505.2 Arvicanthis niloticus
CACACACACACACACGCACGCACATGCACATAGACATGCATGCATGCACACACACGTGTGTGAACTCATATGTAAAATGTTCTGATCTTGGGTAACCATATCCTAATTTACTCCACAAAACCATTGGCTTTGAGATGAGTTTTGGCCATCTGATTTAGTTTTAAACAACCTTATTACATAATTTTCTTTTTAAAAAATGTGCTTGCTTGTTTGTGAGATTGTGTATCATGGCACATATGTGGAAGAGAGAGGACAATTGGAGTGAGTTGTTTTTGTTCTTCCACCAAATGCGTCCCAGGGACCATAATAAGGTCATTTGACTTGGCACCAAGGTCTTCTGCCTTTACCCACTTTATGAACTTTCCAGGCTTTTGCAAACTTTTTCTTTAAAATTTAAATATCAGAGTCGGGAGAGAGAGTTTAACAGTTAAAAATCACTTGCTGCTATTGTAGAGGACTCAGGTTCCATCCTCATTTGACAACTCACAATTGCCTCAGACTCCGGTTCCAAGGATCAGTTACCTTCTTCTGATTTTTATGAGCACCTGTACACATGCAGTTCAATTATACACAACCAAGCCCATATACATAAACATAAAAATTGTAAAATGAGTCTTGAAACACTTCAACTCTCTCAGATTTGTGGGGTTTTTTTTTTTTTTGCTTGTTTATTTGTTTTGTTTTTTCGGGTTATTTTGTTTTTTTGTTGTTTTTTGAACTGTACTTCATGATGCAAGTCATTGTCTTTAACATTATTTTCATTGGATTTTGTTAGACTCTTCAGAAGTTCAAGGTATTATTTTCTCTTGAATTATAGTTATTAGTTAAGTGATTAGCAGAAAGTACTTGTAACTGAATATGGGCTAGGTCTAACAGTTCTAACTACTAGTCAAAATAGGAAAGGAAATATCTATATGAAAACCAAGATTGTTCTCATCTAAGACACTTGAAAACACATTCATTACAGAAATATTAGTCTTAGTTTTGATAAGAAAATTTAAATTAATTACAGAAGTTGTATTCTAAAGATGCTGTGTGTATGTGTGCACATGAATAAGAAATTCTGTTAAATGTATGAGACCCAAAATAAATTAACACACTTACCTAATTGCTGACACTGAGAGTTATTTTATCACTAATACTTAGTGTGCAGTGTGTAATGCTTAGATTTTGTTTTAGCTGGGAATGTCAGCCTTGAATCTCACAATTGTGACAGTGAAGTGCACCATTATGTTTTGTCTTCTTAAAAATCAAGAGAATATGGGCAAATGTCCCTGTTGGGTGCATCCAAGATGAAGCCTGGGATTTATTTTAGAACCAGAGTTTTCACTATGCTAAATTGAACTCTCTTATTTAAAAATAAAAACCAGCCTCGAGAACAGAAAAAAAAAAACATGAGATAATTCTGGGAATTCAAATTAAATACATTTTTTTGGAGGTGAGAATTAATTTACTTTAAAGTCCTATTTTCAAATAAATCATTTTGCTTTGATGTCTAAATTTATTTTCTAAATATTATTTCTTTTTCTTTTAAATAAGTATTAATTACATGTAATATTGCTTTTCGTGCATGTATGTATGTATAGCACATGTGCGGGTCATGAATGCAGCCAGAAGAGAGCCCTGTATATTCTGGACATGAAGTTACATATAGATGTGAACTACTGAAAGGGTGTTGGAACCCAGGTTCTCTACAAGAGTCTTAACTACTGAGTGTTTCTTCAGAACCCAACATTCTTTTTAAGTGAAGACTTTAAAAACTGAAATCATTTTCTGAATATTTTGATATGAGTATAAAAGTTTTTAATTTTTTTTAATTTTAAGGGGAATTTAGTGATGGATCCAATGAGGCTGGTGGCATCTACCAAGTCCTTGAGATACCCTATGAGGGGGACGAAATCAGCATGATGCTGGTACTGTCCAGACAGGAAGTCCCACTGGCCACACTGGAGCCTCTGCTCAAAGCACAACTGATCGAAGAATGGGCAAACTCTGTGAAGAAACAAAAGGTGGAAGTGTACTTGCCCAGGTGAGAAGTCCTATGTGGCCCTGGGCATAGCACACTGCTGTGGTCCAGAAAATCTTCTGCAGATGCTTTTGAGTTTTAAGTGTTCTCTTCTTTTCTCTTCCTCCCATTCTCCTTCTTCATCCTCCCTTCCTACTTTTCTTCCTTTCTTCCCCTACTTCATCCTTCTTTTCATCCACATCTTTCTTCTTCAGCTCTTCTTCTTCCCCTATCTCCTCCATCTTCTCTTTTTTCCTTCATTCCCTTCTCTTTAATATTCATTAATACAGACATGACCTACCTACCCAGAGATGTCCATCTACTCTCTGGTTTGTTCAGCACTAAGTGCTACATATTGATGAAATTGATTATAGCTAGGAAGAAAACCTCTGATAATATTGAAAGCACTTGCAAACAAGCCACTGTAGTAGGTACTGACACTTACTCATGTACAAACAAGAAACAAATCTACTCAAAATCCTTCCTGTGGCCAAAGAGTAAGATATGTGCGTGGCTTTACTGCTGTGAATACTGTTCTCTTCTTGACTCCAACGCAGGCCCCTTAGCACATCCAAATTTAAGAGCATGTTGTTTTCATTTCCTGGTAGCCATGCCACATGTATGAATGCTTTTCCATGTCCAGGTATCCATTTATATTCCCGCACTGACCTACAGTTCTCTTCTCCAGATATTGATTACTGAGACGTAATGGTCAACTGTGACATTAGACCTTCCAGGAAGCCTTTGGTGGGCTATAGACTCACATGCATAATGAATAATTTAAGCTGGAGAACAAGATATACTAATTAATAACATACAATGTGTGTGGTTTTGTGTATATAACAGTTCAGTTCTATGACTTGTTTTATATTAAAATTATTCAAATAAAAGTTTCTATAAATACTAAATGATGATGACTAAATTAATACATGTATATTATTAAATTATATTAATTAATATGCATTCTGATTTTAGGACTTGATATTTAAAAGTTACATTTTATGTAAATGCTTGCTTTGTTAAAAAACATAGTTGATGGTTTGCCTTTGTGAATGAAATATATATGTAGACATATTTGTGATGACTGTATATGAAGACTATGTAAATATGTATAGCTATACCTTGCTTAATCTTCTTATAAAAATTAAAGTAATCATAACCAAGATATTTAGTGTATATTACTTTCCATGATGATACATTTACATAGAAAGATTCTATTAGTCTATTCTCAAGTAGTCAGTTAATATCTAAATATGATAGCAATTTTTTAAAATATAAAGATTGATTTTATATACTTATTATATGAAATAGGATATTTTAAATTGTAACATTTAATTATAAATATTAATAATTAAACCTAAAATATTATTTAAGGCATAAAGTTTTAAACAATGTTACTCATGTTAAAACTCACCCAGTGATTTTTTTTATCATAGGTTTAAATGTTTTCTCATAGAAAATTCATAAATAATACAACAAATTCAATACAGTGTTAATGCTTCTATTATTAAATTCCATAAGCTCAGTATAGCTTGTGGAAGCTCATTTTCCATAAACTCTATAAAGATCTAAAGTCACTTAAGGGTATTTTAGCAGAATTCTAAATGAGTGCTTAAGAAATATATATTCTAACTCATCCACATTCACTAGGAAATGTGTCCTCCAGGTTATGTCCACTGGGAAATAGAATATGGCAGCAGAATAAAATTAAATTTTCATTTTCTCAGAGTTATTCTTCAATTATAAAACAGTTTAGCTCACTTGCTCCTACTAATGTCTCTTACTAAATTAGGCTCAGCTAATTACCATGTGTCCATTTCTTCAGTTTTATAAACTTTTCCTCTCTATGGACGATGTTCAGATTAGAAGTGTAAATAGCTCAATAAGATAAATTTGCTTTTTATATTGTAACAGAGTGACTGTGTTGAAGCAGGTGTATGTCCTAGTAGTCGATGGCAAAGTTTTTCCACATTTTATAGTATTAGCAGCCCAGCCGCTAAACAGTTGATGAAGGTGGTGGCTTCTAAACCCCTATGTGAGCAAAGGTTAAAATGCTTCTAACAGCTAGATTCTAGGCTTACTCAAGGATGACATTTAATACTTTATGTTTTCATGTGGAGATATTATTTTAAAAATGTAAGCTTCATTTTCATAGCTATATTTCATAGCTGGTTTTGTCCTACCAGGCAGACACTTTTAATTTCATTCATAGTAGAGTTTATATGGACAGTATGAAATACCAATCAACCTTAAAGGCTGTAGAGAGGACGGCTGAGGCTGTGGCTTAGTTGATGGAGTGCTTGCTTAGCATTCCTGAAGCTCTGGAATCTATTCCTAGCACTGCATAAGCTGGGCATGGTGGCTTTTCAGCCCAGAATTCCAGAGGTGGAGCCAGGGGTTCAGAAGTTCAAGGTCATCTTCCGCTACATATTAAGTTTGAGGCTAGAGATATATAGAGAATTTGGAAAACTGTAGTCAGAAAGACCTAGGCTACTAGCCTCATTTTTCCACCATTAATTTAGAGCAAATGACTTAGTTTTGTTTATTTGTTTGTTTCTTTTGTTTTGTTTTTTGTACTTTGATTATTTTTTGTAGCCTACAGAAAACAATTCTTTGTCCTAGGGTTGTATGGGTCATGATAAAAAAACAGGACATGATATGTAAAATGTGAATGAGGGGGTGATAGTAATAGATATTCTAATAGTCTGCAGTAAGAGGAGAGAGGTGATAATGGAACACTATTTTCAGTTGCATGTAAGAGAAAAAAGATAGGAACAGACAACTAAAGAGTATTGACAGTTTTTCATTTATGTTGAACAAAAATCATGGAAAAAGCTACATATTAGATACTTTTGCATTGATATGAGTTTTTGTATTCAGGATATTTCAAACATTGAAATAAATTAAATCTGAACAGTCCTGTTTTCACAACAAATTTTCATATTATGGTATAAACAAGGAATAGAAGTCTAATTTAAATTAAAACTATAGTAAGTTTCAGTATTTGGATTAGTGTGTTTGATATATAAAGACTTGTCTCTTGGTGTTTTTTTTTTTTTCTTTTTGAAACATTAACCTGCCAAACTTATTGTTCCCTAGTAATCCTCTTCATATCTGGGAATTATTTCAATAGTTATTTCCTTCTAGTTCTTACAGTGTCAGATTATGCTAACATAATGGGCGGTTTTACTTTTCTCATTAAAGACATAGGTTGTTGCCTAAAAATTTATGTTCAGCATGTATAGTCAGCAAAAGGTAGCATCAGAAAAAAATTCTTTCTGACATATTCTTGTGTTTTGTTTTTAAAATATTACACATGTTTTCATTTATGAAATTAAAAAGTGCAAGTATGTTAATTCCATATCTCTTACTATGACTAGACTACTAATATGATTCATTGATTAAGGGGGAAATTTGTATATTAACCAATGAAACAATTTCTATAAAGTTAAGATTCCATTTATGGCTATGGTAATTAATATTTTATTTCTTTTTACAAAGTATGCTTAAAAATCCTTTGAAGAATAAAAATCTGTTTTGTTTTTAAAAGTTCATCTGTAATTGTAAAAACTTACAGCATTAAACACATAATATTTACCTAATTTCTATTGATAAGTATATTTTGCAATGACATCATGAAAATATGCTTATTTATTTACCAAAGTAAAGTATAACAGCAATGATAGGTTTTTTTTAATAGTAAAAGGTTTCATGGATTTGAAATGCTTATTTTATTAATTGTACGATTAAATTTGACATGTTTTTTACACTGTCCATGTTAGGTAGGGATGGAGAGGCACCATCAATAGACCAGATAGGAGGAGGGGGCTGAGTAAATTTGTCATGGGTCATTATCAGCTTGAAAAATCATGACTATTACTTAATGCATCACAATATTTTGAAAATTACTGATTTAAGAATTTTTAAAAATATTTTTATATTTAGAGAGGGTGAGGGCTATCAGCCTTGGAGCCACCATTTATGAGTTTTACATAGGACTTAATGATACCTAAACTAAATATTCCTTTAAGATCTCATGTATTATGTATTGTGTGTCCATAGCAAATGTTGTTCTACTGGTGAATTTAAATGCTATTGTATTATCTCACTCTCTTTGATCCCTCCTCTTTTTTTATTGAAAACAATAGTTTTTATAATATGTTCTGATCATGCTTCCCTCCCCCAATTCTTCCTAGATTCTCCTCATCCCTCCATCTACACAACTCCACCCTCTCTCTCTTTAAAAATCAATCAAACAAAACCAAGACTCTCCCTTTCCTTTCTCACCTCTCCCCAGAAATTAAAATATTCAAGCAGGCGACTAATAAAAACGTTTCAAAGAAAAGAAGATGAGACAAAAACTCTACAAAAATACCATTGTATTCAAGTTTCTTTATTGTTCCCCATGACATGCATATGTTCAGTCCAGATGGAATTCCACAGTTGAGAGGGAGAATAGACATAGGTTCCCATACCTAACCAACAGGCTATCTGTGGAATTGATACCCACTAGCATAAGAAGAATTAGTCTATTCCAGTTGTGACTCCCTGCTTTTATAAGCATAATCACATACTTCTTTCAGTCAAGTCAGTTTTAGCATAATGTATGCACTATAAAATACACTTTTGTCATCAACATGCTAAGCATTTATCCTTGTTCCAGGTAAGATGATGCTGAAACTAAATATTTTCTTCTCATATCTTCTCCAGGTTCACCGTGGAACAGGAAATTGATTTAAAAGATACCTTGAAAGCCCTTGGGGTCACTGAAATTTTCATCAAAGATGCAAATTTGACTGCTATGTCAGGTAAGAAATAAATATCAATTAAAATGTTATTGATAAAAAGCTCTTCAAAATAATGATGGTCTGTCAATCACTTCTCATGAATTTTTTTATATATAATTATAACTTATCAAATAAATGGAGCAAAAGGCATATTTACTTATACAAGCTGTAGATATAGCTATAGCATTTCATATACCCTGATGTGAGCCATTTTAGTAGATAGCTTTCCAGAGCTCTTTATTTATGTGTCTTCATATTCTCCATCTTGTCTGATAAAAGTCTTATAGAATAAATAATAAATATGCTAATTGAATAAATAAATATATATTACTAGAATAAGTTACATAAGAAAGATGAATTAATACCTCTTGTTGTAAGAAACAGACCAAATTTTTTTAAACAGAAGAAAAACTACTCAGTGAGATGTAAAACATTTCCTAAATCTCCAGTAGATGTTTTTAAAAAGCAATTGTAAAGAATACTAGAAAATAAAATATATCTTGTTAAATTATTGGAGAATGAAATTAAAATGCTGGTGACATTAAAGCATTTAGGATCATTAAGTAACTTTGGATATAGTTTTATGTGATTAACATAAAATTTCCATTGATAAAGGCAACAGTAAGTTAAGCCTAAATAAATAAGTTTATATGACTTTCTAATTTTTTGTTACAATAGAAATATGAAATTCAGTTTTTTTATATCACAAAACAAATATGCATTAAGATGAAGGAAAATAAACTTGTAAGGCCTCTTTACAGTCAATGTATGTAAGCCTAGTACTCCAACTAGAGTGTAAGGCTCTGGGATTTTCTTTATCCATTCCTGTGTTAAGGAAATAACTTAATTTTACTCTCCCAAATAAGCCATCTGCATGAGATTCCAGCTTTTATGCCTCTGCTGAGTTCTGAAAAAATATATTCTCCATTTTAGAAATTGCTTACACAGGTACATATGTGAATGCATATTCTCATGTACATGTACTGTATGGAGAGAGAAAGACAGAAAGAAACAGAGACAGAGAGAAAGACAGACAGAGAGACAGAGAGACAGGATGAGTCATAGGGTTCAAAAAATCCTAACACCCTCCAAGAATTTTCTGTAAGCATCACTCAGCCTCTAATAGTGACTTCATATAATTCTGATACATTTAGCAATGCAACTCTACTTCTCATTCAGGGAGCTTGGCACCCTGAGCATCAACAGACATTCTCTGCGAGCCTACTGTACAGATGACTATCTATACAATGTTGCGCGTGCTTCTCGAGTCCCCTTCGCCCGCGAAAAAGGACACAAGAGACAGTATTCGGGTAGTTACTGCAAACGAGGCTTTACTCTGTATCAGCAAACGTGGAAAAATGCGGAAGGGGTGAAGACAGGAAGAGGCCCCACTTAAATACACCCTAGAGTGACGTATTCACTTCTGATTGGCTGTTCGCTCACCACCCAATATTACGCCTCGGGATTGGCCAGTGACTTTGGCGGGCTTTCTGCCTTTGCAGCTGTGCAGTTACTTGTTTACTACTGGGAAGACACGAGGCCAGCGCCATCTTGGAATGGTGAACGTATAACCACTGACCACGGCTTCCTACAATACAATATACATACATGTCTACACAAGACAGATCTGTTTTCCTTTAGTAAATGTCATGATGGTTCATGTCCCAATTCCTAGAGCTGTAAGCATCTCATTGGCATAGTTAGGAGGGCTAGACTAGTGGAGATTTGAACAATAGTATGGTATCTTTGTACCTGAGTCAGGAATATATTCATAGCTGAAGCATAAAATCCTAATGCCTTCTTCCTTGTAAATTTAGAACATTTATCTTATTCTACTGGCTGCGTTTCCACTGGATAATTACATTCTGCTTTCTTTACAGTGATTCCTCACTGTCTCCCAAGCATCCAGGCAGATATATTACCCAAATATAACACCTGCTACCACTGAGAGGTTAGCTCTACTAAGGCAAGTCATTCACTGTGGTCAGTGTGACTAGTAATTTTAGACATATTTAGATTCATAAAGTAATATTTCATTGCTTTTACTATGACACAGATGTAAACCATAAATGTTTGTTGTGATGTCTTATGGATTTAGAATAAAACTAAAATCTTCAAAGAATTTTTAATCATCTGTGCAAAAAAATGCCTAGTCATTTGATCAAACCTATTAGAAATAGTTAGAACACAGTAAGTGTTTGCTGAGACTAAAATGGGTTGAGGGAATAAGGGATCCAGGCTGTTAGGGTGCATCTACAGTTCTTGGGATGTCAGTGACCAACCAGACCAGCACTAGTCATCCTGAACACCATCCTGTTTAGGATTTGGGTTGCTTGAATGCCTCTGAAGCAAACCTCTCAAAATTTGCAGTGAGAATTCTTTGATTGTTGAATGAGTAGTTTGATAAAACAGTAGCATGCCAGCCACCCCAACTACTACTCCTTTCTCCCTCTCTCTATCCTCTTACTCCTCCCTTCCTTTCTCCTCCCTCTTCCTTTCCCGCTCTCCTTCATTAATCCAGGAACCATTCATTTTTTTGCCTCTGCCTCTTCTAATTTCAGTGGGGTCTCTTGGTCTTGTTTATTTGGGTACCAAATGCTCTGCTTTACATAGTTCAAATTCTTTTAAGATGACTAATTTTTCATCTCTCCAAATAATCGGAAAACTTTGATGGGTAGGGATTCTATAATTATTCTTGTTTATTTAGATGTAAGATTGTAATCTACATGAAATATATGAGTTTTTTCCATTAAATAATTTATTTATTCACTTTATATTCCAATTACTGTTCTCCTCCTCCTGGTCCCCTCCTCACAATCCTCCTCCCAACCCCCATCCCCTTCTTTGTGAAGATGGATGCCCCCTTCTCTTCAGGGCTAGCTAAGTGTATCTTCTCCCCCAGAGGCCTGATAGGGCAACCCAGTTAGGGGAACCAGATCTACAGGCAGGCAAGCAGCCCCTGCTCCAGTTGTTGAGAGACCCACATGAAGACTGAACTGCATGTCTGCTACATATGTGCCACGGTCCTAGGTCTATCCTGTATATGCTCTTTTTGGTTGGTGGTTCAGTCTCCGACAGCCCCCAATGATCTGGGTTAGTTAACTCTGTTGGTCTTCCAGTAGAGTTCCTATACCCCTCAGGGGCCCTCAATCGTTCTCCCAACTCTTACATAAGATTCTGTGAGGTCTGCCTAATGTTGAGTTGTGGGTCTCTGTATCTGCTTCAGTCAGCTGCTGGATGAAGCCTCTCAGAAGACAGTTATGGTAGGCTCCTGTCTGCAAGAGTAGCACAGAGTACCATTAATAGTGTCAGGGATTGGTGCTTCTGCATGGGATAGGTCTCAAGTTGGTTGGACAATCTCTGCTATAACTTTGTACCTGTACTTCTTGTAGACAAAACAAATTTGGGGCTGATTTTTGTGGGTAGGTTGGTGTCCTTATCCCTTAACTTGAGGTCCTTTCTGAAAACAGTACTTGAGGTTCTGTATTTCCACTGCTAGGAGTCTTAGGTAAAGTCACCCCTATAGATTCCTGAGGGCCCCTCCCTCCATCTCAGGTCTCTGGCAAGTCATAGAAAAACCCTCCTACCTCCACAACTCTCACCAGCTACAGATTCGTATTCATTCTCCTGGCCCTCTGGCCTTCTCTCCTGTCTCTCCCCACACCTGTTACTGAACTCCCCAGTCCCTCCCTATCACTCTACCCACCGAGTTCCTCCCTATGCATGTCCTTATGGGTCTGGCTTACCTCACTCAGGATTATATTCAAGGTCTATCCATTTGCCTGCAAAATTCATAATGTCCTTGTTTTTAATAGTGGAATAATTTTCCATTGTGTAAATGAACCACATTTTCTGTATCCATTCTTTGGTTGAGGGTCATCTGGTTTGTTTCCAGTTTCTGGCAATTATGAAGCTGCTGTAAACATAGTGGAGCATGTGTCCTTGTGGTACGGTGGGGCATCTTTTGGGTATATGCCCAGGAGTGGAATGGCTGGGTCTTCAAATAGAACTTGTTTCAATTTTCTGACAAACCGCCTGACTGATTTCCCAAATCAGTTGTACAAATCTTCATTTCCACCAGCAATGAAAGCATGTTATTTTTGCTCCACATCCTGGAAAGCATGTGCTATCACTTGAGTTTTGACCGTAGCTATTCTGACAGGTTTAAGATGGCATCCCATAGTTATTTCGATTTGCATTTCCCTGATGACTAAGGATGTTCAACAGTTCTTTAAATGCTTCTCAGCCATTTGAGAGTCCTCTGTTGAAAATTCTCTGTTTACCTCTGTATCTCATTTATAACTGCATCATTTGGTTTGTTGGTGTCTTAAGTTCTTTATATATTTTGGATATTAGCCTTCTTTCAGATGTAGGATTGGTGAAGATTTTTTCCCAATCAGTAGGCTACTGTTTTGGCCAATTGACAGTGTCTTTTGTCTTACTGAAGCTTTTCAATTTCATGATATCCCATTTATTACTTATTCATTGTAGAGCCTGAACCACTGATATTCTGGTGTGCTAATGAATTCAAGGCTATTCTGACTTTCTGTTCTATTAGATTTAGTGTATCCAGTTTTACACTGGGGTCCTTGATCAATCTGAGTTCTGTGCAGGGTGATAAACATGGATCTTACTGCATTCTTCTACATGTAGACATCCAGTTAGACTAGCACCATTTGTTGAAGAAGTTTTCTTTTTTCTATTGTATGGTTTCACTTGATCAAAAATCAAGCATTAGTAGGCAGAGATTATGTAATTCTTACTGACCCTCAAAAGGACTCAATAAAAATATTTGCATGTGGTTAGTTAATACTTTCTATGTTTCTAAGGTTTATGGGGTTGTTAATGATATATAATATGGACGAAATTTCATGCTGTATCTCTTATTTTCATAAAAACAAATGCTAGTGTGGGCAAACATATAAGTGCCATATTATAAATTTAAGAAAATCTTACCTGATCCAGAGAAAGAAGCATGAACTAGTTTTAAAACTTATATTTGTTTATTTTTATTTGTTTATTTTTATAAGGGTATATATCTTGAAAATATATTTGCATTTCACATGGGTGCAGTGCCCACCAAGGCCATAAGAAAATAGCAGATCTTCTGGGGCTACAGTTACATAAAGTTGTTAGCTACCATGTTGGTGCTAGGAATCAAATATATGGAAAGGAGTTAGTGCTCCTAGCCACTGACTCTATCTCCAAAGTTTGGAAGGCTTATGGGTCAGGGGGAGGACATAGCACCCTAATTTAATATAAGAATGATTGAGAGAAATGTTTTCTCAGAACACAGGTTCTCAAAAAGTCAAGTATCCTTTACACATCAAACCCAGAGAAGAATCAGCAATAGATCAAGACCATCTTGTCCATCACAACAGGAAACAATCCTAGAGGCCAGTGATTTCTCTGAGCATCTACAATGCACAGCACAAACTCCCATATTGACTAACTTCCCAATCCTTAATTTCACCATTGACCAGAGTATGAGAAATCATGGAGTAGAGTAATCATAATGGAGAAAAAGAAGAAAATAAATCAAAAGTCAATTAAGACACCTTGCAAAAGACTGAAAAAATAAGTATAGATGACTTTGAGTCTGAATAGAAAGAAATATTTGAATGCTGAGAATATTTCTGAGCAATTTAGAAAACAGCTATATCTCTTAGCTCTAGAATAGGGTTATATGTTCCCAGGTGGGAGAAGAGTGTTCATTTGTTATTTTTACCTATGTACATGTGTGATAGGGTATGATTGTGTGTGTGTGTGTGTATGTGTGTATGTGTGTGTGTGTGTGTTGGTAAGCATTCCCATGTAAATATGTAGATACTAAAAGAATCCTGGTTGTCTTCCTCTTTTCCACTCCATTTTCTTTTAAGAAAGGATCTTTCACTGAATCTAGCCATTGTCATTTTAGTTAGACTGGCTGTCCAGTGAGCCTCTGGGATCTTTCTGTTTCTTCTTAGAACTGTGATGGTGGTGTATTGTGCCACACTTGGCTTTTTCATGTGACAACTAGGGATCAGAAATCAGGTCCATGATTTTATGACATGCACTTTACCCATAGAACCATCTAACCCACTTAAAATTTTTATTTCTTACAGATCTTAGTACTGTTTGTAATATTACCTTGTACACGTGTTACTTTGTCAACAAGAATTTTACTTAGTATTTTAAAAAACTAAACAACACGCTAATAGTATAGTCAACCTGTAAATTTGATAGCATTCAAAGAACCGTCTATCATTGTTGTAAAATGAAAGATTCTTAAATTATAGATGAAAAGGTAAACCAACAATCTATGTCATCTCCTTTTGCATCAGGAGAAGCCAAATGACTTGAAATCTTTTACTAAGCTCCTGGTGGAGGCTCCTTCATTTTTATCCCTTTCAGTCCACTCTTGTTTGGATGCTTATTACTGCTGCCTTAGGCTACTTTAATAACCTGCTAAATGGTTTCCAGTCTCTCTCCAATGTTTCATTGCCAAGATTAATCACCTTAACACTCACTCTCAGGTCATTGCAGCACCAGCTCAAAACCTTTCCTTTGTGGTTGCTATTACCTGTTCCACAAAAAATTCTCATACCTCCCTCCCACGTTCTACTTAGCCTATGTTCTGGTGACTCTGAATACTTCTTCTGCATCTCCCATCTCCCCAGGTTCTTGCATATAGGAAATCTCTTCCATTTGAATTGAACCTCACCCACAGATAGCCCAAACACCATCAAGCCACTGAGATTACATCAACTAGAAGCAGTCACTCATTAAGTCCCTGGTATTTTATGTTCCTTTATGCTGTACATCACACTTCTTATTTGATATGTATGTTACTTATGCATTTAATATCATAGGTATCCCAGGTAGAATATAAATGTCCCAAAGATTGATTGTGACACATGTTTCCTCAGTGCCCATCAATTTAACTTACTCAGTATTCAATGAATGCAGATGTGAATGAGGTAGGCTGTTCAATATTCATTATGTTGACTTCTTCATCTCAATTTGATACCATTGCTTCCGATGCTAAATTCCATTAACATAAAACACAGTAAAGACTCATACAATAAACATGGAATGCTCAGTACTGAGAATCATTTTCTTCTCAGGCTCCATTTAAAATGCTCAGATAGTTGCAGTGAGAATCCTTGTATAGAGGAGGGCTATTTTTATAATAGAAATGAATGACATTTGGATTAATAGGTAATCTTCTTGGACGGTATAAAGGGCCAGAAAAAGAGACTACTAAATCCTTCAGCATAAAGTACAAGCTTTAATAAAGAAGCCAATAAAATAAAGGACTTGAAAAGACACAGTGAAAGGCATATTCAGGTCAAACACAAGCATTGTAGATTGATGCTGGCCCAGCTCCTGTATCCTTCTCCCTCTTCCTCTTTCTTCTTGTGTTGTAAGCCAGAGGGCTTGTTCCTCTTTCATTGCCACAACTCAACTTCTATTCCTATGTTTTTACCTGACCATTGTAAAAGTGAATGTGATCTTTTTGCTTGTTTTAATTATCTCTTCACTAATGTCTTCTAAACTCAAAGCAAACAGATGCTGCTATTTCTGGACAAAGTCCTGGCCCTCTGACATCATGGTCAAAACTTATAACACGAGACACTTTGTCTACTGCTTTCCTGCTTCCTCCTAGTCCACACTGCGTGGAGGAGACCTTCCAGTCATTGCTGCTATTTCTCTCGCTTTGTAATTGCAATGCTGTGTCGAGTGACCTTACCTCCTTCTCTTTGACTCCTCTGCTTATTCTTCCAGAACCAGCCCAGCTGTCCCCCTTGTCTGGCATCCCTCTCTTTCTTTCTTGGCAGTTTCCTTCTCTTCACTTGGAACCTGGTAGGGCTGCACACCTAAATCTGTCACCGTGTTTCACCTTTTACTTGTACTGTCTTGTGTATACACTTGCCCCAGAGCTGCAAGCTGTTTCAAAGCTTGGGACTGTGTGAGAAAGGTCATTCTTTCTTCCGAGATCAGCCTGGTGCCGGCATAGCATGGAAGATGGGTGAAGAAGGGTAGGGAGCCTCCCAATGGATGCAGCTTGGATTTCTGTGAGGCTGCTTCTCCCTGTTCTCCATTCTCCCTGCTTCCCATATTCAAGCATAAACATGCTAAATTTGAATCTGTTACCTCCACCTTTGGGTCTTCACATGGCTTGTTTCTTTATATTCCCTTGGCCTCAGGTCCTATGTACCCTCCCATCTTTCCTTATCTAACACGCTTCCAAGTAGATGTTCCCTATTGCCCCTGTCACCTGCCAACATTCTGTCTTAACATTGTTTGCTCAAGTATATGAACCGCATCTGGAAATCATGGTCATTTGTGGATTTGTTTTATTAGTGTTCTTTTATTTATGCCCACATACCTTTTTAAGGACGACGGGGCTGCTAAGTGTCTATAGTATGCTAGTGTATATAGTAGCTACTCAGAATATGAATCAATAAAGAGTAAATACTTTCTGCTTCTGGAACGAAATCTGAATGAAAACAAACATTGTTCTCATCTAGAAGTCAGACTCTGGGAAATGTTTCTAAACTTTTATGGGTGGTGCTGATGCTAAAAATAGGAGTGCCTTAAGGCACTTTTTTTTTCTACAGTTCTGCTAAGATACTCCATTTGTTATTTTAAGACTGCCCTTGGTGATGCAGAAGTCTATTTAAATTGACTATATTCAGAAACAGTGCCACAAAGGAAGTAGAGGCCAACACCTGCCTTATGGCTACCCTGGCAGCAGGATATGATCCTCAGATGCTCAGAGTCTCAGTGCCTTACACAATAAGACAAATGAAGTGCTTGCTTAATAAATATTAGCTCAGCTATTGAATGGATATCTTAGTGCTTTCTTCAGGAGGGTTTGGTTTTCTGCCCAGCTCCTCTCAGATAGACTAGAGTTTACTGGCTTTTTCCCACTTATCCATTGTAAAATGTCTGGGTCCTGGCAGCCTGGAGGAAAATAGAACCAAGCAAACCTTTGAACAGCAGTACCTGCAGTGGCCAGAAGAGAAGGCTGTTTGGGGCCCATGTGCTGACATTAAAAAGAAACAAGTTTTAAAAGAAAGAAAGAAAAAAACCAAAATTTGTAGATAGCACTTGGGAGATAGCAGTCTTTGATATGGAAGTATGGGAACCTAAATCCAATCCCTAGAATGTATGTTACAAAGCCAGGCTGGCAGTGCTAAGGGGGTAGGAGTAGAACTAGATCCCAAGGGCTGTCTGGCTAGCCAGACTAGACTAATTAGTGAGCTCCAAGCCACTGAGAGACCTTGTTTCATAAAATAAGGTATATAGCTCTTGGGGGTCAACACCCAAGATTGAGCCCTGATGTCTATGTGCATACATGTATATCCATACAACCACTTATACCCTCATGAACATACACATACATACATCCCCACAAAATAGTATCCATTCACTTTGCTTGCTGAAAAAAAAAACACAGTAAAAAATTCTTCAATGCTCCTTGTATTCTAATTAAATGCATTAGATATCTGAGTGCATGACTGGTATGTGGCAGTGTGCTAGATGTAGACGACACGAGTAGAACAGGAGAGATGCAGTCCCTTGAGTGTCATATGTCCTAGCAGGACAGAGGACTCCTTATTGTCATATAATGTCACAGGATGAAGTCCAAGTTGTTACTCCCCTACCCAGACTGCCTTCCCACAGTTCCTCATATCATTCCTGCAAGAGGATACCCCTACCTCCAACCCCTTCCAGGCTTCCCCACTTTTTGGGGCCTCAAGTCTCTCAAGGGTTAGGCACATCTTCTCTGACTGAACCAAGACCCAGCAGTCCTCTGCTGTATATGTGTTGGAGGCATCATATCAGCTGGTATATGCTGCCTGGTTGGTGGCTCAATGTCTGAGAGATCTCAGGGGTCCCAGTTAGTTGAGACTGCTGGTCTTCCTATGGGGTTTCCCTCCTCCTTAGCGTCTTCCAGCCTTTCCCTCACTCATTCACAGAGGTCCCTGACTTCAGTTCATTGGTTGGGTGTAAGTATCTGCTTCTGTATCAGTCAGCTGCTTGTGGGGCCTCTCAGAGGACAGTCATGCTAGGCTCCTGTCTGTTAGCACATCATAGCATCAGTAATAGTGTCAGGCCTTGGAGCCTCACCTTGAGATGAATCCCAAGTTGGGCCTGTCACTGTACTGCCTCTCCCACAGTCTCTTCTCCATTTTTGTCTCTATAGTTCTTTTAGATAGAAATAGTTCTGGGTCATAGTTTTGGACTGTGGAATGACAACCCCATCCCTCCACTTGATACACTGTCTTTCTACTCGAGGTGGACTCTACAAGTTCCCTCTCTCAACCGTTGGGCATTTCATCATTTCATCTAAGGTCCCTCTAAGACCGCCTAACAGGAGGTCTAATCTCCATTCCACCTTCACCCTTCAGTCACAGTACACAGTACACAGGTGGAGGGCCTGATCCAAGTCCTAGAGAGATTTACATACTAATAAGGTACCTGAAGGCCAGAGGGTGGAGCCTATTAAACATTCCTCCCCAGCCCCTCCCCCTTCCTCCCCTCCCTATTTAACTCAGGTCCACCCTGGGACTATGTGGGGTATGCATCCAGATCCATCCACCATCCGCCATGTCAATAAACCAGTTTTGGAAACCCAAGGACTTCCTCGTGTGTTGGAGCCATGCTGTGAGGAACCCTGAGGAACCTTGGAGAGGCTTTTAGTTAATGAGCAGCCCTGCCCAACTTCCAGCTGGAGGAACCCAGAGTGTTCCCAGCCTACTAGCCACAGCATGGCGGGAGGAACTC
This sequence comes from Arvicanthis niloticus, assembly GCF_011762505.2. Taxonomy (NCBI): domain Eukaryota; kingdom Metazoa; phylum Chordata; class Mammalia; order Rodentia; family Muridae; genus Arvicanthis; species Arvicanthis niloticus. Next base: position 56,109,727 of record NC_047661.1, read on the forward strand.
CGGGATCCCCAGCCATATTTTTTTCTACACCTCACTTTGAGTCCTGAGAGTCTCTCACCTCCCAGGTCTCTAGAGGACCCCCCCATACACACACCTCCTACCCCCTAGGTTGCATATTAGCATTGTTTTTAAACTTGATCCAATTTTTAGGTCTTTAGAAGCATGTGACTTTTCTGCTTCCTCCCCCGCCTTATTGCTCTTCTCTTGGAACTTTTAGTTTGTATTAATATGATGCATTTTATAATAAAAATAAACCTTATAGGCATAATTGTGAGTTGAACTGTAGTAATGGTGTCCATGTGTTGTCACAAAAAGTTAGCACACAGACAGTCTCACATTATGAAAGAACTAAGACCTTTCATTAAACAATTGCTGAATCTTGTGCAGTATAGTGTGCTGGGCTAATACTAGAAAATAACCCATCAGCAGACCCACTCCCTCTATTCAGGAGTTCACTTTTCAGACCCATCTATATGCCAGACACTAAGAGTATTCGGATGAATGGCACAGCCATTGCCTTAAAGAAGGTGGCAGTCCAAGAGGAGACAGACATTAATGCAGATGTAATATATTAGAAAGGCTTCATAGAATCAGTTTCTGCATTTGTGGGAAAAGAATGGTCAGTGTAATTTAAAGATACAGGAATCAGAGGAAACCAAGAAAAGTCTCCCCTGGGTAGAATCCAAGCCTTTGGAGGACAAAGGCCAAGGAGGATGTGGGGAAGCAAAGCAGGAGTGAAGATGGGGCATTTTTAACACAGATGATCAGAAGCACAGAGTTCAGGACAGAATATAGAATGAATATGAATATGAATATAGACAGTCTGCCTATGGAGGTGGTGGGATATATGTGTGTATGAAATAACCCTGAGGGTGAGGCAGCAGGCAGAGAGGCAGAAGGGAGGAAATGGCAGTAGGGTACTGGTATAAATCGGTTTGCATTCCCTGTGAATAGTGCAAGCTGTGCAGCCTTCCCATCCCCTTGCTCTGATATATTGTGACAACCACTGCAACTCAGGAAATGGCAACTGATATATGTCACTACTGTGTTTAATTTAAAGTTTGGATTTTTTAGCTGACATAAATAATAGAAAAATTGCATTTTGATCATGTACCATGTAAAGTTTCACATACACATATGGGCCTTTTAGTATTTTAAAAATTTAAAATTCTGAATTATATTCATTTAGTTATTCGGGGAGGGCATGCACATGTCACAGCACCCACGAGAAAGACTGGGGACAATCTGTGAGTCAGGTTTCTCCTTTCATCATGTGAGTCCTGGAAATTAAACTTGGGTCATCAGGCTTGTAGGGCAAACGCCTTTACTCACTATGCAGTCTTGCCAACTCTAAGGTCTTTTAAAAACTAGTCATTTATTATTATTTGTGTGCACATATGTGCTAGTGCATGGTGTAAATCGCATGGTGGTGAACTACTTTGTAGAGCCACTTCTCTTCTTCCTGTGAGTTCTGGGTAGTAAATTCAAGTCATTAGACTCATCTGGGCTATTTGGGTGGCTCTTGACTGATGACGAAATCAGGTGAAACACATCTATCTCCTTAAACATTTATTCATATTTTTTTGTAAAAATATAAACAACAGCTACTACTACAACAAACATTTAAAAATGCTTTAGTGTAGAAATATACAGCATCTTATCACCTATAGTTAACAATTATAACTCCTATTTAACTGTAAGTTACTGTCCATCAATCATCCTTTCCCTATCCCGCCAACACTTGGACACAGGCCACATGGAAAAGGGTCATGTTTTCCTTATTTCCAAGTGTCTAATGCACACATTAGGATAGATCTAAGAGCTAGTGCAGGCAGTTTTCTCTCTATAAGATGATATGTGTGAACTATCATTCTGTGTCTTTGTTTAAAGTGTTTGAGCGGGGCTCAGCTGTTAAAGTGGGCATCATTGCCCTGAGGACCTGGGTTCTATTGCTCTTGATTTCAGGGCCATAATTTTCTTGATTCATAACCTTCCATTATCTAACAGAGTGAAAAAAAATCATAATTTGAAAATAGTTATCAACTAACTGCTAAATTGTTTATCCATTTCATACCCTTTGGTTTCATGTGTTTTTTTTACCAACTAAGATATCTGCTTAATCAAATGGTTTATATTTCCTCCTCTGTTAAATAAAAACAAAAGGAATTTGAGAGAGCTAATTATACTTGATGTTTTGGACCAATTTTTGTTGCATTCTATTATTTTTTTAGTCATCAAATGTATTTTGTAGGAAAACATAATATATGAAACAGGCTATTTAATAATGTGATAATTATTACTAACTATAATATAAGGACATGAATTCCTATTAGGTGTGAATTCACAGATGCCATTGTTAGATGCCTTGATGATTATTCAGAATAATCAGGTGTTGTTTACCAGACATACCAAAAATGTTAGTGAGCATTGTTCTTCATGTATAGATAATTATGTGTTTTGAAAACGAAGGAAAATATAAAACAGGCTGGAGTTATTTACAAATTATTCAGCAGTCTAATGATAAATCAATATGAGTTTTTCTTCTATATGCCTTTGTGTGTTTGTGTGTGTGTCTGTGTCTATGTCTGTGTGTGTGTGTGTGTGTGTGTATCTATGTCTATGTGTATTCAGGTGTACATGAGTCTTTAAGTACACAGCTGTACAGGTGTATGTAGAGGCCAGAGGTCAACATCAGGTTTCTTCGTCAACTCTTCTCCACATTACTATTGAGTCACTGTCTCATTAGCTGGGCTAATCTGGCTGGCCAGGAAGGCCCAGAGCTCTTCCTGCTCTGTGTTTCCATCATGCTTGCTTTTTCAAATGGGTGCTTGGGATCTGAATTCAGGTCAAGTTTTTGTGGTGGGCAATTTACCCACCTAGCCATCTACCCAACCCTTTGGATATTTGTACTTCCCATAAATGGTGCTGGATATCAAAAACACAGTTATTTATCTGAACTTTAACTTAGACCTCCTATAATTGCAGAAATGGGAAGAACTATGTAGAGTAGAACACACTTGAGTAATCCTTTGTCCTGCTGTCTGGGTTTCTCCTTTTTCACCTGTACTTGGCATGTGCTTTATGATTCTTTTGTTTTCATCTCAGGGAAGAGTTGAGAACTCAAATCTGGAAGTTTTATAGTTTCCTAGATTCTTTACAACAAAATATCACAGACTGTGCAACTTAGTCTTTGCAAGGGAGAGCTTCCAAGTTGATTTCAAATACCTAGTTGTAGCCTTGAACTGTGTTCTATACAAGTAACATTATACAGTCTGAGTAGACTATATTTATGTATTTAAGAATATATATATAATTATGTATATAATTATATAATTATAGCAATATGTATATTCTATATATTATTAACACATATATGCTATATATATAATTATATACATATAGTTATATTGTCATATATGTTATTTTATAACAAAAGTTTTACAAGACCATGAATTTGAAAGATTGGATGTAGGAAATAAAAGGGGGAAATTTATGTAATTATATTTTAATTTTAATAAAATTATTTATCAAAAAATTAGAAGTCTATATTTGCACTATTTCTCCAGCTAAAAGATTAAAGTAAAAGTTTTGACAGCATTGGAATTTTCTCATTTTGGTGGAAGGTAGGAGCCATATATATGTATCTATGTAAATATTTACATTATAAATAATAAATATTTACATATAATATACATATCTATTATCTTGCATATTATATATACTGTCTTAGTTAGGGTTTTACTGCTGTGAACAAAAACCATGACCAATGAAAGTCACATAAAGGATAACATTTGATTGGGACTGGCTTACAAGTCAGAGATTGAGTCTATTATCCTCAAGGCAGGAGCATGGCAGTGTCCAGGCAGGCATGGTACAGACAGAGCTGAGAATTCTATGTCTTCATCTGAAGGCTGCTAGCAGAATACTGGCTTCCAGGCAGATAGTCTTAAGCCCACACCCACAGTGATACACCTACTCCAACAAGGCCACACGTATTCCAACAAAGCCACACCTAAAAATAATGCCACATCTTGGGCTAAGCATATACAAATCATCACATATACACATATGTATATATACATATTTATATATGCATTTATAAAACATATTCTTTTGTATATCATATATACATATATACATATGTGCACATATATACACATATATACACACACATATATATACAAATACATACATATAATACTCTTTTATATTACATCCAGACCACAGTTTCCCCTTACTCTTCTTCTCGTAATTTTTCTCAGCTACTTCCCCATTCCTCATTCTTATTCTATTTTCCTTTGAAAAAGTATTGGGTGATTGACATATTCTGGGTCTCCTTCCTTGGCTTATAGATGTCAGCTTCTCTACTTATCTTCACATGTACATTAGTTATGTTTCTTCAGAGACACAAGACATGTGTGTACACATATGTGTGTATAAGTATATCTAAACATTATATATTTTATATGTACATTTATAGATATTTTACATTTTATAGGAGATTGATAGTTAGATGGCTAAATCAATGGAGATGATAGATAGATAGATAGATAGATAGATAGATAGATAGATAGATAGATGGAAGATAGGTGATTTATTTTTAGTAGTTGACTCACGTATTGTAAGTTATAGTTGAGGCCAAAACAATCATCTGGCTGAATTCTTCCTTGCTTAGAAGAGTTGTCTTTGTTCTAATATGACTTCTTCAGCTGATTGGCTGAGGCCCACCCATAACGGGAAAGCAATCTGCTTTATTAAAAATCCACTAATTGAAATGTTAAATCTTGTATAAAATATGCTCACAGAACATCCAGAATGTATCAAGTATCTAAACACTAAAGCTTTGAAAAATTGATACATGAAACTAAATATTTAATCTTCACTTTTCTCTGTAGCTATCTTAGCTCTACATCCCCTTGTTTTGTGGAGACTAGCCATATTTCTTCAGAATCCTCTATAATGACTTCATTTTAAGACCCTATTTTCAATATGGTCATGTACTGATTCTTACGGGATCTGAGCATATGAATGTTTAGGGATCATAAATATACCCTAAATGGCATTAATTTGAAAGTAAGGAGAAAGGTAATTCAGTGTTGAAAATGTTCTTCCTTTTATTAAAAAATGTGTATTCTTAATATGATCTTGGGGTAATATATTGTCAAATGTTCAGATACTACAGTAATCCAAACTCAACTACCATGTTATATTTTTTCTTTTTCACATTTGTGCAGTCTAGATATCAATTTAAGTTTTTCTTGTTAATGACATCTATATTATTATAAAAATTATTAAGTTTAAGAAATTAATATTTTTATTTCTGGATCTTCACCAGTCTTCATTGTATATGTCTTGTGTCAACTTAGACAGCAATAGGTAATATATTTTTACATTGAATTTTAAAATCATTTGAGTTCACTATTAAAAACAGACTTTCTCCTTTTCTACCCCCAGAAATAAAGGAAATAAATGGTGCAGAATAGAGAAATAAATACTGGGAAATTACTGAAGGAAAGAAAGTGGTAAATTAATCAGTAGTTATAAAATAAGAGCAAATTTGAAACCATAGCAATGCTAGTCCTCCTGTGCCATAAGTAAAATCTGCCCTCATCTTGTTTTTATATCATTATCTTAGTTTCTCAGAGCTCTCAAACTCACTTACCCTAAGTGTCAAATATTTCTTTGTGTCTGTCACTAATGATCTAATTTCTTCTTTTCAGATAAGAACGAGCTGTTCCTCTCCAAAGCTGTTCACAAGTCCTTCATTGAGGTTAATGAAGAAGGGTCAGAAGCGGCTGCAGCCTCCGGTAGGTACTAAGTGGTTTTCTGGATGCTTTTTACTTCTTCCAAATTTATGTTTTTTAAATAATCTTGTGTGGAAATGGAGATCCCTTTCAGAACCCATACCAAAGAGGCCCCTCTATTCCAAGTCAGATGCCAAGCAGATATTAAAACAGCCAGAATGTTCTCAATAGAATGTGAAATGTATCCATACCTAGCCTCCCAAGGAGGCATCCTTGAGTGGCAGTTCTAAGAGAAGTTCCTCCTGCAGGGATGTTTGCATAAACATTTTTTATTATTCTAATGTGTGTTCAAACATTGTTTTCCTTCCTAATTACTCATGGAAGTTAGTTCTAAATTTTTGTCTGTAGAAAGCTTGTTTTGAAAAATTAGACATACACGTAAGAGTTGATAGATATAAAAAATACTTTTAAGTACTTTTAAATAATAATAGTGGTACTCATAAAGAAATGATTTTATTTATTTGTTTGTTTTGTTTGTTTGTTTTTGTTTGTTTGTTTTGCTTTTTGAGACAGGATTTCTGTGTTGCCCAGGCTTCCCTGAAGTTACCTCTGTAGAGCAGGCTGGTCTGGAATTCAGAAATCAGCCTGCCTCTACTGGGAAAGTGCTAGGATTAAAGGCATGTACCACCACTGCCGGGCTAAGAAAATAATTTCAACTTATCAATTTTTAAATGGACATATACTCCATTTCCAGATTACAGTAGTTAATTGTCCTTCATTATTTTTGTGTGTGATGGATACCTGTTCATGTGTGCACACATCGGTATTTATGCATGTCACAGGGTGTTTGTAAGGCAGAGGTGGGCAACAAGTGTCTTTCTTAATAACTTTCCATCTTATTTTCTTGAGACAATTTTAGTCACTGAATCTGGAGCTTACCAATTCGATTAGAATAGCAGACCAATCAGCCTCAAAGAGTCTTTCTACTTCCCCAGCACTGAATTAACATGCACGCCATCCTACCATGCCTAGCTTTTTACATGGATGCAAAGGATCTTCTGCATCTTTTCATGGATGCTCAAGTCTTCATGGTTGTGGGGCAGAAACTTTACTGATTGGGGTTTCTTCCCAGCTCTACCTTTGATCATTTTGATGGTTCTGATTTCCCAAGATAACCAAGAATGATTCACCATTGCATTTCCTGCTTTCTCTACTGATTTAGGATTACTTCCATTAAGTGTTAATCAGATACAATCAGATTTAGTAAAGCTTTCTGTTGCATAGTGATATATTAGCTAACCGTCAGGTATCATTTTTAACCTCATCAGTGATAATAATACTTTCAAGAGAATAAGGAAGCAGTCTTTGGTTTATCAAAAAAGAAACTAAAATTATCAGATAACGAAGACTATAGCAGATAAGCAGGAACTTGAATAGCCTGCTTCTCTTACTGCTGACTTTTCCTTTATTATCCCATAGAACACTTACTACAGACAACAGAAATACCTTGAAAATATGAAAGACTGCCTTAAATTTATAATCCTTTCTTTCTTCTTCCCCTTAATAGAAAAGGCAGTTTGATTAAAATACAAATAATTGTCCTAGACTAAATATAATATTTGTACAACAGGAAGAGTAAATCACCCCATTATTTTGGTTGATTTAGAGGGAAGAAATGACATGTATATGGTTCTTTTGTTTTCTTTAATGCATCAAGTGTAAATGTTAATGCCTTGCAGAAGAGCTGGGGGAAGAATTAAGAAACTCAAAGAGGATAGGGACTCCACAGCAAGACCAACAGAGTCAAGTAACCTGGACCCTAAGGGGATCCTAGATACTGAAAAACAAACCAGAGAGCATACAAGGGCTGGGCCTACATGTCCCCCTGCACACACACACACACACACACACACACACACACACACACACACACCAGATGTGAAGTTTGGTCTTCATGCGAGTCCCCCAGCAATGATAGTAAAGGCTATCCCTGACTCTGCTACCTACCTGAGGATCCATGTCCCTAACTGGGCTACCTTGTCTGGCCTCAGTGAGAGAGGATGTGCCTAGTCATATGGTGACTTGACTTGCCAGGGTGGGTTGGTATGGGGGGGGCTTTCCTTTCTCAAAAGTAAACAAGAGTATGGTGGAGGGTGGGACTGTGTGAGGGAGGATTGAGAGGGGTCTTTAATCAGGATGTAAAGTGAGTAAATAAATTAATGGAAAAATATTAATGCCTTTAAAATATTTCTGTCTTAAAACCCCTTCTTTCTGTAGATTGTTGCATTTTGATTAAATGGATAGACATAATTTTTTTGGAAAATTCTGGTGAATCTCTGCACATCCATAGACATGTAATTACTTTCTCTCTGTACCATAGGAATGATTGCAATTAGCAGGATGGCTGTGCTGTACCCTCAGGTTATTGTCGATCATCCATTTCTCTTTCTTATCAAGAACAGGAAAACTGGTGAGTGTTTTATGTGAATACGACATTATTTTCACAAGCCACAAAGAAGCTGACCATTTTTAAATGGTATATATTTTTAAGGTTGTTTCCAATGTTCTTATGCTTTTAAAAATCAAAATAATGTATATATCTACTTTTTCAAACATTGCTTCCAGGAAATATATGTCTCACGTTTTTCTTCACTCTCCTCTTCTGTTTATTTCCAAACCAATCCAGGTACAATCTTATTCATGGGACGAGTCATGCACCCTGAAACAATGAACACAAGTGGCCATGACTTTGAGGAACTGTAGGTGATGACATTTGAGTACAAAGAAAGCAGTTACAAGCACATTCTGTTTGCAAGTGGTATATATTTAGGATTTTTGTTTTACAGTATTACTTAAGGAAATATTTAAAATAGTTCTGGATAGTAGTAATCCATGTGACCTATAAGTTAGCCTGTAAAAAATGTTATCAGTATAGAGATTATGGTCCCATTGTGTCATTGTGTCTGTTGTACTGTTGTTTAAAATAAAAGTATATATTGAAAATGTGAACAACTTTTTTCATTTTAGGGGTAGCTGTAGTCTACACAGCACTGTATCTGAGATTTGAAAACTATGCTGTTTAAGAATTGTAGTAAAATAGTCCTACAAATTGTAGAAACTGTTGTTTCTGAGTTTCTTCATAATCTTGCAGAATCAACACCAAAGTGAGCAACATACATGTATATAATAAGCAATACTGTGAATACGGGAAGCCAATAGGCCACAGAAATTGAGATTGTGGGATATGTAATGCCCATAGATATTACTGGCTTTGTGTATACTGTAGTATTATATTTTTAAGTTATTAAATTATACCTCTTTTATTTATTGTTAAAAGTTTACTGTGGATCAGAATGCCACATGACTCTAAAAACAAGCTCAGATATCTCATTAGCTATTCAAGATGATATCAAAGATTCCATGGAGGAATTCCCATGTACCATTTAAATTTTAGTGATTTTTTTTTGATATTCAAACAATGATGAAATCACACAGTTGCACATTCTCTTTACTATATCCAAGAAAGGCATCAAGTGTTACATTGATGTACCAGGAAAATAGATGTAATTACTTTATAAAAATATCACTGGTAAGTGCATCATATGGAATCAATGCTTCTTAAACTAACTATATCCTGCTGACACCTGGTCACTTATTACAAATACAGGTTATTATCCAGGATGTTTAAGGTACAGTGGGTACCAACGCTTTCTAACATTTCTGACATCCAAATGATGCCACAGATATTTGACCATAGCCTTTGCTGTTTGTCACTTTGGTTGCAAAATTTTACTTAAAGCCAACATCACATTTTCACAGATTGAGAGTAGAGAGAGGAGGGTGAAGGCAGGAGATAATCTGCACTAATAATACAATGCCCTTGTCAAGCACTGATGTGATTCCAAAATAGTTCTAGTATGTACAATAGATAAATGTAAGATTCTTCTGTATATTATAACACTTGAAATACAATCGTTAAAAAATATAGAGACATTTATAAGCAAAACCCATGAAAGAATTTATGAATTTCCAAGTACACAGTACTTAACACTGAATCTTTTACAGCTTATATTTTCAGAGGACTTATAGTTTATTCATAAATCTTCATGTTATTGTAGAGTAGTGCTCTTGTTTTCATTTATAATTTATGAAGCTGGGCTGCCTGATGTTAATTCACTGTTCACATTCTGTGCTAAGAACAGTCTTTATCTTTGTATCCTTCTTGTTAATATGACATATACAGCTATACCTGTATGTTCATTAGTTGAATAAATGTATTGCCTGTAAGGAAGAATAAACATCATTATGCAATCATGTGATTCTGTGAATTCCCAAGTGCTATGTTTATTAACAGATAATAAGATTAAATTCTACTACTTGGAACTTTTTTCTTAAAATATTTCAATATATGTAAGTTACATGTTACTTAGTTGAAAATGGATGTTCTTGTACTGGTAGAAAAGTTAGAAATAATAATTTACAACACCAAGCTTTTCTTTGTATTAATTTAGTATTACTGTGTGTGTTTGTGTGTGTGTGTGTGTGTGTGTGTGTGTGTGTTTGTGTGTGTGATGCATGTGAAGGCAGAGGACAAATACTGGAAGTTGGTTGCCTGTTTCCACCTTGGAATCTCAGAATCACACTTCAGTTTTCAGGATTGTACATCAAGGACTTGTACCCATGGGGCCATCTAACTAGCCCTCAAGTTTTTCTTTTGTTTGGGCTTTGTTTTTAATTTCAGTAGTTTTTTTTTTCTCTTGAAAAAGTAGCAGTATATTTCCTAATTGTTTCATTCTCTTTAAAATGAAGAATCACTATAAGTACAAACATGTACACACATACACATTGTGCATAAAAAGGACTTTTATTCTATGAACTTATGTTTGGGAGGAAATCAACAATAATTCTGAAGTTTTTGATAGTAAGTGTATTTAGTTATTCATGTGTATATATAACACATGTGTATGTATAACATATATAACGTGTTATATATATGTTATGTATAACATGTGTTATATATTCATGTGTATATAACACATGTGTATGTATAACACATGTGTATGTATAACACGTGTTATATATACCCATGAATAACTAAACAAACTGCAATGAATAATTATAGACTTCTATTTTAGTATCACCATCAAGTCCAAACAAATACTAAAAGTATTGACATTCATTTTATAGGAACAATGAAAATCAGAAGAAAATACAGTAAAGAGTATACTTCATTCTCATTAAATATACATCTTATATAGAACACAATTCATTGATTTTTGATATATAATCAGTTTCTTGAATTTATAATGATAATCATTTGTTCTTATCTGAAAACCTGTCTTGGTTTTTTCTCTAAAACAAGAGTAATGGCTGTATTTCATTTAATAGCCTCAGGTAAGTTAAACCAGTTGAAACTTGCCCTTTTAAAGGAAAGATCTTTTCTGCAATCTTGAGCAAAGATAAAATATAATTCCAACAAAATAAAAAAATAATAGGAAAAATATTGGTGAAAACCCTGCAACTTTGCCTTAAGCTCAGAGCCTCATGGACATGGACCATCTTCTAAAGCAGACACAGTGCACGAGTCTTTAGGTAACTGATTAAATTGCAGAATTTGCTAAGGTAGAGGAAACATCCTACGAAGGTCCCAAGGCTGCTAGTAGCTACCAGGAAGGCTAAATGGCCTGTTAATATTCTGGTGCAGATTACAAAGTTGCTGCTAAAATACACATAGAAGTAATATTATACTGTCTGAGCAAGTTTTGCTTTGAAATATATATATATATATATATATATATATATATATATATATGTATGTATGTATATATTTATCCAATAAGAATTAATTGAAAAAAAGAGGCCAAGAATTTGAGAAAGGAAGGAATATACATATAGGAGAGTTTGGAAAGAGAAAGGAGAAATGTGGGAATTATATTACAATCTGAAAGAAATTCTTGGAATGAACTTATAACAAATCTCCAGTTGACTAAAGTACACAATTCAAAAGAACTTCCAGGCTTGGGTGACCATGGGTTTAAAGAGTCCAGCTCAGGTCTTTGTCTCTGAAAAGTGATTGAATCATTAAGAGTGTGTGATTCCCCAAAAGATCTCTCAGACACTGCACCACCAACCAGGCAGCATACACCAGCTGATATGAGGCCGCCAACACATCAGAGGACTGCCTGGTCTGGCCTCAGTGAGAGAAGATGTACCTGACCCTGGAGAGACTTGAGACTCCAAGTGTTGAAGAGATCTAGGGAGGGAGATGAGGCATGAGGACATCCTCTTGGGAACAGAGGGGTGTGTGGAATGAGGAGCAGTCAGGGGGACCAGACCTGGAAGGGATTAATACTAGACTGTGAACAAAGGATTAAAGAATAAAAAATGAGTATGTGATTCCAGGATAAAAAAAAAGGCATATAAAGGAACAAATGGCAAAGAAGGCCAATTTTAAGTAAGCAGCCATAGGATTTACTATTTACTAAGTGGCATGCAAGTCACATATTATTCACAGCATTTAATAATTTTCCTACTTTCAAATTGAACTAGTGGATCATCCCATTCCATTCTCCTCATGTTGTGTGTCTTCCTGTGCATGCAGATTTGTTTTGTGTTTATCACTGTCTGTTTCAGTGCGTGTGTACCAGAATGTGTGTACCAGAAGAATGTGTGCCTTTGTGTATCTCATATGTGTCTCAATATAGCTTTCTCAATGTGAGGGTGAATCTATGTATATGTGTGTCAGTGTGTGTATCTGTATTTCTGTGTGTCTAAGTGTGTATATGTGTGTCTCAATGTGTGTATGTGTGTGTTCATGGTGGATTGTTTTGTGTGCATCTGGATATTTTTCTTTTCCTGTTCATGTTTGCTTTAAGAGCTTACTCTTCTGCACTGAAGATTTGTCTACTCAAAGAATCTGTAAATGAGAGTCCATTCTTATTATCCACTGGGGAGCCATTTGCTATTCCATCAGGGCACTGATGGTATTTACTCCAAAGCTTGAGGAAACCCCATTAGAGAAAAGATATTTTTACGGCATGAAACTCATCTAAATGTAGATTGTGTTCTGAAAGTGCTTTATCATCCAAAATTTTAACATTTTTTTAAATGGAACAAAAATATGGCTAGTTTTAAAAATGCGTAAAGCAAGGTTTAGAACAATTAGTCACATAAGTAATAAGCAGGTCCATAAGTGAAAAGGATTAAGTGATAGTCTAATTGTATTACACTATTTAACAAACAGGTGATGGGTTTATATGTGAATGCATGAATGTGACAATATCTTTTCCAGTGAAGTATTGTTTTAAGACTGGCTTCTCTCTTCAGCCTGACTAGCTCAGATACCCAGCAGCAGCTCCGGGTTTTGTGGGGTCACAAATAAGAAGAGTCATGAAAGAAACCCCAGATGACCTCATGCTAATTAAAGCAACTGAAATGCTCACTCTTCCAAGCTCGGTGATATTTAACAAAGATGTTCTCATCATGACTACATATAACAGCAGAGGAAGGAATCCCTGAAAGAGGCAAACTTGTTCAGAAAAAAAAAAAGCCAGAATTTGATGCTAGTATATGTGGCTCTGGGATTTCTTTTAACCATGTGTTGATAATTCTATTTAAGATTTCTATCCTATATAAGATTTCTATTCTATATAAGATTTCTATTCTGTATAAGAGATTAAGATTATATTCTATATAAGAACAAATACTAATAAGCTATTAATAAGATTTTAGTCTCTCTAAAATATTTCAAATTGCTATGGCTTAAAGCATTGTTACAGTGAAAGTCAGTCTGGGCATGGTTCTTTGACTCTTTTTCTTTTTAATGTTAACTGTACTTTCTTTTTATTAGAATTAACTTTTAAAATTGTCATTCTGGATATAAGTTGATGGACCTTGTTTGGGGCTTTGTTTTGTCTTTTTGGCATTTTTTTCCTTTATGGTGCTGGAGACTGACTAGTCTTGGGTGTGCTAGGCACACACTATACCACTGATTTACCATAAATAAGCTACATTTACATCCTAATTTTAAATTACTTTATGTTTCTGTATATATGCTTAGGTGCTTGTCTGTGTACCACTTGCACACCTGAGGCCCACAGAGGCCAGAAGAGAAGGTATTGGACCCCCTGAAATTAGAGTTAAGATTATTGTGAGCCATCATGTTGGTGTTGGGAACCAAAACCCAGCACCTCTGCAAGAGCAGCAAGTGCTCTTACTCTTGGAGCCATCTTTGATCATCTTCCTTCCTCTTGTGAGTAGGGTTATAGTAAGCTGCCCAGGCTAACCTAGAACTCACTCTGCAACCCAGGTCAGCCTTTGTTGTAGAAACTTCCTATACCAGTGTTCTGTGTAGATGAGATCTCCATGCTATGCCACTAGGGCAGACTTGGTAGCTTTTCCCTCAAGTCCTGTGATCAGAATCTGTCATTGCCAATAGCTCTCTACTAAATGTTCCTCAGAAACAAGGAGGGAGGGTTACAGGTGAAGCATCTGGCCTAGAAAAGCATCTATAGGAGAGGATATGCATGGTAGAAATGACTAAGGAGAGGAGGTTGGGAAAGCTAAGGCACCCTGCCAATGCTCATGTACTCAGGAAGATTGCAGATACTGTCAAAATCTGAAGGGCCTGAGATTCCACTGGCCTTGCAAGGTAAAAACTGTCTACCACATTCTTGGATGTTTGTAGAAAGCAGGAGAATCCTGAGTCAAAGTGAAAAGAAATGTCCTCATTGGCAGTAATCCAATGAACTTACTGGCCTATTTCTCTTGGCACCTGAGGCCCCAGATCAGTGGTTCTCAACCTGTGGGTTGCAACTTCTTTAGGTGTCAAACAGCTGTCACAGGAGTCATCTAAGGCCATCAGAAAAAAACATAGACATTTACATTATGATTCATAATAGCAGTAAAATTATAGTTATGAAGTAGCAATGAAAATAATTTTACAGTTGGGGGTCACCACAACATGAGGGACTGTATTAAAGGGTTGAATGCATCAGGAATGCTGGGAACTACTGCAGCAAAGAGATGAAAAGGGAGAACCATAAAGCATGTTAGATTCAATGGGTGTGTTATAAGAGCAGAACCCTTGGGAGTAAAGACATGACTCAGCACTTAAGAGCCCTGGGCAATCTTACAGGAAACTCGGGGCCCATTTCTAAATCAACTATACAATGGCTCAGAACTATCAGGGACTCCAGTTCCTATGGAATCTAATGCCTTCTTCTGGGCTGCAGTGACACACTTGGTACATAGACATGCAGGCAAACACACACACACTGAATAAGTCAGAGAGAGAGAGACAGACAGAGAGAGAGACAGAGACAGATAGAGACAGTGAGAGACAGAGACACAGAGAGACAGACAGAGACAGAGACATCCTGTAAAAGTTTCTTGACTTTTACTCAGTCCAGAAATATTATCTACATTGGACTGGATAGTGAATATGGACCTTTCCCATGAGAAAAAGAATTAGTTCTTTCAAGGCCATTGTCTTAGTTAGGGTTTCATTATTGTGAAGAGTCACCATGACCACAACAACAGGTAAAAAGGCAAACATTTTATTTGGGCTGGCTTAGGATTTTAGAGGTTTCGTCCATTGTTATTATGGCAGGAAGCATGGCAACATGCAGGCAGACATGATGCTAGAGAGGTAGCCAAGACATTTGGATTGGCAAGCAGCAGGAAGAAAGAATGACACCTGGCCTGGATTGAGCATTTAAAACCTCAAAGTCCACCCCCAGTAGTAACACACTTTCTTCAGCACAGCCATACCTAATTATTATATTATATTATATTATATTATATTATATTATATTATATTATATTATATTATATTATTATAGGTAATATAATATATTATTATATTATAATAATATAATATATTATTATTATATTATTATATTATATTATTATATTATTATTATTATTATATTATAGGTGTCTTCTAATAGTTAGAAGACACCTAATTGTGCCACTTCCAGTGAGCCTATGAAGGCCATGTTCATTCAAACCACCAAAGCCATTTACAATCCACTTAAACATTCAGTCTGCAAGACAGGACAGCTGCCTGGCGCAGCAGATACACAGAAATGCTCTAACAGCCATGGCAGACTGTTTTGCAACACTTATCCATAAACAATTTTCCCTTTGGGCTCTCAGAACATGCATGTCTGTCTTCCACAAGTGGCAACTACACACTTCTAATAGAACATCATTGAACCCAGGGATTTAAAGAAATACATAAATGTAATGGAGACAACCCTGGCGTAGAAAAACAAGGCTATATTATCTATATGAGAACGATGCTTTTCTTAGAAGACATTTAGGAAATGAGTTAACAGAGCCTGTAACTCAACTCTTTGTTTTTGTTTTTAAGGATCTACTTATTTACCTCTTTATATGTGTGTGACTATGTCTGCATGTGTGCTGGTGCATATGCCCAGGGCATGTGTAGTAGCCAGAGGAAGATGCCACGTGTCTTCTATCAACACATATCCTCTATCTCTATAAATCACCTTTCCTTTCAAGACTG
Organism: Arvicanthis niloticus; assembly: GCF_011762505.2. Lineage (NCBI taxonomy): Eukaryota > Metazoa > Chordata > Mammalia > Rodentia > Muridae > Arvicanthis > Arvicanthis niloticus. The sequence goes on from NC_047661.1 coordinate 56,126,002, forward strand.
TTCCTGAACATAGAGCTCCTGTTTTCTTTGGATTTACATAACCCAGAACACCCTGTGGCCTTTAGATGATATAAGAATGTTTAAAAGCCCTCCCCCTTTAATTAACCCCCTTTAATTTAATTAATTAATTTTATTTATTTACATTTCAAATGTTGTCCCCCTTCCCAGTCCTTTCTCTGCAAGCCACCTCATTTCACCCCCCCCTGCTGCTTCTATGAGGGAGCTTCTCCACCAACCCACCCACCCCACTAGCATTCTCCTATGGTGGGGCAACAGGCCCCCACAGGACCAAGAGTCTCCTCTCCTGTTGATGCTAGATAAGACAATTTTCTGCTACATATGCAGCTAGAGCCATGGGTCACTCCATGTGTAATCTTTGGTTGGTGGTTTAGTCCCGAGTGCTCTGGGAGTTCCAGTTAGTTGATATTGCTGTTCTTCCTATGGGGTTGTAAGCCTCTCAGCTCCTTCAATCTTTCCCCAATTCATCCACTGGGGTCCCTGGGTACAGTCCAAAGGTTGGCTGCAAATACCTGCATCTTAGTCAGATGTTGGCAGAGCCTCTCAGAAGACAGCCATAGGCTACTGTCTGGGAGCACTTCTTGGCATCAACAATAATGTCAAGATTTGGTGTCTGCAGATGGGATGAATCCCAAGATGGGGTGGACTCTGGATGGCCTATCTATCCTTCAGTCTCTGATCCACTTTTTGTCTCTGTGTTTCCTTTAGACAGGAACAATTCCGGGTTAAAAATTTTGAGATGGTTGTGTGGCCCCATCCCTCAACTGGTGTCCATGCCCATTTATTAGAGGTGGTCTTTTCAGGTTCTATCTCCGCTCTGTTGAGTATTTTGACTAATACCGTCCACATTGGGTCCTGGGAACTTCTGGCTTCCCTGGCATCTGGAATCTTCTAGCAGTTCCCTTTTTCCCTATCACCACTGCTACTTATTGCTATTCATTCTCTTGACCCTCTGCACTTCTCTCCTGTCTCTCCCAATACTCTGATCCTGCTCCCCCTTTTCTCTCTCCTTTCTCTCTCTCTAAGGTCCCCCTCCCCCTATACCTCCTGTGCCCTTTTAGGTCTGGGTTCCCTCACTCAGGATGATATTTTCTAGTTCCATCCATTTGCCTGAAAAAAATTCAGGAAGTCTTCATTTTTAATAGCTGAATGGTATTCCATTGTGTAAATGTACCACAATTTCTATATCTACTCTTCTGTTGGGGGACATCTGGGTTGTTTCCAGCTTCTGGCTATTATAAATAAGGCTTGACTTTTAAAATATATAAAGCCATGTAATTTTATTAACAAAATATTTATTTCACTTTTCATACTGCCTCTTTCCTGGTCATGAGGCATGTGAGCAAAGGAGATAATTTAGCTTGAGAACCCCATTTAAATTTGGATATTCAAATACACACACACCTCATAATATTCATTCCACAGCTTAGTTTCTTCACCTGCACTTGCTCTGCCCCCAAGATAAAAGGAACCTAGCAACTTCAAAACCTCCAGAAACCCCACCTGGATCCAGGCTATGTGTATTCTCATCTCTGAACAAGTTTTCTCACTGCTGATAACAATCAACTTTAAACTGTTTCTGTTTAAAGTCTTCTCAACTGTATCCCCTTATTCAGTTTGAGGAATAGAAGCTCCCCTCTGGCCAGAACAGGTTTCGAGTGCCCTGTATAGTAAATCAAAACTTGGTCCTCAAATAATATAGTAATCACCCTTTCTGGGGAATATAATATAGTATAATAATATAGTAATCACCCTTTCTATGGAATCCCTATTTACCACTTCATGCCTATGCATAATTGGGCATATGTATGATAAAAATCATACACATTTTAGAAAGTTATATTCACAATAGAGAAATTTTTATATAACATATTCTATCAATCAAAAAAAAGTTACCCAAACTATACCTTAGTACCCACCTATCCATATGAAAATACTACAGGATAGCCTGGACCCCTTAAAAGCTCTTAACAATGTGGCCCTCTATAAAGCTTAGTACTGATCCCTCTTTAACCTGAACAATTGTTTTACTCCTAATCAATTTATCTTGCTTCTTTCACACAACTATGTGAGCTCTGATTTTCAGTTCTTCTGCTACGAGGCCAAACCACAGAAACATTAGACAGTCACCAGTAACAGCCACACCTATTTTGCCTGTGTTTTCCAGTAGTTGTTTATCTGCTCTTTGTTTCTACAATTTTGTCTTTTCCTGATTTATATAGACACAACAATACAGAAGGTAAAGTTTCAAGAAGTTATATTATTCATCTGCGACATGTGTGAGAGTCATTTAATATTTTTATTTAAATTATATGTTCTTGGATTTTATGGCTGAATTGATCCACTGCACATGTATTCCATGGTGTGTTTATATGCTAACACATTAATGATATGTGCATCATTGTTAATTGTCAGCATTTATAAATAGTAGTGTTGTAAAAACTCATGTAAAGGTTGATATGAACTTTTGTAAAAACTTTTTTCCAAAATTGCATGATAAAAATAAAACACTGAACGAGACTGCTTTCTGAATTATGTAACAATGGTATATTTGTAAGAAACTGCCCATGTTCACATAGGAACTACACCACTAGACCTTTTCCAGTTGATCTATGTTCATGTTAGCACTTGGTACTGTCAGGTTGTGCAAACACTTTTATGTATTGACATGTGTCTGTGGGTGTTGGCCATTCTGAAATTTGTAGTTTTCTACTTATGATTTAAATTGACTTACCCCTAAGGACTTGGTTTCTATATTCAGGCATATTTTGTATTTTACAGCTATGCATCTTCTCTAGTAATTTTTTTAAACTTTGGATTATAGCCTTAGAGTTTTCATTTTTCTTATTTGAATCCAAACCATTCAAATGGTTTGAGTCTTTTATCAAATATGTAACTTGCAAATACTTTCTCTCAATCTACACTTTATCTCACTCTCTTAGCAGTATTATTATGTTATAAAAATTATTAAAACGTTATTAGTTTCAAAGAAGTCAGTGTTTTTCAGATCATGGTTTGGTGATGTTATAGCTTCATTTCTCTATCATGACAAATACCCGGACAAAAGGCAGCATAAGAAGAAAAGGTGTCATGTGCCTTCTGACTCCAGGTTAAAGTTCACCACACCAGGGGAGTCACAGAGGCAGGAACTTCGCCATCTTACATCTGTTTTCAAGAATGGAGCGAAAGGAGTCCATTGATGCTTCATGCCTGCTTGCTAGTTGTCTTTACTATGATACAGCAGAGAGTCCAGACCATGAAATAATGCTGCACACATTCAGAGTCTCCCACCTCATTTAACCATCAAGACAAGGCCTCTCAGATATAGATGTACCAAACTGATTGAAAATCATTTCCCATGTGATTCTAGATTGTGGCAAGTTGACAATATAACTATCTCAAGTGATTAAAGAATTCTCCTATGGCTATTATATGTGTGTGTAACATACTTTGAGTTAAATTTGTGAACATGTGGAGTATTTAATCTTCCTTTGTCCTTCTGTTGTACAATTAGTGCAGCGCCATTTGCTGAAGACTGGCCTTGCTTCATTGAATTGGTTTTGGGTCTTTGTGAAAAAATACACTGACAACATTTTTATGAATCTACTCTGGTGTCTGTAGACTCTTCTATTAATCTATGTTTTCACCAATAACAAATAATCTTGGTTACATAGTTACTTATAAATTATACAAGCAAGTATTAACTGGTTATGCACTGAATATATATTAATAGATTTTGTCACACTTATCTGTTATAATAGTTTCAGCAGATAGCTTGGGATTTCTCAGTACAGTATTATGTTTGTCATCAGGAAGGCCCCCTGCCACCTCTGACTATTACCTCACAGGTCACCAAAGGTTATTCATTTTAAAAACAGTTTTCTTCTCCTGTCTAAATTGTTTAACTTCTGCTGACCCATGTTCAAGTTTACTAACTCATTCCTATTATTAACATTCTACTAATATTTTCATCTAGTGAATTATTTTAACTGTTTCTATTTTCTTGTTTCTTTCCTTTTAAGTAACATTTGTTTTCTACTGAATATATTTACATTTAATTTTTAAGAATGTTTTTCTCTACATCATTGAGCACTTCTTTAAATTTATGTAATAGAACACAAAAATATGCCTCTTCATATCCATACCTAGGAATATATCCATACCTAGAAATAGAAATGTATACATTATAACAAAACTAAGCCAAAAGTAACGAGATCAAAATGATGTGTAATTTCTAAAGAAGAAGAAGAAGAAGAAGAAGAAGAAGAAGAAGAAGAAGAAGAAGAAGAAGAAGAAGAAGAAGAGGAGGAGGAGGAGGAGGAGGAGGAGTAGGAGGAGGAGGAGGAGGAGGAGGAGGAGGAGGAGGAGGAGGAGGAGGAAGAGGAGGAGGAGGAGGAGGAAGAGGAGGAGGAGGAGGAGGAGGACTGTGAATGTTTGGATTTTTATTTATAAGAATTTATATTTTTCTTCTTTTACTGTTCTAGGTGCATTTTCTATTGATATCAATGAATGATGAAATTTGTTCTTAGGAAGAATTTAGAAACTCTTAGATCCCTAGCCTTTTGTATTGGATCAATCGTCAGTGTAAAATGTAGACATTTTAGAACAAAGTTTTCAAATTTTTGATTTTGTGAATAATTGTTTGTTTATATATTTCACCTACATAGACACTTCTTTTTTGTGAGTGCACGTGTGTGTGTGTGTGTTTGTGTGTGTGTACGTGTATGTGTATGTGTGTGTGTGTATTGAGGAACAATCTTACTCTATAATATAAACTAGCCTAGATATAATCTTCCTGCCTCAGCATCACAAGCACTGGGTTACTGCCATGCATTATTATACCTAGACTACAATGACATTTCTTTTTTTTTTCTATTCTTTCTTTATTAAACTAATAAAATTTATTTAAAATATACAACTCAGTATTGACATTTTTTAAGTCATCAAAATAATTTACAATAGATAATGCCTCTTAAATATACCTGATACCTTCTGAAGCTAAAAGTAACATGAACTCAACTAGTTGTTAAAATCTACTTGGAACATTAAACATAATAGAAGTAGAAAAAAATCTCTTATAAAGTCCACTACAAAAGGAAATTGCGACAAGTTCCTGATTAGACAGAAACTGTTCCATCTCCAAGGGAGATTATGCAGCATAACTGTGGCTTCATAGAATGAATTGGGTAGTGTTCCTTCTGTTGCTATTTTGTGGAATAGTTTGAAGAGTATTGGTATTAGGTCTTCTTTGAAGGTCTGATAGAATTTTGCACTAAAACCATCTGGTCCTGGGCTTTTTTTTTGGCTGGGAGACTTTTAGGGGTTATGAGACTGTTTAGATGCTTTATATGATCCTGATTTAACTTTGGTACCTGGTATCTATCTAGAAAGTTGTCAATTTCATCCAGATTTTTCAGTTTTGTTGAATATAGGCTTTTGTAGTAGGATCTAATGATTTTTTGAATTTCCTCAGTTTCTGTTGTTATGTCTCCCTTTTCATTTCTGATTTTGTTAATTTCTAAACTGTCTCTCTGCCCTCTGGTTAGTCTGGCTAAGGGTTTGTCTATTTTGTTGATTTTCTCATCTCTTTGTAAAATTCTTTGTATAGTTCTTTTTGTTTGTATAGTTCTTTGTATGGTTAATTTTGTTTCTACTTGGTAGATTTCAGCCCTGAGTTTGATTGTTTTCTGCCTTCTACACCTCTTAGGGACATTTTTTTTGTACTAGAGCTTTCAGGTTTCTTTTTGGGGACACTCAGAGCTGAGTTTTCCTCTTAGCACCGCTTTCATTGTGTCCCATATGTTTGGGTATGTTGCGCCTTCATTTTCATTAAATTCTAAAAAGTCTTTAATTTCTTTCTTTATTTCATTCTTGACCTTAGTTCATGGTGATCTGATAGGATGTATGGGATTATTTCAATCTTCTTATATCTGTTGAGGCCTGTTTGTTTGTTTGTTTGTTTGTTTGTTTTTTATGGTCAGTTTTGGAGAAAGTACCATGAGGTGCTGAGAAGGTATATTCTTCTGTTTTAGGATGAAATGTTCTATAGATATCTGTTAAATCCATTTGGTCCACAACCTTTGTTAGTTTTAATGTGTCTCTGTTTAGTTTGTGTTTCTATGATCTGTCCATTGATGAGCATGGGGTATTGAAGTCTCCCACTATTATTGTGTGAGGTGCAATGTGTGCTATGAGCTTTAGTAAGGTTTCCTCTATGAATGTGGGTGCCCTTGCATTTGGAGCATAGATGTTCAGAATTGAAAGTTCCTCTTGGTAGATATTGCCTTTGATGAGGATGAAGTATCTTTCCTTATTCTTTTTGATAACTTTTGGTTGAAAGTTGATTTTATTCGATATTAGAATGGCTATTCCAGCTTATTTCTTAGGACCATTTGCTTGGAAATTGTTTTCCAGCCCTTTACTCTGAGGACCTGTCTGTCTTTGAAACTGAGGTGTGTTTCCTGTAGACAGCAAAATACTGGATTCTATTTACATATCTACTCTGTTAGTTTATGTATTTTTATTGGGGAATTGAGTCCATTGATGTTAAGAGATGTTAAGGAATAGTAATTGTTGGTTCCTGTTATTTTTGATGTTATTTTTATGTTTGTATGGATATCTTCTTTTGGGTTTGTGAATGAAGGTTACTTTCTTGCTTTTTCTAAGGTATAATTTCCTTCCTTGTGTTGGCATTTTCCATCTATTATCCTTTGAAGGCTGGATTTGTGGAAAGATATTGTGTAAATTTATTTTTGTCATGGAATATCTTGGTTTTTCCATCTATGGTAATTGAGAGTTTTGCTGTGTATAGTATCCTGGGCAGGCATTTGTGTTTTCTTATGGTCTGTATGACATCTTTCCAGGATCTTCTGGCTTTTATAGTCTCTGGTGAGAAGTCTGGTGTAATTCTGATAGGTCTGCCTTTATATATTACTTGACTTTTTTCCCTTACTGTTTTTAATATTTTTTCTTTGTTTTGTGCATTTGATTTTTTTGACTATTATATGACAGAAGGAATTTCTTTTCTGGTCCAATCTATTTGGAACTCTGCAAGCCTCTTCTATGTTCATAGGCATCTCTTTATTTAGGCTAGGGAGGTTATCTTCTATAATTTTGTTGAAGATATTTACTGGTCCTTTAAGTTGGGAATCTTCACTTTCTTCTATATTTGTTATCCTCAGGTTCAGTCTTCTCATTGTGTCCTGGATTTCCTGGATGTTTTGGCTTAGGAGCTTTTTGCATTTTGAATTTTCTTTGACAGTTGTGTGAATGTTTTCCATGGTATCTTCTGCGCCTGGCATTCTCTCTTCTATCTCTTGTATTCTGTTAGTGATGCTTGCATCTATGACTCCTGATCTCTTTCTTAGGTTTTCTATCTCCAGGGTTGTCTCCTTTTGTGATTTCTTTATTGTTTCTATTTCCATTTTTAGATACTGGATGGTTTTGTTCAATTCCTTCACCTGTTTGGTTGTGTTTTCCTATAATTCTTTAAGGGATTTTGTTGTTTCCTCTTTAAGGGTTTCTACCTGTTTACCTATGTTCTCCTGTATTTCTTTAAGAGAGTTATTTATGTCCTTCTTAAAGTCCTCTATCATCATCATGAGATGTGTTCTTAAATCAGAATGTTGCTTTTCCAGTGTGTTGGGGTCCAGGGCTCTCTGTTGTGGGAGAGCTGGGTTCTGATACCAAATAGCCTTGTTTTCTGTTGCTTATGTTCTTGCCATTGCCTCTCGCCTTCAGGTTATTGGTGGTGTTAGCTGGTCTTGCAGTCTCTGACTGTGGCTTGTCCATCCTGCAAGCATGTATGTCAGTACTCATGGGAGACCAGTTCTCTCTTGGTATTTGGATATGGAGTGCTGTGGCACAGGATAAGCTCCCAGTGCAGATGGAGACATTTCTTTTATTTTTTTTTCTTTTATTGAATTTTTTTGTACATTTCAAATGTGATCCCCTTTCCAGGTCTCCCATCCAGAAACCCCTATCCCACCCACCCTCCCCTACCTCTATGAGGGTACACCCCCACCCACCCACCCATCCACTCCCAACTTACCACCCTGGCATTCCCCTACACTGGGGCATCAAAGCCCTTCAAGCCCAAGGGCTGCTCCTCCCACTTATGTCCAAAGACATTTTTTAACATTATTAAATAAAAATATGTCTGCAAGAAATAAAAGATTTAGTTTTTCCATGTCCATTTTAGACATTATAACATCTTGAAACTTTTATTAAACTGTGAAAAATGAAAATCTTTTACTTTCTTAAATAGTAACAGGACTTAATGGTTTACATTTTATTTTGATTTATACAAACATGAGAATATTATTTTAGCCTTTGCTTTTTATTTCATGTGTACCAACAACATTGTTCTTGAAAAAACATTGAAGCCTTGAAAAGCACATAAGAACATGTTGTAAAAAATATGTATCTCCTAAAAAGAAATAGATTTTTCACAGAGAAATCAGCTTATTTTTTATTAAGAACTTTGGTTCAAAGACTAGGAGATAATCAAACATTAATAAGCCCAAAATCTAAAGTGGATACTGATGATACTGAGTTTTTATTTTGATGAGACAAAGATATATGAACAGTATACTAACTTTGTTAAAATTAAAGTGATAAAATATGAGTATTGTCTCTTCAAGTTTTCTGTCTTTATTATTAGACCAGATGTATATGTATTTCTCTTTGAATTTTTCAGAATGTATAATGGCAAAATAAAATAGTTTTCTGTAACATATGGCATGATTCAGAAAACATTTCTTTAGAAGCTTTCAGAGTCAAACTAGCTGATGCAGCTTTGTTCCTTCTCAAATAGATGTTGTTTCGTTCATTCTCCTTTTCTATGGCTATAATTCATGGGTATTTAGATTTGACATTTGTTCACAAAATTGTTTTTCTCTTTGACATCCAAGAAAAACTGCCAAGGAAGAGAGTATGATTGAGTGGCCTCTTTTCCCAGTATTTTTTTTCTGAAATGCTTATAAACATACACTTAAGGGGAAGAATAGGCACTTTGAGAAAAGAGTTGAAGCCCTAGCCATCCCTTAACTAGATGTGTGTTTTTGATGCAACTTACTTAATTACAATCCATTTATATTAATAATAGTATCCATTCTTAATATTAAAATAAATATTAACTGGTGTCATGTGAATGAAGAGTCTGGGAACTTGGTATTTCCTACTAAGAAAGATGACCTCTCAGTCTTCTGGAGATGGAATCTGACCTTCCCCTTCTGCATCCTCCTGAAATTCCCTTTTTTCACATTTTATACCTATAAAAGTAGAGGGGTCAAAGGTGTTTGAGGGTCATTTGTGTTCAGGCAATAGTCAAGACATTTACCACTTTCTGTGCATGCTGTAATCTTGTCACATAATTGGTATCCCTAGGGAACTCAGTCAAAGAAACAGCTGAGAAAGAATTCTAATGATCATTTGAGAAAGCATCATAAATCTTGGTTATTGTCTAAAAAAACCTTTCATTGATTTTTCTGTAAAATAAAGTGCCAGCTTCAAGATGTTAAGAATAGTTGTCAATAGCTTGGAAGAAAGTCTGGGGAACAAAACTTCAGGACTCTTAGGCCAGCAATGAGTCACTAGTGCCCTCATCAATGGTGTGGGCAAATATGGGCAACAGTCACTTCACAGAAAGGAGTTGGAGATGGAATCTGCTCTACAATCTCTCATTGTTTGTTTTTTTTTTATTTTAAATATAGGTATGTATGAGATATAATAAAATTATTTTTGAATTAATGTTAATGGCTTTAGTGAATTTTAAATGAATTTTAAATAAACATTATAGTTGATGTCAGTCTATCTCAGTTGTTTATAGTTTTTCTTAGGAATACATTAAAAACATCTTCTCATAGATATCCACAGTCCATTGAAATAAGGTATTACTAACCAGACAGTAAGGAGAAAGGTTGTCAACTGTAATTTCCTAAAAGTATTACTACCATTGGCTATTGCAGGGGCTATTTAGAAGATCAAAACAGAGAGGAGAATGAACAGGAGCAAGAAGAAAGGCAAATAGCTAGAGGCTGAAGGAACCTGGGAATGTTTTCTGCAGATGACTGTTTCTTATCTTCAGTAGATTAAAAATGGTCATTGTTCACCATGGCCTGGGAGTGCACATGAAAGACTGGAACATGTGCTTATGTGATGGCGAAAAGAAGGCTAACCATGCTGAGTTTCATTCCACAGCCTTTGTAGAAAACAAGCATCCTTCAGTGGTGGTTAATCTCACTCTACCTGACGTACTATATGAGCTAATTAACGGCAGCCTTGAGTTGGTTGATAATCATCAGATATAAAGAAAAGAGCTTTAATTTTGCCCCAAGAAGTTTCTTTGATTTCAATAAAAATTATTTTAATTAGTTGGATTTAACAGGTCCCAGAAATTATGATCTCAGTAATTATTCCTTAGAAAGATATTTTGAAATTTGTACCTCATCGTTTTTGTATAGCTCAAATCACAACCAATTTCCTAGAAATTTACCTATGTCAAAATGTTACTGATAGAAAAACCAATTAAACAGTAGATAGTTTAGTATTTCTGAAAGGTAACATTTTCCTAATTAAAGTTATTCAGAAATACTTAAAATGGAATGTGTTGGTCATTTAGGTTCTACTTCAATTAATAATTTCTAAAAGTTTTGATTAATTATTATTAATAAAATTAAGGATGAGGGGGTTAAAGATATGACTCAGTGATTAAGAGGACTTGCTCTCCAGTACTTGTTTTTCAGTACCTACATCCGGCAACTGACAACTACGTGCAACTCTAGTATCAGGAGTCCTGACAACCATTCTGGCCGCCTCAGGCACCTGTACATATGTGGTGCATATATGCATATTTACACACATGTACACACACATACACACACACAAAAACACATTCATTCACACATACCTAAATAAAATAAAAAATGTCAAAGATTAAAGTTGAGATTTTTGTCCCCTGACATAAATTTTTTAATGGAAAGGTGGCATGCCACAATATGTCATTGCAATCTTGAAACACTGCTAACAGTAGTAGTAAATGCTTTTTTTTTTTTTCAATTTTTAAATAGTTAGATAGGTGAAAAAAATCCCTCCCAATAGGCACCAAAGCACTTGGCAATGTTAGTCTGTAGTTTCAGACTGACACAAAACTATAAAATTGGCCACTATAATAAGATTATTGATTTCAATGCTAAATGTCAGAGAACAGAATAAGAATATTTCACTTTTTCAAGTAAAATAATCTATATTTTTTGATGATATCCTATTTCTACTTCAGATTCAAAGTGGAACAATACCTTTTACTCTTGGAAATAAAAAATCAAGGTTGAAGAATCAGCCTTTTCTGTGTTGATTCTGATGTTCATAACCCTAACTATTATTAACCAGAATGGTAATAAAATTGTAAGAAAAACACAGCTTGGGCTATTACATACAAAAAAAAATCTCCAGATCATGTACTCTAAGCTGTCTGTAGTAAATGAAGCCCTCATCCTTGTTAACCTACAGTTGAAGTTCACTTCCCATCACACCCTGTAGTCAAAGCCCAAGATCAGAGAAGCCATGGACCTGTTTCAACCTCAAAAATCTCCTGACGTAAAAGTAAGTTCACTTGGTTCTTCTGAGGTTGCCTTTACCATTGCTGAAAGAGAAAACATTTGCTTATAAGAAGTTCTTCTTTTAATGTGTAAAATGTAGTTACAGTCAATGGTTCGGGTTTTAGTTATGAGGAGCTGAATGGTTGCTAGACACGCTATGGGAGGCAACATTTTAAAAAATTGTCTTTCACAGCAGGAAAACATGGCCTGCGAATCAACTAAGCAGGGATCACACAGGCTTACAGCAACTGAAATGGCAAGCACTGGGCGTGCATGCGTCTGCACTAGGTCCTCTGAGTATGTTATGTTGTTAGCTTGGTGGTTTTGTGGGATTCCTAATAGTGGGAGCAACTATGTCTTGGACTGTTTTGCTTGCTCTTAAGACTCTTTTTTTCACCTATTGGGTTGCGTTGTTTGCCTTGAAGGCTTTTCCTGGTACTGGAAAGTTTCCTGCTTACTAACTTAATAATCATGAATTTTCCATGCACTAATAGACACATCAATAAATGAGATCGAGAACTGCTTGTGTCTTTGAAATCTAGTTGAGGATATTAACAATAATGCCGAGAGAAAAGCTTGTCTCAGATGCAGTTGACAGTATTCTCACATCTCAGGCTACTGGTGATGGATGCCTAAGGATAAGTAAATGCAAGATGCTGCAAAGTACTTGAGTTGGTTTATTACCCATTTGTGCTTATGTGTCTTTTCGGTACTTACAGAAAACCTGCCCAGATGCATCTCTCAGTTTCATTTTCAGTTTGATCAATTTATTTAGCTAAGACAAACCATTCTTAATGTGTATGGCACTGCTAAAATATAAGAAACATGAGAGACTATTTCCTTTAATATAGAAAACATTTCTAATATGATGTTCTTCAAAGAATTGCCTGGGTTGCTTCATAATTGTATTGGATACCGTACCTCTTTGTTTCCACACATATCCAGTTACAAAAATGCTTATCTGTTGAGCCACAGGTCTGTAAAAACTGAAAAGGCACACCTTAATGCACAATAAATACGAAAAAATCCCCACTGTTCATCCAGTGGGATTGATGTTCTCTCTGTGGAAGACATATCCCAATCCTCAAATATATCCTTTGTAATTCTGAGGGAAAAGTTCTCACATGTGTTAGGCCATATTTTGTTCAACCTGAGAGAAATGTGGCCATAAACCATAAACTTCTTGATGATAACCATGAAGACAAAGAAGAGAATGTTGTACCAATCTCTTACAGAAAATATTTTTAAAGTTAAATCACAGATATTCCAGCAAGTTTACAAAGATATATATATATATATATATATATATATATATATATATATATATATATATGTATATATATGATCCCCCAATTTTTATGGCCACACCTAGAGCACGGTAATTAGGAACCCTTACACAGGTAATACTGCAGACAGGCATGTACACTACTTTAGAGGAATGCACTTGGCTGCAGATAGACAGTCCTTATACCCCTCCATCTCATTCTGCAGATGCTATTAGGTCAGCAAACCTTGGACAACCTCTGTGAGGGAGTTTCTAGGATGTAATGTCCAGTCATTCTCATTTGATCCTATAAAACAGCTTTGTCATGGAAAAAAGCATTATAGGACAGGAAATGCAACAACATAAATAATGGCAACCTTTAATATATTCTAGCGTGTCCTTTAGTTGAATGCAATCAGGTAACCATGTCTTGGCCAATATGAAAGATTTGAATACAACTGTTTACTACCCACTGGCCCTTGCTCTGCTCGCCCCTGCTTGCTGAGTGTAGTGTATCTGGAGAGATACTCTGATTGTGTCATCTGGAGTAGTTCCAGAGGGAAAGGAGACTGAGTATCCATTTAAAGGACAAATGCCCAGTACAGGCTTAGGACCAGAAATGTCCAAAATAAAACTTGGATAATTAAACAGATTAATGTGCATCTGCTCATTCTTACATTTATCAGCCTGCTGGGCATTACTGAGCATGCATATGAGTAACATATTCTCATAAAAAATTACGCATTACACCTTTCCACTTTTGTTCTCATTTTTTCTTTTCCTTGGTATTTCACCAAAATAATAAACTATGTAATATACTCACTCATGACAGCAGTGTGGGTCTCCAGTCAGAAAGACACATTTATTTTAAATTAATGCCTCGTCTTTGTGAGGTTGCTCATACTAAAACTTGTTGAATAATGCAGGACAAGTCTCTAGCATCACAAAACCCACTCACAGGCCAGTGGTTCCCTTGACAGGTATTGATCACATTCTTGCTACCTCTCTGTTTCTGAGACTTGAAACAGCTTTTGCTGTTCTGTACATGCCTGTCCCAGGATTCACATCTTTCACCTGATCGCCACTGCCTGAAGAGCTTAGAGTGACAGCTAATAAACTTGCTTGACTGACTGGCAGATAATAAACCTCACTGGAGCAGAGGATGCAAAGGTACTGTTGACCTTTAGCCTTATCATTTTCCCCAGCAAACTGTGTAGTAGGGTAGTCACCCAATAAATTTTAGTAAAGAAATTTTCATTTGTTATTATATTAATCATGCGTTGAGTAGCTACCCATTATAGTTTGGGGGACACAAAAATGAAAGTGAACCCAACTCAGCGGCCACCCTGAGTTCACTACAGTGGAGAACAGTGGGAGGGAGAGACATACATCTGTGCAGGCAGTTAGAATATTATGCAAGGTATGAGACAGAGGATGCTCTGGAGATTTGTCAAAATCAATTGAGCAGTGCAAGCTGTAGTTCCGTGTGTCTTAGCACATGCAGCAGAATGCATTTTGCAAAATACTGTCTCAAAAATTAATCTACAAGCCAGGGAGATGGTTTAGCAGCTAGAATACATCCTCTTCTTGCAAAAGACTGGAATTTGATTTTTCAGCATCCACATGATGTCTCAAAATGATCTGATACTTCAGTTTCAGGGGTTTCAATGCCCTTTATGGCTTCTAAGGACACTAGGAATGTATGTGATATGCATACATATATGAAGGCAAAGCATGCATACACAGAAAATGAGAACAAAGCATTAGAAATAGAACAAATGAATTAAAAAATCTATTAGCCAGTGACATTTGTATGTAGTCTCTCTACTTCTCTGATGCAAGAAAAGCTTTCTTTTCACCAACTATGCTTTCTTTTTCTCTTCTCTTGTTTTCTTTTTTCTTTTCCTGAGGTTATGTCTCATGTATCCCAGGATGACTTTTAATCACTATGTATCCACAGATACCCATGAATTCCTGATCCTCCTGATTCACCTTCCAAATGTTAAAATGACAGACATATGCCACCATACCTGGCATATCTTCTGCTGGACATCAAACTCAAGGCTTTGTCCACAAGCTGGACTATACCCTCAATCACCGTAACATTTACTTAAATGTGATTTCATCTGTTACTTCTAGTTTTTAACATGGGTCTTTATGATCTTTTGAAGACTCCAAATGTTTACTGATCCATTCTAAACCTACTTTTGAGCTATTTATGGCTTTCACATTTCACAAGCATAACAGAAATTAAAACAGTGCTAAACTATTTTAAAAACATGACGTGCTATGAAAGATTTAAATTTTTAGTATCGAAGGCGAGAAAGGAGTCAGTGATGATTTAGCAATTTTTTTTTGTACATATTTCCCCCAGGAGTCAGGCTGAGTGAAGGCTTTATTATAAGAACTCAGCTAAGAAAAAAATATGTTCAAAAGGAAAGCATAATAGATAAACCCCCAAACCACAATCATCAAATCAAACAAGCAATTATGACAGATGAAACAAACATATAACTCCAAGCATTATGGTGAAAATAAAAACAATTATTGGTGAGTGACAAAACCTCTATAGAAAATCTATGCATTCACAGGATAAGAACTGCTGTATGTCTGCATTTGCACTCTTGCACTCTTGACTACTCCTTAAACATCTGGAACTAGCGGGCCAGTGGTGGTGCATACTTCAATCTCAACACTCAGGAGGCAGAAGGAAGTGAATCTCTGAGTCTGAGTCCAGTCTGCTCTACAATCAAGTTCCAGGGCAGCCATGGCTACACAGAGAAATCCTGTTTTGACTCTTCACCCTCACCTGCATCCCACTCCCCTCATAGAAATCTCCAGGATGCCTAATTTCCTGTAAAGCAATACAGGTGATAAAATGTTCTACTACAAATCTTTAATCAAGTAGTAATTAACATATCTTTAAAGAGATACCACTTCAATTTACAGAATAGATACAGCAAAATACAGTTCTCGCCAATCAAATGATTATTATCAGTTTTGGGACCATGTTGGTGCTTACTGTGCCTTTTCTTTGGATGGTCACTGTATAACCATCTTAACAATACCAGGTGCTTTTAAAATCACCATCTATCAAGGAAATTAATTCCAAAGCAGTTGTACACCATGCTCTGAATTATTGAACTAAAACTCAAGCCCTGATTGCTCCTCATTAGAACCGTAATTACTCATCACTCTATAAATTGTATGTTACTCTACAGCTGGAATCCAGAGCTTAGAACTACCAAGCACAGTTGACATTTTCAACATATTTCACTGTTCATCTTTTCCATACTCTAAAATATTCCTGTACAAATCCAGGAATGAAAACGGAGTGGCAAACCATAATCGTATCTCACAAACAAATCTGCAACAAATCTTCACTGGTACATTTGAAATAATTGGGCATCACTTTTGTTCTTCTCAAAATTACTGTGATGGTCAGCTCCCATCATTGTGATGATTTATCTCAGATAAATAACTTTAATGGAAGAAAGGGCTATTTGAGTTCACCATCTTTGATGGTTCAGTGTATGGTCCATTTTTGTTTGGGTTTTCAGCCTGTGGCAACATTGGCACAGGGAATCCTGATGGGAAACTGAGAAAGATGAATAACTGTTTCATGAACACCAGGAAGTATGAGAGCAATGATTTATGTGTTTACCATCCCATTCAATGTTAGTACATAACATATTTTTACCAGACTTTACCTCCTAAAGACTTCACTATCTAATAATAGCACTAAAGACTGGGTGCCGAAGCTTTAACATGACCTTTAACATGACCAAAGCTTTTAAACATTAAGTTTGAAAGGCACTTAAGCAAATGATAGATTACTTTCTATTTCAATTTCCTTAACTGAAAATAAGTTAAGATACTTATGAGACAGAAAGATGTACATTACCTACAAAGAGATTGTGGTTCAAAAATATAACCAAGTAAACATGAAAACAAACTTCGTTGGTTGGAAAAATAACCAACGAAGTGGAGAACATGAAAGGGAGAAGAAAATATTAATATTTGGGGAGTATGGGCAGGAAAAAGAGGGGGTACCAAAATGTGTGTATCATGAAGGCCGAAAGGAGCTTGGAGCTGAGTAAAGGGACTAAAAGGAGAGATGTAGGGCAGCAAGAAAAGGCTATGGAAGAGAAGCGATGTCAGTTTCCTTTCATGTTGCTATGATAAAATACCCTGACAAAAGCAATATACAGAAATGGCAGTTTATTAGACTTAAAATTCGAGGTTATAATTTATCACTGCAGGGAACCTAAGGTGGAAGGAAGTTTTGGCAGCTAGGCACAGTCACAGACATAAGCAGAGAGAGAATGAATGTATGTATACTCAACTAACTCTCCACTCTTAGCGCACCTAGAACTAGCAATGCATCTATTACATTGCTAGTTCCTCAACCTAGAACTGTCCTTAATACTTTCATGTAATTAAAATGGTATAAAAGCAAAGAGGAGGAGTGGGGATGGGATAAAGGAGTTCTAGGGAGGGGAAATAGGGAAAGGGGATGGCATCTGAAATGTAAATAAATAAAATATCCAATAAAAATAATGAATGGACCAAAATTATAAGCCAATATGTTAATAATATCATATTTTAAAACCATAATAAAATTAGACAGCATCTAATTATACACACACACACACACACACTTGTATACATAATACACATTTCCTAAGCAGAGGTTATGATTTAGACAATAATGTATTACTATTGACACTTCATTACAAGTTTCAATGTCAATCTAAAATCTAGGCATTGGGTAAAGATAGCTAACAAATCAGACACAAGTCCATTGTAAATTTATTGTTACAACATATTACACTTTCTGCAACAATAACAATTTAAAGTCTGCATTGTCTCCAAAATCCTCATTATAACGCTCCAGGTTCTGCGGAAATGTCTTAGTTTGACATGAACATGCTACCCAAGGATTTTCTCAAAGTCAAAAATCAATACATCGGTTTATTTATTGAATATTTTGAGCCATTTACTATGTGTTCAGCCTCCAGGATAGAGGGATGAGCACTGCTTTCATGTTCAGGTTCAGATAGAAATAAGTAGCTGTAAGTCAGTTAATGGTGTATTGCACACACATTGAAAATAAACTGGCCTTTAGAGAAGGTACATGTTCATCACAGTATAAGGTTTCATGTGCATTTGCACATGAGGAGCATAACTAATAATTCTTACAAGTCAATGTCAGCATATGTTTTAGTAAATCTCATCACTATGATTTTTATCATCACACAATAATCTTAACAACTTGAGACTGTGTAAAATAATAGGTATTCACTGCATAAAATATGAGCTAAATGTCAGTCACACAGGAATTGATGAATACTTTATAACACCTTCATACAGTCACACATTTAAGGATAACAAACTAAAGTTCCAACTATTAATGTTTAAAAATCCCCAAAATATTATTCAGTAACAAATATGTGGTATTATAAAGTTTAAAAAAAACATTTAAAGTATACAAAATAAGATACTGTATTCATCCCAAATTTGTATGCTGTGATCTTATCCCCAAGTGTGATGGGATTGAGAGTATGAATTTTAGGGTGTAATTAGATAATGTTATACATTACCTAATACCCCCCCTCCCTGCCAGGAAGCTCCTGACATGTTTTCTACTATGGACATGCAAGGAGCAGATGGCAGTTTGCAGCCTAGAAGAAGATCTTCATCAGGACCTCACAATAGACCTTTGACCTCTGGCCTCTAGAACTATGGGAAATGTATGGATATTTGACATATGTTATTGTATTACAGCAACCCAAACTGACACAGAAACGAAATATACACAGAGTGACTATAAAAACCTGTGTGGATGCTAAAAGATGAAATTGGGATAGTGGAGAGGGAACAAAAGGACAAGACTGTAGAACAAGGGAAGATTTCTAAGCCAGAAGGCAAATGCATCCTTTCATTTGGAACTCTTTCCTTGTTGTATAACATATATGTCTCTGCTAAAATCCTTTCCAGGCATCCAAGCTTCCATGAAAATTAACTCTTATTTGACTGTTCACTTGAGGAACTTTCTCATGTGTTCTTTTCTTATGTTTCAGCAACATGTTTATAGTCTGCTTAGGCTTCCTAGTAGTTTCTATTAAGTATATCAGCACTTTACCATGTATTGTGAGTATTTTTCTTCCAGACGTGTCTTCCTTTTCAATTTAAAGTTTAATTTGATTTCAAAGCTAACTCCAGAAGAATTTCTTTGTGTTTCTGTCACTATATGTTTAGAGTTATCATGTATTCTTTAGCATTTCTGCTTCACTTTCCATTTTAATATTCAACTCACATGGAATTTATTTTGAATATTTCAGCCTATGATGTCAGGAATCTATTTTGGTTTTTATTATCAATCAATAAAATAATTAGTCAGATGTTTCCAGTGAGTTTATTAAATGACTAAAACATACTTTTGCGTAGTTTCTTCCTTTGAGTCAAAACATTCCCTTCAAGAGGAGGATACAAGCTCATAAAACTCAGAAAGATAACTCAGAATATTACAAGACTCATGTATTAGTCAGGATTTCCTAAAAAAGGCACAGAACTAATAAGGATATTTATTAGATTAGCTTAAGGATAAGGTTCAAGAAGTCCACCAATGACTGCCTCATGTCGGGAGTCAAGGCAGGTAGATCTCTGGGACTTCTAGGTCAGCTTGCTCTATGGAGTGAGTTTCAGGACAGCCAGGGATATACAGAGACACTCAGTCTTAAAAAAAGGAGAGATTCTTTTATTCATGCAATATATTTATATATGTTATTCTCTCTCTCTCTCTCTCTTTCTCTGCACTCTCCAGCTCCTTCAGATCTTGTCTCCCATCCAGATCCCCATCCTTCTGTCTCTTGTTAGAAAACAAACAGGCATCTTATGGCTAACACAATAAAAACAAAACAAACACATCAGAATAGAAAAGAAAAAAAAACAAACAGAAAGCTCAAGAAAAGGCACAGAAAATATATATGAAGACACACTTGTTCGCACACAAAACTGGAAGTCATAATACATATGCAAAGGACCTATAGGGTAAAAAATAAAATAAAAAACAAAAAATAAGTTTAGAAAGGGAGAGGCGAGATAGAGACAGAGACATTATATTATGAGACTAGGAACCTCCAGAGATGATGTTGAGTTCATTTTCTGTTGGCCACCTACTGTAGGCATGTGGCCCATCCTTAAGAGTAGTTTGTCTCCCCAGTGAGACTACCATGGAGAAAACTACAATTTCGATTACAATTGGTTATTATTTAGAGATACCTGCTGGGTTAGGGATGGGAGCATGCATCTACTTCTTTTTGCTCTAGTATCCTATGTGGTGCAGACTCATGTAGTCCCTATAAGCGTTGCCTCAATCTCTCTGAGGTCCTGTGTGTGTTGCTCCTACTATGCTTAGAAGTCCTTGTTTCCTTGTGGTCCTTACCTGCTTCTGGCTCTTACAATCTCTCTGCTACCTTTTCTGATTTTTCTCTGAGCTCTGAGGGGAAAGATTGTATGGAGAAATTCTGTTTAGCACTGAGTGTTCTAAGGTCTCTAACTTTCTGAGCTGGGGGCCAGACCCAGTTGTTCTTTCTTGTTTGGTTCTTCTTGAGAGGGAATAGCTTCAGTGGGTGTAAGTCTTGGTCTTACAAGACATTTAGGGTTACTGTATAATAATAAAATGTTTATCTATCTTAAGTCTAAGTCACTATGCTTCAGTAGCTAACCTGCCTTCTATGAGTTCCTTTGAGGGAGAAACTGTTTAGTGCCTCATCATAAAACAGCAGGGGATTAGGGGAAAGGATTTATTGCTGGTGCTCCATTCTCTGGTGAATCAGCCAGAAGCCTTTCTGGCTAAGTTGGATAACACTTTGTGAAACAAAGAAGAAGGAAAGGAAAAGAATTAAGATGCTATATATATAGGCAAATATACACAGACATATATACATTCAAACATTTGTACACCTACAATCTGACCAGGCCCGAACTGTCTGTCACAATCAACTCTACATGTATCCATGCATGCTTACATACATATACGTGTACCTACACACAAACAATTAGACAAACAGACATATACATTTGGATGAGTTGGTCAGTGCATGGGGCAGAGCTCCCCAAGCCAAACCACTCAAAAACAACTTTATTTCTTTTCTCTGGTCTTTATATACCTTCTAGACAAAAAGTTCTTTAGAAAATTACATCAGAGATAAAATGTTACATAAAATGGGAGTTACAGAAAGATGTTGATAGTAAGTTCAAAGCAGTGTTTCATTATAATGTACTCATTAAAAGTCCAAAGCAGCAGTTTTTACATTGCCTTGCCTTATCATAGTGCACACCTGTGACTTTATCCTTGGACCTAGATATTTTTCCTTGTACACAAAATCGTCCCAAATCTTTTTCTTATGTTTAGTGTGATTATGAAAGCTCACTGTATTTCTTATTATGCAGACTTTACTTACCATTCTGAGAAGTGGGCACATTCTATTCTTTATGCTAACTTTATTACATTTTTCTAGCACCTAGGATCATCTCTAAAAGCTTTCTTCCTAAAAATATTTGAGTCAAATCGGAAATTCTATAGAATTATTATCTATTTGTCTATATAGCATTACAACAAGATAGGACATCTTCATAGGTCTGCAGAGATCTTTGCAAAACACTGGGCTAATTGTGATTGTATAATAACAGGAAAAGCGTATTAGTAACAGGAGTCTTTCCAAAACTGAATTTCTCATGAGCCTTGGCTACTGGAGCAAATCTATTGTAGATTTTAATCCAAGACACACTCATCTCAGAAAGACCACCTGCTAGTTTTTAGTTTTTACTTGTTGGCTCCTGACATTTCTGTATGTTGTCAGGTTTTAAATCTTTTGATTTAATCCCAGCTGCTGCAGGAGAAAGCTTCTTTCCTGATGGCTAAGCAGAGCACAGATCTATGAGTATAGCAGAATGTCAGGAACAGCCATTTTATTGCTATGTTCCTTTAATAGAATAATATTTGTTTTTTGTTTTCTTTAGATCTCTGAGTTATCTAGTCTCAGCTTCTTCGTCATCCAAGCAGCAGCTGGATATTGGTTCCATTTTGTGGAGTGGACCTTAAGTCAAGTCATTGTTTGTTTACTTTCACAAGCTTTGTGCCACTATTGCACTACCCTATCTTGCAGGCAGGACACCATTGTAGATGAAAGGGTTTTCAGCTGGGTTGGTGTTTATGTTTCCCCGTGGTAGTGTGAAGAGTTACCTTCCAGAGCACGAGCTCATAGGGGTGAAGGCTCTAGGTAATCACCAGCTTTACTTCCTAGTGATCAGTGAGTTGTGTAGATGGTGTCTTTAGCAATACAGACTTTCAATAGTCTTTGGCCCTTGACACCCATTTGGCCAACAAATCAATTAGATGTAACTTATTCCCCACACTGGAGGCTTCATTTGTTGATATGAGATGTTTAGTTTGGGTTCTAGCTTCCATGTTATTTGGTGATATTATTTAGATTACCTTCATATAGGTATATATTTTAGGAAGCTTGAATGACTTTAATCTTCGCACTCAGGCAGCAGAAGCAGATCTATTTCTGGGAGTTCAAGGTCAGCTTGGTCTATATAGTGATTTCCAGCACAGCCATAGTGAGATTCTGTCTCAAACGAAATATTAAAATAAATAAATAAATAAATAAATAAATAGCAACCCAATAATTGTTCTTAAATTGTTGAAATATAATAATAAAAATGCTCAGGTGAGACTGTATTTCCTTCTATGTAAAATAAAGCATACTACCTCACAGTTTATAGCAATATCAGAGTTATACCTGCATGCGGTCTCTCTTCCTAGTGTAAGTAGAAAAGAATAAAAGCCCAAGAGACATTATCTAAACTTTGCTAGTCTGATAGTCTTATTCTGTGTGTATACACACACACACACACACACATACACACACACATATATATGATGTATATATACATATACATCATACATATATACATATACATCATATATATATATATATATATATATATATATATATAGAGAGAGAGAGAGAGAGAGAGAGATTTAGGACAGTAATTCTTGTACTTATAATTCATTCTCAAGTATCAAAAGAGTACACTGCTACATGGGTTAATTGAGCTACAACTATAGACAACTGGATTCTGAAAGAAAGGGTTGAGAACATGTTTTAATCCTTATCTTTGAATTCCCCTGACTTAGAAACTAAAATTTTTAGAAAACTGAATATCTCCTTCATATTATAGACATTTTAACCAGGACTAGGGCACCAGCCTATATCTCCAGCTGCTCAAGAGGCCGAGGAAGGAGGATCCTAAGTCTAACATCTTCTAGGAATACAGGACAGGTTCTAATTCAATTTGGGCAATTTAGTGGAACCCTGTTCTAAATAAAATGTAAATATGTAAATTAAAAGGAAGAAGCTGGAGATATTGTTCAGTGAAGTTCACTTTTCTAGCATATATGGGGTCCTAGGTTATATCATCAATATTAAAGAAAAAAGAAAATGAACAAAAATCTAATATAGACACAGAGAGAATAGTAATGAAGAACTACTAAATGTTTAATCACTTCAAATTTAAATTTTTATATTTATCAACTCTCTTAGGGTTTCTTTTGCTGTGAAAAGACCAGGGTCAAATGAAACTTGGGGGAAAAATATAATTTTGCATGATTGTGAACTAGGATGTGACATTTTATACAAATTTGCACTGTATAATGATCAGATTTGGCAGTTACAAGTCTATCATGTCTGCTGTTTATCTTTCTTTTCATTGGGAACATTTTCTCCCTCGTAGTTACCTTTTCACACTAACAACTTCCTCTTGAACTCAATGACTCAGTGGCTTTACTGATCATCCTTGACTAATTCCTAATTTCATGCCTTGCTCTGATCTGTGCTGAAGAGCTGTACACTTAGTATAAACAACAAAAATATCTTGTCTTTCATACTCTTCTCTACACAACAATCTGTCAGCGTCTCAGAAAAGGATGTATCAATCCAGTCATTCACACTAAACTCAGCAGTGAGATTTTCGAGAATCCACTCTTTCATAATATATCAGTAGTTGAAGACATGGTAATTCTTCATCCTTGTGTCCTTGCAGAAACATGTTACTTAGTAGTTGTACTAGCTTGGTTTTCTGTTGTTATGATAAACATCACCAAAAGCAACTTGGAGAATGAAGGACGTATTTGAAATCAAACATCACGGGAAGCAAAGGCAGAAACCACAGAAGAATGCTGCTTCCTGGCTTGCTTGCAGATTCACAGACAGCAATCTTTGAAATACAGCCCAGTCTTACCTGGATGCTATAGTCTACAGTGGGTTGGGCCCTCCATTACTAATCAAAAAAATGCCCCACAGACATTACCTACAGGTCAATATGAGAGAGACAATTAAGTTATGAGCAAGATTAACCATTAATATTAGTTTAATTTACTATGCATATGAGAAAAACCTGAGATTATAATGATGGTCTTGGACCAATTATGATTTATAAACAATACTAACGGGAATAACTATTTTTTTCTTGATCAAAAACCAATATTATTGAACAAAATTAATATTCTATTAGCAAGATAATGAAGTTGCTACAAAGTATGCCACCAGCATTTGTCTTCCAGAACTTCCAGTCTGATATTATGATAGACTGCTCATCTGTACATCAGCCCTAAGAAAGCAAGGTATAATCATTTGGGGATAAAATTCTGAATGAATGGATTTTACTTACTTTTGTAAATGTAAAGAAGGAAAAAATTATGTTACTAGTCAACATTTATAAACATTCTCCTGCATCAGTTCATTTGACCTTCCAATAATTCTACATGAGTGCTTCAGCTGGTGTGTGATCATACATGTTATGCAGAAAAAAATCAAACAAACAAAAACAAAACAAAACAAAACAAACAATGCCTCACAAATCAGGAAGATTGAATGACTCATGCAAGGGCCTTCAGCAACCAGATGCTAAGATTTGTCCAGGGAGTCTGTCAAGATGACTCAGCTAATAAAAGGCTTGTTGTCAGAGGCTCTGCCAGAGTCTGAAAATACAGATGTGGATGCTTGTAGCCAACCATTGGTCTGAGCACAGGGACCCCAATGGAGGAATTAGGGAAAGAACTGAAGAAGTGGAAGGCGTTTGCAACCCCATAGGGAGAACAACAATATCAACCAACTAGATCCTCAGAGCTCCCAGGGACTAAACCACCAACCAAAGAGTACACACGGAGGGACCCATGGCTCCAGCTGCATATGTAGTAGAGGATGGCCTTACCTGGCATCAATGGGAGGAGAGATCCTTGGTCCTGTGAAGGCTCAATGCCCCCGTGTAGAGGAATGCTAGGGCAGTGAGGTTTGAGTGTGTGGGTGGGTGAGGGAGCACCCTAATAGATTCAGGGGGAGAGGGCATGGTATAGGGGGTTTCCAGAAAGAAAACTGGGAAATGGGATAACATTTGAAATGTAAATAAATAAAATATCCAATTAAAAAGCTTATTGTGTAAACATAGAGATCTGATTTCTGATTCTAGCATCCATGAAAAAAGCAGGCAGATCATTGGGAGCCTGTAATTACAGTGCTGGTGAGGCAGACACAGGGTAATTCCTGGGGTTACTGGCCAGTCAACCTAAACAGTCAGTTAGTTCCAGGTTCAGTGAGAGGCCTTGTCTTAAAAACAAGGAGAAGGGCTCAGCATAGTGGTACCTACACTTAATCCCATCACTTATGAGGCTGAGCCACAATGATCTTTGAGTTTGAGGCCATCCTGGTATAGATAGTTCCAGACCATCTAGGGTGACATACTACCTCAAAATAAAAATAAAAATAGCTTGGAGAGGAGTTAAGAAAGACACTAGATGTTGACCTGTAGCATCCGTATACACATGTACACATGTACATTAATACTAGTATGCATTTACACACACAAACACAGAAGCACATACATGCATGCATACATGACATACACACACACACACACACACACACACACACACACACACCTGCTATGCAAGAGCATACGGCTTCTGCTTCCTAATTCTGAACTTTTCTTTACATTCCAGATCCTAGAGTATGACTGGGGAATCTGTTAGAAAATCCATCTCTCAGGGTATGCCTACCAGATCTGAATTGGATGTGTTCACTAGACTGTGCTCAGCAAACCTCCCAGGTGATTCTGATGCATGCTGAGGTTTGATGATAATTGAGCTACATTGCATCACACACAGGACTTCCGGTTAAACTGATGACATTTCTTCTTGCATATTATATGGTTTAACAGAGAAATACCCCCCTTTTCTGGAGCTGGCCTCAGGAAACCTCCTTCCGTTCAGGTCCTTCATAAAATGTCAATGTCACAAAGTTGTGGTTTCCTGACCTACGTCCAAACATAAAGAGCTCTCTATTTTAAGGACACACCCATTGGCCCCTATTTCTAAGGTTATATTCTTGAATTTCATGCCTCGTGGCCAAATTTTTCTCTACACAGCCTTGAGCTATGTATGAGCACACAAAGTGAACTAGAGAGAGCTGCATCTCATAGAATTAATTTCCTTGTAACTAATAATGAGTCATACTGAACTCTTTCCTCTGCCAAGATGAAGACCCTTTGCCCTCTGCTTCCTGTCTGTTCCTGACATACAACCTTTATTTTATAACCACAAAACATGCAATTATTTTCTCTTTCCTGGGAAATAAGCGGCAAAAAGCAAAACATTTCAGTGACTAATTGTCATTCCTGACAAAGATGAGCTAAAATTATTTTAGATGAAATACATTTGTCTTCTCCCAAGTCTGATCATGTATTTTCTGATATTATCATTGTATACTTATAAATCACAGGTCCACATCTACATTTAGTCTATTCTCTATATTGCAGACATCTTTATATACCTAAAAGGAATCATATACTTGGGGCCAATTTTAGGCCCAATTTATGTGTTGGCTACATCTGTAGCCTATCTGGGTTCTGTTTCCCCACCCTGTAAAGCTAGTTATGAACAAATATTTTGCTAGTTTCTTTTCCCCAGAGTTCTATATTGCACTTTTCAGTATCATTTTCCTGTATCAGCACACACACTTTACCCTTTGCATACAGTTCAAATTTCTGTCCACAGAGAAAGGAAGAATACATATTACTCTTTAATGGTACAGACCTTGAACAAGATACATATTTCTCTTCTGCTCACTTCTTTATTTGAAAAACACAATAAAGTAATGGTTAGCAAATTCTGAGGCAGAGTAGAATTATATGGATGGCCTACAAAAGAAAACAAAAGAGTACCAAGCTGACTTAGCTACATAATTTCTGATTCAGTAGGTCTGTGATAGTGGCCAATAATTTAGATTTCTATAAAGGTCCCAGGTAATTGCTGGTACTTGCTGTGTAGAAACCAAGCTTTGAAAACACCATTTTACTGTTATTGGGACAAATTTGTAGTGCCCTCTGGGAAAAATGGTAAATTCAAAGCAACCTCTTAATGAATGTTTGTCCACTTGTCCTTCACCTCTCTTCAACTTTTCATCAAAAGAAAGTAAATGGATGGTAGAGATGAGCCAGTGACATGAGCCTTAAATGAAAGTAAGCTAAAGCCAATTATCTTGGGGAAAGTCTTTTGGAAGCAAAGCAAAATGATATTTCTATAAAAAATAATTTAAGAAAATATTTAAGTAGATGAAAATTTAGAAACAAGTAATAGGATTTGGCAAACTCATCAGATGAAGAACACACTTGTAAACTGTTAATAGAAAAATATTTGTAGTTTAGACTGCAATTTAGTAGAACCTATCACAATGTGAATAAGACATATGCTTGGACAAAGCCATTTTAATAGTAAAAATGTGTTCTTCAGAAATATATATGGTCAGGGATTCTATTCAGTAGATTAGCACAACAGTTTCCAAACTCAGAAATGCAAGAAAAGCTCTCTTGTCACCAATGCATTAACCTGATTTATACTTCACGTCCACTGTCCCTGGCAATGAGAATGAACCTCATGCATTTCAGAATGCATCTCTTGATAGTTTTGTGGAGTTGTATCAGAGAGCCAGGAAGAGTGCACAGAGCAGTAACGCTGGGGTGAGAAGAATACTTGACTTTATACTTAATCTCATTGTGCTGTCATCCCCTTATTTTGCCATCATTCAGAGTGTATTTGATGGATGTTGTGTACAAATTACTGCTAACTCATTTTCTTCTGACTGTCCTACACTGACGCCACCAGCTTTATCTGCTGCTTTTGCCCCAGATCCACACTGATTTGCCAAGTTTGCAGGGAGGCAGAGACCTTGACTCATTTCATGAGCTTCAGATGCCTAGAAGTATTCTTGTATTTTCTGTGTCCTATAAATTGTAAGCTGTCCCAAAGATTATAATCAACTTTATATCTACTTATTTTAGTTCCACCAACAGAATGTATCCAGAAACTTTAAGTGCTAGTTAGGAGGTGGTAAACACTTCCATTTGAAACTTTTTGCTATCATAGTTGTTATCAAGTACTGAACAAAAAGAAAATAGCCATTTTGATGCTGAAAAGTCTTGTTCCCAAGGCAAGTTCCAGATGCAAGCCACTCCTTAATCAGTGACTTGGTGATTACAACTTAGCATCATGCAAGTCTGTGGTAACTATCTATAGCTGTATTTTTGTAATCATTAAAGTGAGCCTCTGATGGTCAAAATAGATCTTTTAATGTTTAGAATTAAAGCAGCTGTTTACCATTAATTCTCAGAAAAAATTTGAGAATTATGTTGAGTTGGTACTTTGCTTTCTTCCCACCCCCAAACCAGAAATGACTTCATTGTTTAGATACAGAAAGAAATATGTTAAATCATTCACCCAATGCTGCTTAGAATAGATTTCTTCAAAGCATATTTTGATTGTGTAACTGTTCTGAGCTAAACTTGGCTTTGTCAAGTTTCTGGATGTTATATAACCTTAGAGAAAATACAAAAATAAGAAATAAAGACAGAATCCGATAAAAGACAACAACATTGGAAACTTGAGGCACGTTTTAAGTCTCCATAGTGGCTAGATACTATAGATGCAAAGATTGATAGGGCATAGCTCTTATAAGTGAAAAATAATTAGATAATAGAGACAAAGTCAAGTGTTTGTTGTACAAGCATGGTAACTAGAATTTATAGCCACTGAACAACACTACGTTTGAAAAGCTTGGCACAGTGGACAATGGGTCTATAACCCTTGTATCGAGAGGCAGAGACAAATGGAACCCTAGAGTTTACTGGCCACCTAATATTGCCTAACCATTAGCTTCCAGGTGCATTGAGAGACTCTTTATAAAAAAAAAATAGGGTGTAGAGCAACAAAAGAAGCCATGCAACATTATCCTCTGACCTATATGAGTATGTGTGTGTGTGTGTGTGTGTGTGTGTGTGTGTGTGTATGTATGTGTGTGTGTATGTGTGTGTTGTTTGGGGGGCACAGATAGATAGTACTGATCTTAACTAAAGAAAATTTAATAGTTAGTGTAATATTTAATTTGTAGAGAAAAAATCTTTTATCTTCATGAAGAAAAAACAGCCAAAATTGACCAAGAAAGTAAATTCTATTAAATGTAAGTTCTGTATTAAACGGCAGAGTGACTGATTAACCCACTGTATGCATAATACCTAAGAGAATGGCTGATATTTTAAAGCAGTGGTTTTCATCCTCTGGGTGGTCACCCTTTGTGGGTGGTTGAGCAATTCTTTCATAGATGTCACACATATGATATTCTGCATATCAGATATTTACATTATGATTCATAGTAGTAGCAAAATTATAGTTATGAAATAACAATGAAAAAAATTATGGTTGGGGGTCACCATAACATGAGGAATTGTATTGAAGACTCATAGCATTAGGAAGATAGAGAACTGTTGATCTAGAGGAAATCAATATAGGGAAGGCATGACTTGAGGTTAGTGAAAGGCTCCAGGTTGTTCTATTCTTCTAAGACATAAAGAACGGTGTTCACACTTGAGATAAACTAGGAAGAACAGCAAATTAGCAATGGATACAATCTAAGGAATTAGAATTTTTGTACTGTTGACAATGGGAAGCCCTTAGCAGCAACTGAGCAGAGCAGGGAGAGATGAGTAGTAGGAGGAGGTTAAGTGGCTCTTTCCAAATGTATGAAGCTAGACCTTACAGATGGGAACCAATGCTGATCACCTCAAAGACCACACTCAGTTATCAAATACCTATTTTTACCATGACCTCTGAAACACACACACACACACACACACACACACACACACACACACACACACACACACAAACATGCACCAGCCTCAATAATGAAGAAGAGATAACTAGGGAGAATACCATAGCATCTTTAAAAGGTGAGTTGGCACCTCATTTGGCCAAGAGAGTCCCTGCCAACCCTATTTTTTTCATCAAACTTTAACACCTCCTTTAATTCTACTCTGTTTTCTTTGAGGGCCACAGTAGTTGAGGTAATGAACCAGGATTTCTCTGACTTCTCTATAGCCAAGTTATAGCACAGTTCATTTTCTACACATACTGTTACAATCAATCTCCTGACTTCTACATTTATAGACTGAAAGATCAGGCTCCAAGTGTCCACTCACATGTTATCTCCCAGGCACAATCATGAATGATTCTCAGTGATGATCTTCCCATCCTCATTGTTTTAAAAGAAGTGGTCCAATGATTCTGCAGCTAGTCGAGCATCCAGACAGGATGCAAGCAAAATGCACTTTTATGCATCTCTAAGCTCTAATTCTAGATCACTAGCACCCTTCTTTATCACTTGTCTTAAAGCAACATGAGTAGGAGAGCAAAGAAGCAATGACTTTCACCAAAAACACTGACCAAAGGAGGAATATTTCTCTTAGATCAGGTTCTTTTAAAAACATGTGTGTGTGTGTGTGTGTGTGTGTGTGTGTGTGTGTGACATGAATGTTCAGGTTTGCTGTTCTCCACCTTATTCCCTTGAAACAGCATCTGTCACTAAATCTGGAGCTTGTAGTTTTGGAGATAGTCTGGTAGTCAGCAAGCATCCACAGTAACAAGCCTATATTGCTATAACCAAACTTAGGTCCTCATGCTTTCACATCAAATGCTCCACCCTGCTGAGACATCTATCCAGTGGTCTCAGACCTTTGTTGCATTTAATGGCTTTCTCTTCCCTTCAGAGTACGCAAGTAAATTAAC
The DNA here is from genome assembly GCF_011762505.2 of Arvicanthis niloticus. NCBI lineage: Eukaryota > Metazoa > Chordata > Mammalia > Rodentia > Muridae > Arvicanthis > Arvicanthis niloticus. The sequence goes on from NC_047661.1 coordinate 56,157,065, forward strand.
ATCTGTCTTCAACTGTAGATCCTCCAATGCCATTCTAATATGATAGGATAAGTGACGTTCAAAACTCAACACTGACATTTAATAAAAACAGAATTCAAGCTACATGTGCCATTTTAAGTTTTATAGTAGCCACACTTTATGAATGTAAAATTAAACAGGTAGTGCTAGTTTTAAAACTGTTGCAGAGTACAGCATAGCTACATATATTTTAATAAGTGATCAATGCAACCCTATTAACAAGGTCATTTGCATCTCGTCTTCTTATGGAGGAAACTTAGTGAGTACTTTACACTTGCAGCACACATTAGAGTGGCCTTGACTCATTTCACATGCCCAGTGGCTGTGTGGGTTTACATAACTACAGACCACTGTATGGGCAATGGTTTGTTATAATTTATCAAATGTCAGAATAAATGTATTTGCATTTTACAACCTTTTTAAAAACAATGCAGAGATTTGATCTCAGGGTCTTAAGCATGCCAGGTAAGCACTAAACTATACCTTCAGCCCTGTATTTGTGCTTTAGAGAGAAGCTGTCTTCAAGGTAGCTAGGAGAATACTTGATGTTAGCTAGGAGGATAATTGACAACTGTTTAAAATGCTCTTAGTTTCTAAGTGCTAGTGTAGAAAGCTGTTTTTAAAAACTTTAAAAAGAATGTTTTCCCAGACTTGGGTCACTGTCTTTATTAAATAAATGTGAGTTCCTAGAATAATTTTCCTTTCAGTTTTCCATCAGAGCATTTTAAAGTGGATAACATTTATTACCTGTTAAAACAAAAACCAAATGTTCTTTCTGCAAAGGTGGTTAAATACTGTGGTTTGAATATGGACGTGCACACTTTTGATGGCCAGGTATCTTCACACAGGCTAGGAAGGCCCCATGTACTCTGTCTTAAATTTATTTCTTCAGTCTGAGCAAGAAAGACTCAGGGTAGAAAAGATAGAGAGTAAGACAGTCGTTGCTTTTTAGCTTACTGGAATTTTGTTGTTCATTTATTTGTTTGTTTGTTTGGTGTGTGTGTGTTTTTTGGGAAAGCTTACCTCATTTTCCACAGCCTTTTTAAAATGTTTACTTCTGGAAGTTAAAAATGATACTCTAGTCTGTTATCAGTGGGTTGGTGTCCATCTTGAAGATTAATGATAAACATTAAAGACATTGAACCACCAGATACTGTACACTTCCTGGTTCATACATTTTGCCAACTTCCAGGGTGTAACTACTAGCAAGAGACAGGTGGCTGGATATTGGATGAATGAATGAATTTATTTGATAGTTTACTGCCAAAACTTTGCTACCTATAATAAAATCATGTTTCTTGATTCTGTTCCATGAACCACAAGGGGGAAAAAAATCTCAAATTAGTCACAAACCAAACTTAAAGTAAAGAAATAGTAGTTCCTCATCTGAATATCTATTCTGGTCAGTGAGTGTATGCACATGTGCACCTGTATATGTGCACACACACACACATATATATATACATATATATATATATATATATATATATATATATATATATATATATACACACACACACACAGGCCAGAGGTCAGTGTCGGTATTATTCTCACTCTCTATATTTTTATTATATTTACTATTATGTATGTATTATAATGTGTACATGTGTGTATGTGTGTGTCTGTGTGTGTTGTCTCCTTCCACCTCTGGCTGCAGGAATTGGTTCAGTTTGTCATTGTGTCAAGTGCTTTTACCAACTGAGCCATCTCACTGGCACTCCATCTTATTTTTCAGACAAATTTCTCACTGATCCTGGAGCTTACAGATTTGGCTAGACTGGCTGGCCAGCAAACCATGGGGATTTTCTTTCCTCTGTCTTCACAATGTCTGGTGCTATCAATCTGAATTCAGGTTTTCATGCCTGTGTAGTCAGTTCCGTTACCCACTGAACTATCTTGCCAGCAACATAGACATTTTAAAGAGATTTAAGCCCAAGACCCCCTGGATAATATCTATTAAACAGCCTCAAAGAGAACCTTCTAGAATCTTAAGTCAAAGCATTTTGTGTTAACAATGACATTAATGTCATATTCATTATTTAAAATGGAATTGATTTGAATTGAATTATAATACTAAATGTACTGTACTATATTTCAGCAACCCTAGTCATCTATCATATTCAATTACTGAAGAAGTATCTAGGATAGGACCTAGTATGTGCCAGGCACTGTTCTAGGCTCTGAAAAATATGAGCTATCAATGGAGCTGTCTTTCTACTGGAATACTAATTTCAATGGGTACTTAAAGCAAAATATCTAAAACACTTAATGTAATCAATGTTATAATTTAGTTGAAGCATTCTTCACATTTAATTCAATCTCTATATGATAATATTTGTGAGCTGTATGTCAGAGCTAAGAGGTCAACACATATCTCTTGACTGCAAAATGTATGTCTCCCCAACCCCCATGGTACTGTAACATGTCTTTTTACTTAAGTCACTGCAAGGAAAACTCAAGTGTATGCTTCCCCTAGCCCCATGGTATTTTGACAATGTTTGTCTCTCTACTTGTTCAGCAAGGCTTAAGAAAGCAACCATATTCTTTCCAGCCCCAATATGTTCATTTTCTGTTCTGTAATAAAATGTTCTAATCAGAAAACAATTTCCAGAAAACAATTTCAAGAAAACCGAGCTTAACTTTGAAAATGAAGATGAAAACGCGAAAGATAACACTGGAAAAATTATCCATCCTTGAAATGATTTCACAATCTCAGGAAAAGTGTGAGAATAAAAATACTATGTAATCATATCCTTATAGGTTTGATTAAGATGACAGAAATTACATGGTAAGCTGGAAATGGTCCATGGTACATTCAAATATATTAACTCCTATTCTTTTAGAACTGCTGTAAACTGTATTCCTCAGGGTAATTAAGATCCAATTGTTAGTAGAACAATGGCTATCAGAGTTTGGCACATGGTGGGGGTGGGTGCTCTGTAGAGGAAATAGTGGTCAAAAGCTGTAACATTTCAGTTAGATAAGAGAGCTAAGTTCTAGGGGGCGTGTATAACATAGTAACTGGAGTAATGGCAGGACATTGTGTTCTGAAAGTCACGTAAAGTGGAGACTACAAGTTTTCTTACCAAATATATTTTCACATTTGTGTAGTAATAATCTATGTTAATAAGCGGGTGTTGCTCTTCTATAGTGTGTAAGCAGCCCTGAGCAGCAGTGGCTGAGTAAAAAATCTCCACTTTAAATAAATATATATGATTTTCCTATTTAAACATGACAGATTACTTCCTTATAAATGACAATCATAAAAGCATTTTAGTTTTGCCAAATAATATAGTATCTCACAACCAAAAAAAAAAAACCCTATACAGCTCCTGAAGATCCAATACAAGTACATATATAAACATTTGAATCTATATGTAATTATATATTCTACTTTGTTAACTTAAAGCATAGGAGACAGGGCAGATAATGCAGCAGATGTAAAAGATGCTCTTACATAAGTGGTTCCTATGAAACTAGTTAAAAGTAATTGATTACCATATTCTGATTTTTCCCCCTTTATCATTGCTTTACACAAAGACCAGCTCTTATCTTCCCAGGGTTGCTATGTGCTCAGGCAGAGCCACACCTCTGGTTGGCTGCCTCTGCCTCCCTCCAGCTTGCTGTGCTCCACCCATCTTCTCACTTCGACTCTGCATGTAAAATTGCTTTCTAATTTTTGGCTTTTTAAGGCAGCTGCCAGTGTCTCAGAGTCAAAATCTCCAGCAGCACTCACTCTATGCTTCAGCGTCATGCATCTCAATAACATAAGTAACTTTTTAATGTCAAGGTGTTGTTTCTAAGGGAGGTGAAAGAAAGTTTTGATGTACTGCCTGTTGTCAACTCGTGCTCTCATAAAAGGGAAAAAGATACATGGGAAATAGTTACCGATGCTGATAGATACATACTGGATCATATAGAAGCATTAAAATAAACAAGCAGTTAGAAATGAAGGGACTGCAGAAGAGAAGAGACAGCCATGAGGGAGGGTGTTCTATGAAGGCAAGCCATTTCTGTTCCTTTCTGGGAATTGCAGTCCACATTAAGTGCATGTTTAGCACAGTGTATTTTGTACACTGAATCTCTCCCATCCTAGATCACAACATGTCTCCATCACCAACTGTGTTGAGTACCAACAAATGTCGGTTGCTCAGTGTATTGAAACTCTCAGCCATGCGGTGTCATTCCTCAATTCCCAGGTGAGTAAAGATGAGGAGGCAGAGAACAGACATTTTTTTTTTTAAATCCATACCAGAAACACACACTTTTTGCAAGAGTCAAAAGCTGTCTCATACTGAGGTGGATGTGAACACTGAAATTCTCTAGGAAATGGCTGAGGAGCTCTCAAGTTTCACTGGCTTACTAAAGCCATGGTCATGGAGTAGCACTAGGGGAATAAGTTCCATTTTGCTCAGTGTGTACATTTGTCAAACCTCACAGACACCAGTGTAGACGTTATAAGTGATCACTGTATAGGGCAGGAAATGATTAGTATACTTTTTCCATCAAAGTGACAGTACTGAAAAACTGCAGCAAGACAAGGCAATTTCACCTTCAACAGACTGGTTGATTTGTAACTTCCTTTTTATTCCCTCTCTACCTTCATACTCTATCCCAAGAGCTCACATCAGTAATGAAAAGCCATTGCTAATATCCAGTACAGAAAAGTATGCCCAAAATGCCCTATTAATTATAGAATTTAACTGTAAACATAAAAAAAAACCACACACCATTTTGCCCACCACAACTTGCTGGTACAATTCTATTGCTGAAGATATGATACACTCTGGTCACAGTGCTTGGAGAAATTACACTGGTATTGATCTAAGAGCTTCCTCCTGGCTTGCTAGATTTTATTGTACTAAAAGGTGCTATCTAGGCTACTGGGGAAGAAAAGCTCTCAGCATTCTTACTGGGTTGTGGATACTGCTAGCTCTGATAACAATTGCCATGAGATATATACCCATGATGTAATAGTAGCACAAACTTTACTGGTGTAGCCAACTGCTTTCTGACTGGAATTAAAGTCCACTCAGCAGAAAAATAAACACCTGGTACTATAAGCCTGGGAAGAACCCATGACTGGGGATGTAAGCCCCAAGAGTAAAACCACTACTACTAATTTGCTAAATGGACACAATATCAACCTATCCTTTGGGTATTTCTCTATACCTATAGCTTATTGTGTTCACAGCCTTCATCAGAGAAACTAATTTATTCAGTGCATCAAAGTTACAAGAAGAATGCCCAACTGGCCAACAAGCAGAATAGCTGTCTGTGGAGTACATAGTCATAGAAAACCCAGAAAATTTAAATACAGGGGACCTCTTCTCAAAGGAGGAGATAAAATACCTGTTTTCGATGCTCAGAAATCTGGGAACAGATTTTACTGAAGGCCTAATGGCGCTTTTACTATCTATGGAGGCAGATCTCACCACCTTTTGCTATAGAAAGAACTTGTTCAAATTTCTCAGGCTAATCCTCCCAGTCTATACCCTTTCTAGACTGGTACCCACCCTCAGGGAGATGTCACATGTATTTTATAGTGTGCTGACCTCTATGCTGTCTTGGTCAGAGAAGACATTAGATTCTAAGCATTTTCGGGATAGAAGCCAGCCTTATGGCCACTTGTACTCTGTCTGTTAAGTAGTTTCTATGTAGTCACACTTTAAGCTTTATTATGAACCAGGAATTAGATTGTTGTCTAGAAACCGTTCCCCAAACTGTACTGTATTTTAAATATGCTGTTAATGCTCCACCTGGCAGTAGACTCCCCAAAGTCTGATCAAGGTTGCTTCCCTGACTGACACCTGCAAGGATCCTTTCACTTCTCACCATGTACCACATCTGGGTTGAGGAGATACAGCTCAGGTACTGTGACTTGGAAGCGGGTACTTTTAACCACCAAGGTATCTGCCAGCCCCTAGGAAGTTTTAAATACAATGCCATGACATCTAAAATGAGAGCTAACCAGTTCAGGATTCTTAAACACAAAAGTTCTTAGGAGCAGGTGTGTGGCCTCTGCTTTCAATTCTTCAAAGAGCCAAGTCTCTAGAGAACTCTGGGAACTTAGAAAGTTAGAATTGAATTCCAAGCAGAACAATGCAAATTTGCAACAGCAGTTCTCCATAATGGACACAGTGTCCACGTTAAAAGCTTTCTGAGAAAAGGAGCATAACCATCGAAAGAGTTCAGCTTTCAAACACCTTTCTTTGTGTTCCTTGCCCAATTCTGAGTTGGACAGAAGTGAGGTGATAGCATGGGGTCATACCCCTCAAAATGCAGCTCCTACATTGATCACTTTGGAGTCTGGTCTCCTCATCTATGTTGTGAGTGAGTCTATTAGGATCCAAAATACTGAGAACTCCCCAAGTTTCATCAAAGAAACTAAAGACATGTGGCTCTAATGAGAAGTGAGCAGCCCCTTTTCTGGAGGAAGGCAGAGGGAAATCTCAGGCTAGAAAGAGGCTTGAATCCTATTGAAGGCCACCTAAGTTTAAGTCCCATTAGATGCAAAATATGCAGAGGAGGGGCCATTCATATTCCTTCCACAGTTGTGGCCACCAGGGTCCATAAAACACAGCTGTCAGTGGAGTTTACCTTTATATCTTGCCCGCACAGAATGATAGGCTATCCTCTGACTGGGGTTAGGGGTGGAGATAAAATGAGGGCAAAGAAACAGGGTAGGCTTAGGGGTTGAGGCCAAGTGGGGTGTATGGAAGTGAAGATTTGTTCCTTCTGTCCCCACATGTTTGAAAAATGTCAGATTAGGCCCAGGGAGGTGTCATCTCTCAGAAAAGGGGACAGTAACCTTTTATATGTAGTTGCTAAGGATTCCTACCCCTTGGCATTCACAGCTCTGCTATGCCTTGAGGCAAACAGGAAAAAGAGGCCCTTCCTGTGGGAATAGCTGAGTGGGACCCAGGAACCGGCTGGTTGCAAAACACAGCCCGTACTCCTAAGGCTACTCCCAAGAACAGACCCCCAGCTTCCTGAAAACCTTTGGTCTGGGAATGCACTTGAGTGAATCTGTTTCACTCAAATCCCTACCTATGCACCTGCAAAACTTGAGGCAAATCTCGAAAAAGACCTTAAGGCTGCCAAAAGGCCTGGTTCTGCAGAACGACCATTGTCTTATGCCTCAAGTGCACCCTGGCTGGGAATCTGCTGTAGGTCATGTAGATCCACAGCAGCCATGGCATGGGAATTGCCAGAAATGGGCCTGGACCCATGCCAGGCCTCACTGTGACTCCCATGTAATATAATCTTAAAATATGCCAGATAAGCTGGAATCCAAAAATAGCTCAGTTGTGGGAATAATAGAATTGAGTCTTCTTTTTTAAAGTTGCATGCCTAATCACTAATTTTCAGAGTTTCTTTACTTATACAAAACTTTAAAGGTTGGAATGTCATAGATTTTGTGGTTAAAGTACACTTAAAAGTTAATTGCAAGGTAATTTCCATTTATGACTGTCTGATTTCTACTCTGATCTGGTAATTGTTTAAAACAATGATCATGAGGTTGGAGAAAAGTTGTTAAGAGCTGATAAAAGCACAGGTAGAACCTGGATTCTGTTCCCAGAACCAACAGGGCAGCTTGCAGCTGCCCGTAACTTCAACGCCCTCTTCTGACCTCCATAGGCACTGCATACATGGAATTCATAGGTCCAGACAAAACACACAGACACATAAAATAAACATAAATAAATCTAAAAAGTTTGCATAGTGACTAAATTTTCTATTCATGATTTTATTATGAGCTTCAGTAGGAAATGTACATACTCCAGAGATGTCAGAAAATTATGCTTATTCTCTGTGAGAAGTATAACATTATTATTATTAACTATTATTATTATTATTATTATTATTATTATTATTATTATTATTATTGTGTGTGTGTGTTTGTGTGTTTTGGAGTTTATCCAAGTACATGAAGATTTGCATGCATATAGGCACTTGTGAATGTGGAAGCCAGAAGTCAACATTGTGTGTCTTCTTCCATAAGATCAATCTCCAGTTATTTTTGGAGACAGGTTTTACAATAGAACTTAGAGCTTACTGATTCAACTAGGCTGGCTAGCTGATGGACTTGAGGGATCAACTTGTCTCCATCCACATCCCCTAGTTATTTATGTGTGTGATGGTGTCTGGGTCTAGTGTTCATGCCTGCACACTTCTCACTGAGTGAGTCACCTCCTCAGCCACATCATTAAAAAAAAAGACATATGTTTATGAACATTGAAGACAAGCTCACCAATCATATTTTATGCCACATAATCTCCTTTGATTAAATTATCTTCATATTTCTGGAGGTTTAAGTTTTATATACTTGATAGTTATTCCTGGAAAACAAAAATGTAGGTAGGCTTTCCTTCATGTTGCAGAATTTACCACAGTTTTGTGCAAAGTTTGTTTCATTTAATGTCTGTGTGATAAATTTTACTTTATCTTATATCTTGATATTTTCATCCCTCTGCATTTTTATTGGTATTTATCTTTATAATTTTTTCCAAATATTAGCCTTCATACTATTTCATGTACATTTTTCAGAAAGTTATTTATTTTTATGGGTGTTTTGTCTGGATGTCTGTCTGTGTACCACATGCTTAAAAGGCTCTTGGTGACCAGAATAGGACAAGAGATGCCCTGGAACTAGAGTTTCAGGCAGTTACGAGCCACTATACTATGTAGGTGCTGGGGATCCAATATTGGTTCTCTTCAATGACAGCTCTTAACTAACAAACCATTGTTCTGGCCCTTCTGCATTTTTTATAGATAGAGCATGTTGACACCTTTTTTCATTTATATATTTGATATTTGTTTCATTTTACATTATTTTAGAAGTATATGGTTTTATTTTTATTTACAATTTACTTCTCCTTTTTACCTCTCATACTCGTTCCAGTAACATTAAACATTACACTAGCCCTTCAGTTTATTGTCCATCTTTCATTTGGAGTTTTAGTTTCAAAGATTTATTTTTTTAAGGTGTGTGTGTGTGTGTGTGTGTGTATGTTTAGTATGTGTCTCTTTTAACACATAAACATTCATGACTAGCTATAATGATTATTATTTATGTTTTCCCTTCTCCTCTTGAAAATGAGATATTTTCACTAGTCTCTACTACTCCTGCCTTTTGAAAACTTTTTTACCCTGCTCAACAACTAGTGGCTGCCTTGTCCAGCAACAGTTAACATTTTAAGTGTTTTCTATCCTATTTAGCTTTCCCAAGACATTTTCTTTTACTTAGGAATAAGTACTTAAAATTTAAATGTATTCCAGTAAAATAAATTTACCCATTCATCTTTATATTTTAAAATTTATGGCATCTCATGGTTCACTATTAGCAAATCCATCACCATGATTCATTAAGTGAATAAATTCTAAATAGAACATCATATTGCCCTTATATGCTTGGAATTTTAGTAATCTCCTTCATGTTCATGCCCTGGGTGGCAAGATAAGCCAGATTTTATTCAGTAAAGCACCTTTCACTGCTTTTTCAAACTAAAAATCATGGCTGACATTTTAGTTAACAGTTAAATCTTACCATAATCCACATGGTCAAATCCCATGGGGAATTCTTCTAACTAGCACAACGGAATCCTGGGAGCTCAGGAGTTGGCTTGCACCCAAGCTTTCCATAGGTGCTGATATTAAAAACTTCAAAATATCATAACTTTCATAGACTCTCTTTTTCAAATTGAATATGGAGTTGTGAAATCTTTAGAAAAGAGCTGAATCATTATTTCCTGACTGTCTCCTGCATACTAAAGCAAGAGCCATGAAATAACTGCAGGGAAAGCAGAGAGATGCTGGCATCCATTAGACTCAATAGCTTGTCTCCCAGTCACATATGGAAGAAAAAGATGTGGACAGAGAGAAATTAAAATTGAATTTTGAAGAATAATTGGGAGAACTTCCCAGGATACATTAAATGTACAAAGTGAAAATTGATAAAAAGCCCAGTCTCATGCAGATGAAAGGATTGCAGCATTTCTGAGGTTATTTCTCATATTCTCTTTCTACTTTCCCTTACTTCGCCAGATATTTGTTAGGAGAAATGAGAAGATAGATAAATATTAGTGAAGATGATGGTTTGTAAAAGAGTCTTCAGTACTGGTAGGGGCAACATTCATACAGAGTTTCTGAGGAAATGCACGTGTGTACTTTTTAGTCTTTGAAAAGTTAATATGCTTTTAAAATAGAAGAATTCAAAGTTATCTTAAGGAAACATATAAGGACTTTTGAAAACTTATATGTAAAAGTGATTTCCAACTCATTGTACAGAACACATATACATAGAAAAAAATGGGAGAAATCCATTAGCATCCATTAGAAGGTTCTGGTTAAAGAATTGTCTGTATGTCTATGTATTGATTCTTTAAGTTTAGTTACTTAATTTCATGGTATTGCCATTGAGTGATGCCTGCAACTTAATATATATATGTACAAATATATATATCAATATATTAATATATATATATATATAATTTTTGTGAATGTGGCTTCATGTGACAGTGCATGTGGGGGATGCTGTGTGTTGCATGTGTAAGTGAGTGCGTGTGTGTGTGTGTGTGTATGTGTGTGTGTGTTGCTGAAAGTCAAAGGATCAAAGGATTCAGATCCCTGTGCTTCTGAGCAAGCTCTTGATTGATTGAACTATTTCCCCTGCCTCCAGAATCTATTAAATGACAAAAACATAAACATGTAAAAAGGCAAAGGTTATTTCTTTTCTCTGTGTTAGAGACACTTGCCCTGGTATAGGAATTAGACTACAATGGACTATAATGTGAGCCACAATTCTAACTTCTAATAACCCATGATGCTTTATAGAACTGTCCTGCTTCAAGAAAAACACGATGTGGTTACCAAGGTAACAGGAGCTCTGCCTCCCCCGCCACCGCTCTGAGGCTGCACAGGTGTCAGCATGGTGAGACCAAGTGACTTTTCCTTCAAGTGTTATAGGAAAACTGCCACCCCTGTCCATTTCTGCTTGTGCTATCTCGTAAGCCCCAGGTTCTAACAATTGATTGCACAGCTGGGCAGTGGTGGTGCAAGCTTTTAATCCCAACATTTGGAAGGCAGAAGCAGGTGGATCTCTGTGAGACCAGGCTGGTCTACAGAGCAAGTTCCAAGACAACTAGAGGTGGGGTAGAACTGCCTGAAGCTCCTAAACCAATCTCAATGGCACAGTATCTTCTCTGGGAACTGCTTGCTGGTTTCTTGGAGTCTTGTCTTCCTGTCAGCCTATCTGCCTGCCTCCCTCAGTCTCTTCCTCCCTTCCCTCACTCCGTCTATCCCTCCCACCATCCTGCTCTTCCCCCACCCCTTTCTGCCTGTGACATCAGCCTTACATATACCTTTTGGCATAGCGTATTTTTGCCTGCCTGTCTTCTTCCGATAACTATGGCTTAAAATAATTCTTATTCCAGTGACAGTTTTCGGGGGAGCATCCTCTACATCTCTTCAAACAGGGCTCTTGCTTCTGTCTTCATAGCAGAAAGTAACTGTCCCACTGTACCCTGTCCATCACTCATGCCTAAATTCTAAATATCCTTGGGCTCTCTGAAGATTCCCAGACAACTCCTGCATCTTTAAGTGTCTGAAGGAGATGTTATGTGTTGTGGTAGCCAGTCATCTAGTGATGACAAAGCAGTGTGCTGAGTTGAAGTTCTCTAGAGATAGCATCTCACAAAGTTATTGAAATACTTCACTTCAGCAAGATAGGCAAGCAGATTTGATGTCAGATTCTTCATCACTATCAGCCAGAGATACTATGTTGCTTCTCAGGACTAGATAACGAATGCATAAACCTGTATGAAACTTCTGCAAGACTTCTGAATCATATCTTCTTAATTATCTTACAATAGAGCCGATAGAAAGCATGGAACCTACAATTATAATGAAATTTTAAAATGTAGAATTCAGGAAAATTTGGATTATATAATATATGTATTATATAATCCAAATAAAACTTGAATTATGTTTTGAGTAAAATCAATAAAATAGTTGCTATTTACTTTAGGTGAAAAATATTTGTTTAGATTTCTTTATTACATCTAAATAACATCTAAGCCCTTGTTTTGATCATATTTTCTTTGTGAAGTAGCTCTGGGCACTGATTCTTGAAATTTTCCCACTCTGCTCACACATGTCTTGTCATTTCTTTGGCTTCATTTCAGTAAGGATATGTCTGGTGGACTATGAGGAGAAAAGAACAGTAGTCTTAACCCAGGAGTTTCCCCTGTTTCTTTGAAATAAAGATATTGCTGAGTCTGGGTGAGGAACAGGTACATGGTTTTAAAGCCCCACAATGGTGTGCTTTGTATTTAGTGTCATTGCTGGGCCTACCCAGCCAGTGGTGTCTCACTTGCCTGGCAGAGATGAAGAGCTCTTTCCTGGTCAGCCAAGGCCAGAACTATAATATATCATCTGCCTTGGAAGTGGAACAACTGATCTCAAATGAAAGACAATATATTCTAGCAGTCTGGTGGTTGCAACGTGAGATGTTTTCACAGTAACTATTCTCTCAAAGCAGAAAAAAACAGCTGCAGTATACCTTATACAAATAGGAGGCCTTTTCTTTCTAACTCACACCTTTACATCTTGAAGGCTTTTTTAGGCCTTGAGTATGTAATATTAGGTGTAGTTATAGTTATTGGAAAGGTTCCTTTTTATGCAATTATTAAGTCAGTTTGCATTTTCTCTGGGTTTTACATCTTTAAAATATATACAGAGTGTTAACAATGGGTATCAATAATTAAAGTTTGGCTGCTGAGGTGATCCCAAGACTTAGTTAAGAATTTAAAAACATGCTATATTGATAATACTCATTACTTCATAGAGAATTAAGTAGCATGATTAATACTGGTTGTCAACTTTAGAGGGTGTTATGGTTTGTATATACTTGGTCCCAGGGAGTGGCACTGTTAGGAGGTGTGGCCTTGTTGGATTAGGTGTGTCACTTTGGGCTATAGGCATGGGTTTTAATGCACTAGTCCTAGTTGCCTGGAAGCCAGAAGCCTTCCAATGAAGTTGTAGAACTCTCAGCTCTTCCTGTACCATCCTTGCTTCGATGCTGCCATGCTTTGATGATAATGGACTGAACCTCTGGACCTGTAAGCTTACCCCAATTAAATGTCCTTATAAAAGTTGTCATAGTCATGGTATCTGTTCACAGCAATAAAACCCTAACTAAGACAGAAGGTATAATCATCCATGGGTCAACCCTCTGGGCACACCTGTGAGGGATTACCTGGGTCAATTAACATATAAACATTTCTGTGTGTGATAATTTAGACACATGCACACTCATACATGTTCACACAAATATTTGATATATCTATTTTGGTTTATTAGAGAACCTGAAATAATAAACAAAACTAACATGTTTATAACATAATATGATTATTTTCATCAGAGTCTGATTGTTTTTTGTATAATTTAGATAAAAGTTTCAACTTCAAAATCTTTAAAGTATTTCTAAAAAGATAAGAACGTTAAACTTATTTTAAAAACACAGAAATTTGAATATGCCACTGGGCTTCCAGAACTTTTAATTTGTTCTATCTTAATGTGTTTTGTAATATCAGTAGATCCATAGTGATCCAGCTGGCTAGATAGAATTAATATTTTTTTTTCCTAAGTAAGAAGAATTTCTAGTGTTTCTGACTCAAGAGATGTGGATATAAAATAGAGGCACCTTGAGAATGAACTTTCTTTAGGCAAGATTTAAAATAGATCTCTTCAATCTAAAAGTTGTATTTTATAAACCTATATTGTCCCAAATAATGGCAGAATCCTTTGATTAACATAGTGAAAACTTTTACTCTTTTAAAACATAGAAATATTTGGAGTAAAATAGTAAACAAATAGTCACAGGCAAATCTTAATTGATGATGTGATATACTATTAACATCTTCATCAAGATCATCATTATTTTTATTATTTAAGAAAATATACCAAGGAAAATACAAAATGCCTCAGATAATTTAAAAAATATTCCAATACAAAAATAAATTAAGAACTATGTTACTGTTGCCTACATAATGTTGGTCAGGAAACAGTTAAACAGTGAAACTCTTGAGCTGTTCCAAAAACGGAGACCCTGATGGTATTACAGATTAAGTGTCAGGCATCCTCATTTCTGTCCAGTGAGGGAAATCTGCTTTCAATTCACTCCCTGATAAGAAAATTATTCTTTCAGACAAGGTAAGCTAACTGACCCATCATGACAGCTGGGAAGACGGTGGACAAAATCACAGAGAAATCCAATAAGAGAAGGAAGACAATATTACTAGCTAAGAGAGACCATAGCTGTTGTGTCATGCTATACTGAGAATATAAACCAGGCTCCACACTGTAGGGACATTTTACTGGATTTCTTGAGAGTTGAGCAAAGCTTCCTTTGCCAGAAAAGTTTCAATGCCATTGCAACAGGGTAATGAGGGAAATTCAAAGCTTAGGCAAGGGAAATGAGAGCTAAAGCTTCAGGAGCCAATAGGAGAGGAGAGGGTACAGTAGAGTTTAGAGAACAGGAAAGAAAAGAGCAATGTTTTGACTAGCAAGGCCCTTTCATGTAACATCCATAGCCGAATGTAAATTCTATATACCAGCAGATATTGCATACCTAACACTGATATTGAGCTGCACTGTAAGTTCAGTTGTTCCTTAAGGATACTGCTATTGCCTTCTTAGTACTAAATCATGATCTGTAATTATGATATTTAAACTGGATGCTTATATCTTTAATATACTACAATTACACAGAATGAAAACAATACAAAAAAAAAAAGAATCAACAAAACCAAGAACTGTTTTTAAGAAAATCAACATGATAGACAAACCCTTAGCCAAACTAACTAAAAGATGTAGAGACATCCAAATAAACAAAATCAGAAATAAAAAGGGAGCTATTGCAACAGACAATGAGAAAAATTTAAAAATAAACAAAAAACAAAATTCTTATTTCAAAAACCAATATTCCACAAAATTAGAAAACCTTAATGAATGGATGATTTTCTAGATGATACCATTTACCAAAGTTAAATCAAGATCAAATAAAACTATTTAAACAGCCTTATAACCCCTAAAAAATCATTAAAAGTCTCCAAACCAAAGAAAGCTTAGAGCCAGACAGTTTTCACTCAGAGTCCTACCAGACTTTCAAAGAAGAGCCAATACCAATACACCTCAAACTGTTTCACAAAATAGAAACAGAAGGAACACTACCTAATTCATTCTATGAGGCCACAATCATCCTGATACCTAACTCACATAAAATCTCAAGAAAGAGAGATAATTTCAGGCCAATTTCACTCAAGAGCATCAATGCAGAAACACTCAATAAAATTCTCAAAAACTGAATTCAAGAACACATCAAAAATATCATTCACCGTGATCAAGTAGGCTTCATCCCAGGATTCAAGAATAGTTTAATATATGAAAATCCATCAGTGTAATCCATTATATAAGCAAATTGAAGGAAAAATTTGCAATAGGGCTTCCTTGTCTGGCCTCAGTGTGAGAGGGTGTATTTAATCCTGCGTAGAATTGATATGCCAGGGTGAAGGGATGCACAGGGGGTCCCCACCCTCTCAGAACAGAAGGGGAGAGAGGATAGAGGAGGGGACTCTGTGAGGGGGGAGCAGGTGGGAGCAGTGTTTAGGGTGGAAAGAAAGAAAGAAAGAAAAAAGAAAGAAGGAAAGAAGAAAGGAAAGTGAGAGAGAAAGAAGGAAAGAAAGAAAATTCAATTTTATAGGAGAAAAAGATAAAAATACTGTCAATTGTACCAAAAAACTGGAGTTAAGTTTACCACTAAGAAGTTTTGAAATTGACAAAGACTGTCATATTATATGTAAATTTCCTTCATACATTTTTTCAAATTTTAAAAAAGTCTATTCTTTCTCATCTTTATATATGGCAATTTCAAATCACCAATAACAGTGCTATCTCAAGTTTCTGGTCTGCTCCACTGGGAAGGAGCACGTAAACCAAGAAGGTATTTTTCTTTATTTTCAAACTGAACAACAGAAGACACGATGTCATCAAAACTGGTTGAAGTATTTAACATGTAGACAGTAGATTGATGGGTACTTGACTAGATTTACTCAACTTACCAAAAAGTAGTTACACTTTAAAATGATCTACATAATACATTGGAGTCAGACAGCACACAGTGTACCTAATCACACTTCATTCAGAGCAGTCTCTGAGAATCTAGATAGCCTGGGAACATTGCTGACAGAATGGGAAAGTACATAGATGCTGAAGTACAGTATTGGTTCTAAGTGCTGCTGTGCCAAGCTCATAAACTCAAACAGGAGCCAACTTAGATTGCCCTTAAAGACTAAATACTTTAATTTCCTTGATCAATCCCTCATGCTTCTTTAATGCAAGTAGGTTAGAAACAAGCCTATACTTTTGTGAGTGGAGTTGGCTCACTGAATAAAGAGATTCCTTTTAATAGAAAGCCCTTTTTAGCAGCTGGAAAACCTTGAGGAGAGCTTAGTTAGAAAGTCAGTTGTGAACTCCCTGCGTACACTGTGGATGACACACTGGGAATGGATCAGTGCTGCAGGTTTATGTTCTTCGTGACTACTGTACTGCAAAATACAGTTGTAAGAAGAGTAAAGAGGAAAGTTACCATTGGGCCCCCACATTCAATTCAATTCAAAGTAAACTGCAGACTACAATAATCCCAACCTAGAGTCAGATGTAATGAGTGTCACTGTGTTGCAAGGTTGTGGTTGCTCCAGACATCAAGACTTAGCAGGCTCCTGCTACTAGAAGTCAATCATGAGATTAATAGCAACCCAAGTCACAAAGATCACACAATGATACCTTTCTGGATGTTTCAAAGTAAGTTGGACATGTAAATGATCATACTTTAGGAAAGATGGAACAGTGTTTAAACTAAGTCTAGAAATACTTGCTACCAGAATCTGTGTTTACCCTTCATATGAAACATAATTTTTAAAAATCCAGTAATAAAAAGAGTGACTATAATATGTTTTACACATCTTCCATGTTCACAGTAGAGCATCTTTCTTATAGTTTATGTAAGAAATGATGTTGTCTTCTTTGACAACAGCCTCACAGAATAGATGGACTGATTAGTTCTATATTTTCAGGCTCAGAACCCAGTCTTGGAGGAGATTAATCAATTTGCCCATGAAAGAATTGGGGATTGAATCTGTGCAAGGTGAGCCAAAGAGTGTCCTTTTATATTTTAAAATAACTTTTCATCAGTGTTTATTGTAAGACAGAAACCAGAAAACAGTTATGAATAAAAAAGTGTATCTTTACACCAGTGAATTTAATTTGTTTAAGTATGATTATTCACTCAAAAATTCCCCTGAACTATTTTTCATATTACATTTCAAATAAAGAGTGAGCTTCTTATGAAACTTTCATGTTTCAAACACTTTTCCTTACATAGTTCCTTGCACATCCTGAGCACTCAAACGTGTGTGAGCCAAGCCAAATGAATCTAAGAGCAAGCTGCCTGTTGGGGCTACCACAGCAGTATGGCAGCGGCGCCTCCCAGAAAAGCTTCCTAAAGACAGCCACACAGTGCCAGATTTGGATGGCAAAATTTGCCAGCTAGTCCAATTTTGGGGTACGGTGTCATAACAACTTCAAAAGTGTGATTAGAAAATTCATTTGAGACTGAACATTTTAGAAGCACTTGTTCCTGTCTTTCCCATGCACAGAAAAATCCTGGAGCAGAAGTTCACAGATAAGGAATTCTCTCTCTCTCTCTCTCTCTCTCTCTCTCTCTCTCTCTCTCTCTCTCTCTCTGTCTCTCTCTGTCTCTCTCTCTCTTCAAATTCATCAAACCAATGAGGTTTAAGTTATGAAACTGTATTTTTTAGGTAATTTTTGTCTAAAGAACAGTCAGAAGGTAAAGACATAAATATCTAAGTGAGATCCCTGGTGCGCTGTTTCTTTACATTGGTATACTTTTTTGTGTTCATTTATATATATATTATTAAAAATTAAATTCGAGCAGAAGTTATAGTTCAGTGATGAAATACTTGTCTAGACACAGAGACCTTGGATTTAACTTCCAGAAGTACCAAAACTTTAAAGTGGTATAATTCATAGCACACCATATAGTATTAAGTCCTGTCGTGTTCATACCAAGGAAAGCATTACTGCATATTCTTGATTTAAATTATTTTATTTGTTTGCATTCCAAATGTTGCTACCTTTTCCAGTCCACTCACCAAGAGTTCTTCACCACCTCCCTTTTGCCTCTGAGAGGGTGCTTACCCCACCCCTCACCTAACCACCTACTCACCCCTACGTCACTCTGCATCTCTCTTCTGTGGATATCATGTCTCTATTGGATTAGGCATATCCTTTCCACTGAGGCCAGACAAGACAGTCCTCTGCTACATATATGCCTGGGGGGGTGGTGGGCACAGACCAGCCCATGTATGTTCTTTGGTTGGTAGCTTGGTCTTTGACAGCTCCCAGGGATCAGGATTAGTTGATATTGCTGGTTTTCCTATAGGATTTCCATCCCCTTCAACTTCTTCAATACTTCCCCTAACTCTTCCATAGGGGTCCCCCACCACCTCAGTCCAATGGTTGGCTATAAGTATTTGCATCCATCTTAGTCAGCTGCTAGTAGAGCCTCTCAGAGGACAGGCATGCTAGGCTCCTGTCTAAAAGCACAACATGATGTCAGTAATAGTGTCAGGGTTTGGTGCCTGCCCATGGGATGGATCCCAATTTGGGCTGGTCACTAGATAGTGTTTTCTTCAATTTCTGCTTCATTTTTGTCCCTGCATTTCTTTTAGACAGAAACAATTCTGGTTCAAAAAAAATTGAGGGTAGGTTAGTGACTCCATCCCTCCACTGAGAGGATTGTCTATCTACTGGAGGTGGTCTCTTCAGGTTTTATCTCCCCATTGTTGGGCATTTCAGTTAAGGTCATCTCCATTAAGACCTGGGAGTCTCTCACATCCAGGTCTCTGGGACTTTCCTCAGCCCCAACCCTGCCCCACACCTATTTTCATTCATTCTCATGGCCCTCTGAGATTCTCTCCTGTCTATCTGATCCTGCCTCCTTTCCCCTTCCCATCCCCTCTCCTAGCCATATCCCTCCCTCCCCCTGCTTCCCATGATTATTTTGTTCCCCTTTCTAAGTCAAATTGAAGCATTCTCACTTGGGCCTTCCTTCTTGTTAAACTTCTTACAGTCTAGTGTGTTGTATCACGGGTATTGTGTACTTTTTGGCTAATATCCACTTCTCAGTGAGTACATACCATGCATGACCTTTTGGGTCTTGCTGCACACCTAAACGTTATTATTTCCTTGGAAAGATACTCATTTTGTACTCTCAACATGTGATTGTTATGGGAACTTCCAATCAGCCATCTTACCATCTTGTTCAACATGGCTAGGTAGCCAGTGTTGATTCAAGTTTCTAGATCCCAACACCAGGCAATTTATTTTAGGCATACTTAAGTGCAACATGATTTGGGAAAAAAGTTTCCGGATAATAAGTCAATCCTCTGTGAACAAAAAAGCTTAAGACAAATTTGCATGAAACTCCTTAGAAAGTACATATTACCTTTTCCATAAAGATAGGTTCTATTGACTTTGAAACAATGGTCAAGAAAGGGGTCTAGAGAGAATAACTGAGATAAACATAAAAGTCTGTGGGAGTCAGGAGTAGCCTGGCCATACAGATAACAGAGGGTTCATCCAGGTTATTGTAAAGTACATGTGACATCTCCAATAAGAATGGATTCTATTGAATGAGAATTTCAAGATAAAGGTCTAAGGAAAAAGAGTCTGGGATAAACATACACATAAGAGTCTGGGGGTTTAACTGTGGCCTGATCCTACAGATAGCACAGGTCACCGGACTGTTAGTACAGAGACAAGCCTGTGTATTTTGCATTCCTGGATTTCCTAGTGCTAATTGTGAGCACAAGGTCCTCTTGCCCTCTATAGTGCTAGATCAGGATGATTGCATAGCCTACATTCTAAGTCATGGTAATTAACCTAGATAGGTTAATCATGATTCAAGCCTACCAGAGATCTTTCATGGAATTTCTTTTTTTTAAAAAATCTAGCATTAAAAGTAAATAATTATGTTTCTTGATAATTGAGACCATGTAACTATTCATAAACCCAAGCTATTAGTAGATTAGGGCCTGGCATTAGTTATCTCATGGAGATAAACTATAGGCTTAAGATGAAGGCAGCCTGAAATAATAATCAGGTAGACAAGTGGTGCAGACACACACACACACACACACACACACACACACACACACACACCACATACACACATACACAGGATCAAGAGAAACAGAAACAGAGACCTTTCAGTAGCCAGTAGATAGCTGGTTTTTAGAGCTGACTCAAGTTAGATCTTTCTCATTGAACCTGAATAATCCTGACTAATAGTCAATACTGTGGGAGTTAAATAAACAGTCTGTAATAACCTGTCTTCCAGCTCCCATTCCCCTTGACATCTGTCCGGAACAGAAAAGGGAATTGCTGACGCTGTTTTGATAAATGCATAATAATTACAGCATTCAACAAATTTAGTCTGCTTCTTGGGGCCAGGAGAAATTTGGGTGAGAAACGTTTTAACTGAGGGCTTTCAGCCTGGAATTTAAAGGTGCAGAGCCCCAAGGGAAACTAAAAACTTGAATATTGGAGAAGCACAGAGTTTTGTAGAGAAGGGAGGGTAGGTGTTGCAGACACAGACACTTAAAAACATGCATGTGTATGGGGAAAAAAAAAAACCTTCCTGTAAATTTTGTTTCACAAATTGCAATCACATGTACATGTGTGGAGTC
Organism: Arvicanthis niloticus; assembly: GCF_011762505.2. NCBI lineage: Eukaryota > Metazoa > Chordata > Mammalia > Rodentia > Muridae > Arvicanthis > Arvicanthis niloticus. Next base: position 56,177,914 of record NC_047661.1, read on the forward strand.
AGGGAATAGTGACATGTTAGGCAGAACCCTAACTCCTGAAAGTCTTAAATGTTGTGCTAAGTAGTTAGAAATTTATTCGGTATGCTATGAAAAGCCACCTTCAGCTCTCAGCCATGAGTCAGTCTGATTTATGCATACATGTACATACATGTACATCATGAACACCCAGAACAAGTTTGATTGCTCATGCATGAGGTCGAACAATTCTGAAGACATTCAAGATCAGTCTCCACTTACCTTCCTAAACATTTTATGTGGATTAGCTCGTCACCTCACTTTATGCAGAGCAGATAATACATTTTTTTCTCTTTATTTTTAGAAACATTCTATGTAGCAAAATATACATGCATATAAATGAGCTCAGTGTATTATTTATATGACTATGCCATTGGTAATGTATTTAAAAACGATTGGTTCCTAGCCTATTTTGTGTAATACCTTGCTAATGGTACACATTTATGACGATATTGCTCAGTCATGTGTACATCTGTTTTCAGTTTTTTGAGACACACCCATACTGATTTCCACAGTGGTTCACTAGTTTACACTCCTATCTGCTGTGTATGAGTGTTCTCTTCATCCATATCCTGAGCAACATTCATTGTTATTAAACACTGACATTCTCTCTTAGGCAAGATAGGACCCCAATGTGGTGTACACTGACAATTCGTTGAAAACAACTGAGGTTAAATATTTTTTCATGTTTACTACTTGCATTTTTGTAGGGCGGTGTGCTGTGAGAGGCAGCGGGGTACCTGGTGATGCACAGGCCACGAACCCCGCACCCTAACGGGATGGTAGGTGTTCGGCCTTGCTCCTGGGGCCTGGTTCCTTTCACTTATCCACAGCCCCTCCCAAAGAAAGGTTTGTGGCCTTAGGTCATTTAGCACAGGTAGAGAGTGTGACTACAGGCTGCACAGCCTCAAGAGAGCTCCATAATAATGAGATACCTAAAGGCCAGAAGACATAGCCAATTAAGCATTCCTTCCCAGACCTTTCTCCTTGCAAAAGATATTTAACCCCAGGCCCGCCCTGAAAACAAGCGGGTAAGTGGTACAGCTTCATCCACTTTCCACCATGATAAAGCTTTTAAAACGATGTACTTCCTCTTGTCTTTGGGGCCCGCAGTGGAGAACCATAGAGGCCTTCAACCAATGAGCCGCAGGCTAATCTCCCTCCTGAGGACATCTCTGTGTTCCAGCCATGGAGGCTCACCAACTCAAGCAAGCTAGCCGAGCCAATCCTGACCAAGCCAAGTGAGTTGCAGAGACCAAGAGTCCCACCACCCTGCGGGGAAGCTGCTGGAGCTTCTCTCCCTCATCCCCCTTGGCTGTGGGCTGGTCCATCCCATAGGCTCCCAATCTCAACTCTTTTGTGGCCCCCAGTGGGGCCTGGGAGCCCAGGAGTAAGAGACCAGTTGATCCTGCACTCCTTCCTGCCAGGGGGTCTCCACCCAAGAGCTCTGTCCCTGTGGGTCTCAGACTGTGATCTCTCCACACCAGGAGCAGAGTTCTGCGACTTCTCATAGCCCGAGGTCCGCCCAGCGCAACATGGAGTAAACTCAGTCAAATTCTGGCGCTTCTGTCCTCTGATACTTGGTTCCAGCTGCCTGGGGTGACATCTGTCCTCTGATTCTTGGTTCCAGCTGCCTGAGGTGACAAACACGCGGGAACCACAACTCAGCCAAACAGGACCCATGCCTATAAGCGTGAGCTACAAACCCACACGTTTTGTCTTTTGAGAATTGTCTGTTCATTGAACAATTTATTGACTGGGTCATTTGATTGCTTGTTGCTTAGATTTTTGAATTGTTTGTATATTTTGGTTACTAATTTTCATTAAGATTGCATAGTTTTTCTCCTCAATTTGTAGAATGTTTCTTTACTTGGTTAACTGTTTCTTTGGCTCTACTTGTCAACTGTTATTTCCAGGATTACTAGAGTCCCATGGGAAAAAGCCCTTGAAATAAACCTATCTCTCTCTCTCTCTCTCTCTCTCTCTCTCTCTCTCTCTCTCTCTCTCTCTCTCTCTCTCTCTCTCTCCTTTTCTTCTTTCTTCATTTTTCCTTTTGAATACCTAGATTTTAATCATGTTGAAGAATAGTTCCCTAAATTCAGATTATAGAAGAATTCACAAATGGTTTTTCTGATGCATATGCAGTTCCTTTTTTAACCCTTGATTAAAATATCTGATCCATTGGGAATGTTTGCTGGCTTGTGATGTAAGAGATGGAGCAAGTTTTATCTTTCTCCATATGGATATCCATTTATAAGGTTTATTTAAAAGTCCATTTTCCACCCACTGATTTAAAATGCTTCTTATCATGCACACTGAATTTCCACCTACAATTGCATCTGTTTCTTTATTTTCTTCTGTTTCTATTGCTTTATATTAACATCCACATGCTAAGAGCAAAGTTTTTGAATTATGTTTTATGGTGCTTCAAATAATTTTTGACGTGATCTTTTTTTTAAAATTTTCTTTGCTGTTGTTGTTCTTCTTCAGGGTTTACTTAAATAGTCTTATTACTTTACAAAATGTCTAATGAATTTTCCTAAGAAAAATTTTATTAGTAGAAAAAATCCATTGTATATATTGGATATTAGCCCTCTATCAGATATAGGATTGGTAAAGATCTTTTTCAAAGTTGCCATTTTGTCCTATTGACGGTATCTTTTGCTTTATAGAAGCTTTGCAATTTTATGAGGTCCCATTTGTCAATTCTTGATCTTAAAGCATAAGCCATTTGTTCTGTTCAGGAACTTCCCCCCTGTGCCCAAGTATTCAACGCCCTTCCCCACTTTCTCTTCTATTAGTCTCAGTGTGTCTGGTTTTATGTGAAGGTCCTTTATCCACTTGGACTTGAACTTTGTACAAGGAGATAAGAATGAATCAATTTGCATTCTTCTACATGCTGACCTCCAGTTGAACCAGCACTATTTGTTGAAAATGCTTTCCTTTTTCCACTGGATGGTTTTAGCTCCTTTGTCAAAGATCAAGTGACCATAGGTGTGTGGGTTTATTTCTGGATCTTCAATTCTATTCTATTCATCTTCCTGCCTGTCTCTGTACCAATACCATGCAGTTTTTATCACCATTGCTCTGTAGTACAGCCCAAGAAATTAGACTCCAGACAACCAAATAACCCTATTAAAAACATGGGGAACAGAGCTAAACAAAGAATTCTCAACTGAGAAAACTTGAGTGGCCGAGAAGCACCTAAAGAAATATTCAACATCCTTAGTTATCAGGGAACTGCAAATCAAAACAACCCTGAGATTCCACCTCACACCAGTCAGAATGGCTAAGATAAAAAACTCAGGGGATAGCAGATGCTGGAGAGGATGTGGAGAAAGAGGTATACTCTTTCATTGTTGAGATTGCAAGCTGATACAACCACTCTGGAAATCATTCTGGTGGTTCTTTAGGAAACTGGACATAGCATTACCTGAGGACCCAGCTATACCACCCCTGGGCATACACCCAGAAGAAGTTCCAACATATAACAAGGATACATGCTTCACTATGTTCATAGCACCCTTATTTATAATATCGAGAAGCTGGAAAGAATCCAGATGTCCTTCAACAGAGGAATGGATACAGAAAATGTGGTACATTTACACAATGGAGTATTACTCAGCCATTAAAAACAATGAATTCATGAAATTCTTAGACAAATGGATGGAACTAAAAGATATCATGCTGAGTGAGGTAATTCACTCAGCATGAACCCACTCACAATAAAAACACACATAGTATGCACTCACTGATAAGTGGATATTATCCCAAAAGCTCACAATACCCAAGATACAACTTACAAATCACATGAAGCTCATGAAGAGGGAAGACCAAAGTGTAGGTGCTTCGGTCCTTCTTAGAAGGAGTAACAAAATACTCATGGGAAGAAATATGTAGACAAAGTGTGGGATAGAAACTCAAGGAGGGGCCATTCAGAGACTGTTCCACCTGGTTATTCATCCCATATTCAGACATGAAAGGCAGAAACTGATGTGGATGCCAGGAAGTGCATGCTGACAGTAGGCTGATATAGCTGTCTTTTTAGAGGTCTGACAGAGCATGACATATACAGAGGCGGATGCTCACAGCTAACCATGGAAGTGATTATGGGGTTCCCAAAGGAAGAGTTAGAGAGAAGACTGAAGGAGTTGAAGGGGTTTGCAGCCCCATGAGGAGAGCAACAATACCAACCAACCAGAGATCCCAGGGTTTAAACCACCAGCCTGGGAGCACACAGGGAGAGACCAATGGCTCCACCTGTATATGTAGGAGAGGATGGCCTTGTTGGGCATAGGTGGGAGAGGAGGTCCTTGGTCCTGTGAAGGCTGGCTGCCCCAGTGTGTGAGAATTTTAGGGTGGGAAGGTGGGAGTGGGTGGGTGAGTGGGGGCACATTCTCATAGAAGCAGGAGGAGGGGGGATTGGATAGGGGTTTCTGGGGAGGAGGATGGGGAAATGGGATAGCATCTGAAATGTAAATAAAATATCCAATAAAAAATTAAATATTTTTTAAAAAGAAAAGTCCTTAAAGACAATTTATCAGGGTTAAGATAAATTTATAAGTATATCAAAGTAGTTATTATACTGTTAATTTTATTTCCCCCTTTATAGTCTGTCTTCCCATTAATTTATGTCTAGTTCTTTCTAAACTGTTTTCTGGATTTCTTTATCTAAATAATGAATATTTCTTAGTAAATTTATTCCAAAGTGCTTGTTTTTTCCTGTTTTCTTCTTGAATGACAAATGTCATGTATTCTTCCATTACATATTTTCTCTAGTATTTTTGTATGTGTGTCTATATTTTAATTACATATTTTTTGTTTAGGCATAAAATTATGCATGCATGCTGGATCCTATACTCTCATTTAAACATTGTTCATTTTATCTTATGCTTGTAATCTCTCCCTTTTATGTTAAAATCCCTGTGTAATCTGAGTCCACAGACAGAGATGTTTTATGGCCATATAGTCAAGTCCCATCCAAATGGATAATAAACTCACTCAATTCAGAGATAAATAAAATCTGAACGAATGAGTGAATGACTGAATAAAGATAAACTATAGGAAATAGCCCCAGGTAACTTTATCCAGCAGGTTGTGGAGATTGAATAATTGTAAAAGATTAGAAAATCAAAATTAGGCAAGACTGCTGCCATTCGCTTAAATTGACAATTTAAGAAAGAAGACTAATATTTAAGATGTGACGACTATATTACCTTAAGGTTTCCTATAAGACATTTTAGTGGAGACTCCTGGTATACATGTACCTGTGTTCAAAGAAGGAGCCCAAAGATACTGCTTTGTTTTTTACTTTTTCTAGATATTATGGTAGCTATATCACAAGGACTGTGTCATTGTAATTTACATATAACAAGACAGGATGATGATTGTCATTCTTCAAGTACAGGATAGATATCAGTGACAATGGAGCTAAGGAATATAGCAAGACTGTGTTATATAATATGTCAAGGTGTGCTAAGCTCTAAGTAGTAGCACCAGTTTTCAAACTCAGGCGTTCTACTGCCAAACTCTGTGCCAAGTGATGCCAGACAGACTTCTAATATTAAGAGAGTAGCCAGAAAGGCTTCATCAAAGTTGAAACATCGGGATGTATTGAATTATTTCTTGTATTATTGTCTGTAGATAGCAATCATAAAAAGTAACTGAAGCAAAATAACTTAAAACGTTGCCTGAAAAGGAAGAGGCTGAACAAAGGTGGCAGAGAACAGGGGAGAAACCACCGAGAACATCCGGGACAGATGTCAGCCACTCTCAGAACTAGAGAAATTCAGTTTGCCTTCTGTTTTATTTTTAAATGTGTGTGTGTGTGTGTGTGTGTGTGTGTGTGTGTGTATTTTAGTTTTGTATTTTGTCTTACTATCAACCAGCTCTCAGTTCTTATTTTAAAATATCTTACCTTTAGCCCTTTTTCAGATCCCCTCCTAGAAAAAAAAAGAAAAGAAAAAAAGAAAGAGAGAAAAGAAAACTTATCTGGTACAGAATATCATAGGATACCTAGGGCTACACCAAGGGGGTGGGGCAAATGTTTTTATTAGCACTTTAGGTTAGCACACAAAGAAATATATTTCATTATGATAGTGTCTGTGTACATATTTTTCCCTAAAAATATGAACTAGTTCACAAGTTAACATGTGATCTCTGTGGAGGTAAGGGCAGATGAATCTTCTCTGTGTCATTTTATATTTAAGCATGAGCTACTGGAGCAAGCTCAGAAGATAACATTTATCAAGCCATGAGAATTCTTTTGATAGGATAAAGAAATATTTATTATTGGCCAAGGAAATTTATAAACCTATGTCACTACCAAATATTTAAAGTAACTGGTCAAATTCAAGCAATTTATACTTCAAGAAAACAAGTTTGGCTACTTAGAGTAATAATCTCCCTGACCCTAGAGGCTTTGCAGGAGTGGCTTCTGTGTCACACTTTAATCAAAGGTGGCAGAGAGGTAAGAGGCTATGTCTTAGCTTAATGTTCTGACTGATTAAGAACATCTGAATGATTAGTAGCTTTACAAGCCATGAAAAAAAAAAAAAAAACCTGAGATGACCTCCATGCCAGGGCCAGGTAGGCACAGATGGGCTCCCAGGACAGGGACAAGCAGGAACTTAGAAAAACTGTGCCTGGGGCTTTGGGCCCCAGGGCCTAAGGTAGAACTGAGGATGAGACAGATGACCTTAGCAAGGGGCCACTTCTGTAGGCCAGATGAGGAGTGACCCAGAGATGATAACCAGACAGGTGCCGTGGGGTCCTTACAAGGATCTAGCCTAACATGAACATGAGTCTGGCACCACAGAGGTCTAGTTGAACAGACTATGCCCAAGACAACTCATGCCCCATGTCAAAAGGTACAAGTGTGGCCTGGCATTCCTGAGACCAATCCTCGGACAACCCCAGACTCTCAGGTTGTGGGTGAGGTGGCCCCAAGTGTGTGAGCATGGCAGTGTAGATGAGGGAGAGATGTTCTCTCTGACCATCACCCCTTGCCACCTATGACAGGTGGGAGAGCTGGCTCTGGGGTTATGAGAGCAGATTCTGCTGCTCCTCACCTGCTGCAGCATTGAAGTGTGCAGACTCTGGCTCTTATATGGGCAGCCCAGTAGAGCACGACCTGGATGTGGGGCTTGCTGGTGAGCTAACCCCAAAGGCATAAGAGAAGGAGACTATATGGGATGACTAGGTCAGATACCTCGCAGGCTCAGGTCCAAGGCTTTGAATTGGCCCACCCCAACATCTACCCCATCAACAAACTGATGGACTGCATGAAGGAGCCAGACCTACTGATCTAAAACTATAGGATCTTTATGAGAGGCAACAACAGGATATCTGAGAGAAGTCCCAGTGAGGTTACATAGATAGTATTGAGAGAATAGAGCAGCAGAAATCAGAGACCCCATTCCAGACCAAAGAGTCATTGCAATGAACATTTGCAAGCAAAGAAGTTTAGGCAAAAGGGTATACTGTGGGACACACTGTGACACACTACAGCTTCCATAACAAGATTTTTTTTTCTCTGTTGAGGGAGGAGGTTGCAAGGGTGGAGGATAGATACAAGGGTGGGGGTAATGAGTGGGATTGGAGTGCATGATGTGAAATTCACAAAAAAACCAATAAAAACCTAAAAAAAAGAGTAACAATGTCGAGCAGATTCTTTATAATTGAACTATGATTTTGATAGTTTGTTTTTTTTTTCATTATTTTACTCTCTGAATTGAAACGGCCACACATGAGCTAAGTAACCAGCACACTGATCAAATGATCAGATAAGATGTTGAAAAAGCTATTTTGTAAATGTAATATCAGTAATGGGCAATATGGCTTAGCAGGTAAAGGTGCCTGCTGCCAGGCTAGATGACCCAAGTTCACCTTGGATTACATCCCCGTGGCTTCCATCATGGAAGGAGAAAACTGCCACATAAATTATCCTCTGACTTCCGCAGGTATGCCATGGCAACTGAACCCTCCTTTACCCACCCCCACACCACACAAGTAAGTAAAAATGTAATAAAAGTTTAATTTGGTATGGATAATTCAATATGCTGTGAATGTCTTTGTTTTTGTAACTGACACGTCATATTTCTGAGATCAGTGAGGTTGGCCATTTGGCTTTTGTTGAGCAATTTTGAATGTAACAGGGCCATTCATCTTCACAGTCATCTAAATGCAATTTGTTGCCTAGTGTTTGAATACCACTTTGCATTTTACGGAGTTGATAAGATTCCAGATTATTTTGAGACTCATCCATCTTATAAACAGAGGATTGCATTAGTTCTTCCAGCTTTATGACAAACCCAAAGAAACATAACAGAAAAACCTGTCATCAAATAACAAATCCCTCAAGATATGGAAGGATGAAGAGGATAGATCAGTAAAATTTTGTTCCTGGAACTTGTCATTCATTCCAAATGATCCTATAACCAGTTTCATTTTTGAAAGGATATTTTGCATATGGTAGCCTCTGCCATCTAGTGGCTGACTTGGTTACTACATGTAAACTCTTCCCTGCGCCCCCCAACCCAGCCCCACCCCCAAACCTTGTTCTAAATTAGGCTGACTTCGCACTCAGGGTTCAGGGATTAGATTTGCTTACCTCGCCTCCTCAGTGTTGGGATTGAAGAAGTGCTATAAATGAAATATTTTTTTACATGCAAAAAAAGTCGACATGATCATGATCATTGTACCTTATCTACTTTTTTTTTCCTGCTGCTGCACATGGTGGTGGTGGGGTAATAGATTTTTATTTAACCAGTTTTTATGTGTAGTGACAAATTTGATCTAATAATAATTCATTCCTTTTAGAGCAGCTGCCTTCCAATATGGGGGAAAGAAAAATCAGAAAGAGAAGTAAATCACTTATTAGATGTTCTTTTCTAACCTTAAGCAGGACGTGTGAGCTAATTACACACATTTGTGATTCCTGGTCTGATCGCTTCTTGGAACACTGTCACCTTCATCAGACTGCCTGCACACCCTTACTGCTTCAAAATCAGCTGAGTCTCAGTTTCTCACTTCATCCCCTAAGCATGGTCTTCTCGTTAGTCTTGCAAGATCTAATCAACAACTAGCTCTTGTCCGGTTTGCCTTTCCCTCACACTTGAACTTCTTCCATTTCTCTCAGCACACACAATGGTAAAGTCAGTCAGCATGATCATTGGCCAGGCTCTCTGCTTCTTCCACACAGTAGTTAAAGTGACTATATTGGTTTCTTTTCTGTTGCTGTGATAAAACAGCCTTGGAAAAGCAACTAAGAGAGAAAAGGCTTATTGGCTTGCAGATTTAAAGAGAAATAAACACAACCCTGTCAGCAACAGGGAGTCATCAAAAGCTTTGAAGCAAGTGAGGTGAACTCCCCAAATTGTCTTCATGCCAATTATTCAGGGCATTTTTTAAACTATGAATTCTGATGCAGTGTATCGAGTGAAGGCCTATTCTGGAGGCAAAATTTGTAGGTAAAGCTGTATTTACTGGGTGATAGACACATAGAGCAGCAACCGTTTAGGAAGGTTTCCTTTGAGAGAATTTGATAGGAGCAGACCAAGAAAACTGTTGTAACGTCTGAGGTATGAATTGTTGATGAGCCAGGTCAAAGCAATCAATGACCATGTTTGGTAAACACAGTTTAGAGACTTTCTCCTTCCCTGTAACATTTTTAATAAAAAAAAATGTAAACAATAATATTTAAAGCTTTGTCATGAGTATGCACATATCTGCCACCTACATTCCACATTCTTATGCTTGCTTTATCACCTATTTGTCTGATCTCTTTCGTGCCAATTCATCTGTTTATTTTATTTTTGGATACATTTCATTATAAGGAAACTGTAAACTTACATACCTACCCTTCTCAATGAAGAAAATCAAAATTGAAAATCTGATGAGAGTTGATTGTTTTAAGGCTTATGATTAATGAACAGCATAAATAGGAAAGTTTATGGGGTATACAAGGAGAGGCTGTGCCATCAAATGAAAGATGTCAGTTACCATATATCCTGTATGTATACTCAGGTGGCATCAACAGGTCTAGCTATATCTCATTTAGCAGTACAGACTAGGAATCACTGGCTAGCAGTTGTAAGTGAAAGACTGTTCCAAGACAGAGAGTAGAAAAGAAGACTAGGGCACATCTTAAAAAAATGACTTTTTTTTAATACAAGGCAAAAAAGTCAGATATAATAAAAGAAAATATAAAAGATCAAAGCACAAGATGCAGAGGGAGATGGTAAAAAAACATCTTTGTAAAGATGTTTAAACGTCTTTACAGATGGTGTAAACATCTTTGCAAGGAGTTGACAACGTTTTAAGGATATCATGGTTTAAAAGATTCCAGCCTTGTAAACTTGTAAATTGCTTGGGGAATCCTTAGAATACTTAGGGCATAATGTCTGATGGGTCTTACTGTGTCTTTATACATGCATACTTATGAATGCTGACATTGAACTATTGGCAGTCAATCTTCTTATAACATTGAATTATCTACGTAACAGTGAGAGAAAAAAATTTCAGAAATTACAGAAATAATTTTCTTCAGTAATATAAAATATGAAAGCTGCTTTTTGTTTGTCCTGGGGCAGGGATAAGGACTAACCCATCCCTACTCCTACATCTCCCACAGACAGGAACCTTTGTTCACATAAAGAGTATTAACCAAAGGTTTATGTTTGTGATAGAGTAAAATTTTCTCCTTATTAACCTCAGGGAATTCATTATAGTGAGAACAAAAGTACATTTTGAATTTAAATTAAAAAAATAAATTTGGTCATTAAGTTGTTCCTAAGATGTTATCTACTTTAATTATGTTTTATGGCTCTTTAAAACAGCAATAGCTAAGAGGTAGAAAATATTAGAGAAAATCATGAAAATAGGGAGGGAAAGGATTGAATAAAATGAGCAAAACACCAAAGAGAAAAATAAAAGTAGTACCTCTGAATGTGAGTTTAATATAAACTCTTAAAAACTAAAACAGAACAAACACAACAAAGCAAAAAACCGAAATAAAACTCCGGAAACACAAAAATATGAATATCTGTGTCCAGGTATCAAAGCTATCATTCATTAAAAGGTTTGGTTCATAGATTTATAGCTTATTTATTATATGTTTAATATTACCAAGGGAAAAAACAGTTAAAAGTTTTATTTTTCAGAACTTTCAAACATACATATAATGTGTTTCAATCACATACACTCCTCATTTTCTGCCAAACAGTTTCTTTCGTATTACCCTTCCCATGCTTTCTACCAATCTCATGGGCTTTTTTTTTTTTTTTTTTTAAATCAAACCCACTGAGTCCACCGAGAGCTCCATGTACATGGGTGTAGGACCATCTGCTGGTGTCCAGAGATAGGAATATTATTACCTCTCTTTAGGAAAAAAACAGTGATTACTAACTAGGCTGTAATAAAGTCGAGTATTTATATGTTTTCAAATGAATATGTCCCCCCTCCCCCACCAACACACATGTAACATACTTATTGATTCTCTGGGAGCTTCATGTCATGCAACCCATAAAAACTGCTTCCTAGTCCTTTCTTTTCTGTCTCTGCTCTACAGCACTCTCCAGAAGGAGTAAAATATAAGATGCATAGAAAAAAGAAGAAAAGTCCCCTGTGTGTTTTCTATATACTCACTGGCACATGGTCGAACACTCAGTGGCCTGCCCCTTAAATAGAACTGAATCTTTCCCCTCCCACACCTCCACCAGATACCATCAATTGTGGAGACATACCCTTCACACTTTAGAAGCTTTCTCTTCAGTCGCTTCCTGTCTAGTCTGTTACTTTTGAGGAGATGGGGGATGGGGCATTAGGGTTTGTCACAGAAGATTTCCATGTCCTTCCCTCTCAACTGTGTGTGTCTGCAGTCATGAGTATCATAACAAAAGTAGCCTCCTTGCTCTTTTCTTAAATTAAATACATTTAAAAAGAGCCCTGGTTTCAATGATAACTTACATATTAAGACTATTTTTGTGCATATAATCCACAGTGGGAACATGGGCTTCAACATAGTTTGTGGTGACAGTACAGACCACAACACAGCCCCCTGCTGCAGTAGAACCACAACACAAGTAAGAATTTTGGAAGCTGTCCAGACCACAGATATCAAAATGGTCTCAGGTGGCAGCAGAGGCCACCCACATAAACATGGCCCCATTGTTAAGCACAACCCATGTATATCAACATGGTTTTGGGTGCACCACAGACCATGCAGAGCATTCCCACCCACTTTGGTGATAACATGGGTCACTGATGTCATCACAAACCCCCGACCTACAGTAGGCCCTCAGATGGTGAGATGTCTCTCAGTAATGCAGGGACCTGGATATCACCATGGCCTCAGGTTGCAGTGTAGGTCACCCATATCTGAATAACCCTCAGTGGTTACACATGCCACAGAAATCAATCCAATCCCCTGGAGGGCATTGCTTTGAGGACCCTTTTAGGACTGAATGTTCTAAGGTCCCTCTGACTCTTCACATTGTCCGATTGTGGGTCTCTATATTTTTTTCACATCTATAGCACGAAGAAGCTCTTGGTAGTTGGCTGACCAAGGCCCTGATCTAAAAGTATAACAGAATGTTGTTATGGGTCATTTATTGTTATGTTTCATTAGCAGAACCATGGTACGTCATTATCCTCTAGGTCTATGGCCTATCTATTCTCAGATTCTTGGTCACCCAAACAATGTCAGATATAGATGACATCTCATGGAGTGGGTCTTAAGTCCAATATCCAATCAGATAGTAGTTGATTATCCTCATATTTGTGCCACTATTGTAACAGAATATACTGCAGACACACCATAATTTTAGATGTAGGGTTTATAACTGGGTTGTGTGCTTACCTTTCTCTTCTGGTAATGTACAGAGCACCTTCTATTATCATAACTATTAGTCAGGGTAAAGGCAATAGGTAGAATAATGGTCCATGATTCACCAGAGAATGATACCCTGGACTCAAATAGTATGGAAACATAAAGAGTGTTTTATTCTGTAGAAGTCCAGCATGCGGGGTCTACCATCTACAAAGACAGAGAGACCAGGGAAGTGAGCTTAAAGCCCTGATTTAAAGCACATTAGGGGAATTCCAGGGAGAAGTAGGTGACTTTTATCTTAATCTTGACTTTATCTATCGGGACATTTTAGAACCATTTCTGGGATCTGGAGGGCTGGAAACTGCTGCTGGAGAACTCTGGAAACTGTTGCTGAGGATGTCTGGAAACTGCTGCTGACCCATTGTCTTTACCTTGGGCCAGGTGGCGGGGCAGCTTCTGAGGCCTGGACTTGCCTGGACTGGCCCAGTTCTTAGAAACAGAGATTTAGGCCTAGTCCCCTGAACTGTCAATTTGAAGCATGTCATGGAGACAGGCTAGCCTTCTCAGTAGGTAGGACCAGATTGACTTCTCCATGTTCACTGGGTAATATAGTGTTTGTCTTCAGGAATAAAGATTTACCATCAGTTTCGGGATTGCAACCAATAGCCTTGGCAATAGCTTGGGTTGTTTGAGGATTTTCATTAGGCTCCTTTTGCCAACAAATCAATTATGACCTGTTTTTGGCACTTGACCACTTGAAGCACTTTACAGAAACCTATTCATTCAAAGCTTTTTGAAATACAGACAAACATGAAAGAAACTTAAATGTAGTCACCAAATAACAGGGTAGACAAAGCCCTAAATAGACATCTGGGTTCTGGAGATCTGAATTCATGGTTACATAGTAAACATATTACTGACTAAGCCATCCTCCTTGCCCTCTTGATATATCTTGATATATGTTGTTTTAGAAATAATAATATCATTTAATATTTCCATTATTTTTATTTAAAATGATTAAAAATGTTATTAATAATCAATTAACCAAAACATTTATATTTATAAAATACTAAAATTTCAAGGCATAATATTTTGCAATGTGAACTTAGAGCTATCTTTAGTGGACATGTAAAATCTGCTTCTATATTATATATATATATATATATATATATATATATATATATATATATGTAAATATAAATATTATATATTCATATATTTACTTATATATTATATATACATCATTATTTACTTATATATTATATATATATAAGTATTATAAATAAAACTTGGCCTACCTTCTGCTTTTGTTTTTAACTAATAATTGCCATTTTTAGTTAAGGTTCTGGCTGCTTTATAATAGGTGTTACTACAAACTCTGTTTACTCTTTGAAGAAGGACTTCTATTTTCCCATAATGAGCACTATCAATCCATTTCTACCTAAGGCAGGCTTCTGGTCTAAGGTCTGCCCTGGGCCACACACTCGGACTGTTAGACTAAACAACATTGTTCAGGAAAAATAGAGAGTTGAATTCAAGCTGTCATTGTGACCATTTTCTTCCCAAAGAACGGAATAGGAGAGAGGGATGTATAACTGAACGAGAAATATACAATGTTAGTTCTTCAGCATCTGTCTTGTTTGCTGACCTACTTGTATATTGTCAGATAAAAATAAATATTTTTCTGAAGCTTTTACGTCATCCTTTGGGTAAGTTCAAATAATTTTTGTGCTGAACAGGACCTCTTGAAGTTTTTTATGCGAACAACTCATTTATGCTCACATTTCCCAGCAGCTGTACTGTGAAGCAGACTCTAGCTTAAGGCCCTTCTCTCAGATGCCCACCAGCTTTCCATCTTTCCTGTCAGCAGATAATTGTGGACACTTCTATTTTCGGGCATAAGGGTAAACAACATAAATGGGGAAGCTTCTGCAATGTCAGTTACTGAGTGGTGGATGACAGCCTACAGGGGCCAAAGCAGGACTCGTCTGCTTAAAAAGTCTTTCCTTCATCTTATACATTAGATTAGGATTCTATATCTGGATATAGGATATGGAAATATCTGGATAGGGAATCTGATATACAGGAAATATGACAGTGATCTCTCAAATTTTTGTGAGTGTAATGATTATTTTAGTACAGTTCCCCCTCTGCAGTCAGAATCCAATGCTTGTTCTACACACACACACACACACACACACACACACACACACACACACACATTTTGTTAGGGTTAAATCTTGCTAGAGATGGAATGCTCTTTCTTTTTTTTTTTATAAGATCATCATTTATTCTGCACATTTATTACTACGAGAGTTGTAAAGCAGACTGTGAATTGTGATTGGAAGAAAATGCCAAACTGAACTATTTGATATTTGGTATACCCTGGTCTTGGTAATTTTCAGCTACTTTCTGACTTATCCATGTGTCATCAAACCAGATTTGTTTGTATCCTAGGAAACCATTTCAGTTTAAATGTATAATGAAAATAATAGATAACTTCAGAGTTGTTGAGAAATATAGAAAATTATAACTATATTTTTTAAAGATTTTGGTTGAGGTATTTCAGCTCATGCCCTTTGTCCTTAGGTGTTTCAGACTATGCCCTTTGACCTCATTCAATAGCCATGCATTATTGGGTACCATGTATTCCCATCATCCTTTACTTTCTAGTACCCTGGCTTTTCTCTAATGTAGTTTTTTTTTTGAGGTAGTTTGCCTTTTCTTGATGCCATTTTCTTAACTTTTATCCCTATTGGCATTTGACTTAATTTTCCATGGGATATTTAAGTGATTAATATGTTTTTGGCAGTCTAAAACTAATACAGAAACTAATATATAAATGTGTAAATATAAAACTACCACCATAACTTTCAAGGAGGTTAAGAACAAAAATTTCTGCTTACAAGAGGCAAAATCCAGAGTTTTAGGTCAGCATGGGTAACATAAAAAGATCCAGATAAAGTAGAAAGTGCAGGAGGGAGCATACTGGCATTCAATGTTAAAGTCTTGAAGATTAAAATACATTATTGAACCATCAGAAATTCATTAAGTCATTTTAACAGAGCTCTTTAGTGGCTTCCAAAACATGGAAGCAAGACTCTTAAAAAGAATCCATTGGGTGGCCAGAGAATAGGCTCAGTGGTTAAGAGGACTGACTGCTCTTCCAGAGTCCTGAGTTCCCTTCCCAGCAATCACACAGTGACTCACAACCATCTGTAATGGGATTCAATGCCTTCTGATTTGTCTGAAGACAGCTACAGTGTATCCATATACATTAGATAAATAAAGTTCTTTTTTTTTAAATAAAAAAAGGTAAGGAAAAGAAAACATTATCTGGAATTCCATGTACAAAATAGATCAGTGATCAGCCTCCCAAGTAGCTGTTTTTGTGGATGTGCTCACCCTGCCCAGCAAGAATTGCAACTTTATGTATGTGACAAATACCTTGGTTTGAAGTTAGTTTTGACTGAAATCCTTCCCCCAATATTTTGTTCTCTGAAGCAAGAAAGTCTATGGGAGAGTTTTCTGTGCTTTTGGCAAACAGCAATTTCTCAGCACCAGAAGCACTGAGATGGAGGCACAGGTGAGACTCATCACCTCCCACCCCTTTGAGCATCTTTAAGCAGCTAATGTTTGTTAGGAGGGGGTGCATCATTTTCTTCACTGAGAAAGCCCCTGAGAAGCTATCCATGCTCCAGTAAATAAATTCCTACCCACACTCACTCAGGAAACTCAAATTGAACTCCATGGGCCACACACACGCACACACACACACACACACAAGGCATCCAAGTAAAAGGGAGACTTGTAAAGGAGAAGGTTTGACAAGCAGAGGGAAGAAATGGTTTTACCAGGAGAAGAAAGTGATTGACAGAGAAGAATAGAGAGTAAAAATGATTAAAATCCATTATATACATGTGTGAAACCATCAAAGACTTTTAAAATGTCTAAAAGTTTACATTTGTGGAGAAGGAGACACAAACTGCATGGTTACAGAACTTGCATTTTATTGGTTGATGAAGTTAAAA
Source organism: Arvicanthis niloticus (assembly GCF_011762505.2). Lineage (NCBI taxonomy): Eukaryota > Metazoa > Chordata > Mammalia > Rodentia > Muridae > Arvicanthis > Arvicanthis niloticus. Next base: position 56,194,789 of record NC_047661.1, read on the forward strand.
ATGTAATGTGATCTATGTTTTTAGTAGACACCCTGAGCCAACCTTCTGGATCAATAAATAATTATACAAGTAAAATGTGATATTTGCTCCTTCTTCAGTGCAAAGAGGTTAGATGTTTGCTTTGAAATAAAGTATATTTCTTTTGTGTTGTGAACAAGGAAGAACCCCTTGTCTTCAAAGAAGTTTTATTTGCACAAAGGTTAAGCAGGAATTAACTATTTCTAACTTGTTCCTTCTAGTTCAAAATTCATAGAAGAGAAGGAAGAAACCAAATACCAAGAGACAGTTTGTCCAAGTTTCACTTCAACAAAACCAAACACACGAGTATTTTAATAATAGAAATGGCTTCTCATTACCCAATCCCTTTGTTTCCTCTATGAACTCCCATAGCTGTTCCTTGAGAACCTGCCAGCCATGTCTTCTAAGGAAGCAGGTAGGCAATCTTCACTCTCCCTTCTTTCTTCCAAATCCAACCCCCATTGTCACCCCCATCATTGATGCACCACCTGCTGTGGCCTCTCCATACTATCTGCTTCCATTCTCTAGAAACTAGGCAGATCATGGTGGCACACGGCTTTCTTTTCTCTTTCGGACCCCACAGATCCTCCTACTAGCCTATACCCATTTGTAAGTGTCAGCCTTTAATACCTAGAAACAAGTTCTACTAGTGGCCACCCCTGTCAGGGTCTCAGAAGCAATCCATACTAGGCAACCCTCAACCACCACATTCTTACAAGAACCAGAGAGAGGAACGGAAACCAAACAGCAGAGGACCTACTCAGCAAAGACAAAACTAGGTATCAGCACCTAAAATTACAGTCATCCTAATTTCAGATGCTTACATTCCAGTTCAAAAACCGACTCAATAACAGCCGGGACAACATGTCTCCACTAGAGTTCAGCAACCCTATTACAGAAGGCACTGAGCGATGCAATATAACTAAAGCACAAGACAAAGACCTCAAAAGAGCCTTTATAAATATATTAGAAGTCTTTAAGGAAAGTATGAATAAATTCATTAATGAAATGTGCGAAAACAGTGGAATGAAATAAGAACTTAGTTCAAGACATGAAAGTGGAAATAGAATCAATAAAGGAAACACAAGGTGAAGTAAAAGAGGAAATGAAACAATTTAGGAACTGAAAAAGAAACTTCATAGGTATGGCTCACCAACAGAATAGAAGAGATGAAAAGAGAGAATCTCCAGTATTGAAGACAAGGCAGAAAATTGGATACCTTGGTCAACAAAAATGTTAAATCTTAAAAAAAAAAAAAAAAAAAAAAAAAAAGGCTGGCCTCTAGTAGAAGCACAATGAATATCCACAATCTCTGGGTGCACCATGGACCATGGACACCACATGGCCTTTTGCAGCAGTGGTGCAGGCTACAGACACCAACATGACTTTTAACCCATAAGCGTGCCTCACAGCAAAGTATGGCTCACAGACATCAACATGGTATCAGGCTGTAGCACAGACCACAGACATCCACATGGCCTTTGGAGGGAATACAGGCCGTGAACATCCACATGGCCCTCAGCAGCAGCAGAACCATGAACAGCAACTTGGCCCTTGGTGATCCAGAGACCCCGGCCTCAGCATTACCTCCAACAGTAGCACAGGCCACAGGTGTTCACCTGACCTCTGGACTACTAACATGCATACAGACTGAGAGCATCAGTACTGCCTGCTGCAGCAGCACAGACATGGACACCAGCAAGTCCCTAGCTGTAGCAAGTATCATGGATACCAACATGGTGTCTTGGGTGGGTCAGCATGAACCCTGAAGGTCTTTCAAAGAATCTCAATCTAGAAAATGGACCATTCTTTCTCTGGGAATCCTGATGTTGCTCAGAGACAGGGCGATAGTGTAGCTGGGTAGCGTGTTTAGGGACAAAGCCTGCACAAGGTCCATGCTGCTGCACACCACCCCGGCAGCCCTACTCGGCAACAACAAGCTCCTCCTTCCACCTCAGCCTTCTCCCAAACCTGTCATTGCCATTGCATCTCTAGTTTTGCATTTCTCCACTGTGCCTTAGCTCCTCCATTCCTCCATCTTTCTCTCCTCTCCATACTTATTTGTTCATTGAAGTTGAAGCGGCATTGGAAACTGCAGCATGCCATACAGCATCATTTTTGCCCCCCAAATTTTCCATGCAAATAATCATTACGACAAATAATTGGGTTGGCTCTACCTTTCTAGAGCACTATAAATACCAGATCATGGTTGAGACTCGTCTCAGATATCCTGCTGTTGCTGCCCAGGGTCAGGGTGATCCTGTGTCTACCCAGAGAGTCCAAGAGCTGTATACAGGCGTGCTCTAGGCCATTGCACATTTCCCTGCCCACCCCGAGGCTCACCGAGTACTACTGTTGTGCCTGTAGCCTATTGACCCTGTCTTGGTCGCACATTCTCCTCCTCCCAGCAAGGTGAGTACTACAGGCTGCAGCAGCGGTGGCAGCATGCTGCAGGCAGGAAACAGTAATGACATGTTTCCAAAGAGACTCTAGGCTGAGGTACGCCTCGCCTCCCTGTCTAAGGTGCCACAACCTTTGTGCTTGCAGCCTGTGGGCAACACCTCAGCCTCTTGCTCCCCTTCTTCTAGTAGGGTGAGCAGCAGCAGGGGCTCCATGCTGTGAGCCAGCAATGAGAAAGGAGCTTTCTTTGTCCCCTGAGGCCACTCTTCCATATTTCTCCCTTATCATACGCTCTGTGTGCTCTGTTGTACCATCTTTCCTCCAGTTCCTTTAAAAGCATCTTTCCAGCACACCTGACTTTTTTTAGTTGTTCTGGGTATATGGAAGGCTTTACAGACTCACAGTAGGGCAGCGCCCCAGCTTGGACTTGGGTACTGATACTCTTGCTCTTCCACAGTGGCTGCAGGGCTGACAGCAAGAATAAGAGGGGGCACTGGCTCCAGCATGGCTGCTAAGGGTCATCAGCTGAGGCCTGTCCAAAGCCAGGAGATACAGGGGAGACCCAGTTTCATCTGTCTATCCAGCCCCAGGAGTTGTGTTAACTTCCACCTTCATGGCTCTGCCTCCCTCACAAATCACTCCTTTATATTCAATGTCTGTTTATCACCCTGGACAAAACGTGACTGCAAACTGTTCCTGGGCCTTAATGTATACAAAATCTGGTAGAAGAAAAAGCAGAAAATAGTCTTTACCTAATTGTCACAGAAAACGATTTTCTGAAGAGAACACCAGTAGCATAGACACTAAGGACACTAAGAGCAACAATTAACAAATGGGACTATGTGCAATGGAAAATCTTCTGTATATCAAAGAATATCATAATTCTGAGAAAGTGGCCGGCTAAAAAATGGAAAAGGTTTTACTAACTATGTATCTGATGGAAAGCTAATATCCAAAAGATATAGAGAAGTAAAAAGCAAACAAACAAACAACCTCGGACATCAAGAAAACAAATAACCCAATTAAAAATTGGGTACAAATTTAAACAGAGAATTTGCAAAAGAGGAAACTCAAATGGCTAAGAAACACTTAAAGAAATGTTCATCATGTTTAGTCTTCAGGAAAATGAAAATCAGAACTAATTTTGGATTTCATCTTACATCAGTTAGAAAGGCCAAGGTCAATAAAATAAATATAACTTATGCTCATAAAGATGTAGCATAAGGGGGCCACTCCTTCATTGCTGATAGGAGTACAAACTTGTACGGCCACTATAGAAATCAGTGTGGCAATTTCTCAGGCAACTGAGAATCAGATCTACCTTGAGAGATTCAGCTGAACCACCCAAAGGACTACATCCTCCCCCATTTTCTCACTCATTTTCATTTAAGTTTTATTCACTATTAAGAGAAATTGGAAATAAACTAAATGTTCACCAACAGATTAATGACTAAGGATAATGTGGTATATTTATACAAATGCAATATTACTTAGCTATTTAAAAATACAAATTGCATTTAAATGAATGGAGTCAGAAAAAGAAATTGTCCTTAGAAATATAACCCAGATCCAGAAAGAAAAATATGGTATGTATTCACTTATCTGTGGATATTTGCTGTTAAGTCATTGATAAGCAGGGTATCATTCATATAATCACAGAGATTAGTTATAGAGTAAGGGACTACTTGGAAGGAATAGATCTCCCTAGGAAGGGTGAAATGGCAGTTTCTGGTTGTGCCTTGTGATGAAGACTCAAATAGTGAGATATATATATATATATATATATATATATATATATATATATATATCACATAATATATATATACACACACACATATATATATTATGGATTTATGGATAATATTATGGTTTTATGGATTTCTGTATGAGTGAATATGTGTGCTTCTGCATCTACATGTGTTTCTTTTGCCTTTTATTTGGCTCCTTTTCTTCTGTTGTATATTTTTGTGTTCTTCAGATTTGTTTGTTTTATTCTTTTATTTTATCTCACTATTATATCAAGCGCCTGGTGTTTGTAAATGAAAGTCAGAAAGGGTGTGCACCTGGATGAGAGGGGAGAAGGAGGGTAGAATAAATGGATTAAGAAAACCATGATCAAAATATATTGTACAAAAAATAGATTTTTAATAAAAATAATGATAATGAAAGCAGTGGACATTGAAGGATGGCTGCAGATGCTGAGACACCCCCTCTACTATGTTTTCTTTTGAAACACCCCCTCCACTATCCTTTTCTTTTCTGCAGTCAAGATTCAAGTACCACCACAGTTCAGACACATTCTCAGGAGCAATGTTCACTGTTAACCTGTGCAGGAATCATAGGAGCTCCTTTGACAAGCTCCCACAGAATGGTAACAAGACCTCCTAGATGGCCGTGTTGCTAGGTAACAGTGTGTTTCCTTGGTCACGGTGAATCCATGGAAGACTCCTGTCCCCAAAGTAGCAGCAGATTCTTGGTGGACAGTTCTCATATCCTTGGAAATGCGTGATAGATTATCTACAGGAAAATAGTTTTTATGAAGCAAAAAGGACTTTTGTTCCACTTCCCAGACATGTTCAAAAGGTAGGACAAAAGGAATTTAAAGTAACCTTTGTTATTATTTGAGAGTGAGCACAAAGTCCAGCAAGCATAGATCATGTTACCAGATTATATTGTTGTTAATGTTGTAAAGTCCTGACCTGGTGGCTGATGAAGGTTGTTGTTTCCAGAGTCAAACAAACTCAGTCATCATCATCTGCTTAATACTTGTAATAGCTGTAAACTCAAATGCAGTCCTACTCATTGCTTTAACAAAGTAGGTGTGCTGTTCTTAGTAAATATGTCTGCGGATACTCTTTAAGATGTACGTGCAAGCTTCAAGTGGATAAAAAGAACAGCTAAAATGGAATATCTATTAACTAGATAGATGCAAATAAATCTATTTACTGCTGCAAGGCAACTAAAAATTAGTTAAGGGAAAAACTTATTCCTTCTCTTCTCATTCCACATTACATCCCTGTCTCTTAAGTGTTTCTCAATCTTGCAGGTAATTTAAAAAAATGTGTTTTGGAGAATGGTAGTTTTCATCAAGTTTTTTTAAATGTATATTGCTGTATAACTTGGTTTTCATCTTTTTAAAGCATGAGTTTCACACTTCTGCCTTCAATATTATGTACATCATGACTTCATAACATACAGAAATTAGTTGTGGCTTCCACTTACTGGCAGTAGTCCAGAGAAATATTCTTAGGTGGGGAGCTGATGAAATGACAGAATGTTCTGCTTCCGTAAGCCAACTGTGTACACTTCAAGTGGTGTCATAATAGGACAAATTAAAATATAAATGCCTGATAATTTAGAAAATTGACAGGGAAAATTAATCATTTTCAAGTGGGTAGAGATTCTGTACAGTATTATGGACTTCATTTTTACCTGCCCCAGAAGGGGACAATTTGTGAGCTCTATGTAAACGGTTATTTGCCATCAGTAATGTTATTTTTTTTAGTGTGTCTTCATGAAACATTTTTTAAAGACAATGTAAAACAAGTGACTCTGAGATACAATGTATCTTTCATTACTGAGCATTTGAAGGACAAAAGGAGAAAGAGATGAGAATTGGGAGGCAGGGAGAGGGAAGAAAAGGAAGGGAGGGGACAGGACTAGAAAAGGAGGACAGAGATTGGAGAATGGGAGGGAAGTGAAGAAAAAGCATGCTCTACTTTCTTAGCTTTGGTAATTTTCCAGTCACCTTGTCTGCACAGTTATTCATAATGTTTTCCTACTGGAGTCCCCCTCATTTGGGGTTACATAGTTTTATCTTTGATCACAAGACTGCTGCCTGTCACATGTCGAGCAGTATCATTCTCCTCTGGAACCTGGTTACATTTCTAAAATTGTAACAATATATGGAAAGGACAGGGTGAAAACTTAAGCAGGACTCTGTGTCCTAGAACAACAAAGGTCTCCAGTTTCTAATATGATTTTTAGAGAGGATATGGAAGTAGTTATATCTTCCTAGGCCTAAGTACTGGAGCAGATCTTTACTTTAATAACTATCGATGAATGTACTAGTGACTTCTGCAATTTAAAAGGTCTTTTTTTTCTTTGTAGAAGGCTTTTCGAATGTACTAGTGACTTCTGCAATTTAAAAGGTTTTATTTTTTTTCTTTGTAGAAGGCTTTTCTTTGTTTTCTCGCTTTTATTGTACATAGATTTGGGACTCACTGATGTTTATAAAGCTAGGCACGGAGATGTGGCAATGGGAGCACGTAAAATTTATAATAAAAAAATTGTTCTCATAAAGTTAAGATCCAGCTCAGATGCTAATATGTGTAGCAAAATAAACAGGATAAAATTTAACTCAGACTGAAGCACAGGAAATAAACAAATATAGTTGTACAGTATTTCAAAATTAAATATTATCTCATAACAATATAAATAATCCCAGACTTGCCTATCGTGATCCTAGGCTTTGGGTTAACAGAAAGAATTTACAATGACTCTAACAGACAGTTTTTTCCAGGAGAGTGGGTTAATAAAATATTATGTCCTCAGTTTATGGATTCAGTCCTAAGAATTTAATGTAGTTATTTGAGAGTAGTAATAATTTCTGAATTTAAACATGGTGCATTTCATTTGTCATTTCAGAAATTAACAATTCTTAAATATCAGATTACTTCTGAGTTTTTTAAGGGCTCCATTAAGAGTTCTGCCTATTTTTCATTATCATCTCTGGCATGCTGATAGCACAAACACTGCAAGTGAACAAGCCAACGAAATATAGTCCCAGAAAGAATGGAAATACTAGGTTAAAAATGAAAGAGATCAGTGGGAGGGAGAGCAGGGCAGGATTGTGGCAGGAGGTGATCTGGGGGAGGGCAGTGAGTGAGATGTAATGTGAATAAGTAAAAAAATAAAATTAAATTAAAATTTAAAATATCTGAGATACATTGTATCCCAATGTGATACTCCATCATGAAAGCAATTGTGTCATGTCTAAGATTGCCTGGTGTAAACACAAATTTGATTGAATTTTGGAGCCTATCTATCTATCTATCTATCTATGTATCTATCTATCTACTTGTGTGTGTGTGTGTTTGTTAAAAGTACATAATATATGTAAGATTTACAAATATACAAAAAGTATATATATATTTATAATCAAGGATTAAGGAGGAGCTTGTAGGCTTGGGAAGACTGCCTTTTGTTAAATGAAAAATAAATTGAACTTTTGTTCCTCCTCCTATGAATAGAAAAATCACATGAGAAAACAATGAATAGAAATATAAGTTTCAGAAACTGAGTTGTACTGAATGCTATTTTGTTCATACTGTGTGTCATAGAGAAGGCCCTGGCCTTGATGTGTGCCTAGTGTTTCTTCTTCCAACCAAGAAGCTCAGCTGACCCCTGGGAAGTGGGTTACCTACTACTTCCTCCTTTGGTTACCTTACAGGTCATGTATCTGCCGACTACACATTTTAATTAAACAGCTCTCGCTGCTGCAGACATGTTATGAGGCTCATAAATTCATGGCTGTAAAGGACACCACAGTCTTCGATGGAAGGTGCTTGGGAACTGATAAGTTCGTATTGTTATTTTTCATCCTGCCTTCTCAGTTTATCTGATGACTTATCGTTAGTCATTCTACGTGCTTAAAAACAAGAATAGATGGCCAGTGCAGACAATGCCATCTATTTTTAAAGACCCTATAAATCAGGCATGATGGATGCTGTGTGGTTTCAGCCATGGAACTTTCTCTAGGACAGCTTTATATCATTGCATTAATAATATTAATTCTTCTATTATAAGGGTTTAGATTTGTAATTTATGATAGCTGTTTGTTCACTGCTGGAAGAAAGATTAAAATTGAGCAAACCAATATACCATGTAAAGCACATGTGTCTGGTATATTTTGAAGTGAGGGGGTAATGAAAGAGTTTTATAGGCAGAATGCTGCTGTCTATGATGCTGTTCCCAACAGCTCCATAGTTGAAAGTTTAACTATTGTTTGAGGTGAAGGAGACCTTGTCAGATTTGCAAGTTCGATCCAGTAATGCAATTATTTGTACATGGTCAAGTGGGACACTCAGAATAAGAAACATCCATAGTAAAAATTTTCCTTATACAGTGTACTCTAACTTGCATCTCATTTGAATCCTAGTAGTTAACACATAGACATTTATTAGGGGCCTCAGGAAAACTAATCTTTCTGTATTAGTTACATCACTGTTGCCATGATAAATTAACATGGCCAAGTAATTTATAGAAGGAAGAGTTTATTTGGATTTAAGGTACCCCAGGGATAAGAGGTCATCAGGGGGATAGAGATGGCAGCAGGTAGGCATGGTAAGTGGGGAAAGAAGTTTAAGGATCACATGCTTGACTTTAAGCAGGAATCAGAGACTATATAATTTTACCTTCTACCCTCAGTGACAAAATATCCAGGCTGCACCATCTAAGTCTCTCCAAACAGTGTCAGAAGCCAGGAATGGAGCATTTAAATGCATGAGCCTATGGAAGACATTTATCATTCAAATCATTCCACACTCTGTGCTTCATTTTTGTCATTTACAAAACCAAACTAAAAATGTTATATATTTTATTAGAAACATACAAAGTTGAATGCATGAATCCATCCAAACTTTTGATTCAGTGCCTAGTAAGTAGTAGTAAGTAGTATTAGTAGTATGAGCCCACGAGATGGCTCAGGAGACAAAAGTACTTGCCTGCAAGGCTGAGAATTAGAATTCAATCCCTGCAGAAAAAAAAAAAACACATGCAGGTCCTTTACCTCATATTAAATATCTGATCGAGATCATGCCTTATGCAAGTAAGTGAATCCTTCTCTTTCACCTATGCATAAGTATGCCCAGTTGTAGAGTGCCATAGACACTCAGCAGGGAAAAGGGGATGGCATCTGAAATGTAAATAAATAAAATATTCAAGAAAAAAAAGAAAGAAAAAAGAACTCAATTCCTGGAATCCACATGGTAGAAAGTGAAAGCTGAATTCCTCAGGTTATCTTCTGATCTTCTTACATTCCATAACACACACATGTACTCACAGTGACAAATATGCAAAAATGAAAATTATTATGTTAGTAATAAGAGAATACTACATAGCCAGCACAGCAAACCATCTCCATCAGGAAGCATCTGCTTTAGCTTTTGAAGGCTGAAGATAAGAAGTGAAGGTAATAGCTGCTCAGTAGTGCCTTGTCTGGGTCACAGAGGTCAAGCAGTCACCACACCCCAGATTCCTAGAACTCACTTGTCCTGTAATGTTGCCTTCTGGTTTTTGCACATTAAGACTGTCATGGAGAGAGCAGCTATACTGGGTAGTTATATAACCTAGAAGATTTGTTGAATTTTTTTTCTCTCAAGGGTTAAGAGCCCATCTGTTTTATTGTGATTTCTCAATAAAATACAGCAAACAAAAAGCAAAATGAAAAAATATTCTATATGACATTTGGTTGGAAGTGAAATCATGGACGATTTTCAGAGTTCCAGAGGCTTCATCACAATGTTGCCCCAGGGCATAGCTTCTGGTCACTGCTTACAGCCACGCTGTCTAGGAGTGACAGAAAAAAAAAAAAATGTGAGGGCAGAAATGCAGAGATGTCACACTCAATATGTCAAAGAAGTCACCTACTGTTCTAATCTTCTTAGCTTGCTTCAGGCAGCAAGGGAGGTTTGAGAGAGAGGAGAAGTTGGGTGATGCAGCAGAGGAGGGGGAAAGGGTTGTGAGAGAGAAGGAGGGTATTGGATACTTACTCACTATTATTACCAAAGAAACATAGCCTGCTTACATTAATAAATAGTTCATTGTTATTAGAATAATGGCACAAAGGAGTTATATTTTAAACCACAGAAATGTGGGGCTAAGGATGTGGCTCAGAGCTTCAGAATGGCAATATTCTGGCTTCAATCCCAGCACAACAAATAAATAAATGAACAAGAAAATATTAATGCAAGCTTGGGTGATATGACATTTTTCATTTTGCATCCCCTATCTCCAGTATTCAACTGCCTTTGCACACACACACACACACACACACACACACACACACACACACACACACACACACACGTATACACACACAGAAGCATACCAGAATAAAAACCACCAAATGTTTTCCTCTCTGTTCTGGACTTCAGGGAATTTATTCTCATAAAAGAAGAGCTTCATGTATGAGAACCAAGAGAGTGATGTCAAAATTTTTCTGTTAACTCTGCCTCCCATTTTATGAACAGAATTAGAGTTGAGACTATTAGCTACCATTTGCCTATTGTTTACTAGCATTCTGATTTCATTTACACTAGTAGATTCTATTTTTTAATTAAATTTGAAAACAATCAAATCTGCATTTACTGTTAATCCCTGAGGGTATTATTTTATTTTTGTTCAGTTGTTTTTATTATGATTATTAGCTAAAAATGTGTTTATAGACATCAAAAGTTGGTTACATTAGTAATTATAAAGTTCATAGACTGTAGTAGTGTTCTTCACATGTCTGTAAAATTGCTTCCCAAACAAACTATTTTTTGAGAACGACTGGAACAGGAAGAAAAATTTTAACACTGGGTGAAGAATAAGGCTATACTTTCTGACTTTCAAAAAATATTTAGGAGAGCATGCATGAGAAAACAATATCAATGAATTCTTAGAACATGAAATATAATCTGCTGAGAGAGAAGCAAGCTTAAAAATAGAGAGATAGCTTCTTAACACAAATAATGTTTGTTTTACAATTGATTCTTAAATTATGTATAGCACCAATTACAGAAAGAGAAACCAATAAAGATTGCTTATAGAAGTTAAAGAATGAAGAACAATGTGTGGAATTGGGAGAGAAAAATAACAACAATAAAAAACCAAAGACACTGTCTATTTTGGTATAGAAACAGGGACGAATGTGGAAGAAACTAGGGTTTTAAGTGGAATGGCTGGGCAGATTTCAAAGTGAGCAAAGGTGTTTACAGAAATTCCCATTTTAGTTTGATTGCCACCAATTTTAATGGTAAATCTCAGGGAACATTTAGGTAAGGTGCCACAAAACAGAGTTAGGATGCTGGCAGGTGCCAACTTAGCTGCATAGCTCCATGGAGAATGACATTACAGTGCATGACCTGAGAAACTTGACATTTTGTAAGTTTGGTAGTGTGCTAACATATTTCTTTTCCTAAGACAGACAGTTCATGCATACATTCATGTTTTGGAGAAGAGGGACATTTGCTTTAAGTGACTACAAACTGTATGTGTGTGTGTGTACATTAAGCTATGAAACTATATACTATATATTATATATAATATATATAAACATATATAAACATATATATGACAATGCTAAGTTATTAAGATCTTTTTATAAACTCTTAAGAGTATCATTTAACTCTTGATGGACGTTTGTGCTTATAATTTGCTCTTATTTTAAACAAAGGTACTTATTTTTAGGATAACAAAACAGACACAAACATACTTTAAATACATCCTTTCCTTCAGCTCCTCAGATCGAACCACAAGTAGCCAGAACTGTCTGTCTATCACATCATACTGTTCTGGTCGCAGGGAGCCTCAAACCCATTCAGCTCTTTCAAGGAACAGAACATGTCCTTCACGTTCAGATTCTGGAATATCATCATTGGTAAATATTTTTCTATTGTCAATTTAACTTACAATATGTTTCAAAAATGCATGACCTTATATTTAACATAGACCACAAATGTTTTTTATTTCTTTTCTTTTTATTAAAATTGTTCCACTTAGCCCATAGTCTCAGAATTTTTATACATCTACTCTCAAATTATAAAATGTAACTCTTTTAAACAGTTACTATATTTTATTCAATTTTTTATTCCCTATGTCTGACAAAATCTTGTCACCCAATATGTGATCATGTATGTAGTATTATGTATGTATATATGTATGTATGTGTATGTATACATATATACATAAGATATTTATTTATATAAATGAATGTAACAAAGCACACAGTAAGCCATTGTTATGCTCATATAAAGGATATATTTTTTAAAGTCTATAGTGCAAGAGGCTCTATATAAGTTTATTAAGCCATCAAAATTAAAAGTAGAAAAAATATAAGGCAAGGCATGAATATTCAATGTTATCTTGTAGAGAAAAATGGTCATATGTAATACCACACTGACAACTTAGCACAGTAGTAATCAAGACACAACTCAGGTTCTTTATAACATCAGAAGCCACAAATTAAGCCACATAACTGCTTATAGAAAACAAAACAACAAGCTTTGTTGTATTTCATATGAAAAGATGGAAGATTTTTCTTTTCTTGAACATAATATAATACAATAATATAATATAATATATATGATATAATATAAATATCTTTAGCTTGAATTCTCTTCTTTCTCCACTACTATAAGCTTTCTAAAAAATCACTAAGAGGCAATGGGTTGTGGCAGCCCCAGGGACCTGAACTTGCTGGAAGATTTTCTATATAGAAATTTTCTACTTAAAATTTTGCAGTAGAAACAAGTGAGGACATATTCTAAAACCATAAAATTTTGGCAAGAAGCTTCTACAAACATCTAAACAATATAACTGAGAATAATTTAATCCCTATAGTTTATCAATGTAAGATCTAGCTCTGTTTATTAGTTGTTTCAAAGACAGTTCACAAAAGCAACTTAATTCCTAGGAAATTCATTAGCAAACACTATTTCAACAAATTGCACTAGCATTGTTAACATTTCAGCATCTGCTAATCAAGTTTGTGGTGATAGATTATTTTACAATGAAGATGTAGTTTATAGCTAAAGAACTCAGGTCATCAAGGGACTAAGTAATAACATAAAATGATCACATTTAAAAAATTTACTGTCAATATTATTTTCAAATATGTGTATGATTATGTGCTTATTTTTGAGTATGTTCTCTTGAGTGTGTAGTTCCTGGTGGATGCCAGAGGGACTATTATTATCCCCTAGAGCCAGGTCTTCTGGAACAGCAATAAGTGCTCTGTAAGATTGACCCAGAGATTGTTTCAGCACATGTTGTGGTCACTGCTATACTGATCACAAAAAGGAAGATGAGCAACTCTGAAATACTTCATTCAATGAGAACTTCACACTTAAACTTAATGGTAATAAAGAGAAGTCCTTCATAGCAGGAGCCATCATGATGTTTAAAATTTATAAACCTAGATCTATGTGAGAACTGAATGACTTAAGATATTCAACAACATCACGCATTTAATATTGTAATCACAGGATGAGAGATTCTTTTATATAATTACAAATGGCAGACATACAGGTGAAACAATTTAGAAGACTTATACAATAAAAAGTGTCCACTTAATGAAACAATCTTACCACTCAGAACTGTTCTATTGTCAATTAATCTTTGTGAAATAGCAATAGACATCAAAGGGTGTTTAACATAAGTGCCTAAAGTAGACTCATGATACTTTTGTGCATGTACATATATGATGTATGTTTACACATATACACATGTATATTTATTTACACTATTGTTGACCACCAAACATGAATAAGTTGCAAGTGCTGGGATACAGGGCATGAAGATGAATAATGTAGAATGCAATAAGGTGACTTCCATTACAGGACATTTGGAGTTCAATTTTACTGAATGTTTGACACATAGAAGAAAAGGAAATACATTATATGATGTATACATATATTAGGTGATATTTCTTTTCTCTCTTATTTTAAGCTTCCATCAGATTCTTGCAAATACTTCACTTGGTACAATATAGAACAGCACGAGATTCAAGGTAGTCAGCTACATTGCCCAAGAATAAGAAAAGGTAAAAAAAAAATCTTTTTACACTTTGTCTGAGTAGATTGTGTGTGTGTGTTACTATTATATTGCCATGAAAAAAAAAATACCATGACCAAGGCAACTCTCATAGTAGAAAGCATTTAATTAGGGGCTTGTTTATTCTTAACCAGCAGGCAGGGGTGGGGGATTGAGGAGACTGGGCATGGTGGGCACTTTTAAAAATTTAGAACCAATTCTTAGACTTTAATACTTCTCCTCCAACAAGGCTACACCTCCTAATCCATTCCAAACTGTTCCACTAACCAAGGACCAAGTATTTCAACATACAAACCTATGGGAACCGTTGTTATTCAAACCACCATAGTGTATATTAAATTACATTTATTAGGGATGGAAAGATATTGTTTGCAGATTGAATTTTTAATAGCAAAGGATTGTTTATATTGTGATTTAATATTTAAAGCATTGTGATAATAATAATAATTTGTTCTAAATATTAAATAGTGTTACTTTAGATGATTATAAGACCTACTATACATTCATATGTATGTGTTTGTATTTTGCATGTACATTTTATTTTGCATGCTTATGCTTTCAACTAAAACATACCCTTTAAAAGTTGTATGTATTGATAATACATGTACAATTTAAATGGATTAAATCAATGATTATCTTTAAGAAATTAGTTTATTAATCTGTTTTTATGAATATCTCAAATAATGAGCTGCTTTAATTTTGTGTAAATGTACTATTACACAAAAATCAATAAAAAATAATAAAAAATTTTAAATTTAAAAAAATTTTTTTAAAAATCAATAAAAGATTATATTCAGTGTAGTAGGATTTCCAAAAAAAAATAACCAACAATATTTTTGTCAATAGATAAAATTATGTATTAGTTATAATAATTGGCTAACATGATTATTGAAGATGCAAAGTCTCCAAATATGTCAACAAGTTGAAGAACCAGGGAAGCTGATGATGTGACTATCTCAGTTTGAGTCTCATGGGAGAATTCTCGTATAAGGCCTAGAGTCTAAATGCCAGGGCATGCATGTGAACTTCTGATGGCCCCAGATGTGAGAGTAGACTCATCTTCTCTCTTCCATTTATTTCTCTCTGAGACTCAATAATTGGGTGATGCTAGCATAGAACGTGAACACAGGTCTTATTTCTTTGTACTGAAGGACCCTCTGATGATGATAATTTTATTTGTCATTCTGCCTGGATTAAGAAATATGTAAAGAAATGGCAAAGTGTTATATCTTGTTTTGCCTCTCTGGATACTGTTGAAAGCCTATCATTTGAATTAGTAGAGTATTCCCTTACCCAAAACAGGTGGAAACCATACAGTTGTTTGAATACCATGATAGAATAAAAGGACAGAGAAAAGATGAATTGGATCTCTCTTCTGGGGTAAAGATACTTATCTTCTCCCATGCTTGGACATCGGAATCTCAATATTTCAGATTCTGGCCTTGTACTTTAATGAATTAGAATTGTCACAGGGGCTTATATATTTCTCATGTCATTATATATTTATCACACTTAAGTAAGCAAAACATGTAATTCCTGTTTCACTGAACTTTTAAGTACTTTTTTCTCATCTATATTTAACGTATTGCTGTAGCACTGTATATTATACAATTGCATATAGTTATAAATATCATATATTATATTTATGTAATATATTTTATATATTTATATAATTTTATAGAATACAAACATATATATAAATACTATATATGCATGTTATATGTAACTATAAATATATGTATAAATATATGTATACATAATATGTAACTATAAATATATGTATACAGTGTATTACATAACATTATATACATTGTATTACATAATACATGTAATATATATTATAATTGTATAATAAAATGTATATTATATAACTGTATATTATGTAATTTAAAGGCTGATTTTGTAAAAGTATCCTTAGAGATGTTAACCTGCCCATTTATGTTTAACAGTAGCACTATTTTACCCACATAATGTCTTTCACTCAAACTCAGCCAACATAGGATGACCTAAATATATTCTTTTTTATGTATTTTTATTGGATATTTTATTTATTTACATTTTAAATGTTATCCTCTTTCCAGAGTTCCCCTTCACAAACCCCCTATCCCATCCCCCTTGCTTCTATGAGGCTCCTAGCCCACCCACCCATACTCTCCTGCCTCACTGCCCTAGCATTCATTCCCCTACACTGGGGCATCGAGCCTTCACAGGACCAAGGACCTCTTCTACCATTGATGCTAGATAAGGCCATCCTCTACTACATATGTAGCTGGAGCCATGGGTCTCTATGTGTACTCTTTGGTGGATGGTTTAGTCCCTGGGAGCTCTGGAGGATCTGGTTGGTTGATGTTGTTCTTCCCATGGGGTTGCAAACCCCTTCGGCTCCTACAGTTCGTCCCCTAACTCCTCCATTGGGGTCTCAGTGTTCAGTCTAATGGTTGGCTGCCAGCATCTGCATCTGTATTGGTCAGGTCCTGGCATAGCCTCTCAGGACACAGCTTTATCGGGCTTCTGTGAGCAAGCACTTCTTGGCATCAGCAATAATGACTGGTTTTGGTGGCTGCATATGGGATGGATCTCCAGGAGAGACAGTCTTTGGATGGCCTTTCCTTTAGTCTCTGCTCCAACTCTTTGTCCCTGTATTTCTTTTAGACGAGAGCAATTCTGGGTTAAAATTTTAGAGATAGGTGGGTAGCCCCATCCCTCAATTGGGGGCTGTGTCTAACTTCTGAATATGGTCTTTACAGGTTTTCTCTCCCTTTGTGAGGTATTTCAGCTAATGTCATCACCGTTGGGTCCTGGGAGCCTCTTACTTTCCTGGCTTCTGAGGCTTTTTGGTGACTAACCCCAGTTCTCCATCCCCCATTGCTGCATACCTCTGTCCAATTTTCTGACCCTCTATTTCTCCCCCGTCTCCTCCCATACCTGATCTCACTCCCTTTGCCCTTCCCCCTTATCTCTTTCTCTCATACCTCTCTCACCCTCTACCTCCTGTGATTATTTTTGTTCCCCCTTCTAAGTAGGACTGAAGCATCCACACTTTGGTCTTCCTTCTTCTTGAGTTTCATATAGTCTGTTAATTGTATCATGAGTATTCCAAGCTTTTTACATAATATCCACTTATCAGTGAATGCACACCATGTGTGTCCTTTTGTGACTGGGTTTTCTCACTCAGGATGATATTTTCTTGTTCCATCCATTTGCCTGTGAATTTCATGAAGTCATTGTTTTTAATACTAAGTATTATTACATTGTATGAATGTATCACATTTTTTCTATATATTCTTAAAACTGGCACAAAACATGCTCACATACTTTAGTGTTATTAACTCTATAGGCAGCTAAACATTAACTCATTTTTTAAAAATGCCAGTAAATAACATTAAGACACATAAATTAGGCATGGCCTTTAGAAACATTAGACTATTTTTTGAAAAAGAGAAATTTTAGAAAATTAGGAAGGAGTAAGACCAGAAGATAGAGAGATCAAGTAGGTACCAGTCAATGAGGAGTTCGCCATTGCATGAGAGAGTGAGCTGTGCCACTGTGTAAGATGAACAGGAGTCAGCTTGGATCTTTAAGTGTATCATGTGAAAAGTTGCATTTCTGGGCCTTTACATTACAATGTGATATACTTCCTATGGGATGAATTTCTGGAACCTCCCTGGACTTGCTGAACCACTGCAGCAAATTCTGTTGGAGACTATCTGAAGGCCTTCCTATGAGACATACTGTTTTGAGAAGAGACATCTGATGGACAGTAAAAAGGAAAGACATTGGGGTCTCTCTCTCTCTCTCTCTCTCTCTCTCTCTCTCTCTCTGTGTGTGTGTGTGTGTGTGTGTGTGTGTGTGTGTGTGTGGTCTTGTGCACATATACACACAATGATGAAAGAAGAACTTGTATTCTGCAACTGACCAGGATTCACGGGAAATTAAGAGATGAGGAAACCTATACGGGTCTTACCTAAGTTCTCTGCATATATGTAATGGCTGGGTAGTTTAATATTCTTGTGGAAGCCAAACATTGGGAGCAGAGGCTGTCTCTGACTCTCTGGCTCACTTGTGGGACCCTTTTATTCCTACTGCACAATGTCATCCAGCCTTGATGTGCTGGCATGTGGCTAGTCTTATTGTGGCATTTTATGCCGTTTGGTTGATATCTTTGGGGACTTTTCTGAGAGGTGGCAGAGTGAGGGTGGAACTGGAGGAAAAGGGTGGTATTCCGGGAGACTGGAGGAGGTGAGGGAAGGGAAACTGCAGTTGGGATGTAATATATGGGAGAAGAATGAATAAAAATAGAAGCTATAGTCTCAGCATAAGTAGAGGGATGAAATGAAGTGAGAACAATAGAACTAAAGAAACATGAGGACATGAAAATAGTAGTAAATATGAGAGAAAAATGAAAGTGAGCTTGTACAAAAATAGTTCACCAGCCTCCCTCACACCATGATTTAAAGGGCCAGGTCATGTACTGAGGTCATCAATCAGCAAATCCAATCCGACTCCATGACAACAGTAACCACTCATGCAGAGGACACAATTGCTCTTTTGAGATAAAGGCACATTTCCCTTCCTTAGATCATTAACAGAACCCAATCACTCCTAAGTGACTAGTCATAAAAGAAACAGAGCATTACCTAGGGGAAGAAAAACACTGGGAAAAATCCCATCACCTCAAACTATAAAGGAAATAGATGTCCATTCTAAAATGGTCTCAATTTGATTTGTTTGTTTTGTGAGATGGAAAACTAATGTTTTCAAGAGCACACTGATAAGAATTATCCTCCTCTGAGATTAACTCCTGAACCACTTATCAAAACTATTTTTGTTGATCTCAACTGTCCCAATTGTCTATTCCCAAAAGAGTTAGTAAGGAAAGCAAAGTTATCTGGCGTGTGATAAACAGCAATTTCCTGAGGCTTTCATTGCTGGATCGAGACTGACTTAGCTTCTTCCAATTAAATGAAGCAAAGAAGCCAATTGTTAACAGAATCCTTCTAAAGGATAGATTTATTTCAATTGAAAATCTCCCAGCAAAGTGATTTTTTGACTGCCATTTCTAGTCATAAATCCAGTGAGGAGACAAAGAGTGAGCTGAGAGACAGCAAGCGAGAGCCAACATCCCTAGGCCGTCAGATACTCTATTCTATAGTCTTAGCTGCTAAGATATATTTTCAATTATTAACGCAGTAGAAGTTTAAAAGGGGGGCAGTTTAATGTAACTCCTCACAGAGGAAATGACCTTTGGCCTCCAATACCAAAGAAATCTTTGGAATCTACCACAAAGAGAAACATTTAAAAGACCAGAAAATCAATAGCACTCAAGCAAACAGCACAGGGCAGAGCTAAAAAACTCTGGGGTATTTAGCACAGTGCAAGCATTAGCAAATCTGGAGTAGGTTCAAGATAATAGCATTTAAAGGTATCTAATGTCAACTGGGTGGATTTTTCAAGCTCTCTGCACTGTGGATTATAGTTTCAGTCATCTTCATTGATGAAGACCGTTTCCTAACTGAAGTTATCTTATTTGCAAGTTTGTTGACCCAACCACAGTCGAGGGTCAAAGGATTTCTTCTGAGTTCATTTTGACAGAAATGGGCTAGGTGACACCTTGACCTACACCTCCCCCTGTCAAAAGAAGACTAATGCTTATGTCAAAATAATGAAACAGTGGCTTCTTTCTCTTTCTGCCTCCATAAATCCTTCACAAATGGAATCATTACTTCTTGTCATTATCTAGAGCAGTGGTTCTCCACCTTCCTAATGCTGCAACCCTTTAATACAGTTCCTCATGCTGTGGTGACCCCAAAAACAAATTATCTTTATTGCTACTTCATAACTGTAATTTTGCTACTGTTATGATTCATAGTATAAATATTTGTGCTTTCTGATGATGATGCTAGTTGACTTTTGGGAAAGAATCATTCCACCCGGAAAGAGATTGAAATCCATAGGTTGAGAACGTCTGATCTAAACAAACAAGCCACGTGAGCAATATCAGACTGCGGTGTTTCCATATGTTCTTTTTTATATGTTCTTTATCCTTGAAAAAAATAAAGACATGTATTCCAGAAAAAATAGAGGGGCAGAAATGAGGACAAAGGGTATGGGTACAACACATACAATAATAATACATATAAATACAATATGCTGGCACTAGGAGACAGCCTTGAAAGCTCACCACTGTGTTCTTTTAGTGGCTTTGGACGATACAAGAATTACCTTTGCTTGGGTGGCACAATAAACCATGCAGCAGATTGTAGACATAAAAAAGCATATGTTGGACAATTATTTTTTAGAAATAAATGTCTTATAAATAATCATAAATAAAAACAATATGTTTTATATCCAAACTCGGGTCACTTTGAGCCCTTGCTTCTGAACTTTCTGGTAGTTTTAGGGATGCAAAGAGCTGAAGGTCAGAACCTGAAGATCCATTCTCTACAGTCACTGGGTTTCTTTCCACCCACCTTAAGATCTGAAGCAGAACAATCTTTCCTAACATTGAGAATTGAGAACAAATCTTATTTGAAGGAGAATATTGGAGAACAGTAGAAAATGGCTTTGGAAATACAAATTAGGATAAGATGTAAGCAGTTCTGTTGACAAGATAGGGTTTATGGGCAGGAAGTAAGTCACATTTGCCATGCTTTGCATGTGCATACTACATAGTAAATGTTGCCTGAAGGCTTGGTAGAAACTTCAAAGGATAACCCTGAATAAGCACCTTGAGCTTTATGGGATCTGAGTATCCAGACACTGAAAAAGGAAGGGACTGAGTCTCATGCTGAAAAATGATTAGATAAAGAAGTCACTGAATTGGGACACCAAAGAGAGATAATCGGGAATGGCTTCACACTCCTCCACATAAATTATATCAAAATTAGATACTGCTGGCTCTCCTTATTTTTGTGTGCTAGATATAATTTATATAGGACTATGGGTGAATTTTACATACTAATTTTTCCTGAATTAATTAAAGTAACTTCTTTTACTTTTTAGTAATTGTAGAAACAATATTGAATTATATTTGAACTTTAAAACCTATGCCCAGAATGTAGGTGGTCTAATAAAATGGGAGGTAATATATAGTCTAGTTACTGTTTTTCCCTAGTCATATGCTATTTCAAATTTTAAAAGGAATGTCCAAGTGAATTTTCATGTGTTTGTATGTGTGTGTCTATGTTTGTCTGTGTGTGTATGTGTGTGCTGACTGAGGATCAAACCAGGACCTTCCTCTGACTCACATTTCAGTCATTTTATTTAATTTACTCTTAATTATCTTTAGAAACAACATCCATTGATTAAATATATACATACATATGTGTGTATTATACATATATATTAGTTTATATGTATCTAATCAATATGTATATAAATTTAAATAATCTACAACTATGAACTCTCTTTTTTCTGATTTCTATTGAAAATTAAAATTAATAGATGAAAAAGAAATAAAATTGTTGGCTAGTTATCCTTTTATGTAAGGAATCTTGTGATGGGGATATTTAGATGATAAGCCATTAGACAAGGCTTCTCCAGTAGGGGAAAGAACAAGGAGAACAGGGTCAGGGTTCACATGTATGAACCTGGTTTCCTGTTTCCAAATCAGAGTCTAGCCTCCTAATTGACCTTCTACCATGGGTTCACATCCTTAGTTTCAACCAATGACAGTTAGAGAACCTATGGATCCAGAGGCTGTCCTGTACTTTGCAAGATATGAGAGGAAGTCCAATGGGAAAATGTTATGACAAACATTTCTTGCAATCCTTTAAAAGTGGAACACTTGATCGGGTCATGTGATCTAGCTTCCTTTAACCTGGATTAGGCATGGTAATGGGGTGGAGCACACACTAGATGGGAATAATATATTTAAATCATGTTATTTTCTGTCCAGATAGAGACTAAAGTTTCAAAACACTTGACAAAAAAAATCAGTCAAAGATGTAAGTCGTGGTCTCCTAACTTCTGAGGGTTCATGTTATATTTTTGGTTCAGGACCCCCTGAAGAATGGTTACTTTCCAGACAGGTGGGGTGCACCTTGCCTTCAAGGAAAAGAGTACTTGAGAAAAATGAATGGAAAACATGGTTACAGGAAAACTGGGAAGATTGCAAGGTGAGCTCTGGTCAAACCTGCACTCCCTGCTGATCAATTACAATATAACTCATTAAAAATAATTGGCTATTTGCATTAATTCATTGAAAATTTATAAACCCACAATTCTTCATCTTTCCTTCCACTTTCCAATTTAATCAGAACAAAGTTATGTATTTTCTACTTACATGACAGTAATGTTAAGCATTAGGAAAGGATAAAAATAATTGAAAATGAAATTGTTCCCTTGGTTTAAAGAAAGTCAAACTTAGGGCAGGAGAGATGGCTCCATGGTTAAAAGCACTGACTGCTCTTCCTGTAGACACAGGTTCAATTCCCAGGCCCCACTGTACGTCACATTGTCTTGAATTCCAGTCCTAGACAGTCCAATGCCCTCTTTGTCCTCTCTAGGCACTACTTCCATGTGGTATGCATAGACATACATGTATAAAAAATATCTACACACATAAACCAAAATAAAAGATTTTTAATGTCAAATTTATTATAATAGTGTGTATCATTATGCTTATGATGTTATCTAGAATTTCTTGATAGACTTATCTTGGTAAAAGTCTTGAGGAGCTAAGGGAGCCAAAGTGCTCATTACAGAATCTGTACAAATGAAATTTTTCACCAGGAAAGATATGAGCTGTGATTTCACAGGCTGAGGCTCAGCTGACTTAGTGGCACTGAGACAATTTGATTAGTTATCCCGTTCTCTGCACAGGTGACAGTGGCTGAGATCCCTTAGTGCTAGTGTAGTTCCCTTAAAAATCACCTGTAGGCAGAGGACTGCATATCTATGTGGCAATACCATTGGTAGCATTGCTGACAATAAATGAAAAAATCATCCACTTTGCAACTGTGTGGAAATGATTACATGAAGCTTGAGGATTTGAGGACATAGAGAGATGAAGGTGAGGATGGAAGCTTTTTGTTTTTCTGTTGGAATCTCCGAATTCCTCCTTTACTTTACAACTTGACTTTGTAATGTCATAGAATTAGTGCATGGATAGAAATTTCTAAGAGTTCCTGTTTTAAATTTTCTCCATTCAGAAGTCCAATAAAACAAAACAAAACAAAACAAAACAACAAAAACAAAACAATGGTTTTCTCAAGGTTGCAGAGCTTATTAGTGGAAGATGTAAAACCAGAATACCATTTACGATATAATGCTTCCTTTAAGATTAATTTTAAATCAGTCTTATAAAATAAATGAATACCTACTTCATACTACTCTTTTCAAATTTAACAGTGTGACCATTCATTTATTTTGAAAGATAAACAATTCACCTGAGGCTCTGACTTCCAGTGTCAGGCTTCTCTCTGGTGGTGAAAACATTGGTCTATTCATTCTTTACAGCTGTAATTTAAAAGATGGGGTGAGCATAAAGGTCAATGGAGCTTGTTAATCAATGATCATAAAAAAAAAAAAAACAATCAACCTTTGAGTAACTATAAAAAGCTGACTTGATAAACTCTAAACTACCATGAAAGACTTAATTGCAAAATAACACAAAATAAGAAAACTGGTCATAACATTGATGTGTAGGTGATGTAAATATGATCTTACTTCATTCTTTATGTTTAATTTTTTAAAAAGGAGCCTTTTGTGATTATAGAAAATAGAGCTTTAAGAATGAAATTTTATATTTTTTTCAACTTTATTTTTTTATTGGATATTTTATTTACACTTCAGATGCAATCCCCTTTGTCCATCCCCCCTTAGAAAACCCCTATCCCATGCCCCCTTTTCCTTTTTGCATTTATACACTTTTTAAAAAATGTTAGTCAAAGGCTTTATGAGTTTGGTAATGCTCAATCAGAGGTGTAACCCACTACCCAACCTAGATATATCAACTATCTTTGACTGGTGGAGATACGTGAACATCTACCTCCCTGTCTCACCCCTCTTTCTCTCTCTCATCACCTTGCTTCTCCTCTCCTTCTTCTCCTCCTCTCCTTATTCCTTCTCTTCCTCTCAGTATTCCTCTTACCTTAGCTCCTCCTACATATCACCCTTCCTGTTAAAATAAAACTTTTCTTTCAAAATACAATTAGAGCATAATTATGCCAATTTGTACCAGTGAGGTACAAGATAGTCCTAATACCCAGTCCATCATTTTGTTGACTAACCAGAACCTCTGTCATCTATCCTAACTAAAACACTTAATTCTGAACCTGGCTTTTTTCTTGGCTTTAGAATGAATGTCAGCTGAAAACCATCCACTCAGATCTTTTCTCTCAAAGTAAATAGCCAGGATTGGTTATGAGACTATAGGTCTTCAACCCCGTCAGAAATCCAGAACGACTGAGTTATCTGAAATTATGGGATATACCCTCCCAATCCAGTTGTGTCTCCCAGTACTTTCTCCCTCTATCTTCTGCACACCTTATCCATCCTGTTCCCATCCCCAACCCTCCCTCACCCAGTTCCCTGCCTCTGTCTCTCTTGGTGTCTAATCTATTTCCCCCTTTCAGCAAA
The DNA here is from genome assembly GCF_011762505.2 of Arvicanthis niloticus. Lineage (NCBI taxonomy): Eukaryota > Metazoa > Chordata > Mammalia > Rodentia > Muridae > Arvicanthis > Arvicanthis niloticus. Next base: position 56,219,605 of record NC_047661.1, read on the forward strand.
ATTCAAGCATGTCTTCTTGGTTCCTCCTTGTTACTTACCATCTATGGGTCTGTATTTAGTAGCATGGTTATCCTGTACTTTATGACTAGTGTCTACTTATAACTGAGTACAAAAATGTCTTTCTGGGTCTGGGTTTCTTTTCTAGTTCTATTCATATGTCTGCAAATTTCATTATGTCACTGTTTTTAATGTCTGTGTAATACTCCATTGTGTAAATGTACCACATTTTCTTTATCCATTCTTCATTTGAGGGACTAGTTTGTTTCCAGTTTCTGTCTATTATGAACAAAGCTGCTACGAACATAGTTGGACATGTGTTCTTGTGATAGGATGAAACATTCTGTGGGCATATGACCAAATGTTAGGTCTTGAGGTAGATCTAGTCCCAATGTCCTGAGAAACCACCAAACTGATTTCCAAAGTGGTTGTACAACTTCACACTCCATGGAGTGTTTCCATTGCTCCACGTTATTGCCAGTATATACAGTTGGTCACTTGAGACCTTGATCTTAGCCATTCATTAGGTGTAAAGTGGAATCTCATAATCATTTTACTTTGTACTTTCTTCATAGCTAAGTGAGATTTTTTAACTAATAGAGATTTCTCTATTGAGATTACTGGTTTAGCTCTGTACCACATTTTTAAATTGGGTTCTTTGGTTTGTTTATGTCTAGCTTCTAGAGTTTTTTCTATATTTTGGATGTCAGTCCTCTGTCAGATATGAAGTTGGGGAAAATATTTTCCCATTCTGTAAGCTGTCATCACTTTCTTTTGACAGTGAGTGTCTTTTGCCTTATAAAAGCTTTTTGGATTCATGAGATCCTCTTTATTAATTGGTGATCTTAGTGCCTAAGCTAGATTTTTTGTAAATGCTATTTCCGAGTATTTCTGAGTTAGGACAATGGAGTGATCATTCAGACAAGTCATTCTCCAATAGATTTTTATGCACTATAATCTGTGCACCCTAGAAAATTTCAGTATATTTTTTGAGGCTTCTACCCTTCCCTCATCTACCTCTGACTTTACATCACTCAGCAGTTCTAACTAGCACCAAACTTCCCCTATGAATTCTGGCAACACAATTATGAGTGTTTAGGAGAATGAATATTATGGAAGACAAAGGAGATGATTTAATTATTGTTCAACAAAAGATGCATTATCACATTTGAAGTAAGAACTGCACTGATATTAACAACTTATTACTTTTGTTTTTTCTTCAGAAATTGAACATTTCATTTCAGGATTTGGGGGACCCTAACCACATTGAAAATTTTAACAGAATTCTTAGAAGACTGATACGAGTTGAAACCCTTTGGTTGGTGGACAATTCACTCGTCGATTTAAGTGCCATAAGATTGCCAAGGTACTAGTTAGTGACCATTCTGAATTTAATATTTGCTCCTTGGATATATGTAGCTATTGTATATAGAAAATATAGCTCCATTTGCAAAGGTATTAGGAATGAACATTTGTGCTAAATCTAAACAAGCCCAAAAAAGTTTATATCAAAATATCATTCTTCAGAATGAAAAATCTGTTTTCTTCTAAATTGATAGTTTCATTTTTTTAAAACAACTTTTGGCATAGTAATTTGGAATCATGGATTCTGAGCTGAAAAATCTTGCCATTTTCCTTGTGTTGTGAACTGGAAAACACAATTCTATTACATATATATTATGGTTGCAAGGCAGTAATTTTTACTTAGTTGCATTTATTCAACACTGATATGATAATATTCTATAAAGCTGTTAAGAATATTATCTTCATGGTTATATAATATGGATATTAAGATTGTTATTCTGGGGACAGAAAAAATAAAAAGATTGAACAAAATGTTTTACGAGAATTTTTTGCAAGGACCCTTTCATCACACAAAAGATGAAAAATTCATATTGTAAACACAATTCTGAATTTCCAGTCAATGTTGTGTAAGAACAGTCTTTGAAGAGAGTTTCTATCAGCTCTATCAGATAGAATGGGTGGGTGGGATGAGCTGAAAGCCATAAGAATCAGAATGTAGTCTTCAGGAGTTGAACAGAAGAGTGTCATCATTAGTTTTGTTGTCACTTTGACACATCTGTGAAGAGGAAATTTCAACTGAATATTTGCCTTCATTACATTGGTCTATTGGGATGTCTGCTCAGAAATTTCTTGATTACTATTTGATGTGTAAGACCCCATCCCACTGAGAGCAATCTCATGCCTATGCAGGTTGGCCTGGCTATATAAAAAGCCAGCTGAAATACAGCTTGAGATCAGAAATGGCGAATCCCCCATAAGTTCTTTTATTGCTGAGAATAGTTTTTGCTATCCTGGTTTTTTGTTATTACAAATGAATTGCTCTTTTAAACTTTATAAAGAATTGATTTGGAATTTTGATGGGGATTGCATTGAATCTTTAGATTGTTTTAGGCAAGATGGCCATTTTTACTATATTAATCTTGCCAATACATGAACATGGGAGATCTTTCCATCTTCCAAGTTCCTCTTCTTTCTTCAGAGACTTGAAGTTCTTGTCATACAGATCTTTCACTAACTTGGTTAGAATCAAGTACTACACAGCTATTAAAAAATGACTTCATGAAATTTGCAGACAAATGAATGAAACTAGAAAATATCATCCTGAATGAGGTAATCCAATCACAAAAGAACACACATGACATGTATTCACTGATAAGTGGATATTAGCCCAAAAGCTCGGAATACCCAAGATTCAATTCAAAGATCACATGAAGTTCAAGAAAAAGGAAGACCAAAGTGTGAATGCTCCAGTCCTTCTTATAAGGTGGAACAAAATACTTATGGAAGAAAACATGGAGACAAAATGTGGAGCAGAGACTGAAGAAAAGGCCATCCAGAGGATGCCCCACCTGGGGATCCATCCTATATACAGTCACCAAACCCAGATGCTATTATGAATGCCAAGATGTGCTTGCTGTCAGGAGCCTGATATAGCTGTCTCCTGATAGGCTCTGCCAGAGCCTGACAAATACAAAGGCAGATGCTCACAGCCAACCACTGGACTGAGCATGGGGTATCCAATGGCTAAAGAAAGGACTGAAGGAGCTGAAGGGGTTTGCAATCCCTTAGAAAAATAACAATATCAACCAACTAGACTCTCCAGAGCTTTTAGGGACTAAACCACCAAACAAAGAGTATACACGAAGGGACCTATGTCTTCAGCTCCATATGTAGCAGAGGATGGCCTTGTCAGGCATCAATGGGAGGAGAGGCCCTTGGTCCTATGAAGGCTCAATGCCCCAGTGTAGGGTAATACCAGGGTGGAGAGGTGGAAGTGAGTGGGTGGGTGGGTGGGGGAACACCCTCATAGAAGCAAGGTGAGGAGAGATGGGATAGGAGGTTTCTGGGTGTGTGGGGGGAACTAGGAACAGGGATAACATTTGAAATGTAAATAAAGAAAAATATCCAGTAAAAAAATTTCTGCAGTTGCATACATATCCATAGCTACCTCTTCTTTATCAGAAAAGCTATGCTACCGTCCTCTAGGATTTTGCCTGTCTCTGTCATATCTTGCTGCCTGAAGCCATTTGGGATAGAGTTATTCTAGTCGATGGTGTGATGAGTCAGGATGAGAGGACAAGGAGAGAACATATGATTGATCACTGAGGAGGCAGATGACTTCGGAGGAGAATGGAAAGAGAGCAGAGCAGAGAGTGTTGGCTGAGGTTATGATTAGAAAGTGCTAGAGTCCTGAATTGGTAAAGAAAAGACACCAAAAGTTATTAAACATATCATAAGGCTATATCAAGTGTATATGTAATTGAACTGGCAGAAGAATAAAGGTATTAGATACGCAAAGGGAAGAATGGATTTTGAGGGCTTCATTTGGTTTTATGCCTCTAGGTTTCCTTTGGTTGTTACCTCATATTTACCAGTAACAGTTCTCATATAGAAGTTAGTGCAGTCTTTCTTTCTTGTGATATTAAATGCAACTTATTCATAAAGAATATATTTTTTCCTTAAGGCAGTGTGCTAGAGCTAGATTTTGAATTATTTTCTCCATCATCACAGTCTCATACAATTATGATTTTACATTAAATATCAGAAAATCCATTGAACTTAAGTGTTTAACATACTTTTATTTTCTTAAGGGAACTATGTATATTTCTTTTCTATATAAATCAATGTTTACATCTGATTTAAAATGCTATTTTTATTATAGAATTTTTAAGTACACAAAAGCAAGAAGAACAACAACTTCATTACTTAGGGGCAATATTCTTCACAAGTTGAGTTTCTTTGTATATACTTTTTTTTTGCTGGGAAAATGGTATGAAACTAGTCACTTTTTCAAGATGTATGGGACATTCAACACCCATTAAACACATGGGAAGAGAAGGCAGATGCATGTGTATAGCAGACCCATCATCTACTCATCCAGTTCTCTCCCGTGGTAAACACAGCACATGATTTGTAAATTACCTTATGGTAATTCTCACTGTCACTCTCTGGCATGACTATGATCTCAGCAGGACTGGAAGATGGTATAAGATTTGGTAGTTCACTGCCCACTTTACAAGGAGTCCTGTTCATTTATGAAGGGAAACAGAGGAACAATGGATCTAGGGGAGAGGGGAGGTGGCAATGAACTGGGAGAAGTGGAGGGAGGGGAGGCTGAAGGTACGAGGGAAGAATAAAGATTTTTTAAAAGGCAAATGATACAACTTACATTGTCTCCAGCTGCAGAGTTTTAAATATGAGCAAAAACTATCTCACATCTTTCAAACAACTACCAAAGATACCGCAGATACAACATTTATCACTGCTGAAAACCACATTGAGACACTGGATGGCCTCTCCAGTTTAAGGTGCACACCACTGGAATCCCTCACCTTGAAGAGGAACCCCTGTGAATTTCACCAAAACTACAGGAAGCAGTAAGTCTCAAATGTCTAGGTTCCCTTTTGTTGAATAGTGAACTGTTAGCCATATTGCATGTTGTTCATCTCTTGTTTACATTCACTTAGCAAAGGTTTTGCTGTTTATTTCATGCCTATGTGTGTATGCCTGAGTGAACATATGTACACCCATCTGCATGTAGGTGCCTGTGGCATGTGTGTGTGTGTGTATACACATACATAATTTTGAGGCGAAGTGTATCTTGTCAGATCTTAGTCTGTATACACTTGTTTTATCTCCCCAGTTCCTCAGACAGAGCACACTTTTATGTGATTTACAGCTCAAAGCTTTACTTGATTTGGTCAAAGAGTTATTTTCCTTTTAGGGTTTTTGAGTATATATTAATATTTCCCATATTTCTACTTTTATACTGCTTGGTATTTTGATAATTCTTGTTTTTTTTTTTTATTTTCTAGTGTTGTTGGGTCCTTCCTGGGACTTCATGGATGTATCTCTTTTTGTCATTAGTGTTGTGGATTCCTTCAATTATCTTCTCCAATGCCTGCTTAGTTAGCATGTCTTTTTTTTTTTTAGTTTGTGTTAATTATGATACAATTTTCCTTTTCCTTTAGTTATAAAAGGTATTGTTACAGGACACATAAATATAGGTACTGGTCATTTTATTTCATAAATTGTATTATTCCATTTTTGGAGTCTTTAAAGTCTTGAGAATGGTGCTGTTCTGATAAAGTCACTTATAAAGATTTCCCTTTATAAGCTTTAAAGGCAAAGCTTTATAAGTGACTTAGTGATTCCCTCTTGCAGCTTTCAATATCCTGTGCTCTGAATATCTACTATAAGTTAATGTAGGTGAATATTTCATGGTCTTATTTATTATTCCCAGTGTTTCCTGTGTATGGATTGTCATTTCCTCCTCCTTCCATGGTCAGTTTTGTTTTCTAACAGTATTACTTCCCTCTTGCTTCTTTCTTATTGTTTTATTGTTACTGCTGTAATTTATCTATCTGTTCTTTAAGCCCTGATATTTTATATTCTACTTAATTCATCCATTTGGCAAAGCTTTCCACTAAGGTTTTTATTTGACTTAGTACAATTTCCATTCCAAAATTTACACTAACTACTTTTCGGCATTTAAAAATCTAGATTGAATTGTATTTTTATATTCTAAATGGACATTCTTTTATTCAGATATTTCAGTCGTTTTCTTTGAACTAATTTAGGAATACATTTAAGTCCATTTTTTTAGAATGAAAATGATAGATATTAATGTTTTACTTGCATATATGTATATGTACTGTGTGCATTTTTATGCCTACAGAGGCCAGGATATGGTGTCTGATTTCTTGAAATTGGAGTTATGGGCAATTGTAGGCATCCTATTGTATGTGCTTTGAACTGAAATCTCATCTTTCATAACAGCACCAGGTACCCTTAACCACTGAGAAATATCTCTCACTTCCTCATTTTTCACTTAGTTAAACATTCTTACAACCACTCTTTTAAATTCTTTCTCTGGGATTTCCTTCAACTTACTGTCATTGGAATTCATTATTACTGAATTGGTAATTTTCAAAGAAATCTTTTTGTCTTGATTTTTGGCAGAGTTCTTACATTTTGATGTGGGGATTTATTATTTTGTGCTCATCTCATTGGTTACATTATTTTAATTAAACATTTTCTTTAAGTCTCAGTATGGGACTAGGCTACTGTTGGATTCTGTTGTTATACCTTCCCATTGCATTGGAGGTGCAGCTCAACAACTAAATTCTCGGCCCATGTGTTAAGAAAAGTGGGAATCACCCCTAACTACAAGAGTATAACACTAATTACATAAGCAAGCATACCTGAAGAAGAAGCCCTTGCAGCTTGATGTTCTCAGCTTGCCAGGTCTTTCCTGCCTTTGTGTTAGTGTTCACATTTTAATTTGAGTATGCTCATTCCTCAGAATTTTAATCCAGGACAGCTCAAATATGGATATATGATTCTCTAGGTCTTATGATCTTAATAAACTGGAAAGAAGCTTTGAGGCTTGGACATGTGGTTGCCAAGTTTTTTAAAAAGCATTCTTGGAAGGCAGTTTGATTTAGCTTAAAATCAAACTTTGCTGTGGGGTAGTAGAGTGTGACAATGAACAGGTGGCACTGGGTAATTTTCCAGTGTCTGATTCACATGGCTTGTGACATTATCATTGAACTTTCTGTTTTTAATGTCTTTGTTTCTAAAGATTTTTCCTTTTCCATTAATTTTTGGGTCCTGAGTGGAGGGCCTATTAAAGGGGTTTTCTCCCCTTCTCTAATGATTTGTTCAGAGTTCTAACTTGTAACCTGCTAATTCCTTTATAAATTGAACACTTTATATTTCTATATTTGATCTAATTGCTAACAATCAGTTCTTGAGTATGAACCTTCCCTGTCTTTCCAGTGCCTTGTCTTCCTTTTGAAGTTACAGATGAGAGTTGTTTTAAATTTATAGTATCATATGGAAGCATTGTTTTTCCTCACTCACCACCTTCATTTGATCTCTGTAATGGGATTTTCTAATACTTACAAAGAAATTTCATTTTGCATCCAAATTTGAGATATTTTCTCCCATATGTCTAAGAGATACCATGTCTTTAGCTTTTCTCTAAACATATATTTCTAAAAGGTTCTATAAGATTGTCATGTATTTTCTACTCTCTGATTTTGATTTTATTTTCATGATGATCCTTGAGCACCACATAAAAAGAAGTAATTGATTAAATCTACTTCAGATTGAATGAACATAAAATCTGCCAAGAAAAAATGATTTTATTATTTTGTCACTACTGGGAACACCCCTAGTGATGTTATTAGAATTTAAATAGCCTTGGATTGAATACTAAGCAAATGCTCACTAAGATGATAGACAGATCATCTTTAAAAAGATGATAAATAAAAAAGAAGATAGATGATAGATACATAAATAGATGGCTAGATGATAGATAAATCGATGATAGCTAGATAGAGAGATGATAGGTAGGTAGATAGATAGATAGATAGATAGATAGACAGACAGATAGGATAAATAAAAATATAGATAAACATTTCCAGCAAATTCCTTGTTGTTGGTATTCTTACAGGACTTGAAAAGATAAGAGCAAGTAAATATGAGTTCTGATCTTATATCTGTTCCCATATGACTGCAGATCAACTTATTTCCCTGCGAATTCTCTTCTATTAAGTGTCAAATCATCTCTGGGACAGTCTAATCCCATTCTCTGATGGGAACTCTTGGCAGACCTTGAGGTCTTCACTAACAAACGTGGTTCTTCTGCTTCTTCCTGTCTTCCTTTCTCATAATTGCCAATTTTCCCATAATAGAAAGGCAGTTCTATGTAAAGTTATATTGTGCAACTCCTGCTGTACAGTGACAAATTGTCAAAATTTGAATTCTAATCTGTGTTGTTACTATAGGAATCTTATTACTGCAGTCGTCTCCCCTATGACTGTCGTTGGAAAGGAAAATTTCAAATTGCTTACAAAGCAGTGAGAACTGGCAGCATCGTGACTTTAACATTGAACTAATATTTAATCATAATAATGTTTTGAAGCTTAAAATAATATTTTTTCAATTCAGAAAATGATTAGGCAGACATTTCAACATCATTCATAAGGAGTAGCATTCTTAGTCATAAAGATAACTTAATTCTATCATATTTTAGTTTTGTTAATATGTGGGATTTTATAAAGCATTTTGGTGCCAATTCAAGTCACCTGACTTCCTCCAGAAGCCATGTTACAGTAAAAACATTAAGACTGTCTGAAATCTGATGTGCCCTGCATATTTCACTATAATTCTGTCTTCAGAATTCATGATGTAGTATGCATTCAGGTGAAAATAAGTCTCTTCTGTTTTTCCAGTATTAATTGGGTCTGAGATAGGTGTATACTGACTTTTACGCTACAAAAGGCAGGTTGTGTTGACTTGGGTACTTGAGTGGTGCTTTGAAGAGAGAGATGAGGTGAGTTTTAACATATGAAGAAAGGATTTAAGCTTCTAATTATACTAAGTATATAAGACAAAGTTTGAAGTTCATATAAATTTGAATTCATTTACCAATCCAGTAATCCTCCCTTTGAAGATAATACACCATTTATTTTGTCACTAGATGTTCCTATCAAGGATTTGGGCCAAACTCTAGAGATCCTTGACACCCTGTTTGTAATTATTTTATATGTAGCTTCTCTGGGATACTGTTGCCTAAAATTATGATTCTCTTTCTTTTTTTTCTCCCCATGTTTAGGTCAGACAGCATAATCCTAAGAAAAAGGACTGAGATGGAGGGTAACCCCACTTCCAGGATATGCTCCTTTAGTATAGCTAAATTCTCTGCAGTTTTTCAGGAGTCAGTGTTATATTATTTTCATCACAGCTTCATGTTTTGAAAATTTGGGTTGTGATGGAGTCTCATGAGCTAAGTCTGAACACTGGCACTCGAGGACTTAGATTTTAATCCTTCTCTGGCTAAGACTGAGACCCTGAATAAAACACTTAAAGTAGGGAATCAGAACCAGCTGGATAGATCTGATGTGAAGACTAAGTAAAACAATATGCAGAATGTAGTTTTACCACTCAGAATAGCAGGCACTGGACAACAAGAAGCCGTAAGCAGGTCAGCAGCACCATTAGGTGACAGGCTTAGGATATCCCATTTCATTGCGATGACCATAGATTCCATTTGCTTGAAGTCTAAGAATTCCCAAATGTAGGAGGGCTGTCCACTTAAAGGAAGACACTGCCTTGTAACAGTTCTCTGTGTATGATGACTGTTTTAATATACTGAACAGAAGGATCTCTTTTGACCTTGGAATTGACTTCCTAAATTTGAAATATGACCAACAGAAAAACTTTCTGTCAAGACAAAATAGCTTACAGAATATATTTCTCATCCTGCTTTTATTTCTCTCAGCCTTCACTAAATAACACTATCTTCCATACAGCCTCTCTGAACTTTTAACTCTATGTAGGCATGTTTGCCTTCATAGGCCCATTTGTTCCCTTACAGTATATTGGCTGAATCCACTCACTGATTATTTTCTTAGAGGGCTTTATGAAAACTGGACTGAGTTCTCTTATAAAATCAGATTGAACTCTCTATCACTTCTCTAATTAATGTTTACATCGGCTGAAAGACCAATTCGATCCAAGAGAGGGCAGACTATGCCCAGGTCATTAGCTTAAGCAATGAACAATGGCTTGTTTCAACCCCTCTTCAAGATACAGAGGGCAGAATAAGGTGACAGCAGTACACTCTTTCTTATTTGAATAGGCCAAATATTTTTATTCATAAAGTAAGTAAAATAAAATTCTTTGTTCAATATATTTATTTAATTTTTGTCTTGTTTTGTTTTAGAGTGTTCTTGTGTTTGCCAAACTTAAAGGTTCTGGATGGGCTCTTGAAGTTACCAGAAGATTGTTCCCCTCCAGAGCATAATATTTTTTCCAAATTATGCATTTTATCATGACAAACTCTGCATAGAAAGAAAACAATTGCTGTTACTGACAAATCTAAAAATAAAAGGAATGCATCATTATATACTATGTGAATTTATATTTGTATAATACATACATGTGTAATATATACATATCCAGTATTTATTCTATCTTGAAATCATGGTTGAGGAATATTTCTTTAACAGACCATTTCATGGTCAGGGATATAACCTAGCATGAAACTAGGTTCATGTTCTAGGATCAATTTCTCAACAGTGTAAAATAACAGATCATTTGATATACTGTCAACTCTGTTTTGGTTGCATTTGCTCACCTCAGCCCCTGTAGAGCAAAATCTAACATAAACAATATAGAAAAGTGTGAGTGGGTGGAATTGTCTCTGGAAAACTTGTGTTCCCAAATCACAATACCATGTATTGATTTTTGTTCCAGGTTTCAATGTCACAGGGTTGATTGCATTACTTCTCACATATCCACTGCTTTCTCTGAAACAGGCATTTATTTTCCCTCCTCTTGAAGTCAGACCTTTCTCCCACCAGTAAGATAAAGGATTGTGTTAGAGATAACCTAAAGGAAGATATTAGAGGATCAAGTTTGCATTTTGTTACTTTTTTTTTTTTAAAACTACATCACATCAGTGAGTAAATAGAAGATAAAAGTTGCTTCCAGAGACAGGCATGACTGTGGTGAGGGATAGAACCATCATTATTCTTATGGAAAATGTACATAAACAAAGAAGAATTTCATGATGTTTAACCATCTACCACCTAACAGTTCTATAAATTTAGAGACTGAAACATACCTTACCAATTATGTGTTTCCTTCCACCCCAAATAGCACAGTAAGCATTCAAAATCTTAAGTGGAGACATGCAACCACTACAGGGAACCACTAGTGCATGCCATAACTAAAATGTACAATGCAATATTAGGTATTTCAGTAAAATTAATTTAAGAACTTTCTTTGGAGTATTCATATTGGTACACTTAAAACTGTTATAAGAACACTGGAAACTGAGCGTGATAGGGGAACAGGGATATAATATTTTACTGGTTACACTAGTTGGAACTGGGTGTTCTGCTATGTATAGGGAAAACACTGTAACTGGCAAGGAAACCATTGGTTTCATACATGGAAAACAAGAGGTGCATGGTTGTAGAAACAATGGCTAGACTCTCTAGTCTGAGATTTTTCAAAACCAACTTTAACAATTCAACATCCCTTCTAGCCCACCACCCACCAGAGGTAGGGGAAAAGAAAGGTTAATATGAAATCATTAATAATAGTTTTGGGGGGCAATTCCAAACATTGCCAGCAGTCCAGTCCACTCACCAAATACCAAACATGAATCAGTGCCTTAATCCAGAAAACAAACAAACAAACAAACCTGCAAGGCTCCACCTGTCTGCACCAGTCCGCAGAAGCAGCAAGAAGGAGCAAGAATACCATCAGAAGTTCTTAGCTGCATTTCTCTCTACGAAGTCACAGCTAAGATCAATGAAGAAAGCAAAGCAAATCAATACAAGAGAGTTAGCAAAGATCAGCCTCAGCAATGCCTGGTGAAGATCAGCAAAGTATTCAGGCTCTGAGCTTGAATTGTAGCCACATGTTCAATGCTCCATTTCTAACTGTGGACTTTCCCATCCTTTGTCCCAGTTCCCAAACTAATGACTCTGAGACTTATTATTTATGAATAAATGCCTAGGCCAGAAGCTTGGGCATATTTGTGAACTAGCTCACAGCTTAATTAACCCATTCATTCTATTTTGAGTGCCACATGGCTGGTTATCTCTCCTCGGTTTCATGTGTCTGTCTCCTCAGAGTTCCAGGCAAATCTCTTTTCCCTCCTGACTCTATCCCAGAGTCCCCCTCTCCCTATCTGAACTCCCACCTTCTCTTTTCTGCCTCAGCTAATAGGCTACCAGCTTTTATTGACAGCTACTGCTTCTGTAAAGTAAATAAGAGACTCTCTCTACATACCTGTTTCCTCTGGGAACTTCCAAGTTCTCTCTTAAATGTACCAATTGTTATACTAAGTCCTCTTGGAATTTTACTCAGCTTCCAGGTCCTTGAAATCATTCTGACATTTTGGGTAGCCAGAAATAGTTACACTGGGATTCCAGGAGGTTACAGCAGTGGGACACGAATTAAAAAGAACCAAGGCAAGAAATAGACTATTGTGGTTTGAAAGGGACAACCCCACAGATTCAGGCATTTGAATACTTGGTCTCTAACTGATGGATCTGTTTTTGGTAGGATTAGGAAGCATAGCTCTTCTTGGGAAGATCTTTGAGGTTTTAAAGCCACATGTCATTCCCAGCGTGCTCAAGCTTCTTGCTTGCAGTTTATGACATGAGCTCTCAGTTGTTCTTACCACCATAGCTGCTGGCTGCTGATGTGATTACCTGCCATGATGAAATCTTATCACTCTCAAACTATAGACACAATAAACTCTTTCTTCTCTAAGTTGCTTTGGTCATAAACTTTTACCTCAATAATAAAAAGTAACCAATACAAAGTCTGTAATTTTCTATAGTTTTCTTAAATAACTTTAAAGGCATAGCCAGTGAAAAGTGAAAGATTCACAAAATAATGTCTTCTGTATAAAAATTTGAAAACTGAGAATAAACTTACTTAATTCTCTTAGATGCCATTGATTTTCAGTTATCATTTCTTTCTACAATAGAAACAATGTAACTTGTAGCTTATTAATATACTACCAAATGACAATGATGAATTGGCAGCTTTTAAAGGCTAATTACAGAAAATAAACGAGTTTCTGATTAGTTTTAGTGTTCCAGAACAAATGAACAAAGTTTTGAATCACTGAAAGTGTATATTTGCTTTTTTCTCGTTTTTGTATTTTAAGAAATGATATAGTCTATGGTTTTGTTTAAAACCTCTGAAAGGTCACATCAACATTCACACTACTTTATAAAATGCCTTGTGTAACCTGTGGCTAATAAAATTTTTTCTGTAATGTGTTAGTGTCCTTGAACAAGGTATGTTCTATGTCATATTTTCCTTTATATTTCATATCTTAATAAGTCTTTACAATATATCCCAGAATACATGTTTTTGTTTGTTTGTTTGTTTGTTTGTTTTCAAGACAGGGTTTCTCTGTGTATCTCTGGCTGTCCTGGAACTCACTCTGTAGATCAGCCTGGCCTCAAACTCAGAAATCTGCTTGCCACTTCCTCACAAGTGCTGGGATTAAAAGTGTGCACCACCACTGCCTGGTGCAGAATACATGTTTCTTAAAAAGTAGAGACATCTTTTTTATGGTTGTGTGGGTACGATGTGTGTTGGATATATTAATGATATGCATATGATTTGTATGAATGGTATTCTATATGACATGTATATTATATGTCTTATATGTGTAGAATGTGTCTATGGATTGATTATAAGTGTGTAATATATATGGCGTGTGTATGGATTAGATCTGAGCATATGAATGTAAGTATATGTGTGTGCATATGTGTACTTTCAAATGTGAATGTGCCATGCTGATTATCATGAGGCAGTAAGAAGACAACCTTGGATGTAGGGTCCAAGTTTTACCTTGTTTGAGATAAGGTATCCTCTACATAACTGCATATTCCATTTCCCATGTTCTAGGGGAGCCTTAGGAGTACCACACCACTGGCTCTACATTGACCTGGCTTTACATTGCTTTGGGGAATCTGAACTCAGGTATTCATTCTTGCATCATAAGGGCTTTACACACTGAGCCATCTCTGAAATATCATTCATCTTCATTCCATTTTATATATCTCAAATAACTAAGTGGAATCTCAATGAGTGTCATGTATACAAGTAAAATTTGATTATGGCTTCATAAAAATTTGATTTCTAGCCCAGGAAAAACATCAATCACATTTTAAAGCCCAAAGTAATAAAAGGCATAGAATTTAAAAACTAATTCTTTGAAAATCAAAAACCCAGAACCATTAATTTTGTGTGAGGCAGATGATATTAATCTTGAACTTGCTCTGACCTACTTTTCACCTCTTCCCATGACCAAATGAGGCCAGTAGTTCTGTCCTCCTAGTTCCTGTCCTGATAACCAAGCAGAGGGCTGTACTGATTGGATTCTAATTAACAACACAGCTAAGGAATTTATAGTTGGAAATTTGAAGAGGGCTTTCAGGGTTTTCTTTCCGTCATAACCTTCCTATTACTCAATAAAAAGACGTTCAGATAACTGCTTTTTTTGTCTCTGTCTGCTAGTCAGTCCTTTGCCCCCTTTCAAGGTCGCACCCTCTTCCCTTCCAGTTCTTTCTGATGATACACAGAGCAAAAATACATGGAGAGAGAAGTGGTGGTGGTAGTGTCTGGAGCAGGTGGTCTTAGCTGAAAGCTAAACCAAGTGGAACAAAGCCCTTTCTACTTACTTCTTTTCTTATTTGCATATTTTCCTGAGCTTAGGGAGTATACCTCTTTGTTTGAGAAAATAGGTAATTTCCAAATATCAGATGTAGGCTTGGTATTGTGACAGAAGCATATCTTATTTTGGATTGAGTTCTATTAAATCTCAATACAATTTACTAGATTTACTGGCTCTTGGGAGCCAAAACACAATTTGTAATAAGATATATTTTGGTTACCTGCTTATCATTACTATGGTTTATCTCTATTTAAAGCATTGAGAACGTATTTTTCTAGAAAAGTCATTTGATTCTCTTCAGTACACTAGCCATATTTTATTTGAATATTATGCCATTATTGCCCCGTCTCAATAGAGTCTCAATACATTATGTATTAATAGTTTTTCTAAATCTTAAGTCTACCAGGTATCAAGCATTTAGCTGTTCAACTTGATGATGCACAGTTTAGTGCATAGATGTTAAGAATGGTAATATGCTTTAGTTGGATTTTTTCTTTTGAAGTATATATAGTATCCTTCTCTATCTCTTCTGATTAGTTTTGGTTTGAAGTCTATTTTGTCTGATATCAAAATGGATCTATCATCTTGTTTACTGTTTCTTTGTATTTACTGTCCCCTCATATAATATATCTCAACTACTCCCTCACCTCTGTTTACTCTTCCCAGTACTGGCTACATACTTCCTCTTTCCTCAAGATCCATTGTACCTCCATTTCCCTTCAGAAGAGAGCAGGTTTCCCAGAGAAATCAACTGATAACAGGGCAGAATAAGATGCAGTAAGCATAAGCACAAACGCTCATATTAAGCCTAGATATGAGGCAACCCAATAGGAGAATACAGTTCTCAAGAGCAGGAAAAGGAGTAGAGATATCAGACTCCTGTCGTTAGGAATCCCACAAAAACTACAAGTTAAACAACCACAACAGAGGACCTAGTGCAAACATGGGGAGGCTGCTTGCTGCTTCAGCCTCTATGATCTCCTTGGAGCCCTGTTTAGTTTATTTGGTGGGCTGTATTCTCCTGATATCCTCGACCCATCTGGCTTCTATCAATTTTGTCCTCCTCAGATTCCATGAACTTGGCTTAAAGTTTGGTAGTGAGTCTCTGAATCTGTTTCCATTTGTTGCTGGATTAAGCCATTTTGATGACTGTTGGGCCAGGAACTGATTTATGAATGTAGCAGAATATCATTAGGAATCATTTTATTGATTCTGTTTGTTTGTTTTGCCAGTTATATTTGGTTCTACCCCAGGTCTCTGGACAATCCAGTTTTTGATTCATAGCTATTTAAGCAATGTTGGTCATGGGCTCCCTCTCCTGGTGTGCACCACAAGTTAGACCAGTCATGGTTTGTGCACACCTTCAAGCTCTGAGACACCATTATCTCAATACGTCTTGCCTACATGAGTGGTTGTAGGTGAAAGGTTTTGCGACTTTGATGTGTTTCAGTCCCACCGTGGGCCTTGCCTGGTTATAGAAGATGAATGGTTCAGGCTCTGTATCCTCTATTACTAGGGTGTTGGGAGCCGCAGTGCCAAGATGGCACGGACATCCTGTCCTCCCACTTGTAAACAACTGACTGCGCAGGTGCAAAAGGCAAAAGGCGCGCCAAAGTCACTGCCCATCCCGGGGAGTAATATGGGGTGATGAGTGAACAGCCAATCAGAAGTGAACATGCCACTCTAGGGTATATATAGCAGTGCCATTCCCAGGCTTGGGGTCTTTTCCGCTTTTGCTGTTACAAGAAGTAAAGCCTCGTCTGTAGTGATACCCGATTACTGCCTCCGTGTCCTTATTCGCGGGCGAAAGGGACACAAAAGAGGTGCGCGCAACGCTAGGGGTCCTTCCTAGGTTTACCCTCACAGGTTCCAGGAAGTTTCTGCTGCACAGATTTCCACACAGTCTCCCAAATGCTCCCCAATTACAGCCATCTCCTCCCAAATTCTTACCTTTCCTATGCCCTTCACTTGCTTCTTAAGTTCATTTGCTTGGGGTTCTATTTTTATATCTGTTTACCCTGAAGTAATGTGTGTTCTTGTTATTAAAGCGTGTTTCATGGATGCAACAAAAGGATGGATGCTGTTTTTTTAATTCCATTTTGTTAGTCAGTGTCTTTTTTTTTTCATTTTTAACATATTATTTTATTGATTTTTTGAGAATTTCACTTAATACATCCTGATCATTCTTACTTCTCAGGCTTCCCAAGTCTGCTTCCCCATCATTATGTACTTCCTCCTGAAAAAAAGATTTAAAAAAATGTCCAATTGGTACTGCCACTGGAGCATGGTCAAAGTTCTGATGGCCAGCCCCTTAGAGAAGGGTAGTTTTTTCCTCAACCTCACCCCTGTCAGTAACCCTCTATTGTGGAGGGCTACCCTGTAGCAGCATAATTCTTAGAGTTTTCTTCAATGGAGTCCTACCTAGGTTGTTACTTTGGGGGGAGGGGAGAATTGTCACAAACACACACACACACACACACACACACACACACACACACGTATACATACATATTTGGCCATGGCAATAGCATGGACCATGAACATCCAGAACGCCTCCAGAGTTAGCTCATGCCACAGACCTCAGCCTGGTTCTCAGCATGGAGCAATACAGGCCACAGACACTAATATAGTCCCTGGTAGCATAATAATAGCCTCTGAACATCAACACATTTCCCAACTGCAGTGAATCCAGACATAGTCTCTGTCAGGAGCACAGACCCAAGATATCAACAACCTCAGGTGGCAGCCAGGATACTCAATTCTGTACCCACTAACTTCCCCACTCTAAGAACAGCCCATGGACATTAACATGACCTCAGGTGGCATTACAGACCATGGGCATCTGCATAGCCTTTGGTGGTGACACAGTCCACAGACATCTATATGGTCCCTAGCTGCAGCAGTACCATGGACCCAGACATGGTCCCTGGAGGCATTTCAGGCCATGGACATCAACACAGACTTGTGCCACAGCTCAGGCAATGGACAAGAGCCCAGTCACTGGTAGTAGTACTGACCACAGACATTGTATGGCCTTCAGTATTACATGGGTCACATGGATTGTAGACATCAACATGACCCATGTCTGCAGAAGAACCACATACTCATTCATTGCTACCCATGCCAGCATGTCCCACAGGTATCAACAAGGTCATATGTGGACATCTGCCTGGTCTTCGGTAGTAACACAGAGCACACAAGCCACCTACACTGCAACAGGACTATGGACCCAGAAATGACCTCTGGGGGCAACATGGCCCACAGATATCAATCTGGGCTCAGGCAGCAATCTAGACAATGTACATCAACATGGCTTCTGAAAGCATCTCAGGCCTTGTACACTGACATGGTTCAGCCTGTCTCCAAAGCTTAAGCACTGTTTAGTTTTTCCATCTTTTCCAGCCCTCCACTGCAAATTTGTGAGGTTGGAAACTGCAGCATATCACTTAGTGTGTGTGTGTGTGTGTGTGTGTGTGTGTGTGTGTGTGTGTGTGTTTTGTTCCCAAAAATCTACATGCAAATACTCAGTGACTTACTTCATTGATTTGGCTCAAAGCCAATGTACCAGAACATTGTGAGACTTCCTTGATCACATGCTTTAGATTTTCATATTCGATGGTAATGATATGCTTCTTTGCTTCTTTCTGAATCTGGCTCTGCAGTACTGCCCTGTTCTTTCTCACAGTCAACAGCTTGTAGATGGAGTACACATTGGACTTGAAGCACTGGATCTGGGCCTGCATGTCAGCCAACTTGTTCAAGCAGGCTATTTCCAGTCTGTATTTTTATTAAAGAATTTAGACTTTTGATGTTTAGAGCCATCAAAAACAGTATTTACTGAATCATGTTGTGTTGTTGTTGGTGCTGTTGGTGGTGGTGGTGATGGTGGTATCTGCTTTTCATCTTTTGATTTGCTCACTGGGATTATTTACTCTGTGTGATTTCTGGATGCCGTTAATCTTATTAGATTGGAATTTTCCTTTTAGTGCCTTCTATAGGGCTGGATTCATAGATAGATATTGTTTATCCTGGAATAGCTTTTTTTCCTCCAGGTATAGTGATTGAAGGTCATGCTGGTATAATAGTCTGACATAGCAAAATCATTGTTTTAGGGATTAGGACACTTAGTATCTGGATAATTTCAGGGAAAATGTCTGAGATTCAATTTGCTGTACTACATCATAGGGATATTAATACTTTATAGGTATAAAGTTTATATACAATAATTTAAAAAAATTGTTTTAAATAGTTTGTACACATCTATAACATTATAATAGTGGCTCTGAATTTTGTTCATGTGTTTATATTGAAGTTGTTATAGCCTTTCTAGAAGATTCTTGACATTTCTAGAGCTTTCTTATATTTCTCCTTTGGTTTCTCCAAAGATACTCTTTTCAAAATTAGTTTGTACCTTTTCCAAGACCCCTACATTTCCTCAAGCTGTAAGCTCTACATAAGGACCTAATCCTAATTTTATCCTGTCTCTAATTGTATTGCCACTTGAGAGAATCATCATTATTGTTATTACATAACAATAATGATCCCACACATGATGTTTATACAACATTTAAGCCTCAGCATGTTCTACTAGTGAGAGCTCACTAATTTTTCCACTCTTTTTGGAGATATAATTTAAAAGATGAATTTATTCTATGTGGTTGCAATCCCCTTCAGCTCCTGTAGGCCTTCCCCTAACTCTTTCATTGGGGTCCCCAGGCTTAGTTCAATGGATGGCTGTGAGTATCTGAATCTATCTTAGTCAGATACTGGCAGAACCTCTCAGAGGACAACCATACTAGGCTCATATCTGCGAGCACTTCTTGGCATCAACAATAGTGTTAGTGTTTGGTGTCTGCAGATGGGATGGATCTGAATGAAAGTGGAGCAGTCTCTGCTGTGTTTTTTTGTTTGTTTGGTTTGTTTGTTTTTTGATTTTTGGTTTTTATTTTTGGCTCTGCATTTCCTTTAGACAGGAACAATTCTGGGCTATGTAGCAGAGGATTGCCTTATCTGGCATTAATGGGAGGGGAGGCCCTTGTTCCAGTTGAGGCTTGTTGTCATGGGGTAGTGTAACGCGTGCCCCCAAAATCCCTTTTCGCCCGCGAATAAGGACACGGAGGCAGTAATCGGGTATCACTACAGACGAGGCTTTACTTCTTGTAACAGCAAAAGCGGAAAGACGGAAGAAACCGGAAGAGGCTCCCTTAAATACACCCTAGAGTGACGTATTCACTTTTGGCTGGCTGTTCGTTCACCACCCAATATGCCTCGGGATTGGCAGTGACTAATGGCCCGCCTATCAGCCTAGCAACTGCGCAGATAATTGTAATGCCACTGCTAACAACAGCTTCCTACAGGGTAGGAGGATGCTAGAGAGATGAGATAGGAGTGGGTCAGTGGGAGGGTAGGTGGGGGAGCACTCTTTTAGAGGCAAAGGGGAGGAGGATAGAATGGGAGTTTACAGAGGGGAGACAGGGAAGGGGAATAATATTTGAAATGTAAATAAAAAATAACCAATTAATATCTCACTGAGCTTTGCTAATACCCGAGTACAACTGTATGTAGTACTACGTCTACATTGATGTTAGTGTCTGATCAGCATGCAAAAGACAAAAACATCATTACCACCAACATTCTCTTGGATTCTTTAGGATTTCTACATCACCACAACAGAGTAGGAACATAATTTATTTGACTAGATTGCCTCTATTTCCCCCCTCTCTATTTCTCTCCCTCCACTATATATAGTGTGTATAGATTTGAATCAGCCACTGTTCAAGTCTCTCTTTTTGTTCTCATAGAAATTAATTTCCAAAATGTTAGTGGTGGAAAGTCCATTGAAAGCATTAAAACTTACAACTGCTCTTCCTTCTCCTCCATCATCATCATCATCATCATCATCATCATCATCATCATCATCCAAGTAAACTGAAGCCTGAGGTTAATTGTGGGTCTCACAGCTAATTCAGGTGACAGTGGGAATGAAAGTTGTAGTGAGCCGCTGTTTCAGTGGCTGCACACGTGCATTTTCCAAGATGGCGCTGGCCGCATGGTTCCCCAGCAGTAAACAATCATTCTGCGCAGCTGCTAGGCAGAAAGAGCGCCAAGCCACTGGCCTATCCCGAGGCGTAATATTGGGTGGTGAGTGAACAGCCATTCAGAAATGAATACGTCACTCTAGGGTGTATTTAAGGGATCCTCTTCCGGTTTCTTGGGTCTTTCCGCTTTATCGTATGGAGCAGTAAAAAGTTCCTCATGGCAGTAAACCCGACTACCGCCTCCTGTCTTTATTCGCGGGCAAAAAGGGATTTTGGGGGCGTTCGTTACAGAAAGTCTGTTCAAACATATATGCTTCCATATCATGGGACTTCAATGTCTAGGCCTATCCTACATGAGGCCCACATGAGTTACTTAGCAAACAAACTAGCTAAAATAATATTACCTAAACCTTAGACCAATTAAGTCAGATAGCCTTTAAGGTTGGGTTCAGGTTTTGTTAGGTTTTTAGGATCCTGATGATTCTATCTGAAACCAGGACTAAGAATCCTGTTTTATGCCACTATCTTACAGAAATGCCAATATTTACAAATTATCGAATTTTAAAGCTGACTCTCATAATTTCTTTTGCCTGTGGCTCCCTAATCATAGATAAACACATATTCATTGATTTTAATGTGAGGAAGATAAAAACAAACCAAAATAAAAAATCTAGTTTGAGTTGGTTTCTGTAAGCATAGGTACACAAATATCCATTGGTTTTAAACTAAGAATAATTATAAGAAAACAAAACAAAAATTCATTGTGCAGCTTTGACTTTCAAAATGACTTTTAAAAAGTACATAGCAAAATGATTTGAAATGTTAAGCTTTCAATGAAAAGGATGAAGTATATAAGGGCTGTTTTTCTGAATTAGATATTTTAAGTGTCAGAAGTCACAAGAAGATGGACTCAGACATGAAAGATAAGTGAATCACAGAAAAGGAAAGATGAATGGTGCGTTAGAAGAATCAAAGACATGAAATAAAAAGCAGTAAGTAATGATAACCACTTTTTGGATAGGGCTTGAAAAAAGTATAAGATAACAAATATATACATTTGGGGGTGGTTAACTTGTATATTAGTTAAGGGTTAAGGTTCTTCAGAAAATCAGAAGCAAAATGACAAAAAAATGGAATGGAGGAGAGAGGAGAGAGAGGGAGGGAGGGAGGGAGGGAGAGAGAGAGAGAGAGAGAGAGAGAGAGAGAGAGAGAGAGAGAAGAGCGGGAGTGAGAGGGAGGAAGGGGGAAGAGAAGCCTCAGAGGAGAAAAGAGTTTTATGAAGTTTTATGAGTTTATATAAGTTTTTATGAGTTTTACTGTTTTATGAAGGATTATTTGAATCCACATCTACCACATTTAAATTTCATCCAAAAAACTTTTCAAAGAAACATCTAGAATAGGATTTTCCCAGTGAAGTTGAAATACAAAATTAGCCATCACACCCTGTCAGTTGTACTGATACCAGATTAGTTCTTTCTCCTATCCCCTCTGACTTTGTGAAAACAGAATATCTGTGTCTAGGTGAATTTGAGGACCAGAATGTAAAAGGAGTCCTTGAATACAGCTTTGTAGACAAGAACAGTATGGAGGCTCTCACAACTCAACCCATTATTTTGTTGTAGATTTTTTTTTTTAAATTAGAAGAGAAGTTACATACATGGCAGCCAAAGATCTAGAAAGAATTACACAGTCTTGAATATTTCTAGTGTTAAACCAATGTTACTTATACTGAAAGCATTCCAGAGTATCTGAGTCATCTACTGGGACTTGCCAGCACATCAAGAAGCAATTTCAACTTCACAGCTCTTAGTAAGAGCTAGTTTATATTATCTCATTGCGTGTAGATGGCAGATCTGAAGAAAATTACATATAGAAAGATCTGAGACAGAGATGCACACATGCTTTTCTCAAAAACTTGGAGTACTTAAATAGTAAGACTTTATTATAAAAGAGAACACATTCTTTTTTGGGGGCCTGGGGTTTTGAGGCAGGGTTTCTCTGTATAGCCCTGGCTGTCCTGGAACTCACTCTGTAGAATAGGCTGACCTCAGACTCAGAAATCTGCCTGCCTCTGCCTCCCAAGTGCTGGGATTAAAGGCATGTGTCACCACTGCCCAGTTAAGAGAACACATTCTTATTCTCGAATTGTGAATGTTTCCTTTTACAATAAGGACATTTTATATGTTATCCATGGTATTTTGTTAGGCGAAAATGGTATAATTTTTTTTTATAATAAATTTTGGATAAACAATATTTTTCTTGGATATTTTATTTATTTACATTTCAAATGTCATCCCCTTTCCCCATTCCCCCTTCCTAGAATTCCCATCCCATCCCCCATCCTCCTTTTTGCTTTTATACCATTTGAATTATAAGCAAGTATTCCGGTCAGTTCTAGGTTGAGGGACTAGCAATACAATAGATGCAAATAGTCAAAGAACAAGCAATACAATAAACACAAATCATCGAAGAAAAAGCAAAGAATTAAACCAAATTATGTGACCAATCCCATGATCACTGTTTCTAAAGGCTTATCAGGATGACAAAGTATCTGAGCCTACTTCCCTGTCCTATCCCAAGGTCATTTACATGTCTGAAGCCTACTTCCTTGTTCTAGTCTAATATTTAGATTCCTGCCTGACATTACTTCTTTGTTGTAGCCTAAGATATAAATTCTTACCTTAAATTACTTCTTTGTTCTCACCTAATGTCAGATTCCTGACTGAAGCCTACTTCCTTTTCCTTGGCCCATGTCAGATTCTTGCCAAGCAGCCCCAGAGTCTCTCCGGCTCCCCCCCCCCCTTTTTTTTTATTTCTTTAATAAGACTGAACCTGTCTTAGGTCATTGTGACAAGAATGCCTTCCTTACCAGTCATGAAATATTCGTTATTAAAAGCAATGCACTTCTGTCTTAGTTTGGTAAGGCTTTGTGCAGAATCTTACCTGTTCTTGGCTTGCCAGCCTGTTAAATTAATAACTCTGTCTGGCGGGGGGGGATCCATTATCAGTTTCAAGTCATATACTTTGGCTGCCAGCCTGTTGATGTAGTCAGAGACAAGCTTTAACACGATGGGCAGGAATAAAAGTATTACCAAGACAAGAAGGGCTAGCTTGATCAAACTATATATGCCATACCTGAGGTTTGACCAAAATGGAAATACTGACCTCAGGCCATGGGTAATTTTATTGGCATTATATGCAGCATCAAAGATCAACAGAGCAGCATTCTTTAAATTCATAATCTCACTATGCAAAGTTAACACACCCAGAGAGGTGTTAGGATTATGTCAAATATCTTACAGGTGCCTTTAAATATTTTTCTAGTTATAATGAAAATCATTGTAAATTTCAAAAATAACAGTACTCCAATGATATTTGTCATGACATGCTTTGATTTCTTTCTTCAGGGACTTGATGTTCTTGTCATACAGATCTTGCTTGGTTAGATTTACACCAAGGTATTTAATATTATGTGTGACTATTGTGAGGGTGTTGTTTCCCTAATTTCTTTCTCAGCCTGTTTATCTTTTGAGTAGAGGAAGGCTACTGATTTGTTTGAGTTAATTTTATATCCAGCCACTTTGCTAAAGTAGTTTATCAGGTTTAGGAGTTCTCTGCTGGAAGTTTTGGGGTCACTTAAGTATACAATCATATATCTGCATATAGATGCAAATGAATGATATAAATCTTGCTTTCCTGGTGATATGGGGAATTCAGAACTTTCTATTGTGGGAGAACTAGGTTCTGATGATGCCAAGTACCCTGGGTTGCTGATAATTATATTTTTGTGCTTGCCTTTTGCCATCTGGATCTCCTTAGTGCTACCTGCGCTGTCTCTGACTGGAGCCTGTCTTTCCTATTATCTTGGTTGTTTCAGAACTGTTTGGGGTAGGTATTGCTGCCAGGGTTAGAGCTGAGGCCCAAGATCTGCTCAGTGCTCAGGCTCAGACCAGAAGAAACCAATACACCAGGCCAGGAGTGAATTTCTGAATTCCAGTGGGTCCCAGTTACTCCCTGTATGCGGCAGGACTTGCTGTTTTCTTACTTAAGATACTGCTAGAGTTAGAGATCCTGGGAGCCCCACCTCCTCTGGGTTTTGTGAACATGGGTACAGAGCTGAAGCCCAAGATCTGCTCAGTGTTGGGGTGCAGACCGGAAGAAGCCCTGGACAGACAATATTTTAAAAGTGAAGAAATTGTATCTAGTCATTGAACAGGTGTATGCTTATAAAATCAGAATATAAACAATTTTTTTTCACTTCTAAAAGGTGATGAAGTTACTTGTCTTACATAATATACATTCATACAAATTCACATGAAAGTTGCCTTAGATCATTTTACTTAATAGTTAATTGCTTTGTCATTATTGTAGAAGAATTTTACACCTGTCAGAATGGCTAACATTAGTCACACAAGTGACAGCTCATGCTGATGAGGATGAGGAACAAGGGTATCACTCCTCCATTGTTAGTGGGGGTGTAAACTTGTTTAGCCACTATGGAACTCAATATGGTGATACCTCAGAAAATTAAGAACCAATCTTCTTCAGGACCGATATATACTGCTCTTGTGCATAACCTCAAAAAACATTTCATCTGATCACAAGAATGAAGTAATCACAAGGTCACTTTGTTAACTATGTTCATAGCAATCTTATTTATAATAGTCAGAAACTGTAAACAGTTTTGTTATCCCTCAGCTGAAGAATGGATAAAGAAAAAATGCTACATTTACATAATGCGATATTACTCAGCTCTTGTAAATGATATCGTGAAAATTTCAGGCAAATGTATAGAATGAGAAAATACTATCTCAAGTGAGATAACACAGATCCAGAAAGACAAATATGGTATGTCTCCAACTGTAAGTGGACATTAGCTTTTAAACTATAATCCACAGACCATAGAGATTTGGAAAAGAATTCTAGGGGAATACATAGAACTCCCTAAGAAGGGAAAATAGAATAGATTTTTTGTGGGGAGCTGACAGAAGGCGGCATGGGGCTTCACTCCTAAATTCTAGTGGGTTTCTTTTTTCTGTGACAACCCAGCCACAATTCTATATCAACAATGATGGAACAACAGAAAGCTTACAAAATAATAGAAACTGAACAGTTTATCATTGAATGAAAGTGGATGAAGATAGAAATTATGAATTCAATTAAAGATGTTCTAGAATTGAATTGGAATGGTTATTCAATATATCTAAAGTTGGGGGACAAAAAGAAAAGGCAAGGTAAACTGCTACCTAATTTTAAAAAAAGGAGAAATACAATACTAGTAACAACAGCATATCTTAAATCTCTACAACAAAAAGAAAAAGATCATATACAAAAGGATGACAAGAAATAATCAAACTGAGGGCTAAAATCAATATAATAGAAACAAACACACACACACACACACACACACACAAACCAATCAAATTAAGAATTCATTTTTTGAGAAAATCAGTAATATTGACAAACTGCCATTCAAATTAACTAAAAGGCAAAGAATATCCATATTAACAAAATGATAAATGAAAAAGGAAAGCATAAAAACTGACACTAAGGAAATCCAGGGTATCATAAGAACATAGGTTAGTAACCTGTACTCTATCAAATTTGAAAACCTTAAAGAAGTGGATTATTGTCTCAATACATATGCTTTACCAAAGTTAAATCCAGCCAAGATCAGTAATTTAAACAAACTTTAAACTTCCAGTGAAATAGAAACAGTAACTAAAAATCTACAAAAAATCCAAAGCAAAATTGTTTTGTGACAGAACTCTACCAGACTTTGTTTTTTTGAATAAGTTTAAATTTTGATTTTACATCTCAACTCCAGTTTTCCCTCTCTCATTTCTTCCACCTCTTCTCTTTCCTCTCCTTCCCACTCCAGTCTACTCTACCTTCTCCTATTCTCTTCAGAAAAAAGCTGGCCTTGATAAATATCAGGAAGCCATGGCATATCAAGTTGCAGTAAGACTAGGCTCTTCCTCTTCTATTCAGGCTGGACAAGGTAACCTAGCATGAGGAAAGGGTCTCAAAGGTAGGCAACAAAATCAGAGACAGCTCTTTTGCCCACTGTTTGGAATACCAAAGAGGACCAAGGCACACAAGGGGACATGTGCAGAGGGCCTATGTCAGACCCATGCAGGCTCCCTGGCTTCTGGTTCAGTCCTATGAGCCCCTTTGGCTCCTTTAATCCTTCCCTCCACCCATTCTTCCACAGGATTCCTCATGCTCTGTCTAATGTTTGGCTGTGAGTCTCTGAAACATTTTCCATCCATTGCTGTGTGAAGCCTCTCTGATGACAATTAGGCGAGATGCCAATCTCCTTCAGAAATGGCTAAAATTTTGACATTGAGAAAGAGTAGTACTCATCACAAAATCAGGTGTGATTAGGTGATGTGCATTGTGGTTCTGTTTTTCTCTCTGCTTCAGGCACTGATGCATACCAAGTAGAAAAAGATGAAATGAAGTCTGGAGCAGATGTGTCAGCAGGATCCTGGATGTATAGCAGTGAATGCCAGGGAGAGAAGGTCTCCAAAGATTTCAGTATTACAGCTCTTTTAGATGACATTAAATAAAACAGATATCATTGATGGTATTATGGGCATCACTTTATTGGGGTGAATCAATAGCTAAATATATGACCCTTTGCCATGATTGATGATTACTTCAGCACTGTGGCATATCCCCTAGAAATAGTCCTTTCTATATAGATAAACTTATATGACCAGTAACTGTATTTTCAGAGAATCTCAAAAAATAGATAAACTGGCTTCTTTTTAGTAGAAAAAAAGAACATAAGAAGATTTAAGTATATTTCTTCAGTGAAAGATAAAGGAGTTTCATTTATTTATTAGAATAATTTTTTATCACATAACTATTTCAGGCATACAAGTAAACTTCAAGTGACCAAATCTGAAGCAAACTAAGCATATATGCCAAAAAAATTTTCTTACCACAAAAATAATTGCCAGAAATAAAGTTATATAGAGTCACTTTTCAGAAATCCAAGTATTTAAGCTAAAAACATCATTGTTTTTGTCCTTTGTGACCTGTCCTATGCTGTACTAGTTCCATGAAAATGCCCTGTTGAAACATTAGTTACCAGTGCAGTGTGAGGTCATGTTGCTTGATATCTTGATGTCAATAGGAAAACATCAACATATATTTCATTAATTTCAAAATGAAAAATTATATTATTGAACCAAACTTGTAATAGGTTCTGCAGTATTTTAATCTACTAGACTATCAAAAAATTAATGCAAATACTCTTCAAATTTTTCCACAAAATAGAAACATAAGAAATATTTTTAAATTTATTTCTTGAAGTTAGTTACCATGATACCCAAGCCACAAAAAGACTCAACAAAGAAGAGAATTCCAGAACCAGTTTCCTTATGAAAATAGATGCAAAAATACTCAATAAAATACAGGCAAATCAAATTTAAAAGCACATCAAAAGTATCATTCATCATGGTCAAATCAGCTTCATTCCAGAGATAAAGGGATGATTCAACACTCTTAAACCAATGAATGCAATCCACCATATGGATAAAATTAAAGTAAAATAATGGCATAACAATCTCATTAGATGTCAAAAAAAGCCTTTGAAAAATTGAACATCCATTCATGATAAAAGTCTTGCGGATATTAGGGGTACAAGAGATATACCTCAACCTAGTAAAGATGGTTTACAGAAATCTCATAGCTAAATAAACTTAAATGAAGAAAACTTTAAAAACAATTTCACTAAAATCAAGAACAAGACAAGGGTTGTTTCCCCCACCCCTTTCAAGACAGGGTTTCTCTGTGTAGCACTGGCTGTCCTGGAACTCACTCTGTAGACCAGGCTGGCCTCAGACTCAGAAATCTGCCTTCCTCTGCCTCCCAAGTGCTGGAAGTAAAGGCGTGTGCCACCACTGTCCGGCAAGACAAGGTTTTCCACTCCCTCCATACCTATTCAATATAGGATTTGAAGTCTTAGATAGAGCAATAAGACAACTGAAGGAGATCAAGAAAATTTATATAGGAAATAAAGAACTCAAAATATTGTTATTTGCAGATGATTTAATAATATACATAAGTGACCCTAAAATTTCCCCTAGGAAATTTCTACCACTGATAAACACTTTCAGAAAAGTAGTTGGAAACAAAATTAATTCACAATATTATCATTAGCTTTCTTATATACATATGACAAATGGACTGAGAAAGAAATAAGCAAAATAATAACTTGCATAATAGCTTTAAAAATATAGAAAGTGAAAAACCAGTACAATACAAATCTTGAGAGTGAAAAAAATTGAATGAGCTGTTAGAAGATGAAAAGATCTTCTATATTTATGGATCAATAGGGTTATTTAGTAAAAATTGCCATCCTACCAAAGGCAATCTACAGATTCAACACAATTCTCATCAAAATTCCAACAGAAGTTTTTACAGATCTTTAAAGCACAACGTTCATCTTCATTTGAAAATAAAAAACAACCAGGATAGCTTATCCAATTCTGAGTAATAAAAGATCTGGTGGCGGTATCACCATACCAGATTGCCAAATGTACTACAGTGCTATAATAATAAAAATACCATGGTGTTGGCACAAAAATAGACTCATTGATCAATGGAATTGAATTGAAGACCCAGTCACAAATCTGTATCTTTTTGGACACCCGAGTGATTTGATAAAGAAGTCAAAAATACAAACTGGAAATAAGATTGCATCTTCAACAAATCTTGATGGTCAAACAGGATGAATCATTTTTAAAAATGCAAATACAAATCATACATATCTCCTGGCACAAAACTCAACTACAAATGAATCAAAAACCTCATTGTAAAACCAGACATTTTGACCTGGTAAAGCGAAAGTGGACAATAGGCTTGAAATCATTGATAGATGCAAAGACTTTCTGTAATGATCACCATTAATGTAGGCACTAATCAATTCTCAATATATTGGACCTCATGAAACTGGAAAACTTCTGCACAGCAAAAAACACCATCTCTTATACAAACTGGCCAGCTATAGAATGGGAATGAATATATATATCTTCAAATACATATATGATAAAGGGCTAATATCTAAAATATCTAAAGAACTCGAAAATAGATATTGTGAAAACAACCCAATTGAAAATATGATACAGATCTAAACAAAGAATTCTTAGAAGAGAAATTTCAAAAAGGTGAGAAGCACTGAGAAGAAATGTTCAAGATCTTTAGTCATCAGGGAAATGCAAATGAGAACTACTTTCAGATTTCATTTTATACAGACAAAATTACAAAGCGATAAAACAAATGACAGCCCATGTAGACCAGCATGGGGAATAAGGGCAACACTCATTCATTTCTGGTAGGAATCTAACCTTGTATAGCCACTATGGTAATCTTTGTGGCAATTACTAAGGAAGACAGGAATTGATCTGCCTCAAGATCCAGATATACCACTTTTTAGGGGGAGAGGGCAAGCATATATTCAAAGAATGCTTCATCCTAGCACAGAGACACTTGCTCAATCATGTTCATTGGTGCTCTATTCATAATAGTCACAAATTAAAACAAACTAGAGCCCATCATTAACAGATGGATGTATAAAGAAAATGTATATTTACACAATTGAGTATTACTTAGACATTAAAAATAATGAAATCCTTAAATTTGCAGGAAAATGAATGGAAGTAGAAAAACTCATTCCAGGTGAGGTAACCAAGACTCAGAAAGACATGTATAGTAAGTAATTGCTTATATGTGAATATTAGCTGTTGGGTCAATGATAACCAAACTATGATCTCTAGAAGCACAGGGTTAGGTTTGGAGTAAGGAATGTGGGGAATAGATCTGTTTATGAAAAAGAAATAGAACAAAACGTTATGGATGGTTAGAAAAAGGGAACTGGGATGGGAGGATAAAGTGGGTTGGGGCAGAAAAGAGAATAGAGGTGAATACAGGAACAAGACAGCTAGCTACAATTAAGGTCCATTTGAGGGGTGTATGGAAACCAAATATTGTAACGTATTCCCCAAATATATACATATATGAATGTGATCTAGATAAAAATCACCAAATAGTGGGGAGGCAAAGCCTTAGCTGGTTATCTCTTGCACCAAGTGAAGCTCCAAGCACCAGAAATATGTTACATTTAACTAACTAAGATGTTGGCAAAAGTGTAGCGAAATTCCCATTATGGCTTCCAGCTTAATGTATTCATGGGATTTCTGAGTATGCAAGACACAGTCTCTGTTTCTGTTGTCTTTTCATGTGTTCTTCTCCTTTTGTTTGTTTTGTCCTATTCTGGTGAATTAGCTTTTATTTTATTTTAACTTATCTTGTTTTATTTTATTATTACTACTTACTTAGAAGCCTGTTTGTTTTCTAATGAAAGACAGAAAGGATTGAATCCAGATAGAAGGGGAGGTGGAACTACTGGAAAAAAGAGAGGAGGAAAAAACTATAATCCAGACATATTTTGTTAGGAAAAAAAATGTATTTTCGATAATGGGAATACAGAGACATAATAAAGCTAAAGAATTTAGTTAAGATGGAAAACACAAAGTATTCCTACTTTCAAACTTTCTTCCCATCATTATTTTTGCTGTGTGTAAAATACAGCACTTTATGCTTGTATATCAGTCAGAACCAGTTGCTGCTGCTTTTTGACTCCAGAGAGTAAATGCCAAAGAGAAGTACACTTGTTGCTGACATGCTGCTCTGTAATGTCCCCTGGATTTGATAAATTAGTGCAAGGGTCAGACTGTTTTTTACTTTAGGTCTTAGACAGAGAGTTAAAAAGTAAAGCATGGAATTTGAGGCAATAATCTGATTATGCCAGTAGTTGATGGTGGCCAGAACACCTTTCCTCCCTAAAATTGCATTTTAAAAGCTTTTGTGGCATCATGCCAAGAATTTCAAAAGATTTAATGCATCATTTTTAATGGCAGTCAAGGATGCATTTAAGGTTTGGAAAGTGTGCTTTTCCAGGAAGAGGACAAAAGAGACATACTTTAGAATTTGTTAATTATTAGAGCCCTAAAGTGGCCATGTTAACAATCACTCTCCCCATTATTCCTAATCTAGTACAATGGAAGATAATGGTAGATAATTATTTAGCAAAAAAAAAAAAAAAAAAAAAAAAAAAAAAAAAAAAAAACTCACAAGAACTTTTAGTTAAGAAAAATAGTTAATGTTAAGGAACACATGCCTATTTGGTTTTTGATTTGCTTTTTGTTTTGTTTTGATTTTTTTAAGGAATAAAAAATCCAAGTCAAGGAATAAAAATATCAATTGTTTCTTTGAGAGATCAACTGTATCTCCATGACTTGGGCAAGTATGTCCATACTTTTTACTTCCAAAAACATCCAATGGAAGTTTCATCCACTGCTGTGCTAAGACCACCACCTTAATGCACAGTAGCCAATTGTGGACCCTGTTCTTTCAACTAAATTCTATTTTGTTCTTTATTCTTATCATCTTTTTAAAAACAGGCTGAGTTCCTTTGAAAATTTAAAGGTCATCCAAAGTGCTATAGATGTTGAAGAAAAGTGTTTAGACTCTAACATCTTGACAAATTTTTAAAAGCTTTAACCAAATTGACTCCTAGCATTGTACAGTGTATAGGAATAAGGACCTCAATGTGGATTGCTAGTAAACACTGAAAAAGCTGTGCATGATGGCTTGGTTTTCATGCATGAAGTGTAGAGGCATAGGTAGCTGAATTCCTAGAGTTTAGTGGTCAGTCAGCCTAGAAAAATTGCAGAACTCTGTGTGAAAGGAGAAACTCTTATAGTGGTTTGAATTAAAATAGCTGATCCTCATAGGCTCAAAAGAAGGGCCATTTTTGAAAGGATTCAGGCATGTGGCCCTGTTGGAACAACTGTGCCCTTGTTAGAGGAAGTGTCATTGGGGTAGACTTAAAGGTTTCAGAAGCTCAAGCCAGGCCCAGTGGTTCATTTTCATTTCCAGTTCATTTCATGTCCAGTTTCTAACATATACACAACACCACTACCTACTTCAGAAAAAAAAAATGAATTTTCTAAGAATTTGAAAAGGTACATGGTGGTGGCTTTGAGAAAAAAAAGGAAAGGGGGAAAATCAAATAAAAAACATTGTATTTTTATGAAATAAAATGACCATATAAAACACTTAGCAGTCTTTTATACAGTGAATTCTTAATTCAGCTTAACTTCCATTATTACTACTACTGTTATTACTGAGGTAAAGCAGAATTTCTAAAGGAAAATATTATATTCTATAGCAAATCCTTAGTAGGCAGAGCTTATTCATCTATAAGCCAGTCATGATATCTTGGTATAACGAGATGTAAATAGTTAAATTTCATTTTTTTGTTTGAAATGTCATTCATTTCAATGGTGACATTTCACACTGAAAGATAACATTCTCAGTTCTTGAAAGTATCCATCACCTCTACCTGTCAAGATTGATGATGGTTAGACATTGATACATACAGCAAGGACCACTCTTATGACTGTCCACTAAATGTGACATTTAAATTTTGTGTATTAACTGTAAAACTGAATGAAGTGCCTCTGCTAACTCAGAGAGCCCAAGTAGCATTCATGAGATAGACAAATGAGACTACTTAGGATACCATCCCCATATAAGATTGAATAATTATGTCAATTCATCGCAGCTCAGGTTGTCACTCAGCAGTGATGGACCCTATGTTCTAAGACTGACAGATTTTAAGTATGCACTTGTGGACATTTGAAGCAGAGCCACACGTAGTACCAGATAGCATTCATCTTGAACTATAAGCAGGTGCTGCTAACCCTTGACATCCTGGTAAGACTAGCTTTACCTCCATAACTGTGGCTAATATTTCACAGTGTTACCAAATTGTCATGGATCATTCCTCATTATTGCCAAATGAGGGCATACCTTGGTCCCCATTTTAAAATACAATATAGAATATTTAAAAATACATCAATATTTTGAAAATTTAGAACTTAACAGTAATACAGATCACCACAAAGCAAAAGTCTACAGAAGATGCCCAAAGGACAAATAGAAATTATTCATAACTTCTCTTTGTAGAAATCCATGGAGCAAGAGAAGGAGACAGCAAGAGAGGGAGGAAAGAAACAAAGTACCTTGGACATAGTCAGAAAACAAACAAGAGAATTGTAGTTATAAGTACTGCTTGTACATTAATGTGAGTGAATTAAGTTCTTCAATAAAAACACAGAGTATGAGATAAAAAAACAAGATTTATCTACATTCTTCACATAAGAACTTACTCCATTTTTAATGACACACGGAAAGTGATAGCATTAAAAATATTTTATGCAAATGAAAACCAGCACAAAAGGAGTAGCACCATTTATAGCAAATAGCATATGGTTTAAGTTTTTTAAAAGTAGAGCAAAGAACATATCATATGAAAAAGTGGTCAAATTATGAGATATTATCTGTAAGCATATTTCCCTATGTACCTATATAGAGAGATAATAGGAAAACTAAAATATTAAATAAAAAAACTGTTAAGAGACCTGAAGGTAGAGATATTATAACACAGCTAAGTACTTTGATGCACAATTCCTAATAACAACAGATCATCCAATCAAAGAATTAGTAAGAAAATTTGGACTTAAAGAGAGTTTTAATCTAATAGACCTAACAAAAATATAGATTTTACTCTGTTAACATCATTATATATGTATGTATATTATACATATATATATACCAATAAAAATACTCTTAAAAGGATATTCTAATTGAGAAAATAAAATTATACTTTTTTCTTGTATATATACATATATACATATATGTATATATATATGCTCCCACAATTTCTGTTAAAATAATAAATGAATTAAGTAAAGTAGCATGATTCAAAATAGATGTAAAAAGTAAATCACATTTTATACCAACAAGTTATTTGTAGAACAGTTCAAGAAAATAATCCCATTTATAGTAGCTACAAGAAGTAACCTCCATCGTTATACATTTACCAAGAAGGTGAAATGTCTATAGAGTTCACTCAAAAATAAATGGAAATGGGAAACTCATATTACATAAAGTAAGTACAACACAGAAAGACGAATACTATATATGTGGAAACAAAATCACAGATGCAAAACCATTACCTTTTGGCCCATGCTGACCTCAGTCTCTTTATAAAGACATGAGGACATAAACCACTGATCTTTCTGTCTCAGTCTTCTAAAAGCTGAGATTATAGACATGAACCACCAGGTCAAGTTTATGGTGTGCTGGGACTCAAACCTAGGTCCTTACATAGGAGTAGGCAAGAACTCTACCAACTCACTGAGCTGCATCTCAAACCTCACAAAAGTTAATCTCAATGTGATTTAACAGTTGCTCAGGGCTTGGAAGGATATTAGAGAAGGAAGGTAAAGAAAGTTTGAATGATAAGTAAACATAAATGGTTAGGAAGAAGTTTTAAGTTATATTATTTTACCAAATGTTGATATAACTATAGTGTAGAATAATTTTTATATATTTAATGGGTAAAGGAAAGGTTATTGAAGACCCCAGAGTTAAAATAATAAGGAAAAAAGCATTACTTATCCTTGTTTGATAGATATTGTACACACATGCAGAAATATCACAGTATTCCATGAAAGACTATAAAGTTTTATGTTTTAATCAGAAATACTAAGATAAATTGATAGAAATAGTAATATTAATTACTCCTATTTGGTAATTACAGATTATATAATGTAGCAAATATTATATGGAGAGCATCTTAGAGATATATTACAACTAAAATCACAATAAATTTTTGAAAAGACTGAAATCAAGGAATATGCAAATCAGTAAGTAAATATACTTTTCAAGGTTTTTAAAAAGATAGGGCAAGTAGCCATAAAATCCATACACAAATACAAAAGTCCTTAGTAGCCAAGCAAGAAAACAAAGCTGGCGACATCATACTCTCTGGTGCCAGACTAGGCTCTAAAGCAGTAGTGAAAAAACTACATAGTTCTGGCATAAAAACTGACATACCAATCAATAGAACATATGTCTCAGTCTTATCAGTTCCAAAAATTGAAAAAAAAAAATAGACTAAAGACTGGAATGTGAAACAAATCTAGAAAATGTTTAGGGCAAAGTCATGATTAGAGAGACTTTTGGAGTTCATTCCAGAATCACAGGAGATAATGCAAAAGTAGAGTAATGGGACTGCAGCAAACTAAATGTTCTGTACAGCAGATAAAACGTCAACAGAGTTCAGAGTAGAGTTCGCAATTCATTTAAAAAGGGTTGGTTCCCAAATTATATTAAGAACTCAAACAATAGGAAAAAAGATTTGTGCTCCTTATCAGTCAATATTTTAAAAAGGACTATAGATTTAAACAATGTCCAACAGCCATGACAATGATTAAATGTCATTAATCACTAGGGAAATGGATATCAGACCTGCAAGGAAATATCACCTCACTTTTGTAAAATGGCTATATAAAAATCCTGAAGATAACAAGAGCTGGGCTGCAGAGAAGGCTCAGATGGAAAGGTGCTTGCTATGTATGCTTGACTCTCAGAATCTAAAACCTCAGAAGCCATAAATCTGACATTACCATATGACTATTATTGTAAAAATATGATTTTTGATTTCCTTAAAGATGTGTTATATTTGCTCATTTTCCCTATACATTCCTATCCTATTCTTTGTTTTATTTTCTTCTTGTTTAGAGATAAGGTGTCTCTGTGTAGTCCTAGATATCCTGGAATGTGCTCTGTAGATTCAGCTGACCTTGAACTTAGAGAGCCACCTGCCTCTGTTTTCCCAGTGCTGAGTAAAAGGCATGCAGCACCACTGCTCACCATTCTGTATATTAATACAGTTTTTCTTTGTTAGAAATGGATTTGCATTGCTGAGCCTGGCGAACAGTCAGCCAAATACTTGATGACTTTTAGAGAAATTTAAGACCGTTCTGTGCAGAGTAAAATGGTAACTGTTGGGGCAAATGCAAATGTGACTTAATTAATCACAGCCCTTATTCCCCTGGAGTTAACTGTCCAAAAGGACAGAAAGTGACAGTACATATTGTGCAATGTCTGAGTAAGATGCTGATGAAACAAGAGCCAGAATGTATACACTTTAGAGAAACATTCTAATTTATAATTGTGTAAAATTTACAGAACCACATATATCCACAGCAATAAAACTCATTGATCTATCTTCATTAAGAATTAACTAGATCTGTTATCAATCTAAGTATTGCAATTACTGTTAGTTATTGCTTCCCATGTGTACAATGCTATATAAGTAAACACTGAAATACACAATCTATGACACCTAAAATAAAATGTTAGCAACTTACCTCCTTAGAGAAAAGCTTATATACTTTTAATTGGGATTTCCTAGAGAATTTATACTTACTTTTATAGAAATACACCTTCACTTTCATCCAAACTTCTTACTTATTTTACTAAAATTTGAATTTTAATACAATATATTCTGATTAGAGTTTTCTCTCCCCCAAATCCTCTCAAGTCTTCCACACATTCCCCCTCACCCAAACCTACAAATGTTGTTGCTCTTTTTTTTTTTACTAGAAAACAAATAGGAAACTCCAACAAATGGCCTGTTCTACTGAAGGCTGTACCAGTACCCAGAACCCATGTAAGACCCCATAGCCCACCAATACTATTTAGAGCCTGCCCAGCTTCCTCCAGCAGCAACCCCTCTCCTTGCCTCCATATCCAGGTCCACGATTCTGACAAAAGCCCCTTGCCTTACCAGAGGCCATACTGGTACCTGAAACCCCAGAGGCTACACTGATATCTAGAAGACCAGAGACCACAGCAGTCACAGAACACCTGAGCCTCAGAAGCAACTCTGGCACTCAAAAACCCAGAGTGTTGGGCCCCATTTTTGTCCCTGGTTTGGGCCTTGTGGACAAACCCAAGCCTGGCCCGAGTTTGAAACCTGTCTTAGTCACTTCCATACCAGGGTGACTCAATAAGACCTACATGGCCCTGCCTTTGTTCAGCTATTTTTGATGTAAAGCCTTGCAATTGGCTCTGTCAGTCACCCCATACCCTCTATCACCTTTCCCTGCCCACTATGTCACCTCACCCCGCCAAAACCCCTCCTTCCTATGCTCCAAGTTTAAATAAACAAGAGGGTGTTACATTAAAGTTGAGTTTCTGCTTCGGCAAGACTCCCATCTGGGTGTGTTTCTTTGGGGTGCGGACACTCAACATCCCACTCATCTCCAGAGAGACCCAGTGGGACCGGGACCTCTCTTTACTCTTGCCTGAATCTGCTGGCTTTAAGGAGACAACATCAGGGTCACACAGGCCACCAAAAACCTAGCAGAAACACCCTATTGAACCAGATAACTCAATGGGTACCCAAACCACAGGCTAGTCAGGCCAGAAGACAAAAGAAAAAATAGAAACCAAGAAAATAAAACCATACATTCAACAAAGATAAACTCAGAAATCAGCACAAAAACCTATAATTACCACAAACTCAGATGCCTAGAGGCCATCAACAGCAGCCAGAGCAATATGGCAACAAGATAGCCCTGAATATTCCAACACAGTTAAAACTCAAAAAAATGACCTTAAAACTAATTTTATAAACATCATAGAGAGCTTTAAACAGGAAATGAATAAACCTCTTAAGGAAATCCAGGAAAATACAGCTGTTGGGGGCCGACTTTTAGCAGAAAGCGGCTATCAGCTTTGCAGCCGTCTTGAGCCATATACCCTGACATGAGACTTGTATTACAATAGCCTACAACAGCTGAGCACACTCAGATAATCTTGGTTTAGATACCTTGAGTGTGTGGAATTAAAGGTGTGTGAGATTAAAGGTGTGTAACTTAAGAGTATGACTTAGAAGTGTAGAGATCAGATTTAGAGACAAGACCTAAGGGCATGATTAAAGGCGTGACCAAAAGGCATGGCTTAGAAGTGAGACATATAAAAGGCAGAGGCAAATGGCAGAGAATCAGACTATAGAGAGAGACACAGAGAGAAGAGACAAAGAAGCAGGCAGTTGGAAGAGAACTTGGAAGAAGTAACTTGGAACTTGGAGGCACTAGGGACTAGGAACTTAGGACTAGAGACACTTAAAGGAAGAGAGACTGAAGAATAAACGGGATTGAAACACACTCTGTCTGGTCTCCATTCTTCGAGTCTGCCCTCACCCTCTCTCTTGCTGAACTCCGACCCGTGGACCGGAGCAGCAGCTTGGACCGGAATACAGTGGTCGCCCAAACGCCAGGCAGCCTGGGCCTCAACATTTTGCTCGGGCCATGACATTTTTTGGCACCTGAATGTGGGACTAGTACGGTTCCCAACACACAGCAAATAAGGGGAGTAAATGAATAAATCCCTTAAGGAAAGCCAAGAAAGTGAAAAAAAGAAAGAATAAACAGGCCTAAGGAAATAAATAAAATAAAAAAGATCTGAAAATGGAAATAGAAGTAATAAAGGAAACACAAACTGACAGAATCCTGGAGATGGAAAATCTAGGTAAGCAAATAGGGACTAAAGACAGAAGCATCAGCAACAGAATATGAGAGAGAAAAGAGAGACACTCAGGCACACAAGATATGATAAAAGAAATTAATACATTGGTCAAAGAAAATGCTAAATCTAAATTCTTCCTGACACAAAACAGAAAATCTGGGACACTATGAGAAGACCAGACCTTGGAGTAATAGAATAAGAGAAGGGAACAATTCCCAGCTCAAAGACCAAGAAAAAAATTAAACCAAATTATACAAGAAAAGTTTTCTAACCTTAAAAAAGATATTTCTATAAACGTACAAGAAACTTACATAACACCAAATAGATTAAACCAAAAAGTTTCTTCACCATATAATAGTGAAATACTAAACATAAAGAATAAAAAGAATATTACAAGCTGTAAACGAAAAAGCCAAGTAACATATAAAGGCAGATCTATTAAAGTTACACTGCCTCATCAATGGAGACTGTAATAAAAGTCAGAAAGGCATGAATTTTTGCAGATTGTAAAACACCACAGGCACCCAGAAATCTTTCAATCACCATAGATATTCTATGACAAAGCTGAATTTAAGCAATATATAAACAAAAATCCAGCCCTACAGAAGGTCCTAAAAGAAAAACTCCATCATACAAAAGCTAACTACACCTATGAAAACATAGGAAATAATCTCACACCAGAAAAATAGAAAAGGAAATGCATATGTGGAGACACAGTTTCTCAGTGGAGACTCTAAAAGACAGAAAGTCCTGGACAGATGTCTTGTAGACTCTAAGAGAGTACATAAGCCAGTCAAGATTATATAACCAGCAAAACTTTCAATCACTATAGATGACAAACTCAAATTTAAACAACATCTATCCACAAATCTAGGCCTATAGAAGGTACTAGTAGGAAAATTCTAAACCAAGGAGGTTAAATATACTCATGAAACTCAAGAAATTAATAATCTCTCCATACCTCAATATCAAAGATAGATATTACCTCAGAGTAAGTGGTTGCAAACAAGATTTTCCAGGAAAATGGGCCAAAATAAAATTTTAAAAGGTGGTATAGCTATACTAATATCTAACAAAATAGACTTCAAACCAAATTTAATCAGAAGAGATAGGGAAGGACACTTTATATTGATCAAAGGAAAATTCTGCCAATGTGACCACAATTTTGAACATTTATGCCCCCAATGTCAGGGTATCCTCATTTGTAACAAAAACATTATTAAAACTTAAACATGGTATTGGACCCCAAACATTAATAGTGGTAAACTTTAATACTTTAGTCTCTCCAATGGAAAGATCATACAGACAATAAGTAAACATAGAAATAATAAAGCTAGCAGATATTATTAGTCAAATGAACATAGCAGATGTCTACAGAACATTTCACCCAGACAGAAAAGAATAGACATTTGTCTTAGCTCCTGTTTCTCCAAAATTGGCCACACATTTAGTCACAAAGCATATCTCAACAAATAAAAGAAAATTGAAATAACCCCTTGTATCCTATCAAACACCACAGATTAAAGCTAGATTTCACAACTGTAAGTCTACAAAATCATGGAAGATGAACAACTCTCTATTGAAAAACTATTGGATCAAGGCAGAAATAAAGAAATTAAAGACTTCCTAGAATTCAATGAAAATAAATGTATAAAATACCCAGATTCATGGAACATATTGAAAGCAGTGCTAAGAGGGAAGGTCATAGCACTAAGTGAGTTCATAAAGAGAGATCTTCATAGAGAGATCTCATGCCGGCAACTTAGTAGCTCAACTAAGAGCTCAAGAACCAAAAGAAGCAAACACAATTAAGAAGAGTAGATGGTAATTATATATCTTGAAATGTTCTGAATTACAGCATCTTCATTTTATCTTATTAATATAGGTGTCTCAGAATTTTAAATTATCAATTATTCACTTTATATATGAAAAAATTCAGAAAGTAAAAGTATTCAAATATGTACAAAGAAATGATATACAACACTATCTTTTTTAATTCCAAGAAGGAATAGTGATACCCTGTTTCTTGACAAAGAGAAATTTAATATAGCTAGTTTTTTTTTTTTAGTTTTCTCTACATTGGTGTAATTTTACATAAAAGTAAAATGGGAAGGAATAGGTTTATCTCATTTATATTTCCTAACCATAACCCAGCTTGAGGAAAGATAACAAAGGAACACAGAAACAAGAACTGAAACACAGGCAATGGGGGAACACTGTTTCCTGACTTCCTTTTTATAGGTTACTCAGCTTGCTTTCTTATACAATCCTGGACCAAGAACTTAGAAAATATGAATACCCCTGACAAAACTTTGTATGTTATATCATGCTTTTATATTCAAGCCTTGTGGTAATGTGGTAACTATTTACATGGAAAGTGACTTATAAGTTGTGAACTATAATGATTGCTACTTATGAAATATATTAGAACCACATTATAACAATTTGTATATGTACACAGTAAAAAAATGTCTTAAAGAAAATTTTCTAGATTGAATATACATTGTTGCTATTTCAAAACATAAAACTCATGGCCAGCAAGATAGCTTAGCAGATAACAGTGTTTGCCATGCATGTCTGAAACCTTGAATTCAATGCCCAGAACCTCTGATAGGAAGACAAAATCAACTCCTGAGGGATGTACTCTGATACTTACAGGCTCACTGTGGGACACATGCTCCCCCACACACACCATGTGCACATCTATAACACCAATGAATTAATTTTCAAAATCTAAAAGTCAGGCATGGAAGAGATAGCTTAGTGGTTAAGACCACTTACTTTTCTTGCAGAGAATTCCATTGAGTGCCTTATAGCTGCCTCTAAGTCCAGTTCAAGGGCATTTGAGGCCCTTTTCTGAACTCACCTGCACACACCTGGTTCACATAAATTCATGCAGATACACACATATGTAGGCTTAGATTTTTCTAAACCTACTTTAATAAGGGTTCTCAAATGCTTCAATGCCCCTTCTAGCCCACAGTCCAAAGGTAGGGGAGAAAGGATGGTAAATAAAACAAGGGGATGTGGCCCTGTTTAGAAGTAGTTCTTCAGGGCCATTCCAATCTCTGTTGTCAGGATACCAGTAGTCCAGTTCAGTAGTGTCAGGATACCAACAGTCCATTTAGAAAATATCACTAAACACAACCAGACCTTGATAAGTTCTCTGCCATGCCTTTCTCAGTCAAGTAAAGATCAGTGAAGACACAATGAAGCTGTGCAACAGCTAGCTATGCAAGCACCCTGTTGAGTCCTACTTATATTCTCTCTAAACATCACATGTCCTCCCATGGGTCTTGCCTCAGCAAAATACCACGTGAGTCTGCATCACATGACACAA
This sequence comes from Arvicanthis niloticus, assembly GCF_011762505.2. Lineage (NCBI taxonomy): Eukaryota > Metazoa > Chordata > Mammalia > Rodentia > Muridae > Arvicanthis > Arvicanthis niloticus. The sequence goes on from NC_047661.1 coordinate 56,262,191, forward strand.
CCAGAAACTTATACTTTGCACATACATATCTAAGTAATACATAAATAAAAGTGTCATAATGGTCAATGTCTGTGACATGGTATCACATGAGAGCTTTTCTTAACTCAGCTGCCTCTAATTTGATATAAGGCTTAACTATGCTGGTCTCCATTTTCTCATCTCTATCACATCCATAATACATTTTTTTCAAATGTTTCTTTCAATCACAAATTGAATAGTTTTTAACCACATGTTTGTTTGGACTTTTGGATAAAGTTCTAGGTGTTCTTGTGATGTTAAGTTGGGGATTTTAAAGAAGCACACCATGAACTATTTCTCCATATGTTAGCTGTCAGAACCTCCCCAGCATATGATACTAATTCTAGCCATAATTCTGCTTAACCCTTATTTTGTGATACTAAACTAGAGGGGTATAGATTAAGTGTGGAATGTTCATAGTTTTTGCTTGGTCTATGTGTACAAGAGAGTGACAAAAGGAGAGTAAATAGCTAAGAGACCATGTTAATGTTTGAATTCACAAATTTACACAAATTCTTAAGAATGTTTTATTAGTAAAAAAAAAAGGGGGGGTGTTGTTTTATCCTGACAGTGTTCTTTTGAGTTCTATATTTAATTTAAACAAATTGAGTAAGTATAGAATAGATGTACAAAGAAAGGAATTATTTTCATTTCTGCTCTATATACAAGTAATATATTCTAGAATCAAGTTTATCCACATAAAATGGGACATGGAAATGTGTTCTCTACAGTGGCCTTAGTAGTTAGAGGTAATTGTTGTTGGCCTAATGATTACATTAAACTAATGATAAATTATGAGTTAAGATGAATTTGTTGTCATTGAACAACAAAATGAAACAAGTTAAGCAACTGGAGACAAGAAACAACGATTCAATTCTAAGATACAGATTAGAAGCCAATTAAGGTGATATAGGAGCCTATTATTTCATTCATCAATAAAACATCTCTAGGCTTGCTAGTGATTAGACACGGGATCATTTCCTGTCTTCTCTAATAGATAACAGTTCTGACACTGTGTCCTTTAACAAAGTGCCTAAGAAACAGCTCAGCACACTCCAAGAAAAAAACAAATCACACTTTGTCAGAACTACATGACTCCCGGATTCTGCCACTGAAGTAATGACATCTTCTGACCTTTCCTTTTTATTCAAGTATTCTGTTGGGATCTTAGGCTAAAGGGCTATTGCATTATCTTGAAACTAATTACATCCTTTTGAAAGGAAGTTACACAAACTCCTGTCAATGCTTAAATGGAAACATGTTATAATGTTCTCATAGATTCAACACATATTCTTACAGTGAAAAAACAAAATGGTCAACCACAGAGATAATTGAGGGTTATCAATTATCTCTTTTGTTCCCTGGCCCAGTTTTATGTAAAACCCGCAGTTCATTTTCCCAGATGTGTGCTAAGGCACTTTAAGGTGCTACAGCACACATATCTTTTGTTTTTATGGTAATCAGAATGATACTTATAATTGGTTGGTTGAAATGACAATAACAAGATTTTCCACAGCTTTTATATAACTCCATGGTATGACATCATATCTCCTAGGAGCTGGTTACACAACAGTTGCTGTGGATTGTAGGTTAAGTGAAGCTCAGTAGGTAAAACACTTGTCACACAAGCCTCAAGGGCCTTCATTAAATACTCATAATTCATGTTAAAAAAAAAAAAAGCTGGGCATGATTGCTCATGCTTTTAATCCTAGCACTGGGGAAGCAGAGATAGGAGGATCCTTGGAGCTCACTCTAGTGAGCTACAGAATGGTTAGATATTGTAAATCAGAAAAAAATAATATAATGAATAGCCAGATGTCTTTTGACCTAAGAATACTATAGGGTAAGAAACAAGATACTTACGACTAAAACACTGAGGGATCCATGCAGGAAAGTGTGGTAACCTGTGCCTTACAGTCTTCCTCACCCTTGTTTGTATGCCCCATCAGTGCTTTGTCATGGGCTACTGACTACATGGAGTGTCTAGGGTGTAGGTGATCCTTATAACTGAAGCAAAGGTAATATTATTGAGAAATTCTTTCCATGTATGGTGTTAAATATTTGTCACATAAGGACAGCCATCTGTTCTCTAGTTTCCATTTGGCCACATTCTCTTTTCTACTTGCCAAGTCTTAGATAGTAGATCGCTTGATATTCAAAATCAGGATGCCTCTGGATTGACTATTGTTTGTGCTTATTTATAGCAATATTTATTCTATCTGATCTCTTTTCTACATTTCTCAAAACAAAGGATCCATGTCTCATAAATATGGGATTATATTTATAGTGATTTTGCAAGCATCACATTTCAGTCATTTCATCATTCTGCTCAAGTTGGAAAGCTGGAAAACAAATATCCAAACATTATTAGTTACTCACAGCAGAATAAATGTACAGAGATTTTAATTTATAATTGCTGTGAAGTATCTGCAGGAGTCATTTGGAAGGCTTTTCTCTCTTGTCCCTTTGTTTATTTTACAGGATGACTCACCCCGTCTCATTGATTCCACAGTGACATATAGAGCAACAGCCTTTGGATTTATATTTTCCATTTTATCCTCTCCACAACCCTGCAGCCATATATAGAAATTGTTTGTGTATTCTGTTTTTAATGAAAATACATTTTTCTCTTATACCATTTCCCCTCCCTCTATTTCTCTTAGCTCCCTCTTATCTGCCCTCTTCCTAGATCCACCCCACACCTCCATCTCTCAACAGAAAGAGCAGGCCTTGTGGTTTTTTGTTGTTGTTGTGTGTGGTGGTTAAAGTATTCTTTAAGCCTGCCAATCATCATGTGTTCCAAAATTCTATAACCAGCTTCCCTTTGCTATTGCATCTCCTCCTACCTACTTTTATGACCAAATGAGTCTCAACCTTTTCTCCTGAGAATAGTTTGCCTAATAAATACATTAGTCTATTGCCAAAGCTGTTGGTTACTCTCTACAACCTCACAGTAAGGCACTATTGCTGAATTTATATCATCAAACATGAAGAAACAAAGTTGGTGCTTAACTAACAGGAGGAAGTAGAGTGAGGGACCTGTGTCAAGGGGAAACTGGGAGAGGGCAGTAGTTGGGATGAAATGAATAAATGAATAAAAAAATAAATAAGTAGGTAAATAGATAAATAAGTAAATAGAAGTTTCTCCCCTGCTAACCAGCATTCATAGTGCCGATGGCATTATGCATGATATAGGAAGAGAAAAGTAATCATCAATCTTACACAGCTACAAAATCTATAAGCTACAGTAACAACCTGCCTTCAAGATATTCTGGTGTAAATAGTGCCACAAATACTATGTGGAAATAACCAACCACTATGGGATTAGAATTTAGAATCACTCACTCCATCAGATGGAATCCATATCCGACTCTGCTAACGTTTCTAAGAGCCTGAGACTAGATAGGTCATAGGTCCCAGGGAACACAATTTATTAGTCTTTTTAAAAATTATAGCAATAAAATGATTTCTAGTAATATATTTCTCTACCTATATAGGTCAGTGTCTTGCTCAGCACACACCAGAGAAGTTTATTTTGTAGTAAATAGAAATTAACACAAAGATCCATTTAGTCCTAAACTGGAGGTCTTTATCAATCCCTTCCCTTCAAAGGTTCAGATATCTATTTTGAAGAGGACTCTAAGATTGCAGAAAGATTGTAAGTATTAAGGTGATGGGTGACTTTAAGAAACAGTGTTTTCCAGGCACAATAGGAGTGGTACATATATGCCCTCACAGAGACTGTCACAGCATGCACAAGGCCTGCATTGGTTCAAAGCAGATAAAAACTCAGCATTGAGAAGGGAAAATGAACACAAAGTTCCACCCTAATCAAGAAGCTATTTGCAAATGATATCTACTCAGAAAGGGAAAACCAGTTTTCTCCAATGTCACTAGATACTAGAGTGATATTCTAGGGCAGGCCTCTGGCCCAGGAATAGCTAGTCAACATAAAACAGAATCCTTTTTGGGGGATGTGGTAGGTTTTGTTTCTTTGAATGTTTATGTGGGGATTTTTTGGTGTGGTATTGTTTATTTTTAATTTTCATTTTGTTGATTTTTGAGAAAGAGAGGAAACAGAACATGAAGGGGAGGTAAAGGATGTGGAAAGAATCTGGGAGGAGTTCAGGAAGGGGAAAGAATATGACCAAAATTAAGGTATAAAAAATAAATAAAAACCAAAAAGGAGTAATTTACCTTCTACCTTCATACTCTATTTCCATAGCAACCTTTCTGTCCAAGACTTTCATTTCTTTTATTCTTTCCATTGTGTTTTGTTTATTTCTTATGAAATATCTACAGTGTTCTTTATAAGACTCATGTAAGCTCATGTTATGTCTGTATTTGAGGCTCAATTTTATGTGTTTTGACCCTGACATTTTTCACAAACTTCATTTCAAGCTTCTGGCCATTATGTTTCATAAGAACTCTATGGTTTTATTTTTTGGGCTTCTCAAACATACATTCAAAGCAGGAAAAACTAAAGAGTGAATTAATTGTATGAAGAGAAATCTGGGAAGGTCATGAGAGGTGAGAAATAATTGTCAGTGGTTAAAGTCCTTTCCAGGGATGCGTGATAGATGTAAATCTGAGTAAATGTGACACCCTCAAAAGGTGAGGATAGGGATCCCCAAACAATATGGTGACTGAGACTATCCATTTCAGGGAAACTTAAGATTGATTGGTAGACCCTTAATCAAAAACTAAGGTGAAAGAGTCATCAAGGATGATTCCCAACATTAACCCTGGCTTTCATAAGGTGGAAAGATCTTCCTAACCATGGATTACAACTTAGAAACTAAAAATAAATTATTGACATACTATTTTCACAAAGTATTTGCTCTGTAGGTTGGGCAGATGGTTCATTGGATACTTGTTACTTCAGTGTGATCCAGAATTTGAATACCCAAAACTCATGTGAAAAAGCCAGAAAAAGTAGCACAAACTAAAACCACATAGAAAGATGCCTTAGTTTATAACATATTAAGAATTCTCTCTATTTCAACAGATAATTATGATTATAAAAACACTGGAAAATATGCAGATTCTTGATCAATACTTTGAAAACTGAAACCTTAGAAACTTTCTCTTTTGTTTAAACAAAACATACTTTTCTTGGCTTCATATTCTTTTTTTCCCTGTAGATAAGCAAAAATTTTGTTTATTTCTATAATTCTTTTTTACAGTTTTTTTGTTTTTTTATTTTTTATAATTATTTTAGTTATTTACATTCTGAATGTTTCTCCCTCCCCTTTGTCTACCCTCCCAGAGTTCTTCACCCCATCCCCTTCACCTCTGAGAGAGTGCTTGCCCCCTCCCTGTATCCTCCTACTTTCTGGGGCATCAAATCTCTTCAGGATTATGTGCACCCTCTCCCACTGAGGCTGGACAAGGAAGTTCTGTGTTACATTTTGTGCCAGAGGCCTTGGACCAGATCATTTTTGCTCTTGGTTGATGGCTTAGTCTCCTGGAGCTTCCAGAGGTTCAGGTTAGCTGACCCTGTTGGTCTTTCTATGGGGTTAATATCCCCTTCAGATCCTTTCATTCTTCTCTTAACTCTTCCATAGGAATCCTTGACTTCAGTTCAATGGTTAGCTGTAAGTATCTCCATCTGTCAGCTGCTAGTAGAGCTACTCAGAAAACAACGATGCTAGGCTCCTGTCTGCAATCACAACATAGCATCAGAAATATTGTCAGAGTTTGTTGCCTGCCCATGGGTTGGATCCCAAGTTGGGCCAGTCACTGAATGGCCTTTTCTCTGTCTCTGAATTTCTTTTAGACAGGAACAATTCTGGGCTCAAAATTTTGAAGGTGGGTTGGTGAGCCCATCTGTCAACTCTCTTCACCTGCTCCATCTCTCCTACTGTAAGGTTAGATCAATAGATTTGATCCTCTACATGGAGGTGGTCTCTTCAGGTAACATCTCCCCACTCTTGGACATTTCAGCTAAAGTCACCCCATTGAATCCTGGGCACCTATCACCTCCAGGTTAATATTCTTATTACTCCAACAAAAACTGTCTTATGCTTCAAGTATCTGATTGTTAAATTAAAAAACAGTTCATCATGAACTCTTGTTTCTATTTTAATTATTTTGAAATAAGTTTTTTGTGATTTTTTATTAGATATTTTATTTACACTTCAGATGCCATCCCCTTTCCCCATTCCCCCCCTTAGAAAACCCCTATCATATGCCCCCTTTTTCTTTTTGCATTTATACACTTTTAAAAATGTTAATCAAAGGCTTTATAAGTTTGGTAATGCTCAATCAAAGGTGTAACCCACTACCCAACCTAGATATATCAAATATCTTTGACTGGTGGAGACATGTGAACATCTGCCTCCCTGTCTCCCCCCCCCCTTCTCTCTCTTTCTCTCTCTCATCACCTAGCTTCTCCTCTCCTTCTTCTCCTCTCCTTACTCCTTCTCTTCCTCTCAGTACTCCTCCCACATTAGCTCCTCCTACATATCACCCTTCCTGTTAAAATAAAACTTTTGAAATAAGTTTTAAATTTCCCCAGTTTATACTTCAAAAGTTATAACACAGTCAGTAGAAATAGGAGCAAGAACAGCTTATAATGCCTCACAAAAGCAACTGTACACAGCTCTTTACACATGTATACAGTGGTGTCACATAGAAGTTTTAAAATGGACACTGTGGGAATATTTATACCATGGAAATTGTCAGTTATTATAAAAAGAGGCTATTGCCAGAAATGCCTGGAAGTTCCTACCCCATTTTAAACTTTTTTGTTGAAATGATTTTATTCCTTACTTGACTCTAGTGTTATTTGGAATTATTATAGCATATCTGTAAACCAGCATATGGCCTATGCAATTGATATAAAAATGTTCTTCTGTTTCTCCCAGACTGATAGTATTATTTTAGGTGTGTTGTTCTGATGCTTGATTTTTTTCATATATATTTCATAATTGGTACATACAACATTTCCTCAATCAGGTTTGAAATATTAATATCTGTCCATTTGTCGGTTATGTGGATGTACTACATGTTATATTTAACTGAAGATTGATCAGGTTCATTGTTTTCCCACATGAGAGGAAGCAATTAAGCCAGTCATGGGTCATTTTGCTTGTGAAACATTGTGTCTGAAGGAAAAATCCCCAAATGGAACTGGTATATCTAAACCTGGGAAGGTCTTTTACAATGATGAAGAGTCAAGGTTTTCTCCATAAGTATTCCAGTTTGCATTTTCTACAGTGGTGCATGTGGTGAACATTTATAATTAAATTCATAACCATTTTACCATATAATCCATATGACGTCTTTCTGTGTTAGAGAGAAATGTTATCCCTTATTATTCAACAAACTCTCAAAAAGCACAGAATACAACTATTATGTGAAGAGCCTTCCTCAGCTCTGAAACTCTTCCACAGTTTTACTCTCACTTACACTTCCTGCAAAATGGCTTCTCACAAAATTCTTAGGGGAAAAGAGAATCATAAGATTTGACAGTGTACACACACAAACACACACACACACACACACACACACACATATATATATATATATATATATATATATATATATATATATATATATATATACTTTTCCAAATTCCTTTACTATTTTATTTCAATAGACAAAAATGAAATGTGGGAAATAGAAATTAGGCAGGGATTGACGAGAAAGAGCACATGTCATGCATCTAAATACTTATTCTTAAAGAAGAGAAAATTAAAAAAAAATTATAAACGTCTATACTACTTCCAGCAAAAATATCAATATCTGGCTTTGCAGGAACAATCCCATAGTGAAAATAAAATTATTCATCTTTGTAGTTTTAAACAGGGAGCTTCCAACCCTGAGGGGAGAAAGGCCATTTCTGCAGCAGCTTTAAAAAACAAGAAGAAATCACTCAAGGCTGATTCTTTTAGAAGATTTGTTTCATGAAAATGAAATGATGAACATCACCCTAAGACCTCAAAGCCTTAAACAATTTCTTATGGACTTTCCTTGTGGGAGGAAACATACACTGCAGACAGTTTTTTAAGTCTATGTCCACAGAGTCTGCCTGTTATGATACAGTGTTTTAAATAAGGACTTTAAACAGTCAAAATGCTCATGGGGTTGTTAGATAGACTGGGCTTTCCCAACGCTAGAGGCAAAAATCAGAAGAAAAGTTATGCAATGTTTTCTCTAAAGAAAACCAAAATGATATACAAAGCGGGGGGACTCATCTTTTCCCACACCCCAGCACCCTGCATTGTGCACCCCAAATCTGAGACTTAGCAACCCTGATTTTGAACTCACAATCTTATTTATTCACTTTATACACTGGTCCCTCCCTCCTGTAGCCCCCACCCCTTCACAAAGTCCATCCATATTCTCTCCTCCTCTGAATAGGCAGCGTCTCCCACTTATCCACCTCGTGCAGGCAGCAGATTTAAGGGCAGCCCCAGCTCCAGTTTCTGGGAGACCCACACGAAAATTGAGCATGGTGCCTAGGGCCAGTCCATGTATGCTCTTTCATTGTTCTTTCAGTCTCTGAGAGCCCCAAGGATCCAGGTTGATATGGAAAGCAGTGCCAAGGATAAGCTCTGGTATTCCTCAAATCTGGAAGCACTTTGAAATAAGTGCAAACATAACTGTCTCAATTGACTCACAGAGCCAAGTCTGTGGCCCACCAACCTTGGAAGTCTGCTCTCCAGCACTAAGCTCCTTTGAGCTCTGTGTCTAGTTCCAAGCACCCATTCACTTTCTTCCTTTTGCCTATGAAAATGTATGTGTAAAAATTAATTTGGAGCAACTGAGACCCCAAACCTGAATTAGGACATTAAACTGTGTAGGGAGCCACGGCGAGCGGTGACAACATTCGCCATTACAAGATGGTGCTGGCATCCGGTGCTCCCACAAGTAAACAACTAAACTGCGCAGGTGCAAGAGGTGAAAGCATGCCAAGCCACTGCCCATCCCAGGGCGTAATATGGGGTGATGAGTAAGCAGCCAATCAGAAGTGAACACGCCACTCTAGGGTGCATATAAGCAGTGCTTTTTCGGGGCTTGGTGTCTTCCGCTTCAGCTGATACAAGAATAAAGCCTCGTTGTAGTAACTACCTGAACACTGCCTCCCGTGTCTCTCTTGCGGGCGAGGGTACTCGGAAGGGGTGCGAGCGGATTTTCACTCATTGCCGCCGCTGCACTAGTTGGCAAGAGTTTGTGTTGCTTTCGCTTTTAGCTTATTTGTGTTGTGAAGATCCAGCTTGCAGCACAGCTATTAATGCAAGTCAAGAGGTTTTAGAAGAGGTCCACTCCAGTGTATCAGAAACAGAGCGTGTTAGCCTGCATCAGGCCAAGGAGCCTGGGGAAAAGATAAGGCCAAGGAGCCTAGGAAAGGGAAGCAGGCAAGAAGGCCTGGACAAAAGAAGCAGACCCAGGAGTCTGGTAAAAAGGGAGAGTACTCAAAAGAAACGGAGGCCACTGCAGGGCCTATTAAGAATAAGGACCCTTCACCGGCTGGTGAAGAGAGAGTGGAGGTCAAAAGGAACCCCCTTTACCCCATTAAAGAGCTTGCCACCATAGTAGACTTTAGCAGCTCCGAAGAAGATCTAACGCAAGGAGAGGAAGGAAGCCTAGAGGAAGAGGCAGCCGCCTATGAACAAAACAGATATGGACCAAAAAATAACCATCCTGAGATAAGACTAAGAAAGACCTTGAGTCCCTCAGCCCCGCCCTTGCCTCCAGCCTATGCCCGGGCAGCATCTCTAATTCATTTCTCAGCCCAGGAGATCGAAGAGAGCTACAGCTGGCATTTCCGGTCTTTGAAGGGGCAGAGGGAGCCCGTGTTCATGCCCCAGTAGAGTATAGGCAGGTCAAAGAATTAGCTGAGGCAGTATGTGCATATGGAATTGGGGCTAATTTTACCGTATCCCAAGTGGAGAGATTAAGTACAGCTGCTATGACGCCAGGAGACTGGCAGGACACAGTGAAGGCGGTACTTACCAATATGGGCCAATATTTGGAATGGAAAGCGCTCTGGCATGAGCAGTTACAAGCACAAGCCAGAGCTAATGCAAGCATTGAGGGTCAACAATTATGGACTTTTGACATGCTGGCTGGAGTTGGCATATGCTCGAATGACCAGACCACTCATCCCTGGCAGGTCTACGCACAGATAGCATCAGCTGCAACAAAGGCATGGAAGTCTCTCCCTAGGAAGGAAGGCAGTAAACTTCATTTGTCCAAGATAATTCAGACATCTAATGAGTCTTTTTCTGATTTTGTGGCCCGAATGACCAAGGCAGAGGGTAGGATTTTTGGTGACCCGGAACAGGTGATGCCATTGATAGAACAAATGGTCTTTGAAAATGCTACAGCAGAATGCCGCACAGTCATTTCCCCTTGTAGGAACAGAGGGTTACAAGACTGGTTGAGAGCCTGTTGTGGCTTGGGAGGTCCCCTTACTAATGCCAGACTTGCAGCAGCAAACTTAGAAATGGCTGCAGTCCTCCTTAAAACAGGAGTGGGTGCCTATGTTGTTAATGATAAGGTTACATCCAAACAATACCATGAAACCTCACCTCAAATTGTGGAATGCCTAGTGGTGTCAGAGGTTCTGGAAATCTTTCCAGGTCCCTTAAATATTGTTTCAGATTCCTTCTATGTGGATAGTGCAGTAAAAGCATTAGAAGTTGTTGGGTTAATTAAGACATCTAGCAGACTTGTAGAAGTTTTTCAAAAGATTCAGCTTACCCTGGCTAAGTGAAGATTCCCTGTCTTTATAACTCATATTAGGGCTCACTCAGGCTTACCAGGACCTATGTCCCATGGAAATGACCTGGCAGATCGAGCCACAAAGTTGATTGTAATTGCCCTTTCGCCAAAATTGGATTTGGCTAAAGCCTTTCATAAAAGGTTTCATGTGACAGCTGAGACGCTACGATGACGATTTAACATCACTAGAAAGGAGGCTAGAGATATAGTGACTCAATGCCAAAACTGCTGTCAATTCCTAACTGTTCCCCATACCGGAATTAACCCTCGGGGAATTAGGCCATTACAGATCTGGCAAATGGATGTTACCCACATCCCATCCTTTGGCAAATTACAATATTTGCATGTCTCCATTGATACCTGTTCTGGAGTTATGTTCGCCTCTCCATTGACTGGAGAAAAGGAGGCCCATGTTATTCAACATTGTCTTGAGGCTTGGAGTGCCTGGGGAAAGCCTAAAATCCTTAAAACTGACAATGGGCCAGTCTACACTTCTCAAAAGTTTGGACAATTTTGTCTCCAAATGGAGGTGACACACCTGACCAGTCTTCCTTACAACCCTCAGGGACAGGGCATCATTGAACGTGCTCATCGTACCCTTAAAACTTATTTGATAAAACAAAAAGGAGAAGTTGAGGAAGCTCTGCCCACAGTGCCATGGGTTATTGTCTCTCTGGCACTTTTTACTCTTAATTTTTTGAATTTGGACAGTCAGGGCAACACGGCGGCTGATCACCATTGCCTGGAACCAACTAGGCCAAAAGAAATGATAAAATAGAAAGATGTTTTGACTGGTCAATGGAAAGGCCCAGATCCTATTTTAATAAGATCCAGGGGAGCGGTTTGTGTTTTTCCACAGGAAGAAGACAACCCGTTTTGGTTGCTGGAATGCCTGACACAACACCTCACAGTTGTGGATGATGATTCCTTAGCAGGTTCCCCTACGAATGCTTTTGATCACTACATGGATTCTCCAAGCTTGGGTTCCTAGTATATATAGTGAATTTAGATGGGCTATCCTATCTGCTTTTCCAAAACCTATGCCCTTGCCTTCTTAAAAGGCGCTGCTTCTGCTAAACAGAATTTCTCCTATACCTTTAACTATACCGAGCGAATTAATGCCTCACTCCAGTTTGTGTGTATCCTCCATTTCTTTTCATCTTATCCAACCACTCCTTTAATACTTGTACCAATGTAACTTGCTTTATGTCCCAGTGCTGGTCTGCTCTTGTCTATAAGCAGGCCCTAATAGCCAGAATACCACAATGGATCCCTATCCCTGTTCAGACGTCTGAGACCTTGACTTTATTTCAACAGAAGAGAGATTTTGATAGAACGGCAGCCATTGTCACAGCTATTATGCATGGAGCAGACAGTGCTACCGTTGGAGCTATTGCCATGTTTCACCAAGTACAAACCACTGAATTTGTCAATATTTGGCAGAAAGAGTTAACCAGGCAATGGCTACCCACTCTTCCTCCACAGCAGAATTGAAAGGAGGTATTATGATACTCAATCAGAGATTAGATTTGGTTGAGGAAAGACTGGATATCTTATTTCAGTTGACATAAATTGGCTGTGAAAGGAAATTCAGAGCTTTGTGTATTACCAACATTCAATACGAAAACTTTACAAAAGCAGCCAATCTCTCACGTAAATTGTCCTTATATCTTTCAGGAAATTGGTCTGAAAATTTTGGTAATCTTCTTGAACAACTTCACAGAGAAATTATTCTTGTCAACTCCACCCACCTGGATCCCTCCATCGTTAAAGGACTTTCTTCTTGAATTTCTTCTGCCTTTTCTTTCTTTAAGGAAAGGGTGGGGATAGGTCTGTTTGGTGCAGCCCTATGTTGTGGATTAGTGTTCATGTTATGGTTGGTCTGCAAGCTCAGAGCCCAACAAAAACATGACAAGGTCGCTATCGCCCAAGCACTCGTAGCCTTGGAATAAGGATCTTCCCCTGAAATTTGGCTATTGATGCTAAGAAAGTAACTGATGACTGAGACCCTCAGTCGATGCACCCCAAGGGTTCAGCCCATTGCACTGGGTCGATGAGAGGTCTAAGTCTAGCCAGCCCTTGCCTGAATAACTGTGGTACCTGAATATTTAGAGGTGTTTGCGAGTGGGTACTCGACAGGGAATGTTCCACGAGTGTGGATAGATTTCCCGAAAGTATGCCTGATTGCACAAAGGTTTGATGCCAAAACCTTCTCCCCTGGTGGCGCCCCAGGGAGGAGGCTCCCTTTCCCCGACAAAAGGCATGGAGATGGGTATGGGAAGTATTACTCATTGCACGACAACAAGAGAAGAAACCCATTACAATATCTCATTTCGCACAGGGGATCAGGCCTCTGCTTTCCCTCACTGAGTTGGTGTCGCGCTTGATGGGCAAAAGGCTGTTCCATCTTTATAAAATAGATAGGGGGAGATGTAGGGAGCCGTGGCAAGCAGTGACAATATTCGCCATTACAAGATGGCGCTGGCATCCGGTGCTCCCACAAGTAAACAACTAAACTGCGCAGGTGCAAGAGGCGAAAGCGCGCCAAGACACTGCCCATCCTGGGGCGTAATATGGGGTGATGAGTAAGCAGCCAATCAGAAGTGAACACGCCACTCTAGGGTGCATATAAGCAGTGCCTTTTCGGGGCTTGGTGTCTCCCGCTTCAGCTGATACAAGAATAAAGCCTCGTTGTAGTAACTACCCGAACACTGACTCCCATGTCTCCCTTGTGGGCGAGGGGACTCGGAAGGGGCGTGGAACAAAACTGTACAACTGAGACTTAAATATATATTTAGTCAGCATTGCAATCTAACCTTCATAGTTAAAAGATGGATGGGATGAGGCACATAATCTTACATGCATCTGGAAAGACAAAAGAAAGGAAAACAGGAATAGAAGAGAAGTTTGATCACAAGTGACTGAATAAAAAGAGAGGACCGGAAACAGAAAAGGAAGCCATGCTGTGAACTTCCCTGCCATGTGTCCGGTACCATACTTACATGCATGAGTGTCTTCTTGATGTGACAGGACCTTGCATTCATGAATTCATAGAAGAAGAACTATACAACATCAAGTCAGTTAACATTCTAGCATAGATGGAGGAGTGGCTCACGCTTAGCTATTGGCAGGTGATGGCTGCTTGTGGACAGAAAATAAATTGTATTTAGGAGCCTGGCTACAGGAGAGATGCTCCCGACCCCCAACCCCTCAGATGACTCCACAGCCATGCATGTACAGGGCAGCCTCAACTATGTGGCATAAAACCAAACAAATCAATTAGTTAAAAATATACAGGAGGATTTGATGACAGGGAAATATGATGGGGAGGCAATGGAAGGACTAGAATGTAGGTGGTGATGGGTAGAGAAGATGAAGATTCATTATCCTCACACATTTCAAAGATCAAACAAATAATAGTAAAAACAAACCCAACAAAAATGCAAAGCTATGTGAAAATCAAGAAATGGTGACAGGTACTTTTTTTGAAGTGTAGTCAGACCCCATGAGAATCACTGTTGAGGGCATGGGGGGTTTTCCAGTCTGAGAAACCACCTACCCAGAAAACCCACAGGAAGAAATGAGTGTGGGGCAAGCAGTTAATTACCAATTGGTCCTATGTGGGTTTAGAATCAAAATTGCTTATCTTTAAGGACCTGTGTGTGCATTCTTAAGCATTTCTAATGAAAGCTCAAGGGCCACAGCCTCAGGAAGAGGTGATAAGTCCAAAACTCATCAGAGTGGTAAAAGGAAAGCCAATGACTTCGGCTGAGGATTCTAAATATAGTGGACAAAGCCAAACTTATGTCAAAGAATATATATATATATATATGTGTGTGTGTGTGTGTATACACACATATATGTATATATATCAGCATTATTTTATTTTATTTTATTTTATATTTCTACCATAAGCAAGTCTGGCTTTTATTATGCTGTAAGTAAGTTATTTTCTCTTAGCAGAAAGCTGACAGTGCTGATCTATGCCTCAGATAGTCGAGTTCTTCAACACAGAGGTCATGGCTTGAGATAGGCATCATCGTTGGCTCAGGCAATGCCTATTCCAACACATACACACTTATCTTCTTGTCCTGCAGCCAATGAACCTTGCAGAACTTTGTCTCAGATGCCTTTCTGTGGTGCGGCCTCACACAAGGTAGTTTCTAGCAAGCTGTGAACAGGAACAGGAACAGCAAGAGAGACAGCTGTCAGCCGTGGAAGGCAGGCAAATGCAGGGACAGAGTTGTCTGATTCCAGGACAGCTGTGGTGAAGCTGTTCACACTTCCCCTTCCTTTCCCCTGCCATGATCTCATTGCTTACGAGGACACACATGTTCCCAATGAGCTACCAGCTGGCTGCTGTGTTACATCTCAGCCCAGTGCCAGCAACCTCACAGGGACTGTGTGAGTTTCCCTGTAAGAATTCAATAATCCCTGCGTTGACTTGGAGTAGATTGTGTAATCTGAATTGGAAATCGCCAAAACATGAGATTTTAAGTAAGGAAACTAGACAACCTAGGAAAGAAATGCATGAGAGGATGTCTAAAGAAGAAGGCTATAGCATCTTTGTCTGACCACACAAGAGTGATACATGTTGATCTGCTTTTCTAGTATTGAAGAGGAAGTGAGGGGTACATCATAGCTAATCTGTCATTCTGCTACACCCTCTTATTTTTTTGCTCAGAAAACAGTCTGTACAGTACCATGTCCACATTTTTCCGATCTTGAGATGTTATTACTATTGAAAGTATATCTGGCTCACCCACTGATTAAAAGTCCCAACCTCTTGATTTTTGGGTGCACACAGTCATTTTCTGTGGTTCTTCTTGGCATTTTTAAACCTTCCCTGGCTAGATTCCATCCAGTGGATCTTTCTGGCAAAGCTTGAGTAGTCATGGGTCTGCATCTTGTCCCTGGCATGATGTCATTTAGAACACAGGGACTCCGGAGACTTGTCCTTCTGGAATGAAATGTCAGGCAAAGGTGCATCTCAGTGGATGTTGTGTTTGAGTGAAATGCCATTGTTGCAACCTAGATATTTCTAAATTTGCAAGCTAAATTTGAAAGTCAAGTATTTTGTGACCTTTTCTGGGAGACATGAAGAAATGTGTATTCACTCTAGGCTCCCTAGTCCACAGCCAGCCTTAGTAGGCAAAAAAGATATAAACTTATGTGTCAGAAAGAATGGATTTCTAATACTCTGTTATAAAAGAAAGCAAATACTTTTACTTGCATTCAAAGTATGAAATAGTACAGCATGGAAATACAATATTTTTATTTTCTGGAATAAAAAATGCTATAGGAAAAGCTCAGTGGTAAGGTATGTTACTGGAATGGGTAAGGCCTTGGGTTATACACACACACACACACACACACACACACACACACACACACACCCTTCACCCAAAATAACTTTGTCATACTCTTAACCACCTCTAAAATTCCATGATCACAACAAACTAATGAGGCAACCTAATTCATTCCTGTCTTACAGAAATGGCTCTAGCTCAGATTACTCCTTCAGTTTTCCTACCAAGAGTGACAGAGAACATTCCTCTGCCATGCCATGGACTTCTCTCATGATATAGCTTTCTGTTTCCCTCAGGAAAGATTGCCAGTCATATAGGAGAAGATAAGGGTCTGTGCTTAGCTCTGCCACTGCCTGGTGACTTGTTCTTATCAAGTGTTAATCTCACTGAACTTTAGATGACACAGTGGTCCGAAAGGCCAAGAGTAGCAGATCCCTAGACAGTTAAAATCTTCAAGGTACTCCATCCACTTCTTCAGTGTGTCCTTCCTTTCTATACAGCAATTCTTCACAGGGAAGTCTGTTTGTACTTCACATTCTGACTCTACAACTCTTAGGGAAAATATATCACAGATATGGTTTAAGGCCTAGAAAACAGTAACACAGTTCTGACAGACCTGGATTCAAAGGGAGCCCTGGTTGACCTGGGCTTCACCCACCCATTCTGCTGTACCTTTGCCCCTGCTCAGCTCCTGTGCCTTTTCCTCTTAGGACCCTTTCAGTTGCTTCCTTATCTATGAGTCTTTCTCTTTCCTTTTCTCATTCTTGACATAAACTATTTGGCATCTGATCCATTCCTTCCCCTAGAATTATAGACACCAAAAGCACAGATATTTATACTGGGTAATCATTCTAAGAATTCTTTTGTTGTTTCAAGTTAATGTTTGCTGCTGCACACTTTTCCTTAAACATTTGAAACCTATAAACAGTTTTTTTGCAATAATAAAAGTAATCTAGGCCTTTTCCTTTTAGAAATTTTTTACATTGTTCCACATAAGCAAGACTACTTTCAAAGTAACTATTCAGGCAGGAACAATACTGATGTCCTGATCCACACTTTCACTTTCCAAATCATGGGCTGTCAGGTGTCCATCCACATGTGACTCCTTAAGCTTGAATCAAGTACACATATCACCCTCATTGCTAATTTAATTGTTTTCTCTCTCTGATAACTATGTATGTATCCTACTGGTTCTTCTTCCTTTATAAGTAAATTCTCTTCAATTGAATAAGTTATTTTGATGTCCAGCTATGTACAGGAATCTATCACAGGTTTTATAACAGTTAAGTATTTAAAAGGTATAAACTATTCAGACAGAAATATGTAACAATTAATTGTAGCAAATTATAATGCTTCCGAGTGGAAGATTAATCTTAATTTAAGACAAATAATGGGATACACATGCAAAAAAACCTACCAGATAGCAGTTACAAACTGGTCATACATCTTAAAAATATTGTTGTTAATTTTAATTTAAAAACACAAACTAATTATAATTTGAAAGTTCTTCTAGCTGTAATAAATTGAAAAATATGACATTGTTACTACCATTAAGAAAGCTAATCAGATTTATATATGTTTATGGGGTCAAGAAATGCTATATAGTTATTTAATTAAAAATAGCCAAATTTTTATTATAGAACAAAACTTCTTTGTTTCTCTTTTCTTTCTTTCTTTCTTTCTTCTTTCTTTCTTTCTTTCTTTCTTTCTTTCTTTCTTTCTTTCTTTCTCTTTCTTGTTGTTGTTGTTGCTGCTGCTGTGCTTCACTGAAATTGACCTCAAGCATTTCATGTCAGTTTTTACTAAGTAAAAGTCAGTGTCTGTGTGTGTGTGGTTTTAAAAACAGGCTACCACCTTAGCCTGGGAGCTTCTACTACACTACTAGCCCCTTGGGGCTCCCTTTTGTTACAGCTGACTTAGTTGTGACCTGGCTTCTCTTTCCTATCAGTCTTTGCTCTAGGATCAACAGCATTATCCTCCCACTCCTTTGAATCCGTGGATAAAGAACATATAGATAGCTTTATTATTTTAGAACTTGCTGGCTAGCACACAGTTGCTGGGCCCATAATCTCCTGCCTAGAAAGGCATATGCCCTCATCAATTATTGTCTCCTTTTCTCCTCCTGCCCTAAACTTACCAGTTAGCTAGTATAGGCTAACCCCTACCAACCTCCACAGCCCACCTCCCAAAGCAGAGGGTGCAGGCCCTAACTGCTCTGAGGCATTACATGACTGCTGATTTCAACTTGTTCCAAGAATGACAGAAAAGCCCCTCCATTTTCCTGTATCTGCCTTTTCTTCCTGGCACCTGGAAGTTCCACCTGTACCTTCTGTGCAGCAATTGGCTCCTGTCCTTCTTTATTGACAAAATCAAGAAACCAATTAGGGAACTAGATCTAGTATCAGCAACTCCTTTTACAATTGTCATGTGGAAAACTTTCAAATGGGACTCTTCAGTAGAGGATAGGAGGGTACTTAGTGATCTGGTAACCCTAGTACACATTTTTTTTTTTTTTAACTGAAACAGGACAGGGATTGTCTTCCTACCAAAATTTCTTAAAATTCTGTATCAAGTGGTCTTAACATACTGGATTCTACATTATAATGAAGATTTAGAACATGTTTTACTGAACTGCCTCCAGCTACTCTGGTCACATTTTCTTTCCTTGGTGGGCTCCCCTAAAATGATGTCAGTCTTCAATGAGTGGTTTTGAATTTTAAAGTCACCATCAACTTTATAGATACATATGCCTTTTACTAGGTCAATTAATGCCATCATCAATTTGTTGGAGATTTAGTAATTTTATTTTATGTGTTGGAATGTTTTGCCTACTTGTATGGATGTATACCACATCCTGCTACCATTGGAAATTAGAAGACAGTGTCAGATCCCCTGGAACTGGAGTTCCAGACAGTTGTGCACTGACATGTGGGTGCTGGGAACTAAATCTGGGTCCTTTACAAAAAATGTAATTGCTCTTAACTGCAAAGGTGCCTCTCCAACTACTCCCTACCAACCTCTTAAAATTTGTATCTGTAATGTAGAAACAAAAATAATTCAGGTGGCATTATTCAGGTAGCACAATGAAACTCAGGCAACTGGCATTGTAACATTATCATTGTGCTTAAAAACAAAACAAACCAGCAAGCAAACAATGAACAATGAAACCAAGAAAGTTATAATAAATTTAAACCTATCCAACTCGTTGCTAAAT
Source organism: Arvicanthis niloticus (assembly GCF_011762505.2). Taxonomy (NCBI): domain Eukaryota; kingdom Metazoa; phylum Chordata; class Mammalia; order Rodentia; family Muridae; genus Arvicanthis; species Arvicanthis niloticus. The sequence continues at coordinate 56,281,466 of NC_047661.1, forward strand.
TCTTTCCCCAAAGGAGGTGTGACCAACATCTATCTACTCTTCCTAAAGTCCTAATGACAAATAAAAATAGGACCCCATCATACTTTACCCTTTGGACAGAAAGAGTTTATGAGACTAAATGCAGAGCACGGGTAAAGAGTTATTTACAGACAAATGGGTGATCCCCAAAGCATGTATATCACACCATCATGGATGATGACATATTTCTTGCTACATATGCAACCCCTCCCAGCAACTCCTCTTACAACCAAGTGCAATTATGGAAAAGTTGCATACTAATTTAAGAGGTTGGTTTGGAGCTTTGTAGCTTCTTCATATTTAAATAATGAAGCCATTTAAGGAAGTGACGAAGCCTCACAGGACAATGCAGGAATCCTTCGTACTCCTGACTCACTCTTCTGAAATGTATCTCACTTTTCTACATTCATCAGTGCTTCCCCTTGTAAGGATGAGGTTTAGGATCTGATGGAACAAGATGACCTCATGTTGAGTGACAAGAAGTTGTACTAGGAAAAAAAGAAACAAGATTTGATGACACAACTTGATCTTTGGGGGCCAAGACTTGCTTGGACCAGAGAGGCCTAAATGTACTGAGTTCATGTCAGTAAGGTTCTCATGCAGCAGATTCTTATAAATTGCATTGTGACATGAGGATACATTTGTCATTACGTACACTCCTTCTCAGGCATCAGTATTTGTCATTTATTATTTTGTCAGCAAATATCTTATTAAATGGATGCTATGAAAAAGATGTAGAGAATAAACTAAATAAAGTATTTTCTGATGGAGATCGATATCAGCATCAATGCTGCCAATAACTGTAAACAGGCAATTAAGACACATGTGAAACACTATTGTTTGGAAACAAAGGTACCAATGCTTTTATTGCCATAAAAATGTTGCTGTGGTAGCAAAAGCTGTCAATAGAGTTCAGGAGTGTTTGCTGCTTCTGAGATGCTAGAAAGTATTTCATGAAAATGCATGTCAAGAGTTAACTGTCAAGCAAAGGAAAGTATAATTGGTCAAGGTGTGTGTGTGCGTGTGCGTGTGTGTGTGTGCCGGTAGTGCCCACTTAGAAAGGAAGAGTTTTTTCTATTCCCATGACTACTCAATGCTGAGCAGATGCTTACATGAATGTACAGTCCTTGGAGATTGAGGAAAAACACAACTTACCTGTCTGGACTCTTCTGGGGAAGACATAAGGAAACATTCCCTAGTGAGAAATTGCACATATTCACAAACATTTTCATCAGATACTTGTGTCCAGGTTTCCCTTTATAGTAAAGCCAGGTCAACTGGTCCTGGCATGTGCAAGGACCCATAATACCACAGACATGCCTTGTCTACATTTAAACAGAATAATCCAAATCCTTAACAAGTGCCCCTAAACATCATTTCTCTTTAATCTGTTAGTTCTTATAAAAGGTAACAGTTATTCACAGTCGGTCAAGTGGTAAGGAATGGTAACCGAACTGACAGAAAGCTTTTGAGTTACATTACCAGAAGTTTTACATGAATAATGAGGACAGCCTCCCGAACAGATAAAACAGAGTAAATTCTAAGTCTCGATTTTAAAAGTGACAGTGCCAATGGTCTCTTTTTAAACATTCTGCCACATTGCACGGTGTCTTAATACATACCCAGTGATTGTGCTGGCTATGGGCTAATCTCTAAAAAGAGAGGTAGGGAGAGAGAATTTCAGAGCAAACACTGCATAAATACTTATTGGAAAACAAACAACTCACCACCCACACTACATTGTAAGTTCCAGACTTTTATCTCAAAAATAAAATAAAATAAAATAGTCAAAAAAAAAAAAAAAAAACCAAACCTTCTAACCACCACCACCACCAAAAAATAACATTTTTAGACTATGCCAGTCTTAGAGGATATAGTATTCTGAAAAATGCTAAGAATCTGCTGATCCTCACATAGCCTACATGACCTCACAAATGAAAATACAAACATATGGACATCTGTCATAGCTCAAGGGCGTTAGATAGATGTGGCATGGTTCTTTCAAATATTTATTTTATAGTAGTGAACACCCATATTTTTTTGTTTTTGCTGAAGAAATACTATCCCTATAAAAAAATAACCACAGAGGAAAATTTTGGTTTCTGTTGCTCTCATAACTTATAATTATAAATGATTGCCACTGGAGAAATGGAAAGTCATCTAGTCACATGGCAGGGTGAAAACAGAGCAGATGGCACCCAAGTTGAGTGTCAATTAGGAGAGACGAATCAGATGCACAAGATGATGAAAACCAGGGGTGCAATTAAGACACAAAAGCAATTCAAGACACAAGAACATTTGCTTCTATGTAAAACAATTTTTAAAAATGAATACAATTTATAGGTCAAAAACTGTGATATGCAATGTTGCAATGGACAGATTTTCTGGCTTGAGCTTTTAGGGGTTGTCACTATCCTTTACAGTTCTGAGTTACCGCTAAATTACATTTGTCTAGATTGTCCAACTTCTGTTCAAGTAGCCTCACCAGCATTAAGAACAAACTTTAAATTGGCCTTTTATGAATGTTACCTGAAAAAAGTCAGTTAAAAAATAAGTTCAAAGAAGTGTATTCAAGTAAAACTGCTGTACTGAGTGGAGTCTGCTCTGCACATCTTATAATATCCACTAATAAGTTTATAGAAACCAAACATCTGGAGGAGAGGCTGACTCAGGTTAGGGTCTGATGATCCTTCTCATCCTCTTTTCTGAGGGATTATCAGTAGTCCATGGACCTGATTGTGATGTACTCTCACAGGAGAGAATAGCTGATCTCATGAAGTTAGACCTGTGTGCAGTGGGATAAACTGATTGTTCAACACAAATACTCATATGAGAATGTAAATAATCCCCATATGTGTAAGTAGAAAGAGAGAAAGAGACGTTTATTCCAACACTCTTTACGAACAAAATCCTATAAGTTCCTACCCCCACTCAACATAACCAAAAAAAAAAAAAAAAAAAAAAAAAAAAAAAAAAAAAAAGAGTAAAAATGTCTCTTATTCCAAACAATAACTCAATACAAAGCTGAATAAAGAACTGGTCTACTAAAGACAATTTCAGAAGATAAGTGCAATGCACTGGAGTTGTTCATCATAATGCCAGTCATATGTATATTTATCACGTTCAGATTCATAAGTTTAAAACACCAAGACAGCATATAAGTGAAATATACTGGAACATTTCCATTATTAACAGCAACAAGAAAACATAAATATAACCTCCTCTTACACCCAGGGTGTGCTTAGGAAGATTTGTAATGCATCTTATTATTGTGTTCACAGAAAATATTTGAAAGAAAATTTAAAATAGAGTACAGCAAGTTGATTCATTTCTGTTCTTTTTCAACATTACTTCTGATGCCGATGCAGCATTGAAATAATTGTAACAATTTATTTTAGTCATTGAAACTAGTATCTGTTTTTTAAAGGAATGAACTATAAAAAGTTTTTAAATGCACTAATAATAATAGTAATGCATTGGCTTGGATTCTCTGCATTCCAATATGCTTGTGTACATAACATAAATACACATTAAATTTGGGGTACAAGAATGATTTGCCCATCGAGTGTTGTTATCTTTGCATCTATCTATTTTGAAAAACTGAAAAAACAGATCGTCTCAGGTAAAAATGCTTTCAAAGAGGAACCAAAGTTTAATGTGTTGTCTTTTAGATATTTCTAAATGCATAGAAATTGGCTTGTGCTATTTATCATACAAGGATACAGTAAAATATTTTTATATCATATTTTAGATACAAAAGAGATGGTTACTAGGACACTCAGATTTCCATCTCAGCATTTGCTTCATATTTTGTTCTCTAGATAAGTTACTCTTTTCTCTGAGCCTTAGATTCCTAATATACAGAATGAGAAAATGCTGATTGTTCTCTACTGTAGCTTTGCCAGGATCTCTCAGGCTCTGTAAGGTAGATATTGGTAGTTTCTGCACTCAGCACTTCTCTTATGCTTATCCCCTCTCAGGAGTATCTCTAGCAGATGATAGCAAAAGCTCAGACAGATTTCTACCATCCATTGAACACTCCATTCTTTGGCACTCAGGGATTACAGTTATCTATATGAAACCTCATAGGAGTGTCCTTGGATACTTTCACTCAGATCAACCCTTTGTAATCCAATCTGAAAATTGAAATGTCTTATACCTGAACTAGATGATAAGCTACAAAGTTGTGATACTGGACTGTTAGCCTACTGGGCTTTCCCGACTCACATAGAACAAGCAACCCTTCAGGTGCCAAAGGAGTATTTCCCCCTTGATCAACATACTTGAAGTGCTCCTAATTCTCTCAATATGAAACGACTACTGAATTCTTATGTTAAGTAATGAACTGCTGACTGAATGCATCACAGATATATGAAAAACTGCTTTAGGTCAGGAATCTGGATTACTGATTCTATTTTTAACTTATAAATTAATCACCTCAGGAATTGGCACAATTTATTAGAATACTTGAATTGTTTAATAAATATCTTTGGGTTAAAATAAAACTACTATATCAATATTATGTTTATGATAAAATATTTTAAATATGATTAAACCTAAAGCAATATTATATACTCTTAGAAAATTTGAATGAAACATTTAATAAATATCTATTGAGAGCCAAAAATGTGTGAAGTGGACTTCATGGTTTTAAAAATAAGGTATTGAGAAAAATTACCATAAAAATTACTAATTTGTTTGGACACCATATTGGAAATTGCTGTTCTGTCCTGGCAATGTGATGTCAATAAATTATTAGAATGAAAGAATAATTAACATTTTATTATTATGAGATTGATTTTGCTAATTGTCTTAGATTGTGTCACTGGATTAAACATTCTGACCAAAAGCAACTTCAGGAGGAGGGAATGTATATGACCTCCATGTCCCTGTCATGGTCCATGTATTTATTAATGTCCATTTGGTAAATTGGAATTTTCAATATAAGCTGTTTTGTTTCAGTTTTTGTTTTTGCTTTTGCTGTAACTCCTTGACTCAACTTGTAATTATATTATTACCCTTCATTTAATCTAGGACCTCATAGATATAAACTGTATCATTGTGCTGTTTACCATTCTGAATAATGATAGTGTGAATGAGTGTGTGTGTGTGTTAACTGTATATTGAGACACTTTTCTATCAAATCCAGTGAGAACCGAATGGTTACACACACACACACAGTGTGTTGATATATGTGTGTGTGTGTGTATACATATATGTGTGTGTGTGTATGTGTGTGTGTGTGCATTTCACAAAAATGGAATGCTGGAAATAAATGTTGAATATCATTTTCCTAATTTCTGTTCTATTGCTATGAGGAGACACCAGAAGGCAACTCCTTCAAAACAAAACATCTTATGGGAGCTTTCCTATGGCTTTAGTGGGTTAGTCCATGAGCATCATGCATCATGACAGTAAGCAGACAAACATGACACTGAGAGGTTTATACCTGATCCTGAGGCAGCAAGGAGAGGGAAAGGGAGAGGGAGGGAAAGAGAGAGGAAGGGAGGGGGAGGGAGAGGGGGAGGAGGAGAGAGAGAGAGGGAGAGAGAGAGAGAAACAGAGACAGAGACAGACAGAAACAGAGTGAGGGGCAGACTTGGCCTGGAGTAATCCATTAAAACATCAAAGCCCACTCACCATGACACACTTCCTCCTTCAATGCCCACACCTCCTAATCATTATGATCCTTCTCAATCAGTTACTGGTTACTAAGCATTCAAATATTTGAACTTATGAGTCCATTCTTATTGAAACTACCACTGTCACCAATCATTACAGAACTACAAGGTGAAGCCACAAGGAGATATTCCTTGACATGTATTGGTCAGCATGTGAAAAAAAATTGTGGAACGCAGGTAGGATTGGTAATTAGTATATTCACAATGTAAAGTAGTCTGGAAGTTATTTAAAGAATAAATCCACCATATATTACAGTGATCCCACTTCTGGATACTTGGTCAAAGGAAATGAGCACAGGATGTCAAAGAGACACCTGCATCCTCACACTCATTGCATCACTGTTTACAACAGTCTAGATATAGCATCAACCTGAGTAGCCACCAGCAAGTGAACAGGCAAAGACAATGTGATACATATGTACATATACTGCCCATCCTTAAACAAGATGGAAATTATGTATTTTGCTTGTCCAAATGTAGGTGAACCTGGAGGACATTATGCTTAGTGAATAAAGTCCAGCATGAAAACATGGTTTATCTTACATGTGTAGCCTAAAAAATGTCAAGCTTCATAAACAGAAAGTGGAAGTACAGTTGCAGGGGATGTTTGTACTGGGGCCAATGTGGAGTTGTTGGCCAAGTCTACATTTTAATCAGTCAGGAGAACTACGTTTTTGGTGATTTATTTTGTGGTATGCTGATTATAATTAATACTAATGCTCCTACAGGTGAGGATTGCTGAGTGTGGATGATGAATGTGCTTGTCACACACATAAAATGATGAGAATGTGGAATGGTCTGTTATTAGTCCGCTTAATCATTTGTAGTATAAACATCTATCAAAGTTTCATGTTGTAAACAATAAGTGCGCATATTTCATTTGGCAATCACACCTTAATAAAAAAGAAAAAAAAACAACAAAACTTTTATTTCTTTACCATCTTTCACTGTTGAATGCAAGGTCAAAGAAAACAAAGCATTTGTGTGTATTATTTATCAGTGCCTGTTCCTGTGGCTAGAACATTAGACTCTAGATATTTAGCAGACATTTGCCAAATTAATAACAGGGAAATTCATAGTTTTTGTCTTCTGCATTTTTCTTTTATATACAGTCTACTCTATCTTTGGCCCTATGATGATTGTCAGTGATATAACCATCTACAGTGAATTTTAGGATCAACCACTGTGAACAGGGGGCTTTAAAAATATACCAATGCTTTGAGCTTATCCAGAGTAAGTCAATTTCTTGAAAGAAATTGTCATAAACAAACAAATGCTACTCAGTTGACTCTTCAGTTCACTGGTATGTCAGAGTTTTTACCATGCTACTCTCTCTCAAGTCTCTCACCCATGCAACCCACACACATGGAGTTCTTAGCATCTCAGAAAGGTAGTATCTCCTTCATAAGAAGATATTTCATTACTTGCTCAATGAGAATCAGGTTTGCAATGGAAATCGTTTATATCCCTTAAGAAGTAGTAGTCCACTATGCTTGCACAATAGATATAAATGAACTTTGTGATTTGATCTTTTGGTCAGTGAGAGGGGTAAACAAAGTTCAATAGTCTGAAACTGGAATAAATCTGACTTTGCCAATGATGGTTGGCATAAGGGGACAAAGGTGGATCTGCACACTTTTTCGTCACAGTTTTGTGAAGTAAGAAAATAAACTACTGTAGTCCATACTTTTCTCCATATTCAGATAAATTTTCCAAACCAATGTGTTAGTATTAGGAGAATATCATGGAGGGATATTGTGTGCTGTTCACTGTCTTAGCCAGCTCTCTAGAATAGTGAGCTACCTGCAAGTACATGTTAGATCTCAGCTGCCATCCTAAGGTAGGCATATCTCCTGTTTCTTCCACTCTCATCCTCAGCACCATTTCACATCCTCCCACCCCTTCCACTCTGGACCTCCCTGTTGGTTTAATTCTGCACCAATAACAGAGCACAAAACAGTCTGCTCACAACACTGCAGTGTTTGAAAGATTGTTGATTTTCTTGTGAGCTAGTGCCCTCTTTTATTCATAATTTCATTACATCGTGACTCTGTCCTCTCTTCCCTGAGAAATTTTAATTAGTGAATTCAGGCCCTTTGGAAACAGATTGAAACCAGCTAAGAAATAAGGAGTTATTATCTACTAGATAATAACAGCTTGAGAACAAGGGTCAATTTTGTTCTTTATCTTCCCAGGAAATCCAACTCGATATCTCTAATGTGATAAGAAACATTTTTCCTTGAGGGTGAAGAGAGCTATTAAGCTCACATTCTCATTCTGTAGAGTTGAAAGTACTTACTAGAATTAGAAGAGGGCAGTTTCCACAACCAGGCATCTGGACTTAGATAGTCTTATGTCCATACATGGAGAGGGCATCCAATAAAGCATTTTCCCGAAACAATCATTGAAGATGCTTAGAATCAAAAGTCACTGTGAAAAAAAATGTAGGCAAAGCAGACTCATTGTTTTAAAATCATTAGGAATGAACCTAATTTTCTCCTTGAGTATGTCATAATTCTTAAAAATGTTAATGACATAAACTATGCTTTAAAAAGCCTTAATTTCCAAGGTTTTTATATCACATAATCATACTTCTCAATAGGGAATTCAACATCAGCCATGCCGGGCGGTGGTGGCGCACGCTTTTAATCCCAGCACTTGGGAGGCAGAGGCAGGCGGATTTCTGAGTTCGAGGCCAGCATGGTCTACAGAGTGAGTTCCAGGACAGCCAGGACTACACAGAGAAACAGTGTCTCGAAAAACAAAAACAAACAAACAAACAAAAAACCAAAAAACAAAAAAAAAACCAACAAAAAAAATCAGCCATAGGTGTTTAAATTTGCAAAGAAATGATAATTCTGCCTTTGGTTTTTATGAGGTTTCCTTTCACATTTGAGCCAAATATATGCATGCAGAGCCATTCATTCTTGGCAAATATTGTTCACTCAGTTCAATCCAGACCCTTGACAATGTTTTGAACATACTATGGGAAAATGTTCTCCATTGTTCCTTTGTCAAGCAAGATTTTGAAAGATTCTAAAAGGATATACACTAAGCTGGATATGCAATAAATTAATCCACCCGAAATGCAGATCTTACTCTAGTGGGAGTAAGTAATGTTTCATTCAGGAGCCAGTATGAATGATTGTGACCTGGAACATAGATTCAAGTCACCCCAACTTCCATCTTCCAAATTTCAAACGGTTTTGTAAAATTTTTGTACATACAGAACAAAGGAAAATCATGAGTCAAGACAGTTTTCAAATACTTTTGGTGGAAACATTAGGTAGTTGAGTGAGAAAATCTCTGCTGTAGATATCAGATGCTATGTAATGGGGTCTTCTTGGGGTTGGCAGAAGCTAGTAGTGTTTTACTGTAATACATGCAAAATTGAATTATTCCACAGGATAGTCTCAAGGACAGTATGTCAGAGACACATAGTCAATAAATGAGTAAAGGGTTAAAGAGAACCCAAGAGAAAACGTTTGACTCTAGGTCTGCAACATTCCACCTCTCCACAATGACAGAAGTCCAGTCGATCAATAAACTTTGTAGAATCCTTAATACAGCTGTGACCTCTTTTATTATAGCTACTTCAGCACTCACATGTTTGAACATCTGGTCCCCAGCTGATGGTGTTGATTGAGTGTGGAACTTTTAGGAGGTGAAATCTTACTGAACGAAGTGGATGACTGGGGGCTGTCAGGGAATTTTCATGGCCATACCCACTTCCTGTCTCATCTTTGACTAGTCATTGTCATGCCTGCTGGCATATGGAAAGTATCCTCTTGACCCTAAGCCAGGGGAAATCTGCTCCCTTTAAATTTCTTCTTGCCAGATATTAGGTCATAGCAATGCAAAATATTGTGAATACAACCGGGGGGCGATTCTGAGGTCTCATGTGTTTGTTTCTTTGTTGACATAATTATCAGAATGTCTCCCACAAGTATCTTCATACACACCTCTAGATACTTGCTTCTCCCCCCCCCCAATAATTTCAATAGCACAGTTTAAACTACCATTTCACAACCTTATTTCACCCAGGAAACCCTTCTTCCCATAGCTCTCATCAACCTGCTGAAGACATGCTGTTTATAGCTTTCCTAATTAGTACTTAAGGATAATATTGTCCATTACTCTAATTTGGTGAGAATTTATTGACATCCTTTTGGCAGTGACTATAAAACTCACTTTCAGATAGCAGATGTGATAGAAGAAAATTGAGACACGTTAAGGCACGTGGGGAAGGAACATGAATGTGCAGCCTGACCCGGCTGAGGACACTGTTGAGTTGGAGTTCGGGAACATCTGGTTCATCTTGCTGTAGTGAAGGGTAGAAGCCCACTCACAGGACAGTTGCACCACAACAAACAGACTGGCTGGATTGCAGCCACGGGCTGCAGCAGTAGGCTTCCCATGCTTCTTCCTTTCCTTTGGAGATTATTCAAGTTTACTCAATCCTTCATCTTCACCACCCTTACACTACTGATCAACATGAACAGCAGAGGACTGACCAGCACTGAGTGAAGGCATCAGAGCCACAGGAAATTTCTGATCACCTGCCCTACATCCATTGTGCATACTAGCTTTGTTTAGGTTAGGGAAATATGATCAAGGCCACTCACACAACTACTCTGGTGGTGTGCTCTTGTCTGTTGCAGCAGATGGCCCAGGAAGTACATCTGACCTGACAGCTCATCAGTGGCAGAGGATTCTCTTTAGAAACAAAAACCTATAACTGAGGTGTGCACAAAGTCTAACAGTCACATTTTACCTGGGACAGTACAATTTTTGATGAGTTCTAAGAGAAAAAAATCAGATGGCTGTTATGACCAGTAAATATTACAGGCCTTCATGTACAAAACAATGCAAACTCACGTGTGTCAAAACTACAACACCATTAGTATCTAATACTTAAAGTATTTACAGTGTGCTTATTGTTGCTGCTTTTGTTGAAATAGAATCTTTCTCTGGAGTCCAAGCTGTCCTAGAACACACCATTTGACTTAAGCTAGGTAGCACAAGCATGCTTCAAACTTGTGATCCTTCTGTCTCTACTTTCTAAATTTGATTAAAGTTAAACAAAAGAAAAAATCCAAAAAAAATCATTATACTATCTGAGTAAAAACTACTCACTAAACTTATATTGGTATGAGATCCCTGCCAATAAGAAAATCAGAATATGCCAAAATGGTTAAATGTCCATGTTGCTCTTGTAGAGGACCTAATTCCAGGGTGCAGACCTCACAAGGCATTTTACAACCTATTCTAATCCCAGTTTCAAGGAATCTTGTGCCCTCTTCTGGCCTCCGGAGATACTACAGGCACAGGGTGCACAGACATACACAGGAAAACCCAGATAAAAAACAAAAATCTTCTTTTTTAAAAGTCTTCTGTAAAAAAAGAAAAGAAAATTAATTGCCGTTTACAGGTTTGTAACTACCAAGTTATTTAGTGTTTGTTAGAAGTCACATGAAAGTCTATTTGGGGTCAAGAACTTTCCGGTCTTTTCCAGGATAGCATCATCTCTAAGCATTCACAGGAGCTGGTTTACTTTCCTTTTCCTTTTGTTGCTGTTGTTGTTGAGAGATCCTGTTGTTTTTGTTGATGATGATGACGATGGCATCTCCCTACCCCTAGTGTACCCACACACACAGACACACAGACACACAGACACACACACACACACACACACACACACACACACACACACACACTCTATCATTACCACATTTTTAAACAAAGTATGTTTTAGTAGGCTCTCCTTTCCCAACCTCCTCCTTTGCCTTGCTGCTCCTAATCCACCTCAAGTCTCTACTCCTTATGTCCACCCCATCCTCCCTTATCACCTAATTACCTCTTCCCATCTCCTTTGTGCTTTAGGTTTTACAGTCATTTATATACATTTTCTATATGCACATATATTACAAACTCAGACCCATGTGTGAGAGAGAATATAGGTTTTGTCTTTCTGACCTTTGGTCACCTCACTTAATATTCTTTCCAAATCCATCCATTTTTTTCCCTGCAAATTATATGATTTTGTTTCCTCTTTCACGGAAATAAAACTCCATTGTGCACATGTGTCCCCTTTGCTTCATCCATTCACCTGTTTAGGCCACTCTCCTCACTATCCTGAAAAGAGCAGCAAGAAACATGAATGTCGCTTTGTTTGGATAGTGTGAGAACCAAAATTATGTTTTAAGTTTCAAGTCCTCTGCCTAAGAGATCCATAAAACAAAAAGGCCTCTGACCTGTAAGCACCTTTCACAAGGACAGACACTCCCCAAAATGCTGGAGGCTACTGTTTATGTACAAGCTATATGTTTCACTCCTCTAAACAAGTTTGTTTGACCCAACTGCACCTGGTGTGCTTGTTCAGATGTAATTGGGAAGTTTGTAGGCAGGAAATATGTCCAGATGTAATGCTGGCCCCTGATTAGACATATAGGCAGAAGGTATGCAGGTCGATAGTACATCAGGATGTATGCTTGCCCCTGAATGGACCTGAAACGCTTGCCTTTGTAACCCTCTGCAAAATGAGACTCATTGCCATTTTCTTCGAACCCCAGAATAAACTTGGCTAGAGTCCATCATTTTGGCCAGTGCTTACTTAAAGCTTGCTTCAAAGTTGTCTCAAAGTTGTCCTGGAGGTTTTATTCTTGAACAGTGGAATTAACAATATCTGCCCAGGAATGGGCTAGCTGGGTCACAGAAAGTTCTTTGAGCTTTTGATGAATCTCCAAACTGATTTCCACGATGGTTCTGCTTGTTTTCATTCCCTACAGCAGGGAAAAAGGTCTTCACTAACATCTGTTGTCAGATTTTTGTTATGGTAACATAAAGACTGGTGTGTATGTGTAGTGTGTGGTGTGTGTGTCCGTCTGTCTCAACGTAGATTTAAATTGCCACTCCTTAATGATGAAGGACATCACTCACCTTTTAACATGCGCATTGGCCATTTGCCTTGCTTCTCTTGAGAAGAATCTATTCATTTCCTTAGTTTATTTGTTGTTCGACAGATTTGTTTTTGTGTATGTGCTTCTGTTTCGCAGGCCTTAGTGTATTCTGAATTGTCTGAGGAATAGACGGTAAAAATTTCTTCTACTTCATAGACTGCCCCTATCTTTTGCTGTGCTGAAACTTTTTACAAAATTTGTCTCTTTTTAACATTTTTTTTAAAAATGTTTTGAACCTTTATACAAAGTTTTTACACATGTAGGCCGCATTTGAAGCACCTTATACACATTTCATTTAGGCTCTTCAAGGAGTCTTCTGAGATAGCTACAGACAATTCCATGTCATTTACAGAGGGGAAATTGACCAGTTTCCCCAGTGATTCCTGCCCAGTAGGTGGCAGGATGGTACAGTCTCTCCAAGAATGCTCTCTTTTTAGTCATGTATCTCTTTGAGTACTTTTAATGGGCATTGGTTTCATGATCTGCTGCCTCCGAAGTTATCTGTCTTTCTTTTGATACTAGAAGCAGTCAGAGCAGACGCAATAACATAGTCGTCAGTAGTCATTTTTAGGACAGCTGAAAGATCAATAACCTATGAAAATGCATTCCAGACATAGTAAAACTAACAAATATTGGGGGATTGTTTCTCTCCTATAGACTTCAGAAATGTTGCAAGCCTTCCCAAAGATTAGTATTAAGTTCTTCTCTACCTCCGTAGCCAAAATTTTAATAAAAATTGAGCAGTATATTACCTAAATAAAGCTGTCAGTTCAAGTAGGTAAACACTAAAAATTCATATTAAGTAGATTTTTTTTTAACAGTGATCTTTTTATCTTAAAAAGTTAAGACACAGAGATGGGGAGAAAAAAAAAAAGCAAAACCAATGTATTGGGCTGAACCTTGTTTTTCTAAATTAGTGTTCAGCCAGATTCTTAGAAGCATGTGATCTTCCTTTGAAATAGAGTCTTTGCAGACATAAGTGGCTAAGATTAAGTTATAATGGAATTCAATGACTGAAATTTCAATGAGGACTTTGTAAGGAAAGGCACACTGGAAGGAAGTATGGCAACCCTCCCAAAGCCAGGACAGAGAGGCTCCATCTTGCAGATGCTTGTTTTTTAGATGTCTATATTCAAGTACTGTGAGGGAATAAATATGTATAGTTTGAAGTCACCATGTTGTTAAGTAGCTATGGAAATGTTAGGAAAGAGATATAGACACTAATGTCAGCCTTCAATTCTTATCCATTTATATGTGGAAATTTTCTCAAATATCAGTTGTTTAAATGTTAGGAAAACACATAGTTTTGAAGCATCACTGTGTCTTTTTTATAGTTATGTGGTCTTAATTTATCTAAAACGAGGTTCTTCAAAGTATTGTTTAAATATATTATTTAAGTAAAGAATTCCTTAAATGATTTATGCACAATGATCTGCAGTTATATGTGTTCCACCAGCATAGCAATGGATTGCTTTATTCTTTCATGACAGATCATGCTTTAGGCTTCTCATAGGTTACAATGAATTTCATAGAGCCACTGATGAAGGCAAGGCAGACTTGCACATTGACTGTCCCAAACAATGACCTTGCTCTCCACTGCTCAGTCAAGATCATAGAACAGCTTGGTAACGATTTCCACAGCTGAGCTTAATTCATTCATCAATTAGATATGAAATTATTGGATGATGAATTCATCAATTGTTTTATTAAGGAAACAGAAGACAGAAATTGATAAGTCAGCTTTGATTACATGAGCCCATTTAATAGCTACACAAACACGCACACATGTTGCTTCTTTTTGTTCTAAGAATTTTTACTTTGAAATGAAAGCCTAAAAAATATATTTGTAGTTAAATGTTGCTTTTGGTATAACTTGGCAACCATAGTAATCTACAAAATATAAATTAAGGGCACTGAGCACACTATAGCATTAACTACACTTCTAGTTCCTCAGCTTACCCCACCATTTTTATAAAAGAAACTTCTTGATTTTTTTTGAGAAATATTAGTTGAGAGACTAAATGTATTTCCAAGTAACAGGAAGAAATATGTCATTTTCCAGTTGGTATAAAAGTACTATTTACTATTTGAGTAGTCTTTCTTTTTCTAAAAAAAAAAATTTCTTTCCTTTTTTAAATGATCTATTTAGTTAGTTTATGTATATGAGTACACCATTGCTTTCTTCAAAACACCAGAAGAGGACATCAGACCCCATTGCAGATGCTTGTTAGCCACCACGTGGTTGCTGGGAATTGAACTCAGGACCTCTGGAAGAGCAGTCAGTGCTCTTAACCACTGTGCTATCTATTGCATTTGGAATGACATGCCATTAAGTTCCTGGAAAAGTTTGCCTAGTGTTGATATTAGCTACAGAACTAAAGATATTCTGGCACTCTGTCTCTGATGTGAAATCACAGGGAAAGAACAGGAAGAAGAGTATGAGATAAAGACTCTAAATGCTTCATTTTAGCTCTGAAAATAAAATCTTTTTTATTTGTGAGATCATTATGATAAAAATTTTAAATAGATATGATATTTCATTAATTTTTCAGATGTCAGGTAATGATGAAACTGTAATTTCTCAGCAATAAAAAGAACATGATACAGTAAAATCCTAAAATGATTTCCTCTTCAAATTTTAGGCTAGAGATATATGCAAATAATTTCATCTCTATTATTCCATATAAGGATAGGATCTGTTGAGTTTTCTCTTTATTAAAAGACATCACCGCTTCTTTCAAGGTCTCAGCTACATGTGCCATTGATATTGCATGATTCATTTTTCATGGAACTAACTTAACAATGTCTGTGATGATTCTTAGTGGCTACCAATGAGATAAATTATAGTTTAGTGTAAACATCGTTTTTTCTTTTCCTTGTGAAAAGTGGCAGGAGAGATAGATATCTCTGTGGTTAAGAACACTGACTACTCTCGCAGAAGACCTTGCTTGGCTTGATTGTCAGCACCCACTTGGTTCCTCATGATTATCTGTGACACTAGTTCCAGTGGATCTGATGTCTTCTTCTGGCCTCCATGAGCGCCAAGATGCAGTGGTCCATAGATACATGCAGACAAAACACCCATATTCTTAAAAATAAAAAACTAAACTTAAAATAATCAAAATTAACATGGTCAGGAACCTGTATTGTGCACACCACCTTGTGTGAAGATTAGTAAACCAGTCTAGGAGAAATAAAAGTAAGGTAGGCAGCAGTGGGCTATAGCCAGGATTCCTCAAACGTACAGATCACATGTACCCGAAGTGCTAAGAATGTGCCAAGGGGAATGTCTGAAGGATTAATTTTCACATATATCATCTGCTTCATGTACAGATGTACAGGTATTTTTTATTCAGTGGCTCTATTATTAAAAAAATGGACATTTATAGACATGCAGCTGAAGGGAGGAAAATTATTGGTATCCTAGTCTCCCTTCTGTTGGGTGAGTCTGTGTCTGTATGACTTTTGACAGCGATGAAAAAAATGAAAACTGGGAGACTAATAAGAAGGAGGACAAGGGTTCTGAGTACCCTGAATACCCATGGAGAAGTTGGGATGCAGAATAACATTATTGAGCCAGTCAAACATCCAGATCAAGATGCGGTGGATGGAAGTGATCAGAGATTGCAAAGACTCACAATCACTGAAATTCAGCAGAAGTGAGCTTTGCAGCTTTTCATTGCTCCAGACAAACAGATTGGGCAGATTTTAGACTTAGTGCTAATCTTCATTCCACATCTCCAGGCAAGAAGCATCCACTGCCTCTTCAATCAGCAGTACCCTAGCCCTGCACCAGCAGGATTCAATAAAACATCTTCGCTTAGCTACTGTACAGACTATGAAGATGGAGAACCTGCCCATTCAGGCAGAACCCATAAGCCAACCATCTTGACCCAAGTTATTAGCTTTAAATCTTTTAATCGTAATGACCAGTCAAGAAAACTCTAAATCTCCATAATCTTGTTAGCAAAAAGGGGGAAATGAAAAAGGAGAACATGGGCTATTGTGGTTCAGTGACATTTGCAATAATCTTCTGTGTTATTATCCATAAGGTCAGGAAAATGTTCACAGGGCATTCAGACATAGAAGAAACTGACCCTGACTGTCTGGTGATAAAATTAACTTGTATTATCCAAAGGTCAAAACAATTAACGAATGTGTGCATACTAAATAAAATGCATGTTTAAGACAGAAGTCAATATTTTACCTAGCAGTCTTATCCATTGGTCCCAATTGCTTACTTTTCTAAATGTATAACTTAACTGTTTTTCCGGGCTCTTTCTCTCTGATTCTTATTAAACAGGTTTTGGCTACCTTCATGTATCATCTTCTCTGTGTGCTTTTACAACCTAAAAACAACTGTGAGGTGATCACTTACTAAAATTGAAACTTAACCACACCTTTTATTTTTAAAAAAATGGAAATAGTTTTTTTTTGCCATTCAGTGTATTCTGATTATGGCTTCTCCTTCTCCGCAAAGTCCTCCCAGATCAACACTCTTTGCATTAAAAAGACAATGTTTTCTTCCATGTCTCAAAATAGCTTCTGGTTCAAGCTTAACTAGACAGATGTTGGACTGAGAGCATATGCTTGTGAATTTGACCTGCTGTTAATGTGTGAACAAGCAGCAGAAATGACTGCTGGGAGAAATGCCTTGTCTGTCCTTGCCAGAAATAACAGAATCAAGAGGCCAAAACCCACAGCTGCCAGTGACTTGCGATTTTACTTTTCTGGTATTTACCTACATTTTCAGTGATTTGTGTTCATGTGAGCATATTTTTACATGCCTCCAAAGTTTTTGAAGTTCCCTAGGAAATAAGCCAAATGATCTGAGTTTGCTAACTCTAGATTTTTTTTCCAGGAGATTTCACAGGGAATGATGGATCAGGAAAGCTACCAGGGCTGTTGGAGTATATTATTATCCTTTCACAGAGACTGCAAAGAATTTACCTTAGCTCAGATTCTATCCTCCCTAATATATGCTATTTGTTTGTCATGAGTCAAAACCACAAAAGCAAAACTTGCCTGATTATTTTAAGGTTAAGGGTATGAAACAGGCCAGCATGGGTTACTTCAGCTTTCTTTTGTTAACCAGACTGTCTAATCTTTTCTTACACTTCCATTCAGAATACTTAAATCATTGGAATAAAAAGAATTTCTGCTTCCTTTGATATCTTTTAATATATCATACATGGATAGTTCTAGTGAGGCTTCAACTACTGCCATTCCTTGCTTAGAGGTAGAAGACAACATAGCCAGATTCAGTCTTTGGGGTTCTAAGGTAAGAATTAGCTTTTTAACTTCCAGCTTCTTGTTCAGTGAGAATGTGGAAGGCAGGAGGAAATGAAGGAATGGAGTGAGTGAGTGGGTAAATGATTTAGTATCCACCTGAATGATGCCTCAATTATGCCAACATGGTGCTTGAGTAAGGCAAGCACAAGGTGCCCAAAGAGCTTGAGTAATGATCTGACTCAGAATTGTTTCTTTTAAAAAGAATTGCAGGAACAAAAATAGAGAAAAGAATGAAGGAAAGGTATTTCAGTGACCAGCCCAACTGAGGATCTACCTTATGGGTAGCCACCAAGGCCTGACACTATTACTGATGTTATAATGAGCTTACAGACAGGAGCCTAGCGTGGCTCTCCTCTGAGAGGCCCAACCAGCAGCTGACTGAGACAGAGGCAAATACTTAGACCTAACCATTGGACTAAAGTTAGGGGACCCTTATGGTCCCTACAAGGGGAAAAATGGAAGAAACAGAGGAGGAGGGTGATCCTATAGGAAGATCAGTAGTCTCAACTAACCCAGACCCCTGGGAGCTCCCAGACACTGAGCCACCAACCAGGCATCATACAGGAGCTGGTCTGAGGCCCCTGACATATATATAGCAGAGGACTGCCTGGTCTAGCCTCAGTGGGAGAAGATGCACCAAATCCTCCAGAGACTTGAGGACCCATGGAGCTGGGAACCCTGGTGGGCTAGGAATGAAGAGAAATGGGATGAGGAACTGTGGGTAGGAGAACCAGAAGAGGAAAAAATGGCTGGATTGTTTTTTTTTAAAGGACAGAGTTATAAAAAAATAAATATGGAAACCCAAAGTATTCTTTCTTAAAATTTGTATTTCACACACACATAATGTATATTTAAATATTTTTATATTTTAGGATAAATATATTTTTCCATAGTTCTAGTCAGAAATAAAATTAAACAGCAAAAAGATTCTTCTTTTGGGGATTCTTTGTTATTCTTTAGAGCTGCAGTTTATGGACTCCAGAAGCAATGTTTTCAGGCAACTCAATAATCTGACGAGGCTCTCTGTTTCACGATTTTCCTCTAAGACTGGAGACTAGTAGGACTTTTGGCTCAAACAACTCCCCGATGCAGTATTCTGAAATTTCCCAGTGTGAATCTACAAAAGACAGCTGCAGCTCCAGCTTCCAGTGTTTGTAATTTACTTTAAAATTCTTCCGCATAGACAACGTGTTGATGCATCTGTACAGGAGGGCTTGGATGTGTATGTGTGGATAGATGCAGTTTGTTAATGTGGGATGCTAACAAAGGTGGTGCTCTAGTACTGAATGCTTACACCGGAGATGGTTCATCATCCCTTGGACTCACAGATCCAGGAAACTCACCCTGGCTGAACATTAATCATCTGGTGTCCTTCAAAAAGATTGTATAGGCTACATTATCATTCAGTAAAAGCAATCTTATATTTCTTTGTTGGAGGCAATTCTTTGAAATTTAACACATGAATGGATTTGTACCTTCACCTCTATAGTCAGAATTGAGAGCCTCACCAAGCTTCATTGTGTGTTTTATCCATGTAGAATCATAGTGTCCCTATGATGACATTCATTAGGATGATGGATTTTTGTTTGTTTTGTTCTGTTTTGTTTTGTTTTAGTAAATACTAGTGTCTAGGCTTTTCTCTCAGGGAATCTAATATAATTATATTGAGAAAGAGCTTGAAATTTCTGAACAAAATAACACAGGAAGTCAAGAATGAAACAAAAATATTACCAAGGGGCTATCAATATCTATTAAAAATCATCTAATAGTTTTCAACAAGTGGATTGACTTAAGCTTGTTCAGTTCATTGGGATGAACTCCAGCTTCCACACTATCGCGACACCTGGCTAGACAGTCCCTGGTAGTGTAGCTGTCTGTACACCACAGTCACCACTACCCAGCTCACTTTTGATTTATAAATTGCTCTGAAGATAGGTGTCTTAGCTACTGCTGTGTACCCAATTCTGTAAAATCTAGCGAAGGCACAGTGATTTTTTTAAGGTTGTTCTACTAAGTTTCTTATCATAACCAAATTGATTCATCTGAAGGTTTGACGGGATTTTGAAATTTCACTCCATCCAAATTCTCTAGTATTGCCATTGTTAGGAAACAACCGTTCCATTCTGTGTGGATGTTCACAGCCTCCTTCAAAGGCTGGCTCAATAGCCCCAGGATGTGGTGAGTGGGATGTTCATAGTGAGTGACCCAAAGGTCAGAACAAGGAGGATACATTACCTTTTATAATTTGACCCTGAGTCCCATATGGTTACCATTATTAAATTTTATGTTTCTTATGTCAGTAAGCCAATCTTTTGCACACCCAAGAGAAGGAAAGCTAGACTCCAGATTTCCTCATCAGATTTTGAAGC
Organism: Arvicanthis niloticus; assembly: GCF_011762505.2. NCBI lineage: Eukaryota > Metazoa > Chordata > Mammalia > Rodentia > Muridae > Arvicanthis > Arvicanthis niloticus. The sequence continues at coordinate 56,301,785 of NC_047661.1, forward strand.
CACTTCAGAAAGTAATTGGCTAGGGTTGAGGGGTGTAAGAGATATTTTGACAACATTTATTGGAATGCCTAAGGGAGGGCAAAAGGGATATCTTAGTTGGTAATGTGCATGCTTTACAGGTCTAAGCACCTGAATTTGATTCTTAGGTCCCAAATTTTAAAAAATGTCAGGGAGAGTGGTACTCACATATAATCTCAGTGTTAAAGAGGTGAACACAGGCATGTCTGTGGGGCTCAGTGTGCAGCCAACCTAACTTACTTGGCACATTCCAAGCCCATGAAAATGAATAAAAGAAACTTTTTATTTTAAAAGCAAGGTAGAGAACTCACAAGAATTGACACCTGAGGTTGTCTTCTGAACTTCACGTGCACATTTACCCATGTTTTTATGACTCCCTCTACTGATCTGGAGCTACACATGGCCATATGCAAACACTCACACAATGATGGAGGAGTAAAGCTAGGAGAATCTGAACTTCAAACCCAACCTGGGTAATTTAACAAGACTATGTCTCAAAATTAAAATAAATAATTCAATAAAATTTTAATCACTAACTCGTGTAGAGTACATGAACTTAACAAAAGTCAAATATCCACAAAAGCCAAAACTCTAAGGCTATAATGAGTGAACAGTATAATTGTTACACATTATAGCCAGTGTCATTGGTACACATACTTTAAGTCTTCAGAGAGGAAAAGACATACCAAGTCAAAAGACATCAACTGATTTTACTCAAGCCTATGTTCTCCAATGAACCAGTTCTTTAGAAGACATGTACTTTTGGGGCAATGCTGTATATGTGTTAATAGAAAAACAGAAATGCATTAACAGATAAACAGAAATGACATTTAATTTCAAGCTCCATTAGTACCATACAGAGAATGGGGAGAACAAGGTCAGCCAAGATGGTAGAGGACAAATATATTTTGTTTCCAATTAGTTAAAATGGTGTATAGATGTAGCAGTCCAGAGACATTTGGGTGTTTGCCAAATAAAAAGTCAAAGCGATAATAACCAAGGAATAGAAATACCTTTGACCCCATACCTGAAGATCCCCAAATCTTCTTTCCTACTGAAATAATATTTTCACCAGAGTATTTGGGCCACATAGATCAGCAGCATTGTATAGTTGGCAGGCCAGATGCACCTTGCTTTCTGTTTACATAAAGTTTATGAGAATGCAGACATGCTTGTCCTTCATTGTGTTGTACTTAGCAGCTCTCACTGGGTGGCAATGACTCCTCAATGCAGGTCTCTGTGCATCACAACTCCTCACTAAGTATATGCCAACTTAAAAATCAGTTCCCAAAGAAACTGGTAGCTATGGTGAGACCCAAAACAATCATCCAGCAAAAGAAAAAAATCTGTACAGCTTTGGCAAAGGCTGCATTGGCTTCCCCATCACACCAGTCCCCTTTCCTTCCATGTGTCATGGGGTTAAGTATGTGTTGCACCGTTTTAAACTCCTGACACAATATATGATCCTCTATATTAGGAAACTCTCATTTTATAAGGGTTCATCTAGGAAACTTGTCCAAATCTTGGCTTGAAGGAAAACCAAAAGGCAACCCCTGGCCCCCATGGCCTGGAGTTATATATCTCTAGCTTTGAAAGCTGCTACTAGTTCTACTAATATCCTTGAAAATATACTGGCCAATAAACACTGTTACAAGTTCTTCAGGGATTCCATCTTAAAATTATCTTCAAAAAGCAATATCCTAGAGAGGAAATCAAATTGATAAGTATTGAGTCAGGTATCTGGTGTGCCTGGATCATGTGCTTTTTGCAAATAGATGGGGTAGCATCATCAGCTCTGCTGGTCAATTTCCAATACAGAGAACAAGGCCAGCGCCTGTTATCTAGAACATCTGAAGAAGATGTGTTTGACTTAGACAAATCATACTATTATAATTCATTAAAAGTAAGGTAGCCGGCTGAAGAATTCAGATGTGGCTATCTCATGAAGAATTGAGTAGACTATGTTTGAAAGTTTGGGATTTTTCTCACATGCAATGGCAATTTCTTCAATAATTGCACAATGGAGTGGTGTTAAGCTTATCTTTAAAACTCTACTTGCTCAGGCTTGAGAGATTAGGAACAAGGTAGAGAAGAAAGGAGCAGGTAAATATTGATCAGTGAGGCCTGGACCAGGAGAGTGGGCAAATGGAAGTTATGCTGGTAGGAGCCTGTGGGATGGGAAGATAGAATTAAGGATGGACTTCATTTGTCTATCTGGCAAAATTTGGTGTAAGGAGACACAATTTACACAGAGCTTTTATCTATTTAAAAAGGTTTTATAAGGTACAAGGAAATGTAGTTTAAAGAATTATGACTTTGAAGGTAGTATAAGAGGACATAAAAAATTAGGCTGATCAAATGAATGAGGCCTGGGAGGAGGGTCAAACAGAGACAAAGTATCTGTCATAAAACATGAAAAGAACTATTATTTAAAGGGGAGGTGTTCATGTAATTGGGTTTAACGCCTTGCTTTTTCTTTGACTATTTGTGTTTATTGTATCGATTGTTCCTTGACTATTTGCACCTATTGTATTGCTACGCCTTCATCCTAGAACTGACCATAATACATTGCATGTAATCAAAATGATATAAATGCATAAAGGAGGAGGGGGTTGGGATAAGGGGTTCTAGGGAGGGGAAATGGGGAAAAGGGATGACATCTGTATTGTAAATAAATAAAATATCCAATAAAATTAAAAACAAAGAAAATTAAAATAAAATAAAATAAAATAAAATAAAATAAAGGGAAGGTATAAGAAGCTATCTCATTGACTGACTATCTTAGTTAATGTTTCCATCGCTTTGAAGAGAGTCCATAATCAAGGCAACTCTTACAAAGGATGTAATTTCATTGAGGCTGGCTTACAGTTTCTAAGGTTCAGTCCATTATCATAATGGCTGGAAGCATGACAGCCTGCAGGCAGACACAGTGCTGGAGAAGGAACTGACAGTTCTACGTCTTCATCGGAGGGCATCCTGTTCTGCAGACAGCTAGGAGGAGCACACTGGGTAGAGCTTGAGCCCTAGGAGTCCTCAAAGCCCACTACCACAGTGAAACATTTCCTGCAACAAGGCCACACCTATTCTAACAAGGGCACAGTTCCTAATTCTGTCATTACCTGTGGGCCATGCATTCAAACACATGCATCTATGGGGCCAAACCTGTTCAAACAACTACACTGAGAGAACAGCCAGCCAGGAAATACATATGAAGGAATCAAGGAATAAACAGAACAGCTGTGAGAAGGTATCCGAATGGAAGCAACGTAAGCCATTTCTGTGCAACTTGCCATATTATGAATGGATCATGTGATCAAAAATACACACAAAATGATAAACTCAGAAGAGGTAAACAATCCCAGATGTTTAAGGGGCAGTTCCATCAACCTTAAGAGAAATACCCCAGTGTTAAGGGAGCAGTGGAATGGAAGAGGGTCCAGGTCACCTAGTTCCCACACTGTGACTGCATGTTATTCAATACACACAAGTCATTTTCCTCGGTGAGAGTAAGTCACTGGTGCCTGTGGCTAAGGATATACTCTGTACTGCTAAATCTTGTCTGATCACTCTTGCCAATAATGAATCATCACACGTGTACTCTTTTGTGCTACACTGCATGCATGCCAAATTGAGTGCTTTCTGTTCCTTCTAATAAATCACAGGCAGGAAATACTTTGACTTCTATGTCTATGGAGGCCACAAATCCACATTAGGTATCTTATTTTACCATTTTTTATTTTTGAGGCAGTGTCTCACTCTGAACTTGGAACTCACTGATTTAGCTATACTAAGCCTCAGGGATCTCCTTGGTTACACGCTTGTATAGGTGCTAGGTATATAACTCAAGTCCTCGTGAGTATAAAGCAAGCATGGAACCAACTCCATCATCTCTAGAGTTCTCTGACTTTTGGACAACCAAAAGTTATAGAATAATTGGCAAGATGAATGAGTGATCATTTCTATTTATTCTGGTCACTAATGGAAATACTGACCAAATTTAGTCTGATTTAGTTCTCACTAAAATGTTATTTTAACAAGGTGTTAGAAATATTCCAGAATGGTTTGTGATTGTTGCTTTCATGGAGAGATTTACATATGAGTTGTGGACATGACACACACGCTTTTACAGATTTTTATAGCTCAGTTTCTTACTTCTACCCCTTATAGACAATAAAAATTATTAGCTTCTTTTTTTCAGAAAAGGGTTCGGGGATGAGAATTCAGGAGCCAGTCAAAGCAGGAAAAAAAAAAAAAAAAAAAAAGAAAAATCAAGCAGTTTGATGAAGGCATTTAATAATTCATTAATTCATATTGTCCTATAAAGTAAAACCATAGAACACAAACAAACCACTAAGAAATTATATGCTTTAAAAGAGTTACCCTTAACTTTTTATAGCTTTATTGATTATTACCCAAGTTTCAATATGTTTCAAATAATTAAATACTGCAAAGGGACATTAAAAATACAAACTAATTTACCAAAATAATTGTATTCTGAGTATTATGTACAATATAATACATTTTACATTACATATGGAGTTTTTATACATAAAGATGAGATTTGATTTATGGTTACTGGAAATCCAAACTAACTTTAAACAGAACATTTCTATGCATAAATACATAATTGCTCAGATGAGAAAATCAAAACCATACATGAGTGTGGTTATTAAAAACTAAAACTACCTCATATGATAATAACAGAAAATGAAATTTGCTTTTATTATTTTGAAAGTACCACATACAGATTAACTGTGGCCCAGTTCAATGTGTTTGACACTATCTGTGATCTAAACTAAAATATGTGCTCATTTCCAGAAAAAAATTTCCAGTTTGAGTTTTCTTTTAAAGGCTGTATTTTTTTTTTTTTTTTTAGTCATTAGAATGCCTCGTACATAGGCAAAGGCAGGTCAATTCTGGGTAAATAGTCAAGCCGCTAAGGGTGAAGTGCCTACCATAGTGCTATAGATATTTTACCATATATTCTGAAAAATAATCCCATTAAACTGTAGCTTTGCATGCTTCCCTATCCATAATTGTGAACCGAACGGTTATATACCAAGGCACAGAGCTTGAGAGAAACATATGCTGTAGAAAGTGGATACTAATGAGCATGTAACTGAGAGACTTTAGAGAAGAAGTGATGGAGACTGGGAGTTCACCCAGGAAGCATCATCACACATCCTACATTGTTTTCTAAGTGTGTCAGCTCCTTTGGCTTCTCTGACAGAACTGAGTCTAAGATACTTCCATAGGGGTATTAATACTATTCAACATTCATACTTGACTCCTCTCAAGCAAGAGAGCTGTGATTTTTAAGCATTGCTAGGTATTCTTCTAACTGGCCTGAAAGTTTGAAAAACAATGTCTTTGCTCTAACACACACACACACACACACACACACACACACACAAGCTTTCTAATTGCATGGTAACTGTGCAGACGGACCTCATTTGCCAACACTCTGCAGTAGTGACATCTTTTCAGAGTTGTACATAAGAATCTGCAAGAACAGCCACCAGGCCACCAGCCTAGTCCTCCAGCCATTCCCTTGCCATTTGCACAGTGTTTTCAGTACACCTTTTCTTCTATATCCTGCATTTTATCTGAGATAAACAGTAGACCAGCTGGAAGCCAGGAAACAAAATGGAGACATGCACAAAAGCCAAGCACATCATCCTACCATCGCTGAGAAATGAGATTCACACCTGAAGGCAAGTCTTACTGATTTTCTTCTTGTCCATGTTTAACTTGACTATAAAAGAAGTTCTCACCTAAGGTATCAAAATATATTCATATAAATGTATAGCATTTCTAATAAAAAAGTTAAAAAAGTCTAAACCCTTACTCTTGTATGTAATTAAATACTCTAGAATTCAGTAGGCGGGATCTGTTTTAGAGCAGCTTGAAAAGAAAAAAAAAAACTGTTGGCCGAACACAGTCTAGAAACTGGGTCCAGTTACATTTCAGCTCTACGATGTGATTTCTCAGCAACAGCGGCCCCGTCTTCCTCATCTTCCTCCTCCTCATACTGCTCCTGTCTTCCTTTGGGATGCGCCCCGTTGTGAACTCCTTGATCGTCACCATCATTATTCTTATCATCAGGCTAAAAGATAAAAGAAAAACAAAAGACTAAGTAGAGTTCGTAATTGATCATCTCTTTCATCAAAGGATGCAACGTCATTCATTTTGGAAGAATGAAAGATGTGAACAAAAGTTATCTCACTTCGGCATTGCCTGAGAGGTGCAGGGAATATATTGCTGGTCTCTGTCTGTGTGCGTGTGTGTGATTTATATGTGTAAATGCGACATTCCAGATCAGTATAGGCAAACACACACACTGATATATATAATACACACAGACATACAAACACACACACACATGTATCACATGCACACACATATATAGAGCTAGTACAATTACATACTCATGCACATGTGCAAGGAAATACACATACATTTTCACCATAGGTCTCTTCATTATGCTCCAATTCTCTTTTTTTCTCTTCAGTCAGATCTTCCTGAACCTAAAACAGACCACAAAGACTGAGCGCTGCTTTTCCACTTAAATACTTGTCACAAAATACTCTGATTTCTGCAATATTAATCCAGAATCGCACATCTTTACAAAGGGGAACTAAAATTAAAGTTGAAAAATGATGATCAAAATTTTGACTTATATGCCTCTGTAGAAATTATTGGCAGTTCCTGGCTGTGGAAGGAACAGGTGTCATTTTCTTCAGTGACGCAGCCACTGACAAGATGCCTTGGCTCTGGTAAATGACCTCCCACACATGCTTGGGCAGGAAACTCTAATTACACTCAGAGGGCCACACTCAAAAGGAAGACATGACAGTGGGAAGAAAACGTGTTGAAAGAAGTATCCCAGAAGGAAAGGAAGTTGAAGGAGGGATAAGGATGGGGAAGGGTAGTGGGGAGGAAAGTGATTAGAATTCATTATACAAATATATGAAACTGTCAAACAATAAGAAAATTGTTACCATCAATATGATTCTCAAGGAAAGACACCTGGATTTGAATTTCTTATTTGTTTGGATATGAATTAATTCTACAAAGTCAGAAGACAGAGATGCAGCTCTCTTTAAAACCTGTTGTCGTGCCTCTTCCAAATGGGAGAGGTCCAGAAATCTATGTGTCAGATAGGATGGAAGTCCTATAAAGACAAAACGGTCCATCTTAGGCTCTGTAGACATGGTCAGAACACTGTATTCAGTTTTATGCAACCCTGTATTCGGTGTTATGCCTGCATGTACGGCTTCAGGCCAGAAGAGGGCACCAGATTCCATTATAGATGGTTGTGAGTCAGCATGTGGTTGCTAGGACCTAAACTCAGAACATCTGAAAGAGCAGAAGAAACCCAGAGGAGCTTGAGGAGACTTGTGGAAGAGGGATCAGGGACACCACAAGAAGCCCTTATAGAGTCAACTAACTTAGGCCCATGGGGGCTCACAGAGACTAAACCATCAACCAAAGAACATGCAGGGGCGGGACCTAACCCTGGTACATATTTGTAGCAGATGTCCAGCTGAGTTGTTCTGGGAACTACAGAACTGAAGAAATAGGAGGACATGAAAAGAGTAGTCAAGGTGAGTGGAAGTTGAAAGTGAGCGTATAGAAAGGCAGGCCACTGGCCTGTTTCCATCTTGTCCGCATACCCCCTGGACAGGTTTGCCATGATGACACAGCAAGGCTGTCCTTAGTCAATGACTGCAGATGGTCAGGCCCATCACTCCATGGGAAGGGTCCCCCACTTCTCTTCATGTAGTGACATAATTTATAATGACTATGTCTTGTTTGTTCATTTGTTTGATTTTGTTTTTTATCAAGACTGAGTCTGTCTCTATAGCCCTGACTACCCTGGAACTTGCTCAGTAGAAAAGTCTGGCCTCAAACTCACAGAGATTTACCTACCTCTGCCAACTGAGAGCTGGGATTAAAGATGTCACTCTATCACATCCCAGTTATGACTGTGTCTTAAGTCAATTGTTATATTTAAGGGATACAACATGGTAAGTTTCTGTTTCTATCATTTTTCCATATTAATTTCCACCAAGAACTCTCCCACATTAACGCTACACTTTTCAATTCTTAAAAAACTTAACAATGTAAACCTAATGCCAGGCCTGGGTAAGATGTAAGTAAAGCTCAAGAATAAACTATAAATTATGTGATTCTGAAAAAAATGTAACTGACCTCTCTGAAACTCAAATTTCTTATGCATAAAATAAAAGTGTTGAATAGAAGGTCCATGGCCCTTGGTGTTTATGTATGTGTTGGGGGAGGAGTTGTCTGAGAGTTGTGGATCCTATTAAGCCATTTGGTGAGAAAATGTTTAGCAAATGGGCAGAACTACTCACACATGTTCAAGAGTTCAAGAGGTCACACTGCAAAGTCTATCCCCCACTGCTTTCCCTAGGACTAGCTATCTAAACAGAGATTCCCAAAACACCATTATCCACTTGGTAAAAGGGCCCTAATTTCTAGGACACTTGAAAGATAATTTCCACCAGGGAAGCTTTGGTTTATGTATTTGTATTTTTCATAACCTTCTCATGGTGATTCTTGGTCAGAGCTGAGACAGGACACTATTCCGGGAGTACAATGGATGCTAGTTAAACATGTCTGGCTCGGGAGATAACAACCTTCCTAAGAATGTTTTTCCCTTTCTCTACTCATTGGATCTATTGTGGAAATTTTAGCTTATGTCCCAGTTGTCATTTTAATTATAGTTGGGCACTGATGATTTAAATGGGTCTTTCATTTATGGAATCAAAAAATGATATTCCATAATATTCTAGCCATAAAGACAATAGACTCTTACACATATAACAGTAATGTATTCATCACGTTTGAGGCAAAAGCAACACAAGCTCATCTTAATTACATTACTAAATAAGAACAGATGATATTGTGTTTCTGAGCTATATAATATTCTTAAGCTGATAGCCACAGGCCAAAAGTTCACCTTAGACTATTTACATCTTCCATAACAGCCTGCCTTAATATCCCACTAAAGCCGGCACCAAGCTCCACTGAACACATCCCAGTGCCACTACTTTTCATTTGTAGTCCTGAAATCAGTGCTTTTGAAGTTGGAGAAAATAACCTTGTGTCTGAATTTAGTGTTGGCTCACCATCTTGTGCTATCATAGGTAGTAAAGTTTTACATCATATGAGAGAATCTGTGACCTAGCTAGGAACCAGGAGGCATCACCTTCAGAAGCTAAGCATGGAAGGATCCAGAGGTTGTGGAATGTGACAGTCAAAGGCCTTTAGCAATGGCTGACCCTCAAGGTCTAAGAGCTGTGCCCATTTCAAAGCTGCCCTTCCTTCTCCCTTCTCCCTTCTCCCCTTGTTCCTTCCTAGCAGGGCTTCATATCCCTGGATGGGTTGAAATTCACTGTGTGGCTAAGAACAATCTTGAACTTCTGATTCTCCTGCCTCTATTCCCAAAGTGCTGGGTCTATAAGTGTGCATCACCACACCTAGCTTACATGTTGCTTGGGAGAGAACTATAAGCTTCCTATTTGCTGGCCAAGAGCTCTACCAACCGAGCCACACCCTTAGCCCTGGAAAAGATTCTTGACATGTTGGTCATGTGACTAGAACACATTGGGTGTCATGTGTGTTCTCCTCTGGCTACAGAAGGTGTGCCAGTAGCCTTTTACTTCTCTCTGAGAATACTCTTATTAATCTGCTTCTTTTGTTGTACTAGAGTTAGGAAAGTATGCAAATTGTTCATGAAGTCATTTAAACTATTTTCAACATTTAAATACTTTAAAATACCTAACACTTATTGTTATGTAATAATGTCTCTTCACTCAAAAGTAGATAAAACATCTAGAATGCTAACAATATGAGAGAAATATTAAAGTAAGTATTTTTTACCCTAAAAACAGTAAGGAAATAAACAAGGAGGGCTCATCATTTTTGTGTCTTAGAAAGATAACATGGCTGGGATAAAAATGTTAGTGAAAAGCTGGGGGGCGGGTAGCATAGTCAGTGAAGTGTTTGCTGAATAAGCAACTGGAGCACAAGCCAATCTTCAGAGCCTATGTAAAAAAAGCCTCCCTGGTGGCATGCACATAATCACAGAAGCCTGGGGCTTTCTGGATAGACAACATGCCTACTTAATGAATGCCAGGCCAAATGGCAGACCTTATTTTTGAAAACAAAGGTGGTTGTCCCCGGAGAGAGAGGGATGACATGCAAAACTGGCCCCTGGCCACCACACTCATGGGAATACATGTAAATGTGTACCTGTATCACATACGTGTTCTCACTCATCAGAATATACACATGTACACACACCCCCCACACACAAACACACATACTCACTCAAACACATGCACATACAAGCTCTCTCCCCCTGTCCTCCCACTCTTTCTCCTCTCCCTTCCTTTGCTTCCCATTCTCAAGCCAGGAAGTCTGATGATTGCAGCTCTGACAGATGTAAGGCAGATAGGATACAATTCTCAAGAACTAAATACTAATACCAATACAACTGAGTGTTGTCTTGGAGGGAAGGAAACTGAGGGTTGTTTTAAGTCTATAGCCCAGCAGCTATAGAGCAGCTGGAACACCCAGAATAAGAATAGAAGATGGGGATGAAGCCACTTCAGAATTTCACTGCTTTTGTAGTCCCCAATGCTGCCCAACCACATACACTAAAACAATGGATCCATGCTTTTGAACTAAACGAATCTCTTGCTGTAGGCTGCTCAGTACCTCATCTCTGTTTACTAATGCTTGAAAGAAATGTGACATCTACTCTTCTTCTTATATAGAAGTCTGGTAACACTGGAAAGGACTAGCAGATTCAAAACAGCAAGCGATGCTCAGTGGACAGAGAGCTACTTAAGGGAAAGAAAAGCTTTATGGAGAATTTCAGGAAACGGTGTGTGTGTGGTGTGTTAATCCAGAGTTAATGCAACGGGGATTTAGAAAGTATAGACAATGACCTTCTATAAGATTTCAAGGAAGGGCATAGGACTTTGTGCAACAAGCCAGCGCTATAATCCAGACAAGCCCAAGGAGAGAAATATTGAGCACAAGGGAGGGGAAGGATGCCCTCTGGGAGAAGGATGCAGTGGAACAGCATAAGCCTCTGCCTGGTTGCATGCTCTTGCTTGTATTTCTTGTCCCTCCATCCCTGTCTCTCCTATCTCGGGATCGCTCTCCTTTACCTTAACTGATCATACCACAGAGCTGAGAAGGATTCAGCAAATACTGATTAAACTTTTATGTTTACCCTTCTGAATTTTTAAAAGGAAGTCAAGGTGAACCCTTTCTCTCTTAATCCCTCAAGGCTGACATCCCCTCCCCATTGGACATAAAGAAACAAAGGACTATTAGTCTAGACACCCTGTTACAGGAACAGTCCTGATGAATCGATCTCTCTAGCAAATGTCTTAATATTCAAGGCTGCTCCTTTCTCAATACTCTTTCTGAAAAGACAATTTCTGGGTCTTCATGAAGACAAACAGCAGGAGGGGAAATGTGACAGAATGCTAAGCTCAAGCCTGTTTCATAGACTAGGACTGCGGTCATAAACAGTGGCGTGCTTTTCTCTTTTCTTGGAAAAAGCACAAGTTTTAGCACTGGCTCTAAAAAGCTGACAGAGGCAGGAAGAATGAGGCAGAGACCCGGGAAGGCAGCTGAGAGTGCTGGAGCAGAGCACTTGCTCTCTTCATGGGGGCCTGGCTTTCGGTGGTCGTATGTGTACTTTCCTATCTACCCTTTCCTTCAGGGAGAAGGCTGTGTGTTTGCAAGATACTGATTATGAAGTGGCTCTCAGGGCTTTAACTTGGGAAATACTGACTTATCTACAAAGAGAGTAAATGTGGGGTTTTGACCTGATCTCAACCACACTCCCTGTGGTAGTTTGAATAAAAATGGCCACTATAGGCTAATAGGGAGTGGCACTATATAAAAGGATGAAGACATGTAGCCATTCTGGAGTAAGTGTGGCATTATTGGAGGAAGACTGTTCCTAGCCATATGTAGGCTTTGAGGCTACAGAAGCTCAAACCAGACCTAGTGGCTCACTCTCTCTTCCTGTTGCCTTCAGATCCAGATGTAGAACTCTGCTGCCTCTCTAGCACTACGTCTGCCTGCATGCTGCTATGCTTCTTGCTCTGAATAATGGATTAAACTTCAGAACCATAAACCAGCCCCAGTTAAATGTTTTCCTCTGTAAGAGTTGCTGTGGTCATTGAGTCTCTTCACAGAAATAAAATGCTAACAAAGACATGCCCAGTTATAGGAGTTCACTCAAGAGACACCTGCTCTCACACACTGAACTTACCAGCTCTCTAATCACCAGAATGAGATACTGCGATAGGTTCAGTATAAGATTCATTAGTGATAATATGCCAAAAGTTTACAATGGAAAGACAATTAAAATTGAATGTTAAAATTTAGATCTAAATGTATTTTGTTCAAATGAATCCCGGTCCTTTCCATATTTTACCTGTCCTTTTTTTTTTTTTTTTTTTTTTTTTCTTTTGGTGGAGAAGGTGTGCTGGGGACTGAACTCAAGGCCTCTCACTTGCCAGGTGACTCTCATTATTAAGGTCAATTAAGATGTTGCATTCATATGAGGAACGAGGTCAGAATGAAAGACTGATCTCTAGAAATATTTGCAGTGAGTTAGAGGGATTACAGTTCACTCCTTGGGGTATAGAGGAAACTGAGTCAGCAACACAGCTACTCTGGCAAGGAATCACAACCAAAGACCTAGGTTTGTGTGATCTGGCTGGAATGTAGACATGCCACACCATCTTTAATTCTTCTGGCTGGAATACAGATATACCAGACGATTAGATTAAATTGTCACCCCTAGCATACATCCTTAAGGTAAAATGAGTTTATAAAAAGATGCAGCCATGTTGGAAAGTGATGCCTAACTGAGGGTCAGAGAGACAAAACAGAGAAAGAGTCAGATAGAGAATGCACCCAACTGTCAGGAAAAATGGTATTTAAGAGCAATGCTGGGAGAGAGATTTCAAGTGTATCTGGAGTTAAGTCAGTTGGGAGTCAGTACAGTGCAGCACAGTTGGGTTTGTTCCTGAGCTCATGCAGGTCAGCAGAAGCAGTTGAAGCCAGAGAATAAGAGGAAGCCAGACGATTAGATTAAATTGTCACCTTTAGTTTGAAGCCAAGCAGAGAAATTTAGTCAGAAGCTGAGAGAAGCCAATTTGTATCGGTCAGCTTGGAGAGGAGTTTGAGCCAGAAGAGCTAAGTTGAACCAGCTAGCCAGCTTTCAGAAAGAACTAGAAAGGGTATGTTTATTCAACAATAGGCCTCCAAGATAACAATTACATCAGGATAATAAAAGTTACTTTCACAGTGGGCTATCTCTGATAGACATGGGCAAGGTTCCACAGACAAAGGTCTAGGGATCAGTCTATACTCCCTGGACAGCGCAGAGCCTTGTTCTCTCTTCGATGTGAGAAAAAGCATATGTGGATACTCTCAGAAAGATCATATGAACGTCCATCTGCCACAGGTCTTCCCGATTCCAAATTTGTGGTCATTTAAAATTACTCTGGTTTATCTTCTAAGTCTTTCAAATGCCATGATCCATATAGTCTTCAAGCTCCCACCCCTTTCTCATTCCATTTAAGTCAGAATGTCAAAGCCCACAGAACTGAGATTTGTTTGAGGGTAGCATGCCCAGTGTGCCCTGTCCCATGCATCTAATCTTATACCTCTTCCTCTCCTTCTTCCTGGTACTGCTCATCAACATTATCCTCCTGCTGGTCTGGATTCCCTGCCATCTGTTGAAACAAGGAGAGGCTCATATTACCTTACAGAATCATCACACAGGATGCTGGGTCAAAGAATGAGCATATCTCGATGAAAAGTGCACTTGCAAATACACCAGTAGCCAGAAAGTAATAAATGTTCATTTCTCAAATGTGGAGTGTGGGTCATCCCTTTCCTGGCTCTGGGATTACAAGCAGAGCATCTCACACAAGGGTCCAAGACTTGCTGATGTGGCAAATCTTCTCTAACTCACATAAATGCTTACCTTCCCCATAAACTAGGCATTTCCTAAAAGGCTCAGGCTGAACCCACTCTTCATGCCAGGCATTATCTTACCACCAAGTGCTCATCCATTTCTACATTCCCTCGCTTCGCTTCACTTTGTTTTTGCTCTTCACTTTCCTCTGGCAAATTTTCTTCTCTCACTTGCTCGGCTTCCTCAAATTCATCTTCACCTTGATTGTTAGGGTCATCTGCTGGGTTTATATCCTCCGCAGCGGCCCTCTGCAAAATGTTCATAAAAAGCATCCACCACTTCAAAACCGAGGCTCCAGTTTAATTTCCCCAGAAAGGTCAGACACTGGTCGAAAATGAATTTGCCCTTCATGGGACTGTTCAGATCAATCTTACCAGAGACTTGCAAAGATGGCACTCATGCTTTGTCAGTGTTTCAGGAAGCAGATCGATTGAGGAAGCACACACAGTACTTCCTTTGTGCAAGTGATTCCACAAAATGCTAGCAGTAAGTAATGTAAACATTAGCACGTAGCCAACAGTGGTAAGAGAAGTCAGAGGGGCAAATGGAAAAAAAAAAAATCAGTAATAATCAAAATGAGAGAGTTAGATGGGCAAATAACTCCTTTTTTTCTGATATGCTGACTTTCACACAACTTCCCTTTTGGAGAAATTTCAAGAGAAATGTGTGTGTTGGTTGCAAGTGTGTGCACTTCCATATGTGTGTGTGTGTGTGTGTGTGTGTGTGTGTGTGTGTGTGTGTGTACATATATACATACACCTGCCTGGAAGTGCACCAACTTCAGGTGTCACTCCTTAGAAACAGTTGGCACTGTATTTTTAGATAGGATATCATACAATGAGACACGAGGCCCATCCATTAAGCTAAATTGGCTTGTTATCAAACCCTGGGCATTCAGTTACCAGCTCCCCCGCACCAGGCTTACAAGCAGGCGCTACCACATCTGACTTTATATGTGAGTGCTGGAGACTGAGCATGTTCGTGCTTGTGTAGCGAGCACTTGACTACTTGATTCATCTCTGCAGCACCCCAAAAGAAATTCTTCACATGTAAATAGGCAGAGAGTAGTTGATGGAAAAGAAAGCCTATATGCTACAGGAAACAGTCCTTCTGTAGCATAGCCAAATTTTTTATCAACTAGGGCTACTGTGAAGAAATGTAATATTGCAATAGAAGGGGATAGGAAAAAAATCAGACAATACATCACCAAACATATTTCCACGGGAGTTCTCAGTAATTATGTTGGCTTCACAATTACTTCAGTTATCCATTTAAGCACCCAGGACACTGGCTAAATAACACCCATCCTCAAAAAGATCCTGAGATGGGCAGATATACCTCTGCTTCTTATGGGTGTCCCTAATCCTTTGGTAAGCCTTCAGACACCAATGGAAGTGGGAATTGCTCTCTGTGAGATTCGGAAGCCACAGAGGAGGAGTTAGTCTCTCAGCATTGGGTAGACAAGGGGCTCTTTCACTGGGCTACTTGACCATGGTCAAGAGCTCCCTGCAGTGTCAGATGGCTTATTACTGCACAGGCTTGGCCTGAAGCTTCAAGTGCAAATGACCCTGCTCTCAATATAAATGATAAGTCATCACCTTCACATCCAATTCCAATTACTCTACAATCTCTCGTTTTATAGGCTTTCTTGTATGAATTATTCATCATTTGTGCGAAGGATCAAGAAAAAAGTGTAACCCACTCTGAGCAGAAAAAAAATACTAAATATCATTTTTTTAAGTTCATAAAAATGCAAATGCTAGCCCCAACACCAACCAAGCAACAATTGAAGGGGGGACGTTACAGGAAAAAGAAATGTTTCATCAAATAAAATAGTGAATACAGAATTGAATTGGAGGTAACACACACTAAAGAAGACAGGTAAAATGCTTTCAGTCTTTTCCAGTGCACTGAATACAATGAACAAAAAGATGTCAGGAGAGTTAAGAATATTATAAGGCAGGGAGTAGATCAGACCCATCCTGCTGCACTGGCGGCCTTCATTTCCTCTTATACATTTGTAGGCTTTTCTGCACTAGCTTTCTTGTTCTCAAGGGACAGTTCTCATTCCCTCATATGTTCCTCCTTCCATTATTGGAAATAGTTCAGAGCTAGGTTCCCAGCTGCATATTTTCCTAAAGGTTATTGCAGAGAGGGAAAAAAAGGCATTCTACAAGTTAAGTAGAAAAGCCATCAGCATCAAATCTCCATGTCACTACCAAAACATGCTGGCACCAATAATCAGAAGAATTTCAGGATCCACTTATTCAGAACTCAGGGACTGAGTGTCATCCGAACTCACCTATTGGTTTATTCACAGTGTATGATAGGAGAGCTAATGTAAATTGCAAACATCATCTACACAAAACACAAGACTGCATCCACTCCACAACTGCTTGCATTTCTCCTGCATACAGCTAAGGACCTAGACTGCCCAACCTGAAAGGTGAGGGTCTTGTTTTCTGTCAACGCAAAGACTATCCAGGCATCAACATAATTTCACTCTGAATTGTGCATACTATCTTGGCACCTGATGACCTCTTTTCAAACTTGCAGCCACACATCCGTATTCATTGTTATTGGGATGGTCACAAAGCATGGAACAATGTCATAGGACACACTTGACAACCCAACAGACCACACAACATGCTCAGCAAACATGAAGTCTCCTTTCCAATCCCCTTTCTAACCTCTTTGCTGCCTTGTCCCCTCCTCTTCATCTTTAAGAGTCACTGTATTTTTCAATACGTCTCAATTTTGTTCTTCTAAGCTAAAGTTTAATCAGTCTAAAAGATGCCAAAATTAAAGCTGTTTTTAATCCCGAGAACAACCTCCAGCCCATCTCCTCAAACCCCCACTGTAGAAAGCACAGCCCAGAATAATCATTGGAGAAACCAGAATTGTTAAGGACACAGGCCTGCTCTCTTCAATGGAAAGAAGAGTGGGATGCCTGGTCTGGAAAGCTGGAGGGATGTGGTCAAACAACGTGGTGTGGTGATCCTTTGCTGCTCTATAAGGAATCAGCCTCCACCTGAATTTCCCCCAAATCCTGAGAATTATTTAGGCCCTAATCATGGGCTTTGTCTTTCAGTGACTAGAACTCATCCTTAAGAAGACCCACGGGTTGGAATTCAGACCCAAGCCAAAGGCTGAGGTGTATATTTTATATACCAAAGTGGACACGGTCTCCAGGATCTCCCAGCATCCTTCAGTCTTGACCTGTTACAGGGCATGGCTGGCATATCCTGCCTCTACCCTGGAATTTCAGCCCAGGAGCTGAGTTCCCGACCCCTAGAAGCTCTTCCCTTTATCATCTATACATTTTGGTTTCTCCTTTCTTTCTTCCTCTGTCTACATTTTCTCTCTGTTATACGCACATGCTTTCTTTTGCCCCTCTCCTTTGTTCCCCTCCTCACGGCAACCTTCCTGGCCTGGTTGGGTGGAACCAGTGAGCCTGTCAGAGAGTATTTCCCAACAAGCCTGCCTTTATATACTTTAATTTGGCTTGGATTGCTGTATTCCACTGGTAGAGAATACTTATCAGTGTGTACTTTGCATCCTCCATCAACAGCACCTACCCCTATGCTTACTGCAAATCTTTCCTCTCTAGATCTGAGCCTTGAGCACTGTTTCCCAGTCAATAGAACGAATTCTTATGATAAGGGTCTCAGCTCCTTTGCTCTAGCCCTGTATTATGCAAGGGAATTTCAATGTAGCCATCCCTGAAGCTTGGTTATGAGAACTGTCAAACTGGAGACTCCGCAGCCTCCACACCAAAGTTCTACTGTGTTAAAATGTATAAGAACTCTCTAGAAGGTATGATCTAGTTTGACTGACCGAGGCTGACAGTGCCATGCTTCACTCTCACTTCTTAGTGGCTGTTTCCTTGCAAGGTATGATTCCTGCAGGAACTCTGCCATCCATCCCCAATACCCCACCTCATGGTTTGCAGTTCAACGCTTCCGATTTGTTCCTGCATGGTTACACAAGATTCACTCTTTTGTCTGATGAGAAAGCACATTTGGAGCTAAAAGCTTTAGTCAGACACATGTTCTCTTTTTCTTCCTGCCTGCCTTGTGAGTTACTAAGTTTTGGGACCAGAGGAGGATACTTACATCTGCTTCAGCTTCAGGGTCGCCTTCTTGGTGTCCTGGTTCATGAAGTTCCTGTCTGATGTCTCCTTCAGCTTCATCCTGGCGTTGGTTATCTCTTTCATAGGCTAACAAAGCAAAGGAATCAAAATGAGCCCTGTGTAGATTGGGCAGGATTTTTCTTCTTGAAAAGCAGCTTATAGTGTGTCTATCTCATCTCCATCTCCAGTACTGGCACATCTTTGTTTTCGGTTTTGTTTTGTTTTCTGAACCGTTCTGTCCATTTTATGCATTGCAAATGGATGGGTAAATATACCATTATATTCCTGTTAAGGAATATTTATAGCAGAGGCTGGCTTTTCTCCACCAGATATTAAAACAATAATCAAAACTTGCATAATAAAAGAAATTTGACATAACTAATTTTTTTGATGTTGAATGTCAGGCGAAAATAGGGTTTTCCAAGATTAGGACATTTCATTTCAAAAGGGACAAGTACAACTGTGAACTCAGAATCAGACAGACTGCTGTCAGAAATCACACCCTTATATCGCTTAGCAAGGGTTTACTTGCTAGCCTTTGAGGGGGAAAAAGTAGTCAGATTAACAGAATTATAAGAGCTCACAACAACTGTAATCCTTCAAAAAGTAAGGTATAAGATAGAAGGTTAAATATATAGAGACTTATTTAGTTTGGAGACAATAAAGAAGAGGGAGCCTTCTGGCAAGCTCCAAGTGCTCAGAGGGACTTATTAAACACGAAGGGAGCAAATAGCTCTTAGTCTTACGAACAACAAGTAGAAGAAGTTAAAGTGACCCATGGGGGACATAAATGCAACAATTTCCTGACTCTTAGGGTGATAAAATACCACAACAGGCTGCCGATGGAGCGTGCACATTTGCTTTTCTTTAAGATACTTTCTAGAAAAATCAAACACTCCTAAGACTCGGTGGTACCAAGGAGAGTTCACTTCAGCTCCAGCTCCACAGAAAGTGGCATTTGACAAATTTCATACTAGATGTTTGCCATATATATATATGTAAACAAGAGTATGGAATTTCTAGGCTAAGTAGAAAACAGGAAAATTTCCTAAGAATAGCAATCCTAAGATTGTCTGTCAGGAGTAACTGCTAAGTACACAAAGAGATTTGACAGAGGGGACAATGATGTTGGAAAGAGTCACCACCTTGGCCAGGTTTCAGTGGTGGTATATATTTTTGCTAGCACTCACAGCAAGTGTGGCTAGAGTATTAGCAAGAGTCACAGCTGTCCTCTGCCTTTACGCAGGGACACAATTGGCCTGCTGGAGCTACGGAATGTGCTCCTTGCTATGGGTGATATGACCAAGTAGGTTGACTGAAGAGCCATCATCTAAGGAGTCTTACCACCTCCCTCTTCTTCAGGGATCCCCTGGTCCTCAGCTCCCTGTGCGATGTCACTGTCCACAGCATTGTAATGAGCTTGCTGCCTGCCAGGGACCCAAATTTGGAGATAAAAATCAGCAGGCACAGTTTGACCACGGTCATTTATCTTTCAAGACAGGGCTAAATAAAGATTTCAACTTTCAGAATAAGCCATAACTTGTTTCTGAGATTTAGACACATAATAACGCGTAATAGATATGTTTTCAAAGCCCGCCTTTAAAAAGTAAATGGTCATTTCCTGATGAAATAAAGTTGGAACCGAGGATGCTAGGGTATTTCAAGACTGCTTGCTTTTATTTTGCAGGAGTGCACAATGTGTGTGCATGCAAGCTTTGTGAGGGGTGCACCAACATGGAGCAGCACAGGCCACGGGGTTGGAAGGCAACCTTGCATGTTCTCTTTGCCTTCAACCTTGTTTGACTCAGAGCCTAACTTTTGTTGTTTGCTGTTACGTACTCCATGCTGATTGGCTGAAAATGTCCAGAGATTCTCCTTGTCTCCATCTCCCATCCTGATGAACTAGCCCAGAAATAGACTGTATGCCACTGAACTTAGATTTACATAGATTCTGGGGATTTGAACACAGGTCTTAATGTTTGTGTGGTAAGCCCTTTATTACCAAGTCCTCTTTTCAACTGATAACTATCATGATTAGGCAAGAAAAAAATGCTTAAAATTAAGTATTTAGTATTTATTTCCCTAATATTTTTTCCTATCTTGTCTCCATGAGCCATAAAAACTCTTTTATGGCTCTCTCTTTTCTCTCTTGCCATATACTACATGTACACAATGCTGATTTGACAGCAGAGGAAGGACTGTCTACACCCACCAAAGGAAGGGGCAAGTTACCTTAGTTGCTCCTGATGCTGCTGTTGGCCCTCCTCATGGTCTGGCCGCCTCTGCTGTGCCAACTCTCTGTCCAGGAACTGCTGCTGCTGCTGCTGTCGTAGAAACTGTCCATGGAGCCTCTGTTGGTGCAAAGCTTCCTGATGTTCTCTCAGACGCTGGGCTTCCTCATCTCTCCTTGCTGCCAGCCTCTGCTGTTCCAACTGTTCCTCATATGGGGATCGAAAGTTTGTAGCTGCCTTGGTTAAATGCTCCACCTAGAAGAAGAGGGGTTCATGCTGAGCTAGAAGGGTTAGACCCTCCACATCCCCTTCATTTGCTTGTCGGGACAAATTCAGGAGGCAGGATAGGCTTGTCGACACTTTACATCAGGTAAGCGCCAATGGCACAGAAAGCCCAAGAACTTGCAATTTTCAGCTTTCTCTGAATGGATTTGGCCTTCTTCTGGACCTGTCAGCTGGAAGGCAGCCTTTCAGTGTGTTCCTGCTCCAATGCTACAGAGCACCAGAAAATAAATCAGTTCCAACCTTAATTAAAATTCAGGTTCTGAATTAAGCTGGTAACCCCACACTAACTGCACAATTTATGAGACCAAGGCTTTGTCTAGGAATAAATAGTTAAAGACCCAAGGATGTTAACTACAAAAATGTGTATGTCAGTCTCAGGCTAAAAAAAATGTCAAATTTCTGCTTACACTGGTGAGTAGAGGAGATGAGAGATAGAGACAAAGACAGAGAGAGGGAGAGGGAGAAAGAGAAAAACAGAAAGAGGAGAGAGAGAAATAGAAAGATAGAGACAGAGGGGGAAGAGGGAGAGGAAGACTCTGTGTGTGTGTGTGTGTGTGTGCGTGTGCGTGTGCAGTGTGTGTCTATTTGTGCTGTCCAGGTATGGGTCCTGAGTGAAACCTCAGTTGTCATTCCTTAGATAGTACTTATGGGTATTTGTTTTGGTTTTGATTTTCATTTGTTTGTTTAAGACAGAATCTCCTCAGTACCCAAGGGCATTGCTTGTATTTCACTGACTGAGCATCTCCACAGTCCCATTATATTATTATTATTATTATTATTATTATTATTATTATTATTATTATTATTATTTTGTTATTCTTTAAATGCCCTGTCAGAGAGAACTTCTATGAGCACCCATGCACCTCAGCTTGAGGGTGGCCATCCAGAAGGTGGGCTGCATTCTGTCCCTGCTGATTGTGCCAGTCCCGATCCTGCTCTTCTGGTGAAGGGTCGTGTTCTTCCTCTAGATGCTCTGCCTGTCCCACCTGCTCCATCTCCTCCTCTTCCAGTGCCTTTCTGTGCTCCTCTTCCACTTGACGCTCCTCTGGCTCTCTCGGTTCTACTTGATTCTGCTCTTCTAGAGCCTGAAATCCTGCACCTTTCTG
This sequence comes from Arvicanthis niloticus, assembly GCF_011762505.2. Lineage (NCBI taxonomy): Eukaryota > Metazoa > Chordata > Mammalia > Rodentia > Muridae > Arvicanthis > Arvicanthis niloticus. Next base: position 56,323,604 of record NC_047661.1, read on the forward strand.
CATGGCAGACAGAGGTTTTTCTTCCACTCTTCTAGGCACTGCTTCCTGGTTCTGCTGCGCCTAGTTATTTCAAGATAAGCACATCACAAGACATGACACTTTCCTATTTCAAAAGTGGTGGCATTATGCTTCTATTACCGCAAGTAAAGGGCTATGGCAAAATCCTGGCATCTAGAAATGTATACAGCTATGACTAACAAGGGAAGGTGGTGAGAGGGAGCTATTTCATTCTCACTGTGTCATCTCACCCCAAGACAGAAATAATCTAGGCAAAATTTTATCTCAGAGAATGCTCAGAGACCCGGAAACTGAAGCCTAGCAGTAACCACATATTAGGAAAACACTTTCCTCAAAGACAATCTGACTCCAGCTTTGCTTAGACTGGAAAGGAAATAAACAAGTAAAATATAATAAAAACTGGAAATCCTCAATCCTCATGCTTATGAACGCTGCCTCAAAGTCAGCTGTCTTCTTTTCAGCAGATATTTGAAAGGACTGGGATAAGGTTTGAGATTCATTGAAGAAGGGTGGGGTTGGTTTCTCATTAGCTTCATTTACCAGTAGGCAGAAAGGGCCTAGTTACTAATGGGCATCCATATTTGTGTAAACAGTTTCAGCTAAGCAAGACACAAAATATTCTTTGTTATGATATACCAATCTGTGCCAGCCAGTGTGCTTGTGAGTGTACAGACACACAACTGTATGTTGGGAGAGCATGTGGGAGCAGGTGGGAGCATGTGGGACCCTCAGGTGACATTTCTCAGGAGGCCTCCGTCTTCTAAATTGAGACACAGTCCATCATTAGGACTCCCAGGATCATGAGTTAGAATAGATTGGCTGGTCAGTGAGCCCCCAAAATCCCCGTTTCTGCTTTTCCAATACATGCCACATAAAATTTGGCTTTTTATATAGAATTAAATCAGTTTGTGGCAGGAATTTTACTGACTCAGCTTCCCAGCCCCCATCAAATATTAATGTATCTTGTTACATCTTTTTGTAAATCAAAGGCAGTCTGTCCGTTTATTATAATAAACATAATTCAATTATATATATTTTTCTAAGTATAACATATAATAAATTACAGTATAAACACTGTCAATACAGGAAACTAAAACAAAGAAAATGAGAACTTTTTTAGAAAATGTTTTCTGTAAGTTTGTTGAGTCATATCCATGTATTTCATAAATTTCTCACCTTTCTTTAATCCTTATTAGCTTGGAGGATGAAAATACTGCTAGAAAAATTTGTACTGCCTTGTCTCTTTTCTTCATGGAAAAAAGTTACATCTATGGTAAGATTAATATCTTACAAATGAGAAGCATAGATTACCACACTGTCAGCAAACTGAAACAGGAATTCCCCTTCTGAAGCTAGCAGTTATATAATTATCACTCTTGTTAAAGTTAAGAGTGTAAAGCATGAAGTGGGGAGAAAAGCTCTTTCTTAAATATTTGAGACCTTCTAGAAGTGTGTATTGGATGAAGTCCTTTGGCATATTTGCCATAAAACTACCTTGTAGAAATGTTTCCCTCAAGGGCTTTCAAACACCTGCCATTTATCCCCACTCTGTCCCTGTGAGGAAGGCTAGAGCAGATAACTTCTATCTCCCACTCACAGTTGGAGCAAACCAAGCTCTGAATCATTAGACAGTGAACCCAGTGAGCTGGATGTCAGATTAGCAGAGCATAGAATTAAATGACAGGCCGGCTCTCCTATCTTGCTGTTGAAATTGCTGGATATAAATTCCCACCAGAGAATTGGATTGTAAGAACCATGAACCTTGTTTTGAAGGAATGCTCTCTGTTCATGCTGAAAACATTCATGTTGCGAACTCTACTCATGTTGACTTCATTATCCCCATAAGATGTCCAGCCACTTGCAGACAAGACTTCTGAAACATTTACTGTAAGCCTGCTACAGCATGTATGTGGAGATCACAGGACAACTCTTTACCTTCCTCCATTTGGGTCCTGTGAACTGAACTCAGGACATTAATCTTGAGAGCAGGGACCTTCACCTGTTGAGCCATTTCACCAGCCCACACAAGGGACTTTGTAAGAACTAATAATAAACAAGGCCACACTGGTCAAGCACATCTTGATTTTCATGAAGAACAAGAATAAAGTGAATTGTGACCAGGTTACAAAGGCATTTTAGTATGATACTGGTGCGCTCTATATGAGACCAGAAATGTACCAAGTCCTATTAGATTAGCTTTAATATCAACGTGGGCTGCCACATAATATCATCATGGTCTTTAAAACCTCTTCACCTAGTCAAAGGAGAGAAAAATCATCTCAGCTTCAAATATTCAGATACCAGAGCATTTTAATACAAGTAAATTTACACGGATAGAGACAAAGTCAGAAAATTCTTTCCAAATAAATGCCACAGTTTTAATTATCAATGTGTTCCCCAGACTACCTGAATTGGTTAGAAATACAAATCTCCAGGCCAAATCTCAGATTAACCAAATTGGAAAGTGGAGCTGTATCTGAGAAGCCTGTACTTTAACATAGCCTACTGGCGATTCTCATGTTTAAGACCTTGTAAGAATCTGCTTGGTAGGAAACATGGGCAGTACAGAGGAGAGTTCTCTTCAGGAAAGCTCCATTGGGAACTTCACCTCCCAGGGATCCCCAGATCAAACCTCTCACCTGTGGGAGCTCTCCTGTCAGCTTCTCTCTTACACTGTCTCCTTGAGGAGGGTGAGTCCCATGGGGAAAGGTGACATTTTGCTGCTCAGCTGGGTCAGAATTTCGAAAGCTTGGAATCCTGTTCAGTGTGTCTTTCAGTTGTTTATATTCTGCAACTTGAGTCTACATGTAGATTGTACAGTTGGGAGAAAATTGTAGAATTTGAGAAAAGAGGAAAAAAGAGAATATTCATGGGTTAATTAGATGGGCTTTTAGGTTCACTGGATGACTAGGGAAAGCACTGCGCTTAAGTTTGTTAGCAAAGTTGCAGATTTCCCTCATGCATTAGCTCTGCCTCTTTGGACATGCTTGACCATTTCTGAGCACATGCAAATTAGAATCAGAATTAAGAGACTAAAAAAAAAATATCTAAGACATGTTAGTCTTCCAGGCTATGTGAGACAAAATAAAAACTTTGTCAACTATTCTATTATAAACATTATTATTGAAAAGCACCTATGCAATCAACGTTTTATCACATTAAAAACCTACTTGAAGACTTACATAATTATTCAAATTGAGACCCATTAACAGTAAGTATGTCCTGAGTTATGGACTATCTATCTATCTATCTATCTATCTATCTATCTATCTATCTATGCTCACCTTCTTCTCCTTAGGTGATTTATGCTCAAATATGGTTCATACTGTGATCTGGGGTAGCAGAGAGCAGTGATAAAGGGAGAAATGAAACTGGGTTTTTATTCATCAACTCTGAATGTCCTTTGGGCTTAAAGCAACAAAGACAGCATATGAGTTTAGGACTTGTACAGACAGATGCATGGGTATATATTTGATGTGGGAGATGTGGGAGTGTGTCATTTCTTTTTTTTTTTTTTTTTAACAAGAAACTAGAAAGGTAGAAAATACACCAATAACTTTAACAAAATCAGTATACACATTTCATGTACACTATCACTCTTATTCTAAAACCAGAATTATTATGTAAATAAACACTTACATAGAACCTCTGGACTTCCATGCCTGGAGAGACACGTACTTTTTTTTTTTTTATCTCTTCTTCTTTTTTAATATGTGAGTGTATGTATGTGGTGTTGTGTCCACATATGATATGTATACAGAGTATGTGCACATGTGTGCATGTTCATGTGTGTACATACATGTAGAAGCCCAAGGTCTACATCAACTGCCTTTTTTCTATCATTGTTCATCTTTATTTTTTTTTAAGGCAAGGCCTCTCATCAATCAGTGACTCAGCTAGGATGGCTGGCCGAGGAACTCAAGGATCTACCTGTCTTGTCTCTAACCCCCTCACTGTTGGGATTATAAGCATATGCTTCCATATCTGACCTTTCTGTGGGGATTGGATATCCAGACTCTGCATCTCATGATTCCATGGCAGGCACTATACTGACAGCCATCTCCCCAGCTCGGTTTCATCTCTTTTAGTTGTCAAAAATGAAGGTGTTAGCTGGCTAAATATGTATCAGAGCAGTACTTGCATACAGTTTGTATATAAATGGAACATGTTGCTAAAACATGCCTGTACTTCAGAAATTAGTCAGAGCGTTTGGTGGTCAACTTTGGAGCTCAAAAAGGGGAAAAAATGAAAACAAAAACCAAAAACAAAATCCACAAAACAAATGACAAGCACATATAGTCGTGTTCTTACATAGAGAGTTATATAAAACCCAATTCCATCTACTCTTTCTCTCTTCCTCTAAGGCAGTGGTTCTCAACCTGTGCATTGTGATGCCTTTGGGATGGAGAGAGGTCAGATAACCCTTTCACTGGGGTCAACTAGGTCCATCTTTATATTAGACATTTACACTACAAATCAAAACTGTAGCAAAACTACAACCCATTGTGGGTTCCAGAGGCCTTTCTTTCCTCTTCTACTGGATTCTGGGGATCAAAGTATGCTCGAAAGGCTCATGTGCCAAACATTTTACCCACTGAACCATCAGTAAGTCCAAGATTTGTTAACAAAGAATCTCATAAGAAGATTTTGCATAAGGTATCACCAGAAATAGCAATTTTTCCTCCCTTGGATATTTGGATAAAGTTGTGATATGATGTTATTTACTTAACGGGTGTATCCTTCAAAATTTATATATCTGAATTTAAATCACTTTTAACCAAAGATCAAAGGTTGGTGCATCTGGGTAGAATCCTCATGAATGAAGCTAGGACCTGGACAACAGAAAACCAGGGAGCATTCTTGGTCTCTTTCCACAACACAACAATACAAGAAGCCAGGAGTCACTAAGCCAGGTGAGACTCCTCACAGGAATGTAAATGTGGGCAGTGCAATCTAGGACTCCCAGCTTCTGGAACTGTGGCTGACTTGTTGTGTCTAGGCCACCAGTTAATGGTACTTTGTTAAATCAGCCCAAATGGATAGAAACATATGTCTCTAATCAGGGTAATTAAGGGATTCACTAATTATAGATTCACTAGTTATAGAATAAATATTAAAACCAAAAAAAAAAAAAACCCTCAAAAGGCAGACCTTTTATCACTCTCTTAATCAAAATACTTAAGGATACACAGCAGTTAAATATACTAAATAACTAAATAGAACACGATATATAGGTTCTTTGTGCCGGTTTATTATTTTTTTCTATTTTAAAATTCTTTCAGGGCTGGAGAAGAGAAACTAGGTGGATTCCTGGGGGTGATGGCATCAGGGAGTTCCAGACCAATAAGAGACTGTCTCAGGGTGGAGGATGTCCTGAGGGGTGACCCTTGCAGTTGACCTTCTGTCTTCTAATGACACAGATGGGCACACAGCCAGGCATACAATAATGACAGAAGCCGCAAAAGCTGCCTCAGTAGTACTGCTAATGTGCTACTTCAGACTTGGTTTGGGTCACTAAAGAAATGATTTTGATCCTAGTACTGCGTATTTGCAGAGTGTTGCTTATTGTAATATTTATGGCTATTGCAGCACAGTGCTCAAATCAGCTTACCATAGCTTATCATTTTACTGTGTGAACCTCACCTGAAATAACTCTTGGCAAACTGTAAGATTTGGAGTGCAACAGTGCTTAGAAACTGTCAGTTCATATACACGTAAAAAATCACTGTGGGCAAGAGAGAAATAGACAGACACCTGATGGACCAAAGACCCCAAGGAAGGGCAGTTCACAAGGCCCTATTCCTATCTGAGAAAGCTATGGGTGGTTGATGGCAGCCAGAAGGATAATCATGTTTCTCCATGATTGTGGCCACAGTTAGGTTTCCAGTGCTCCAGTTTATGGACCCACACCTGTGTCCATATAGGCAGTAAATTAGGTGTGGTGAGATAAAATGAAAAAGGAGAGGGGACATGAAGTTGGTAGGGGGATGGGTTAGGGGCTTAAGGAATTTGAGGTGGAAGTGCCGAGTGACTATCATCATATATTGCATATATTATGAAACCATCAAGAAGTAACTTAAAATATTAAAGAAAAATATAATGTTAAAATGCACTTAGAAAACTGCAAAGCCAATGAATTCTTTTTATAATGTAAGATAGACAGCCCAGTCCCCTAAATGCAAACAGAAGTCACTGAAAGAGATGCAAATAGATGGGAGCCCAATGCATTACAGCTTTTAATAATCTTCCGAATCCAAACCGAGTGAGTAAGCCAGGCAGTCCTACTTCTCTGGCTCTCCAGCTGTAAAATACACATCTGGATATCACCTTGCCAAGCTCTCTACAGCTTGGATTTGACTGTTTATTCATTTAACAGACATATACCAAGAGAATGGCTTATTCTAGGGCTATCCTATTCTCTGAACAAATGGAGATCATGACTCTTGATTTTCTTTTCCATTGACCCTTCTGCTTTTCTGTAGTATGAACAGCCCTATATAAACCTTATTCCAAAAGGAGTATGCGTACAGGCTGGGATACTGAGAATAAGGGAACGAGAGAAGACAAGTTCTGGGAATGATTTATTTAGGGAGTCAGCATCATAAAACCCTCCATCTACTTTACCAAGAGTTGACAGAGGCCAGAGAGATGCAGAAGACCAGCTTCACAGGTCACACTGTGAGTTAAGTATCAGAATGGTTCATGTAGGGCATAGCAGAGGCAGATACAGTCATGTATAAAAAGTAATGAAGAGTTTATTTAGTAGTCTCTTTGGTGACTTTGAAAAGCATGCATTTTCCCCAGGATTAGGAGTGCTGTCATAACTCTCTGAAGACTGTGTTGTCAGAACCGACATGCATGAAAGGATTCAGAAACAGTAAGCAGACTTCAAAAGGACCCAACAAAGGCTGCTCCCTCCTAACCTGCGCAGCAGCCAGTGCACTCTTGTGGTCTTCCAAAGTCACTACAAGCTGTTCATGCTCGGAGAGTAAATTCTTATGCTGTTGCTACACAAAAAAGAAGTTTACACGTTGAGCTAAATTAAAGTCACAGAACAAAACTCTTTGGTGTGGCCACCCAAATGTCATGTGCTCATTTGACGGAAGTGACAGCAGCATTTGTTAAGTTCAAAAATTCCTGGAGATAGGTATGATTCATGGAGGATTCTAAAATCTCTCAAAACTGCTGCCCTGCAACCTGGATAAACCTTTCACCAGTAGTTAGCCTCTGTAAGTAAAAAACCACCGAACAATGTAATTATCCATCAAAATAATGAGTTCCGTATTGATAGAAATATCCAGATGTCCCAGGACACCATTAGTTTATGATACCAAAGTGGTAAAATATCAAGTATACTCCAGGATGCAAAGCCCATGTCAGTGATGAGTCTGTAAAGTAGATCAATTAAGGAATCAATTTTTGAAAAGAAAAACTTTTATTTGTATTATTTTAATTGTGTGTGTGTGTCTGTGTGTGTGTGTTGGTCATGGGGTATGTATGTAAGTACAGTGTCTACAGAGGACCAACAAGGACATTAGATTCCCTGGAGTTGGAGTTACAGGTGGTTCTGAGCTATAGCACTAGGAGACAAATGTGATTTCTCTGCAGCAGCAGCAAGCACTCAGTCTCTCAGCCATCTCATCAGCTCCCAGGAATGACTTCTGAAGCCATTCTGCAAAGAAAAGGAGACAAACGCCCCAGAGCCAAATGTCTGATTCATCTTACCTTGACATCTTGAAGCTGTGTGTGAATGTCTTGGTGTGCTTTTCTTAGTTGTCTATTCTCTTCTCTCAAATTATATACAGTTTCTGTTTTACAAGAACAACCACACATAAATACTGAGAACTCTCTAGTCTTTATGCCATTATCTGAAACTTGAAAACTTTAAAGATGCACTTTGAACTTTAGCAGTAAAATATTCCAAGACAGCAAAAGACTATATTATATAGGCGCACAGTGTGGGTTCAAAGGCTAGTTGCCAAATGACCTGGATCATTGGCCTCTGGAAACAGTCTATGCATTTCACATTAAGTCAACATTTTAATTACACAGGTGTTGAAAATAAAACATTTCTGTTAATTAACTATCCCTTGGGATTGAATGTAATGGGCAGATGGTCTCACATTTGAGGATCTTCACAAATAAAAAGTAGTTATGAACAGAACAGACTTTATTTCTCATAGCATGAATAATTTTCACATTCCCTCAGAAAGTACTAGAGACAACAGAAACCCTACTTATCTCATGATAACCTCTAATTTTTTATTAGTCCTATCATTGAGTTCTTGGTTAATATCAATTTGACTCAGAGAAGGTCTTTTTTGAGTTAGACTATGAGAGTGTGGAGTCAGAGTGAAGTCCTAAAACCTCTTTTTCCTGTTCAGGTACCAGCATCCTCTTGCAAATTCTAGATCTATCTCTCTACTTTTAGAAGATCTATTATTACATGTGTGTTATATGTTAAATATTATTGAAACTTACAAACCTGGTGGTCTTTTGAAAACATGCCTATATAGTCTTTTCCATCTTTGAGTACTTACTTATCACCGTTTAAAAATGGATCTAATAATATCTGTTGGTATAAGGTCAATGAATGCATGGCAGTACATAATACAAGGGAACAAGTCCTGGCTTAGTGATTTTTATCATTGATTTTGGAAGAGGCTATGATTGGGAGAAAGAAACAGGGCATGATTAATACATGAGCTAGGACAGCAGGACTAAATCTGAACTACACCAGACAAATGGTTCCCATATAGCGATACCTCTGCAGAGGAGGCTCCATCTCTCCAGAGGAACTTAAGCACCAGAGAAAATCAGGCCCCTTTTCTCATCACACATGGTACAGTTTTACTTTTTTATTGTCCCCTTCTGGACTCCTGGGCACAGGATTAAGGATTGCACTTGAGGGAAAAATGTTAAGAAGAAAATAAGATCTGGCTTTCATGTCATTAACTCAGAAGTCGTAACAGGACACCACTGGTCAGCTACCAGGACCTTTTGTGTACTGTAAGCTCATGGGGCTTTTTTTTTTTTTTTTTTTTTTTTTAACAAAAACACTTGAAATATCTACCCTTAATGAGCTAGTTTTGGTTCTTTTTATTTGCAAAACAATTGGCAGTTGTTTCCATGAGTTCTCTGGGCTTCAGCCAGTAAGGTTTGCTCACCAGCCTGCAGATCTCTATATGCTAAGTAAAGCAAGGCAGCAGCCTGCCAGCCTCCAGGTTTGTGATCAGAATTCAGTAAAACTATCCAGCGGAAGGGTTTCACCTGGTCCAAATACATTGTAGAAACATGTCATTAGCTATTATATTTACAATGACGAAGAGAGTTATATAGGTTTCTGTGCTGTCAGCCTTCCTTAGGAGAGAAGGGGAGATATGGACACTTCTCTTTTACCACAGGAACTACCAAAAACTGCCTACACTCATGGCCCCTAGCCACCACCGCCCCTTCATCAATCACAAAATCCTTCAACTTTATTACATAAGTCTGTTATCTAGAGTCCTGCCTTACTTCCACTTCTGTGGCTGTGATTAAACACCCCAACAACAGCAGCTTGGGGGAGAGAAGGTTTGCTTTAGTCCACATTGTCAGGTCATAGCATATCCCTTTAGGGAAGTCACAGTGGCAGGTGCTGAGACACCTGATCACATAGCATCCATAGTAAAGACTCAGAAAAAGAAGGATACCTGTACTCAGCTCTCCTAACCACTTTCATTCAGTCTAGGACTCAAGTGATGAAATGATGCTGTCCACAATTAGGCTAACCCATCTCAACTAACCCAAATATGAAAAAACATCACAGGCATACTCACAGACCAACCTAAGCCAGACAATCCTTCATTGAGATCTTTTCAGGTGGGCTTAGATTGATTCGAGTTGATAATTAACAGAAATTACTATAGTAACACAATTATTCTAATAAAACATAAGCATGAACATGTAAAGCACCCATCATGATATCAAGGCACTTTCTATACTCCGGTGTTTCAGATCCCTTCAAGAAATTTCTTCCAAAAGTTCTTTCCTATAAGTATGATTTTTTTTTTGCTATTTCTTCTGTGTGTCCATCTGTGTGTACATGCGTGTGTGTTTCTATGTGTATACATGTAATTTCTTTTCTTACTGATGTCTAGTTCCCTAAAGCATCCTGTATTTCCACTTTTGTCCTGGGTATAAATTTCTGAGGTTGGAATACCCTGATAGTCAGAAATCATATATTTGTGTCTGATTTTTTATAATTCTGGTTTCATATATATTCTGGTTTTCATATATATAATTTTACTAAATATAAGTGTTGCTTTAACAATAATGAAAAAGGAGCTAGTTTAGAATTTAAGAGCACTTACTGCTCTTCCACAGGATCCTGGTTTAATGTCCAGCATCCACAAGGTAGCTCACAACCATCTCTTATTCCAGTTCTGGGGTATCTAATGCCCCTTTGGGGCCTCTACAGGATCAAAATATGCTTGTGGTACACAGACATATGTGTAGGAAAAACACCATTTACATAAAACAAAAATTAAAAGAGTAAAAACGAGTGGATTATGCATAAGGGATATTGCTATACAGTGTGATTATTAAAGTTTAAAGCACTTAATAATCTAAAGGCCTTACAGTAGGTCAGCACCATAGAGCTAGTGTGTGTTCCTGTTGGAATGGTGTACCAAGACATTTCCGGCCCTATCCAATACCTTTTAGCTTAGAAAGTTCTTGTTCTTTTTCTTGCTGAAGCTGCAGGTATCTCTGCTTGTGGTCATTGAATGTTCTACTGAAGTCTTCCCCTTGCTTGCGATGTTCCTCTTCCAGGTCACTGTGCTGTTTCCTCAGCTCCTCATGCTGACTCTGCAAAAGGAATATTTGAGCGGAAAACGTTCTCAAATCATACAAGTGTTTATTTCTTGACCGAGTGGCCTGTCTCTTATCAGAAGGTAAGAATGTATGGTAGAATAAGCTCAGTTCTTACGGCTGTGTTCTGTTTGTGTGTCCCTTTCATTACTTACTTTTCAACTGAGAAGTTGGAGATCAAGTTCAAATATAAATCTCTTGGTTTTAAACAGCAATAAGAGTAAGAAGCTAGCACAGGCTATGGAAAAGGGGGAAATCTGAGGCTATTTCTTTGTAGTCAAGTTACCATAGAAAGGAGGTAAAGATAAGAACAAATTTGACCTTGGCTATTTTGTGTATTTTCTCTAGTTAACAAGCAAGATCAGGGCTCCAGAGTACTCATGGGAGGTTCCAGGGTAACTCGAAGCTAAGCTACCTAAATCTAAAACTGCTCAAGACTCTCCATGGTATAGTATTTGCACATATCTATACCATGCTTTCAATCCTTTTGAGATTGCTTGTTCTTCCCAATTCATGATAAACGGTACATAAACCACTGGTGTTATGTTGACTCAATGTCAAAGAAATGATGGCAAGAAAAAGTCTGCTTATGTTCAATATGCACTCAATCGTCTTCTAAATAGAAATACTCAAAGGTAAGACCACTGACCACAAATGACCACTTTATTCAACATTTCTTTGATTTTTGGTTTCCTAATGACCCAGTTTGAGAGTGATTGCAGTATTGAAGAGGCTGAGGGGAGCATCTTGCCCTTGGGGAAAGTGATGGAATTGTTTCCAGAATTCATTTTTAGTTATTTGATTTCATATTAGAATTTTACAGCATCATTACAAATTAGTTAAATTCTACAGTCTCCAAATGCTTAGGTGGAGGGATGGTCTGCTTTAAGTACAATACTTCAGAAGATGGGAGAGGTTCTGGTATCAACAGGAGATGTGTGCCCTGCTGATGTGAAGGGATAGAAAGCAGAAAACTAACACCCAGGACTAATGTGGGGCCGCGACCATGGGAGGATTTGCACATGGTGCTGTACACTGTCAACTCTCTCAGGTTGACAGAATCAACAACTCTTAATTTCCATAGTTTTGCTCTTCCTTTGACATTTGAGAGTGAGTTTTTCCCAAGGCCCAAAGAAGGAAAATATTCAAATAATAAGTTGTGATCTTTGAGTAGCTAAAGGTACACCTCTCAGCCATTAGTAACACAGACAATGCTTTTGAGGTCTACACACTCCAGTCCGTGTAAAATAAAGGAAAAACCACTGTGAGAGACTAAGCAAACCATAAACTCTAAAGACATCAAAGAGAACTAATTTTAAAATGTAGGTAACCAGAGAGCCCAATTATTATATGAAAAAGTAGGTAATGCATTAACCACATCTTTGTAAAAAAAAAAAAATGAAATAATCATGCGAGGTTTTAAAACAGTTAACAATTTTTAGACAACTATGACAAAATATACCAAGTCACCTTCCTCTAGCCCTTCTTATTATGATAATAGTAAACATCATTAATCAGTTCAAATGTCACCTGCTCCCTGCTTCATTCATACAAGACACTTTAGGTTACTTACTTTCAGCATCTGATGTTGGACATTCAATGCACTGTATCTGCTATTGGAATCTTGCTGTAAGTAAAAGAAAACTAAATTAACAAAAGATAGCTGATCTGGCTCTTTTGCTGTGGACAGCTTCCTTCCCTAATAAAAGATTTTCATTTTTGCTTTTGTAAGCTAACATAAATTCTGTGTTAGAGAGAATATGTCTTTAGGGCCATTTCTTTTATTATTATTATTATTTTTTATTTAGCCCTACTGGAGATTGAACTCAGGGCCTTGCATAAACTAGGAAATCACTCAACCACTGAGCCACCCCCTAAGAAGTCCTATTTCTTACTTAATAGCAGAAACGAGGCTTTAATTTTCTCCTGGGTTCATAAGCTCTGAGAAATAAAAAGATTAGACATGGAATCATAAAAGGATAGGTTTACAGGATGCTTAGAAATAGTTTGGATTTCTTTCTCATAATCCAAAGAAGCCTAGAGGCCCAGACACTCAAGGAACTTCTGAAAGTCACTGTGTATGACTAATACAGGGTTTAGTGCGGGAGATACATCAATTAAGAGAAGACCTCACCAGTTTAGGCTGTCTTAAGGGAGGAATCAAAAGGCTACTCTTCCCTCAACTTCAGTGGGTATTCCCACAATCTTCATTGTACCACCACAGTAGGAAACCAGAACCAATTTAAGTATTTTACACAGCAGCAAAAGAAGAAATGCAGATTGAGCCCAAGCTGATGAGGGCCAAAGTCTCCCTTCTGATCCCACATTTTAGAACATCCCTGCGGTCTAAGGGAGCAGGTGTCCAGACAGCCCTCCTGGTTTCAACATCCCAGGTTGCTACTCCCTTCTCTAGGCTGACTTGGTTTTGCACGGCAGTCCCCGCTGTGCTGTGTTACCACACAGGGACACTCTTCTGTTTTCTTCTCATAGCTCATAAAATAAAATACACTTCTGGTTCATTATTTCATCTCCTGCCTTATTCTTTCTTTACTATTTTAGCTTATAAAGAAATTACACTATACAATACACAATCGTGTGCACCCATGTCTGGCTGGGGCTTTTAAAAGCAACTTAGAGTTGAAGGCTGAAAAAGTCTTTCAGGCAATTCAAAGAACTGACTTTTCTCAGCTTTGAAATGACTAAACACTAATGTTTTATTCAACTAACACTCATACATTTTTCTAGTGTAAGACAAAGACTGGCTTTTCTCCAGCCAATTTTAACTTTAAAATATTTTTAAATGGCAGCATCACTCATTCTGTCCATAATTCCTCCTTCAGGTTCCTGCAATATGAACTCTAAGACAGTTCTACTGATTGATAGCACATTGTAAGCAAACAGAAGTCTTACATGTCAGAGAAAAGAGATACCATGAGTAAATAAGAGAGGGAATAAAAATGAGCTTCCCTGCTGGTACACACAGTAGTACATACCTATAATCCCAGCACTACGGAAGGGAAGGCAGGAGGATCAGGAATTCAAAGTTATCCTCTACTACGCAATGATTTTATTGTCTTCTTGGATATCTGAGAGTCTATCTCAAAACACAATCCAGATCCAAATGCAACCAAACAAACCTCATGTGACACAGAGAAGCTACCTCAGTTTATCACAAGTCATCAGCAATGTGACAAGAAGAAAGATAAGTTTTAAATAAACAATACACACGTTTTCCTCTCTGTATTTTCTATAACAAAAATACATGTCCACCCTACAATGCTTGTGATAGAGTAAAATTTTTTGCAGTTATATTTTTTTCTCCCTCAAAGTTCACGAAACAAATTAAAAGCCAAAACAGAACCAAGCCTTACCCTTCCTTTGTTAAGTGTTTCTTGTGCTTCTAACTTATAAACAAGGAAATCTAGGAAAGATAAAAAAATAGAGAAAGTAAAGTGTGAGTTAATCCATTTAAAAACTTTTAAACGTCTCCAGGAATAAATGCTATATATTTTACTCAGGCTCATAAAAATTATTACAGTTTTTTTTTTTTCAAATCAACATACCTAGTGATTTATGTATATCATTTTACCTCTCGCAACTTTGGAAGACAGATGACAAAGCTTATAGTTTTGTACTTTCCCTGCTGTCTTGAAACCCTGCATCATCAGAATCTGTGGCAAGTGACTAATGGCACACTTACAATAATCTCTGTAAAATCTGCCTTTGAAACAGAGAAGGGGGTATGATGCTTCTGAGACAAGGGTGATTTATAGCTACCCACCAGAGGGCACACTAAATTCCTTCAGGAACTGAAAAGACAATCAAGCCCTCTAAGCCATCTTCAATGCTCTGAAAACTTTATTATCCACTAGATGGCTCTATAAAATCACTCTGCAGTGGAAGACCAGGCAAAGACAAGTCTTAAAGCATTTCTCCGAATGTTTAAGTCTGTTCAACCTATGAGTCAGGAGTGTATTGCATAGTACCCAGCACCCACCCCCACACTCACTAAAGGAGCCAAGGGTTTAAATTCCAAGATTCATTGCAAAACATGAGTAAGAACTAAGAATGGAGATAACTTCCTGTAGCTGGATACCAGAGTGTATGCTTTCTTCAAAGGCTCTGACAAAATTCAACAGCATTGCCTGTGTTAGGTGGGAGTTCTTAAGTGAACAGTTGTGCTAGTCAAATTTTTCATGAACATATAGTAACAGCTGCTTCATTCAAAAGATTCCAGGTAGTGGGTCGACTCATTAAGTGACAGACCTAAGGTGGAGTGTCATGTTCAAAACAATGCATGTTTTTCCAAACCCCAACCATCAACAGAGGTTTGCTGCATTAGTAATATAGCTATGTAATATTTAGAAGGGACATCATGTGTTAATTCTGATATAATTTGTATGATAATGTATATATGCCATGAAGGCTGCAGAAACAGGAGGGAAAGCTTCTAAACCCAATCTTGAACCTTTAATACAGACAGTTCTCTATAGGAAGGAAGGAAATGAAGACCTTTGAGTCATGACCTGGTGATGAAGCTCAAACATCTTCCACTTGCTATCTGAATTCCCAAAGGAAAAAAAAAGGGCTACTTCCCCATTAGCAAGACTATATAAAATGTCTGCAGTGGGCCTAAGACATTCATTGAGAGCTTTTTCTCTGCCCAGTTATACCACTGGCTTCAGGCAGATTTGAGAGGCAATTTAACAAACAAACAAACAAACAAAACAAAACAAAAAAACCCAAAAATCATCATACTTCAAGGGCATAATACATCAAAGAAGGGTAGGAGGAAGCATCAGGACACAAGTTCATATTGTCTTACCTTCCTTTGCTTTCTTGTGTTCAAGCCTTTCTTTTTGCAAAGATTTCTCTAATCTTGATCTATGTTCATATACAACTGGAAGAGAAAGAGTTAAATTTGTCAGGTAGCTAAAAGATCCAGAGTAAAATTCAAAGAAATTTTAAAAATATAAAACAGTATAGGGCTCACATCCAATTAAAATAAAGACCAAGTTTCACAGGTGGGGTAAAGAAAGCAGGTAGATCTATTCAAAGACCCAGATTTTGTGCAAACAATATGCACAAGAATACACATGTAATTAGGCATAATTCTGGGGTGACTCCCTAGCAAGTACTTACATGTCAGTCAGCTAGAAACTTTTTCCTCTGCTCCCTCTTAACCATGTATCTTTAGGAGGTCCACCATATCTCTTCCCAGGCAACTGTGTTTACTTGCATGACTTCAATTACAGGCCACAAAGCAGTTGCTCACGAATCCACATCTCCTGTTCTAATTTCCCTGGTAAGTACCAAAGAGTATTTCCTTCTCAATATCCCTTATCTGAAAAATCAGTGTGCTCTGCATTTCAACCCGTGTGAGCTAAGACAATTGCTATCGAAAGTGAGGCAGCATACCAGTAGAGTGTTGTAGCCAACTTGTAAAAGAAACACAAAGAAAGAGGAAAGAGAGACACCCCAAAGAATCTCTGAAAGAAAATGCTGACAGAGTCAGATTTACTAGCCATGATAGCATCAGTGTGTATTCCAGAAGATCTTCCTGCCTTCTCGGATTACTGATTATTGATACACTCTGAAGAAGTCAGGTATGTGGAAAATAGGGAGGAAGCTGGATGTGTGGAGTGAACAAGGAAACAGTGCTCGTGACAGCTCTCAATGACGCGAAGGGTGTACATCTGCAGCAAGCAGAAGCTGCAAGTGAGAGAAATTCACCTTGGTGTGAATGAAATATGATTTATTACACTAGACTATATCGGATACAATAATCAGCAAACCAATGCCATGTGTACAGGTATAAGCTATTGAAAAATTCAGGGGCATTTGATTTTGTTTCAATTCCAAGAGGAGCCTGAGAACCCAACAAATGTCTCTCGGACATTATCTGGGAACAGAAACCTCAGTGGCAGAGTGAGCAGGCTGTGAGGGCTGAGAAAGGGATAAATTCAATTTCAGATGTACCCTCCAACTCCTGTTCCCTCAGCATTATGTCAACTGTGATCTCATTGTCCAGCAAGCTAAGCCAATTCCGTGACTCCATGCTTTGATCAGACCCAAGCACCCCTTGGCTAATATAATTCCATCATCTTTGGTCAATAGCTGTCTATATACAACACAAGAACTGTCTTCACACAAATGGCTGCTGCCAAAGTTGTCAGGGTTCAGATAACTCCCCTCCTCTCTCTCCTGCTATGACCTGCTGCTGCTGCAGGGATTGCCTGCTTCCCCTTGGCTCTCAGTCACAGCTTCCTGTTACAAGTGACTGTTGCTCTCCTTCCTTTGTCGTCTAGATTGGTACTAAAAACCCCACCCTGAATCATTGCTGGAACGAGGCAGGAAGAGGTAAAGGTTATACTAGTAATTATGATATGATTATGGATATTGTTTATCCAGTGCTGATACTATTACCCCATTTCTTTTTACTTAAAACCTCCCCTTGAAGAGACCGCAAGTGAGCATTTTTTTTTTTCCCAGTTCATTAGAATCTGGAAGCCCATATTTCCATAATCATTCATAAGTATTAAAGACAAGAAAGATCAGGTAGAGTCTTTATGTCTTTTTAGAAAACATGATGATAACTGCCCCCCACACCCCATATACACACACACACACGCACATACGCACACGCACACGCGCGCGCACACACACAGTTATTTCACCATGCATTTCTCAGGCTTTTGAACTGGCGATCTATCTAATGGGTTTATTGTTTCCGTTGGAAGAAATATTGCTAATCAATCCTTGTCAGCTGTCTCTATTTTTCTATTTAAACTTTGAAGGGCATTAGTCAAGATGAACTCAAACTGCACAATGGCATACAATGGATATTCTCATAGCAACAAGCACATCTAGTTGGGGATAGACTGAAACCTGCCATTCATACTCTTTAATTTGATATAAGCTGGCACAGGAATGAGATTTGAAATGTAGAAACTCATGGAAAAGCAAAACAAAACAAAACAAAAAACCCAAACTAAAAAAAAAAAAACAAACAAACAAAAAAAAAAAACAAACCCTCTGTAATATTCATGTCCCAAGTTTGTTGAAAGAGGATGGACTATTTTCCATGCAGTAAAGAATGGAAAATGGCTCATTTCCATTTAAAACAAAACAAAAAAGGAAAGAAAAAGCTCATAGGGATTTAAAACAACTTTCGAGAGCTTTCTCCAACCATTTGGCATCTTAACACTGACTTTCATCTAAAAGTTACAAAAGAAATGCTATATGCATTCACTTCTGGGTGAAAGACTATTGTCAGAAGTTCAGAGCAAAACACTCCAACTCAAAACTGAGAAGCAACTCTTGTCAGGGCTGGAGAGAAAGTCCAGTGGTATGAGCTCTTGTTGCTCCTGCAGAGGACCCAGGCTTGGTCACCAGAACCCACAGAATGCTTCCCAGCCATCAGTAACTCCAGTTCCAGGGGATCAGCATGCCCTTTGCTGCCCTTCACTGGCTTGTAGTCCATCTACATACAGGCACAACAAAGCACTCAGACACACAAAATAGTTAAATTCTTTTAAAAGGTAACATTTAAAATCTTTCAGAAAGCATTACCAAATGGCTTTACTCCTTAAGCCAAGGGTGGGGATGTGGGCAATGCTGCTTTGGCAGGCCCAGCAATAGTCCATGATGTTTCCCCTCTTCAGATCTGACTACAATACACCATTTTACTTTTATTAAACAAGGGCTAACGCTTGGATGAGAGTCACATTGTTCGATTTGTAGGTTTGTCGTTAATCAAATTTTAAATCAACAAATTTGTAATTTCAAATTTTGTGTCTACAGCAAGCCACATATATAGTTAACAAATTTTAAAAAGAATATTTAATTCAAAGCAATACATATCGCTCAGAACAGAATGTTTTAAAAGGATCTTGGGTAACTGCAGAACTAAAATCGGGTATTCAGGATAATTTGTATGTGACTGTGTATTATACACATTCCTGTGGATGTGTGTGAGTGTTCATGTGCATAGAGAGAGACAAGACAGACATCAGGAATCTTCTCTGATAGCAGTCTTTGTGTGTGTGTGTGTGTGTGTGTGTGTGTGTGTGTGTGCATGTGAGAGAGAGAGAGAGAGAGAGAGAGAGAGAGAGAGAGAGAGAGAGAGAGAGAGAGGACCTTTTTCTGAACATGAAGCCTGTCTATCCATCTACACTGTGTGACCAATACAATGCAGGGCATCCACCTGTGACATTGGCAGTGTGGCTCTTACAGACATGCTCCATGGTCCCTGGCTCTTTCGTTATGTGGGTTCTGAGGAACTGAACATGAGTCTTCATGTCTGTTCAGCAGGCACTTCACTAACCGAGTTTTCTCCCCAGTCCTATTACGATAGCCACGTTGACCTGTGACGTGTAGGACCAATTCACATAGTACAGAAGATGAAGTCAACATCTTCTGTTACAGATATATTTTTCTGGTATCTTTTATTCTTGCTTTTATAATTTTATTCATACTAACTGTGAGGACAAAAACAGAAAATCTTACAAAATCTACAGCAAAAAAGTACCTAAAAAAACAGGGGAGATGCCAGCCAGGTTTGATCCTCACACTGGATCTTTCCTTCTGCTCCCAGGACAGGGAGAGGGCACCAGTAAAGCACAGTGTTAAGGTGCTCCTTCCTGGTCTTCCTTTTAGATGATTCCTACACTCTTATGTCAAGGATTTCATCTCATTCCATCCCGCTAGCACGCTGTTGAAGTTTGGATTTTGAATGGATTCTAAGATCCATAGGTTCAAAGCTCAGTCCTAGAGTGACACCACTGGGAGGCAGTGGAACCTTAGTAGGTGTGACCTAGTGAGGGTCCCTCGGTCGCGGGAGTGTTCTCTTAAGGTGATTTTATTTGTTCTTGGCTATTAGTAAGCAGTTTCCCCTACCACATGTAAAACAAACAAAAACAGTAAACAAAACAAAATAAAAACAAAACAAACAGGGCTAAGCATAATAGTCTGGGACTTTCAAGACTGAACCCAAGAAACCCTTTTTTCTAGATAAGCTAGTTGTCTCAGGTATTTGCTATAATGGTGGCATGAAGTTAACACACATACCGTCCATTACAACCTTCCCTGTCTGGTGTATAATTTATTCTTTATTTTGGTTATTATTTAACTCTCCTGCTTGTTTAAGACACAGACTTTGAGGTAGTGCCTTCTCACGTCTTTTATTCACATTTTCAATGATTCATTTATTATTCATCTTCCAGCACCATAGTCCTCTTGCTTCTCCCTGAACATGCGAGAGTCACATTAACTCAGCAGAATGCTAACTGTTTTTTCTTCAGGTATCTACATAAATGGCTTTTGAGTTCCTTTCACTTTCTCAGGGCTGGGGAGGTGGCTCAGTGGGCAGGAATTCTCGATTGGCCTAGTTGAAGACCCACCTCTAAATCCCCGAAATAAGCAGAAGCTGAGCTTGCAGACTGTTTATGGAACATCTTCAGAGCTGAAAGGAATATGTCTAGCTGTATGTGAGTCTTGTACTGTACAGGGCAAAGCTACATTTTAAAAGGCATGTATGGCCGAACAGGCACAGGGGTTAGAAGTGGACAAGCTGTAGGAACAGAAGTAAAAGTTACTCCAAAGAAAACCATATTGTATATAGACTTTATACAGGTAGCTTCGTATCTCAGCAGTAGTAGGATTTCAGCCAGATTACTTTAAAGTATTTCGGGAAAATAATGGAAGACGAGAAAAATAAGAAGGAAATAGGTAAACAAAGCTGGGGCAAGAGGAGTTGTTTCTAGACCTACAAATTGATACCGAGACACACCCAAACCCTCTTCAGATGGGGTAAACATATGTTATGGTTTGAATGTAAAATGCCCCCAACCGGCTCATGTGTTTGAACAGTTGATCTCCAGCTGGTGTGATGTTTTGGAAGGCTGTGGACTGTTAGGGACCAGAGAAAGCTTCAGAAAGCAGCCCCACATGCTATCTGCTCTCAGCTTCCTTAGAGTATGTGCAATGTGCCTAAATGCCTTAAGTTCCTGTCCCCAAGCCTTCTCTAGTATGATGGGTGGTATCTCTTTGAGCTATAAGCAAAAATAAACAATTCTTTCAGTTGCTTGTATTCAGGTATTTGGTCATATCAACAAGAAAAGTATCTAATTTGGTATTAAGGGCACATGTAATGAACCTATATTCTTTGCAACTGATGTACTTGAAGTAAGCATAAAAGTCAATGTTCATAATTATCTAACTGTTTTTTATGAGAAATTGCCTCCATGGACACTTTACATAATTCTACCAAAGATACTAAAGTCCAGTATTCAAATACCAGCTCTTATGTGGTTTCTGTGTTACAAGCAAATATTTATTGATTACACACTGTGTTCCAGGCATTATTCTGACACTGGGATTATGGTCATGAACATTTTTTTTTAAAGTCTGCCTTCTAGACACCAATATTCTGGTCTGACTGAAACACAGACATGATGAATAATGAGCAAAACAAATACTATATTATATGGGAATTGAAACAGCAAGATAAAAAAGACTGAAAGATATTCAAAGTGTGGAGAGGGATGGTGAGGCAAGTCTCTCTTCCGGGTGCAAGGCCTCCTTAAGAAGAACCCATTGGAAGCTAAACTTAAATGGATTACAGAGATTCAGAGAGAGAGAATGTGTGCCGCAGACAGAGAAAGCAGATAGGAGGCATACTTGTGCTCAAAGACAGAAGTTCACAAGTCTGAGCACCTGACTCTGGACAGCCTCGAGAGCAAAGGCTCGGGGAGAGAGAAGGGAAACATTCCATAAGCCTCTAACTTGAATCTTGATGTAGGGAACCACACCATTGGCTTTTTCTGAACTTTGTACTAATGAGACTTCATGGGGTACAAGATACAATCAAGGAGTTGTGTTGTGCAGCTCTTTCCTCCAAATTGAAGCATTCCCTCTTAGAGGAAAGGAGAAGTTGCAAGATTCAAGAGCTAACACAACTTATGAGGCTCAGGAGCTCAGTCAGATACAAAATCCACACTGCTCTTCCCCAGGGAAGAACACGAACAGCTACTGCAGAGAGACTTCACTGAACTATGTGTAAGTCATATAGGGTGGTCTAGGAAGGCAGCTTTTGGGGGTTAGTGTATGCTAGAGTAGGTTGTTGGCTGATATCACTGCCCATAAGTCATAGATGCTAATTAAAGTTACCCCTTGTCCGTGCTCCTATAAGTAGTGCCCCTTTTCTCACTGGAGCACTGAAACAGACCAAACCTGTCAACATTCTAGCACAGAGTGGGAGGAAGTTCATGATGCCTCACTCCTGAGGAGTTATGTATAGTTGATAGCTTCTAGGAGAGGGATGGTCAGTTTTCTTTCAGTTTGTGGCTCTTGTTGGGTCAACTACATTCAGTAGGACAGTCCTATACCCATGAATATATGGGTAGCACAAACTGAAGTTGTTGGGTAATTTAAAAAAAAAAAAGTGTGAGTTGGGAGTGGATCTGAGGAGTTATGGGGAGAAGTGTGGGCTGATATGGTCAAAATCCATTCATAAAGTTATCAAAAATTAATAAAATATTTAGAACATTAAGCCAGGCAGAAAGTTGGTACTTACTGAATGATTCTACGTATACAAAGCTCAAGAGTGAACAAACTAATGCTGTGGACTAGCACTTAAAGGTGTGTTTGTGTGTGTGTGTGTGTGTGTGTGTGTGTGTGTGTTTGTGGGTGTGCGGCAGACTGAGGATCCCTGTCTCAAACCAAGAAAGAACAACAACAACAATAATAAAAACAAACTAAGAACAGAAAACACTTTTAAAGGGTCATTTTGCCGATATCTCTAGACATAATTCGATTTAAACTTGTACGTAGAGTGACATCAATATCAACATAAGCCGGGGTTTAGATTCTCACACAGTTTCCAGGGACACAAATTGTCCTGGATATAGACATGGGAGATTTATGTCATATGCCTATTCTGGAAACTTTGCCCAATGTCTCATGATGATTAGGATGACTGTCACCTCTATTTGTCCGGTGAGAGCACAGTCATGCTTTCTGTTTGGCCAACTCTGAGACTGATTGATTTTGTTTTATTTTTGTGGAAAGCCTTGTTTCCAAAGACATTTTGTTTTTGCAATTTTGAGGACACATTCCTGGGAATAAATACCCACTGTTTTTAAATGTTCCTGTAGGCTTTAAAAAAAAAAATCTGTCAGGTGCCTTCCATAAATATCTAACTGCATCAAATGAGGTCACTTTGAGCTCAAGTGTCTTCCTCATACAGTTTTGTCGCTTGAAATGAAGCCGTGGAGAAGGTACCCAGGGACTGCAGAGGCTCTGCCCTGATTCTAGTATGAAATGACTTTATTTCAGCGGTCAGAGCCCCTGATTATGGCCAACCTTGAGGGCAAAAGGCTTGGGGAGAGGGAAGGGAAACTTTCCTTAGGCCTCTAACTTGGATCTTTAATCACACAGATATGGGGAACCACTGGTTTGTTCTGAACAGAAGTGAGTTAGGAGCTCAATACTAATGAGACTTCATGGGTTACAAGATACAATCAGGGCGTTGTGTAACTATTTCCTCCAAATCGAAACATTCCCTCTTAAGGAAAGAAAGTAGCTCAATATTTAAGAACTCAAGTAACCTGATAAGTTACAAAATCAGAGGGCTAATTTTGCAAGGAAAAGAGAACCCTCTCTAGTATGTGAGCATGGTTGACAACCACTGACAAAGAGAGAGGAATACACAAAAGCAAAGTATCTTTAGACATTTAAATCAAGATGCCTGAGTGAATGACTAAAAATGCACCAGAAAAATACATCCAGAAGGATGGGGATGAAGCTCATTTGACAAAAAAGTTGCTTAGCATGCATGGAAAACTGGGTTCAATTCCCAATCCACAACTCTCTGGAGGTAGAGACATTGGAGGCAGGAGAATCAATCAGTCAAGATTATTCTTGGATATATATATATATATATATATATATATATATATATATATATATATATTTTTTTTTTTTTTTCCAGGTCTTGGATACAAAAGGCCTTGCCTCATACATTAAAAAAAAAACCTTCTGTAAATATGTAAATATGTCTGTCTATTATCTCTCTCTATCTACCTATCTATCTCTCTAATTTATTATCTACATGTATTTATATCCATCTATGTATCTGTATCTACCTATGTGTCTATGTATCTATGTATCATTTATGTCTATCTGTTTATCATTTATTTGTCTGTCTGTCTATCTACCTACCTATTTATCTATATCAGATGAAAATAAGTAAAATTGTCTAGAGGTATAAGAAGGAGGGTCTAAAAATGGGGCAACATCATAGCGTGAGTGAGAAGATCCTCAATGTACAATACAGACATGTAAAAAAAAATAGGAAATAATTTTTTTAAGAATGAAAATGGATTGAATGATGGGGCCAATATTTATAGCTACAGGGTAGAATTTTATAAGCATATATATAACTGAGGATGACGGAGGGGAGGGTACACCATGCACTCAGTTTTAGTCCCACTTCCTGTCTGTTGCAAGTATCAGCATAGAGAAACATATAGAGTAATCTAACAAACACTCAGGCTGCATTTCCTTGTCACATTGCATCTCTAAGGCTTTGCACAGAAGTCTCAGAGTTTAAGCCCTGTCTGTCCCCACCCACGGCCACTGCTTAGCTAATCCTTCCTGGCAGTTTATGTCCCTCTCCAGCCAAAGTGTTTAGCTACTAATGTTTACTAGTGAAGAGTCTTAAACCCCTGTTAATTAGTAGAAAGTGGAGGGCAAAAGTAAAAGCAGAGACTCCGAAATTGCCAGTAGATATCGAACACTCATTTCAACAGCTTAGTTAAAACTCCTAGCAATATCCTTCACTCTTGGTTCAGTTTTAGACTCAAACTCCTTTGGGATGAGAAACTGATGAAGCACAAACTTTCTATGACTTTTGAAAGAGAATGATTATCATCAAATAACAAAGTTTAATAAAAGGTACAGCGCTCTTCCATAGCTCTCTGTACCATTCCTTTTTTCCCCCTTATTTGTAAAGAAGATGGGCGTTTCCTTGATGATTCTCCAAGGACACATGGGCCTATGAATAAAATTAACTTCTGCACTGAGTGAGATCCCAGGTTAAAGATAGGGGAACGTGTCAATCGCTAATCTCTACACTGCTAATAAAAGCCTTGAAGTGTAGAAGGCTGGGGTTGCTGGGTGAGACCTGTCAAGGTCAAATACAAGAGTTATTTTTCCTTTAAGAAAGGGCACAGTATTTATAGGAGGTGTGAGTTTTAGAGAGGATTATAGGAGATTCTCAGTGATGATCTGAGGATTTGGAGGATTTTTGGAAAGCTTTTTCTGAGCAGCCTTGAGTACTTCCTTTACACTGGCATGCACCAAATGAACAGTCTTCCATCTGTGTTAGCTTTCCAAGTGCTCACCCAGGCTTTGAGAGACAGCAGGGATTCCCCTCCCCAATCTCTTTAAAATGCCGTGCATTGTGTCTATCCAAAATAATACTTCATGTATGTATAGTGGTCATTTCCACTACATTGTGGAATTACTTGTGAAAATGTCAGTCTCTATAAGCCTGTGCTATCCACTGTGACGCTGCCAAGGACCAGCCTTAGCTTGGAGACAGGTTCTGAGGAAGAGATGCTTGAGAGGAGTGAAACAAATGACTCAAAGCTCAGTTATGGTTTATAATCTCATGGCTCACCAGTGTATCCATGAAGACGGGGTGTGTTAGCCTCAAAACCTCTGTTTCTAAGTGACACACAAGCCTAAAAGTGTGCATTTAGCCAAATACAAACACTTATTATCTGTAATATTTGCAAATATTTACCCTTGTTATGTTCGTGATAAGACTTAAGAAAACAAGAATAACTGATGATATAAAAAGAACAAAATATTTAGGAAGCAAAATACTTAAGGCAAAAAAAAATCTACGTGACTATTTCTACTGCATATAAAATTATTATCCATGATATAAAGATTTATACAACCAACCATTAGCATGTTACTCACACATTCTTTTCATAAATTGTTATTCTTAAATAATTTACTCAAGAAATACTTATTTTTTATTGGATATTTTATTTACATTTCAGATGTAGTCCCCTTTTCTAATTTTTCCCCTACACCCAGGAATCCCCTATCTCATCCCCCCCCCCCTCCTGCTACTATGAGGATATGCTGGACCAAGGACTTCTTCACCCACCTATGCCTGACACTGTCATCCTCCCCTACATACACAACTGGACCCATGGGTCCCTCCCAGGCTAGTGGTTTAGATCCTGGGAGCTCTGGTTGGTTGGTATTGTTGCTCTCCCCATGGGGCTGCAAACTTTTTCAGCCCCTTCAGTCTTCTCTCTCACTCCTCCGTTGGGAACCCCATGATCAGTTCAATGGTTAGCTGTGAGCATCCACCTCTGTATATTTCAGGCACTAGAAGACCTCTAAGGAGACAGGTATACCAGGCTCCTGTCAGCATGCACTTCCTGGTATCCACATCAGCATCTAACTTTGGTGACTGCACAAGGGATGACAAATGGCTGGAACTAGAAAATATCATCCTGAGTGAGGTAACCCAATCACAAAAGAACACACATGCTATGCACTCATTGATTATTGGATATTAGCCCAAAAGCTCGCAATATTCATGATACAACTCAGAGACCAGATGAAGCTCATGAACAAGAAAGACCAAAATGTGGGTGCTTTGGTCCTTCTTAGAAGGAGTAACAAAATACTCATGGGAGCAAATATGGAGACAAAGCCTGGGACAGAAACTGAAGGAGGGGCCATCCAGAGACTGCTCCACCTGGGTATCCATCCCTTGTGCAGAGTATTTTTTAGTGCAGGCAGAAAAATGGTTTAACTTAGGTAAGCATTCTTGATCACTGAGCCTGGTGACCTTAGCTGTATACCTAGAATCCATGTGATGCAAGTAGAGAAACAATTACTGCAAATCACCCTCTGACTTCCACATATGCCCTGATGCATGTGTAAACACACACACACACACACACACACACACACACACATAAATATGTAAATTTTAGAATAAAAGAATATTTGTTAACTGACTACACAAATGGCAAACTAAAGAATGCCCAACTCCAAAGCAAGACCCATGATCATTATAGCCTTCTTGTCAATTTTTACCTCTAAAATTTACATATAAAGAGTATAGATGGCTACATATCAAGATGGATTCTATGCGTCCAATTTAAATCAGCTTCAAATTTGATACAGCTTATTGACCCTAACACAGACACTATTATATTCTACAACTTCAATGTTTCCATATGAAAGACAGAAAAATCTCTCCATCATCTAATAAAGTACATTTGAGATTTTTGGAAAAAAGTACAATAAAATCTATGAATGGTATCTATTGAAAGCATATGACTAGACAATAAAAGTAGAAAGACAAACTACTTCTTTGAGTGTATCAGCATTCTAGTGAGACTTCCTAGTCTTCCCTTTTTCAACTTTATTCCATGATTGGAAAGCAGATAAAAATCTACTCAAAATAAGTTAAAGGAGAATCAAATGGGTTAATCTAAGAGTGAAAAACAAAAGGAGAAAGAGAATCACATAGTGATAAGAGATCATTAAGTGATGGTTTTTAAATAGTCTAAAGACAATTACATTGGCCAGAGCCAAGAGCTACCTGATGCTGACCAGTTCTGAGCACAGAGCTGAGAAGTCTCACTTTTATATATGTTTTCTGTGGAATAAAATTGTAGGTAGAGAGCTAAGTCAACAACATTTTTCCAATGGTGAAATTTGATGACATATATTTATACTAACAAAAAAAGAAACTTGTGTGAATGTAGAGGGTAGAACTCAACTCACAAAAGGTCAATTTTTTCACTTTAGAACTGTGTGAAAGATATGCATTCACTCAAAGAGCCTGTCAAATTTTGATCATTTCTCAGGCAAGCAATACCCTGGTGATGGTTTCAGGAAGCTGAAAGATTACATTCCCTATCTTAGCTACTGTTCTACTGCTGCGAAGAGACACTGTGACCAAGACAACATAAAATAAAGGTTTCAAATGCAGGTTTGCACAAAGTTTCAGAGGGTTAGTCCATGATCACCATGGTAGGCATGGTGCTGCAACAGTGGATGAGAGCTTACATGTTTATGCAACAACCAGGAGACAAGAAAGAGTAAGACCTGATTGGAAATGGTGTGGTCTTATGAAACCCCAAAGTTCGCCCTTAGTGACACACTACCCTCCAAAAAGGTTACACTTTCTAATTGTTCCGAGTTTAGCCAGCTAGAAATCAATTATTCAAATATATGAGACTATGGGGCTATTCCCATTCAAACCACTGTACTTCTAGTCATTCACATGGTCTCAAAAGGGAATGACAGATAACTATCAATGTCTTGTTTTGCTTAGCTGTCATCTAGGATAGCTGTGCTGATTGCATTATTGACATGTGATATTCTCAACTTGTGACGAATCTATTGTGTGCTGAGGTTTACCTACAGTGCCACCAGCCAAACCAATAAAATGACTTAATTCAAACTGGCTTTGAGCATTCTCTGGTACTTAAGTTTTAACAGGAAAGGAAATACCTAATTTAGTAGAACACTGAAGACTCTGGTTGTTAGGAATGGTATAGTGGTGAAGGAAGTCATTCTACTTTATTTGTTACCAATGATTTTCAATAACTTGAAAACTACTACATATTAATATAATCTAAGACTATCATTGTTAAAGTACCATTTATGTGCCTATTTGAGTATACATTATTTAAATATATATTTGAGGAATATATATATATATATATATATATATATATATATATATATAAAATTTCATCACTGATAAAATGGAAAGACCTATCCAGTGACTTCTAAGGTTTCTTCCTGCTCTGTCACTCTCTTATTCTTTGAAATGGCTTAGCAGGCAAGGTTATGAGCACCAGAATTATGAAAGGCCCTAGGTAAATAATTCTATCTTCAACCTAACAATAAATCTCAGAATCAATAATGGCCTGAGAAGAACCAAGGATTCAGCAAGTGACAGAAAAGCCAAGCCTTACATCTCCTTAGCTGATGGTTTAAGGCTCTTGACAAGAGCTGAAGGACTTGTGGACCACTTTCCTCTGCAAAGCATGGTTTTAACAGCTACAAAATTTTTAAAAGAAGGTGAAAAGAGGAAAGTTCTGCCAAGTACAAAATAATCTCACTGTTTCCAGATTCTGCAGGTCAGCATCCATTTGGAGTAGCTGCCTTATATTTTTATGTTATGTTTTCATTTTCAAGCAAACCACAGTAAAACTAATTATAGCCAAAGCCTTTAAGCAAAGACTCATTAGCACACTAGACAGTCCACCTTTGTTTTACCATGGACAAAAGGTAAATTATAATTTCTCAGGGACAATAAACCATCAACCACTAATGATTTGTTTGATTCTTTATCATCTTGTAGATAGACTGTCACTAAGAGGTTAAATGTATTTGCAGATGAGTGTCCATGTATTCAGAAGAAAAATGTCCTTTAAAATGCACTTCAGTGGCAATCACAATAAATTACATTTCCAGGGTCTATTTCAGTGTGTATACAAAGAACTTTTATGTCCAATTTACTCTAATTAAAGGGGGGGGTATGTAAGATGATAATTAGAAATTACGGTTATCTGCTCATTATAGGATCTTGAACCCATCTTGAGCTATTAGCTCATCTTATATTTATAGTACTTGGAAATGCAATTACTTAAAAGTCACTACATTTGGGGGCACCGAGTCAATATGGCTTAGGTCTTCTTCTATTGCTTCTGCTTAAAATACTTATGGCAATTTTGTGTCATTGAGAGCGTGAGGAAAAAGGTGGCTATTGTCCTCAAATTTACCCGTACATCATTTACGCACTATGCCACCCAGATGGTAAAGCTGCATTAATGCAAGTAAGAAAGACAGGACAATATGCAGTTAATATTCATGCTTGCCCTTTGCATCCTTCCTTTAGAATTTTGGGAGCACATTCACTGACGTCACTAACTTTTTGCTTGACATTGTAAAGGACCCACTTTTGAGTGCTAATTTTAGTAAAAAGAAGTTTGTGGCTCTCATTACTAATTCTGTAATAAAATGAAAAATACTGTGCTTGCAAGTAGCTCATAGTCCAATACATCAGTACCATACATTTTTGAATCAAGAATCTCCCCACCGCTGCCACCTACCTCTAATCAAAGCAAGGAGCCTGGGGATACACACTGAGTAGTTCCCTAAACGGAGAGGAAATCAGCATTCTATGTAGGCAAACAAAAATTCTGGAAATTTAGCTTTACCTCAGAAATTCATTCATTCACCCCATATAAAATATGAAAAAGAATAAATAAGCCCCTTTTTTTTTTTAATGGTTTGACTGATTCTTCAGGACATGTGTTGAAAAGACAATTACCAATATAATAGCCATAAATATTACAAGACTTTATGGCAACATTTCTAGGACATCTACATTCATTGCCCAGAATTCCTGTGCTCCTCAGACCCGCAGCTGAGGCTCAGATAGGCCCAGGTTCAGCTCCAGAAGGCGCAAGCCATAAACCTGGCAACACCTACAAAGGGTTTATTTTACACTTGTGCAGAATACGAGAGCTATGGATCCAGGGCAGCGACTCTTAGATTTCAAGGGCCATATAAAAAGGGCTGTGAAAATCTTACTCCAAGGGCACAGTTAGAATTGAGAGCCCCTACTGGAGAAGTGCCTAATGGAGGTGAAGAGTGGTACAGCGCACAAGTTTACAGATATATGAAATTACAACACATTAGTCTAGCCTAGCCTAGAAGTGCTGTGGCACAAGGCTCCAAACATGAGACAGTTGATGAACTGTACACCCTTCAAAGTCCCCAGGAGGAGGCCACAGGATGCTTGTGGGTCCAAACCTCTTGTCCTTGTGCCCAGGGAGCTGGTTATGACACCAAACAAGATTAAGCAGCAACTTTAATTTCATGTTGTTTCCTCTGTTGGGTTTTGAAATTACGTAGGGCTGACTATTCTTGTCTGATTTTTCCCTTCAGGCCTATCTGCTATGGTATTCTGTACGCAGGTAACTAGTTTAATGTCAGAGGCTCACAGCTGGAACAGAAACATTGCCCAGAATAAATTGTGCACCAAGAGTCTTGTCTGTTCCTGATTTAGATGAGAGTGTGAACTTTGAGCTTTTGAATTGATGCAAGAAGGACCTAAAGGCATCTGAGACTCTCACAATGGGATGAATGCATTTTGCCTGTGAGAGGACATAAGACCGGAGTATAGAGGGAAGAATTATATTATTTTAATTTTCCACCAAAGCATGTACTGGATAATTAATCCTGAATTCTATAACAATAAGTAGAACACTTTAAAGAGCTTAGGTCATAGGTGTCTCACCCTCATGCATATAGTTTTGGTGAATATAAAAGGGGTCCAGGCTACAGACACTGTTTTGGTTTTTTTTTGTTGTTTTTTTTTTTTTTTGCTTGTTTGTTTATGTTTTCTTTGTCTCCTCCCTCTCAACTCTCTCCCTGGCTTCTTTTCTTCCCTCCCCTTCTCTCTCTCCTCTCACTCCATTGTCCAACTCTCCCCTCTCCTGCTCCCCACTGTGGCATGCTATAGCATGAAGTGCCACACCAGATGTGAGCTCCTCAAGACTTTTCAGCCTCCAAAACTATAAGAAATAATTTTGTATACGTTATGAATAAGACAGCCTCCAGTATGTCATTATTGCAGCGCATAAGCAGAAAAAGAAAAAGACACCTTCTGATCTAAAGGTAGTTGTCAAAATACTGACAGAACTCAGTAAATCAGACTGAGATGGAGACTGATTCTAAACACATCAGAGGATATGACAGACATTTGAGAAATGAAAAAAAATGAGGCCAGCACCCATAAAGAATTTCTCTAAGGCAGAAAAGACAACTACATTATCACAATGGGGAATATATATATATATATATATATGGAATTTATGTACAGGGCAGAGGGTAATACTTCTATCTACTACCCAGAATGTCATAACTCAAAAAAGAGCAGAGATGAAATCTAACAAAATATATTAACATTTTTCTAGCCTTGTGTTTCATTAGGAGAATACACAAAATATTTTTAGTTCTTTTAACTACAGAACTAAGAAATAGAGGATGCTACAAATTTAAGTTTACCTTGTTAATTTAAATATGTTTACAAAATATCTTAGTCAGGTAGAAATGTTTATGGCTAACACTGCACTAAAGAAATTAAAGCAGCTTGTCCCAAATATTAATAATGCACCAATAATATCCTAAAAGGTTTATGTTCTTTGCCATGTTGAGCCCAAGAGAGAACCAACCCAAGGTTGTGATTAAACCTGTTCACTTAACACTCCCAGTTAAAAAAACAAAAACAAAAAAAATGTGGACTTTTTAATGGTTCCACTTTCCAAGTGACTATTTTTGAAAAGACATATTGTTATTAAATATATCAACTTCATGCAGGATAAAAGTGTTTACAACTGATCTGTTCTTTGTTCTTTTCTCCCACACTGAACAATTCACTGCAATGCTGAGTCAGTACAGACATTCAAACCATTAAGAGATGCTTTATTTCTGTCTTTGTCTAACTTTTGCCATCATTTTGCTAAAAAATTTAAACTAAAAATCAGATCCATAAGTCAAATCAGCAATGCTGGATAAGAAGATCTATTTTCTCACTATTTGCTCTGTAAATAAAAAGTAGAACAACCCCTAAAATCTACCACAAGTTCTAGCTCTTTGAAGATAAACCGTCAAGCCTTAAAACTTCTTAAAACTCTCTATGCCTTCTAAATGTATATGTAATCATGAACTAGTGCTTTGACTTCATACTTTTTTATTGCTGGTTTTTGCATCAAATGTTTAGAAGAAAGAGAAAGACCAATGTTTACTAACAAGGACAGTTAAATGTTACACCCAAGGAAAATACATCACATCTGACCTACATTAACACAACATGAGAAGCAATGTTTCTGATAACAGACTTTCTTATTTCCAGTGACGTAAAGTAATTAATACAGCTGATAAGGATCTTCACTAAGCCTTGAAAAAAAAAGATATCATACAACTTTTAATATAAACTCAAATGCAACAGAATTATTTAAACACTGAAACCAGAAGCCATCCAGAAACAGGTTTATTTTTTAATACAGAGACGTAAATTGACCAGAATATTCCATTTCCTCAGTACTCTACTGAACTGAGTTTTGTTGCTTTGATGTTCAAAATCTCTAAGTAAAATGAATTAATGACAGGAACAGCAGGCATTCAAAGATTGCTCCGAAATATGCAGCAGGAGACAGCATGTATTATGATATGCTAAACTGACTTTCCTTAGGGAGATCTTAAGAGGGTTATTAGAGATTTATGGCATCTCTATTTTAGTTTGTAAGCCATTCTCATTTAAAATCATCCCATCTAATGGTCAGTGTTCAAGCACTCAAGGGCAACTATAAAGCTATGGAAAGCAAAGACGAGCTTACTAACTCACCGGGCATTCCTAAGGTAGAAGCCAATTGCTTTGTTTTTCCTCAGCTGTAGTTTATCAACTATAAGTGGTAGGTGAGGATAACTGACAGTTCTGTCTATCACATAGTATGTCCAGTGTTGGTACTTTTACAGATTCAGTACTCTAGAAAAGTAGACAGTGGTATAGGCTATGTGGATAGAAAGCTTTAGATATGCTGATATGTATATGTTATAATATAAATATATTATTGATATCATATATTGATATAACATACACACACACAAATATATATACATGTGTATACACACACACATATATGTATAAAATAGAAGACAAATTTGAACTCAAGTTTATGTGAATTTCAAATACTGGGAAAACATGTATTTCTTTGCCTTCTTAAGCTTGGCATTCACACCATGGCTTCAGTAAAATCTCTGCAGTAGTATGTCTTGCCAAATACAGACTCAAAGATGAACTAAAAAAAATACACATAGAAACTCAAAATGAATTACTATTATTACTATTCTCTTCCAATAATTCAGTTAACAAACTTGTCACTCATGTTTCCACTCGTGGAACCTACTTTAAAGGTGATGGAAGCTTATCAGATGTTCAAGGTCTTTCCTAAGATGATGGAGCTAGTAAACAGCTGGAGGGAAAGCAGTTGCTAGGGAAAGCCTAGCTGCCTAAAGGATACACTCTGCCTAGCTGCCTTCCTTTAAATTGCACAGAGAACAAGGCTGGAACTTCGTGAATCATCACTAACCTTGGGGCAGGATTTTCACTGATGTAGTTGTTTTTTACCTGTTCCTGTAAGCAGCTGCTCACACACACTCCCGTAAATAGCTCTTAGAGCATACTCTCATAAGTAGCTCCCCATGCATAAGCCTGTAAGCAGATCCTCACACATACTCCGGTAAGTTTCTCTAATAAACTAATTGGTTCACAAGTTCAACTTAGAATTGTTTGTTACTTTTGTCTGTTGTGGTTTCCTATCTAGGGTGAGTAGGACATGCATGTGACCTGTCTCCCCAGGAAATATCTCACGCTACCGTTGGTTTTGTTATAGTTTTGAGGGTAGATCTTTTTATGTAGCCTAAATTGGCCTCAGATTCACAATCTCCTGCCACAAAAAGATTCTTGTGCCAAGAATGTAGCTGTAATCCTCCTTGGCTGTGCCTACTTTTGTAACTTTAGTCATAGATTATCTGATTTTTTTTTCTTTTGACCCATAATGTCGGGTGTAAGGTTCAAATTCATTGTGCAACTCACAGTAGACATTCAGTAAATTTCAACTGAATTTGGAGTAAGATAAGAGCTGAGTCCAAACACTCTTGTCCGAAGGGCACGAGAGACTAAAGAATAAGAACTGCCACATTCTCAAGAGACATAGTCACTGCGGCATATTCTGACTGGTTTGAAAACTGGACCAAAAGAAAACTAAGACAACATAGCAGCAGGCAGGGGGCTACCCTGAGATGCTATGTTTGGGCAGGCACAGTCTAGTGAGCCAGGCGCGTGACCCAGTTCAGCGTAATGACACAAAGAAAATGCTGACTTCATTTGATTTTGCTTTCAAATGAGCCAAGAAGGTGGGAAAACATCGGAAGGAGTGGGAAAATGTAAGTTATCATTGAAGGGTGTGGAAGTTTAATTAAAAAAATTCCTTCCTCTGAATGTTTTGTTGACTTTGTGGACCTGCTGTGACCAATAGATCCTCCTACAGAAACACTTATGGCTTTATTCTCAGAGACTGGGATGCCTGTACAATGCCATTCTTATAATCAACAGTGGGAGGCTAAAGTGTAACACAACTGTTAAACAAGCTTCTACTCTCTGAAATTGGAAGAAGAGAGAAAGAATAAGCCTAACACCATCATCAGCCCTGAAGTGGAAATTTTACACAGGATAAAACCTCTGTTACTACTGCAGTGAAATTCAACTAGTGTGGTCCCTGTGTTGTTTCTTTTCTCCTTGCTATAACAAAATACCAGACAAGTTCAACTTAAAGATGGAAGGGTTTAATGTGGCAGTGTATGAGGGAAGAGATGATCATGACACAAGAGTATGAGACGACAGCAGTTGGTCATATTGTGTGTGTCCAGAAAGAGAGCACAGGGTGTGGATGCTGGTGCTTACTGCACTTGTTTTCTCCTTTTTACTCAGCCCAAGGCACCAACCCATAGGATGGTACTGTTGTCACACTCCAATTAACCCAGTCTAGATACTCTTTCACAGACAGGACCAAATGAATCAATATTGACCATCACCCGGCCCTTTAGAATCTTTGGAAAGAAAGCTAATTTAAAGACTAGTGTTCTGGTCCAGCCCTACATTACAGGATATAAAGCACCGTGTCCCTGTGGAACAGGGAAGGGAATTTTATGGTTGCTGCCTCCTAAGGCACTTGACACTGGATGTCAGGTTAGAAAATAAAATTCAGTTCACCCTGGGTGGAAATTAATGGAGAAGGAAATGAATTGCCAAGCAGCCTGCTGTCCATAACTAACTCATCTACTATTTATACCAACTCTAGGATGAACATGATATTTTTACATGAAAGTCAAAAAGGTTCAACAGTTGCTTAGAATAAACAGCTGAACATGATGGAGCTCTAAGGATGCTTTTCCAAAGCTTATATTGCTTAGAGACAAATGGTAAAATAAACTTTAATAAATGTTTATCCTGTCTGTGGGGGTCTTTGCAAACACCACTACGAGCAGTGTTGACCCAGGAAAGGCAAAAAGGAAATTTGATTCAACACAACTCATTAACTGTTATGAGTATGGGTAGTTTGTTTTAGATATATTTAAAGTGTATCACAACTTGAAAAAAATTTCCTGGAGATAATTAACTCATTTCTTTGTGTATAATAAAGTTTAGGACACAACCATATCAAAACTCTTTGTAAAGCACATGTAACATCTTCCATAAAAATAGGTTCTAAAGATTGACTGAGAGAAAAGCTCGTGACAGGGGTCTGTGGGAGGATCTGGTGTGGTCTTAACCCAGACAGACAGTGTAAAAGTCATCAGACTATACTCCCAGCCTTCTGGACAGAAAAATAGATTATATATCATCTCTCACTTTGAAGAGACAAGCCTCTGTGTCTAGCATTCCTGGTTCCCCTGGTGTTTGTTTATGAGCACAAGGAGCTCTATGCCTCCTATGTCTGTCTGCTAAATGAAGATTTAAAAAAAAAAAAAGAGTAGACCCTGCATCCATATACATACAGACACTGGGTTAGTTTTAAAAAGGAAGAATAAGATACAAAGGTGGGAGGAGTATGTGGTAGTTTTGGGCTGAGAAGCTGTTGAAAGTAGGTAGAATAGATATGATCAAGATACATTGTATGAACTATAATATTCTTAAGTTAACAATTTTTATTAAAAGATAAATAGGTTCTACAGCAATGGAAAATGGAGAACAGGTAGATAAACTAGTGACTACATCTCCGTTAATGTAAAAGTAACTTTTATTTGCCAGATGTAATTGTTGTCAGGGGCTTAGTGCTGAATTCTCTCACACTTTCTAGTTCTTTCTGAATTCTGGCTGCCTGGATCAAATCAGTTATTCTGACTCAAACTTCTCTTTTAGCTGACTGATTCAAACTAGCTTCTCTTGCCTTCTCACTGAATTGCTCTACTTGGAAAAACTGCCTTGGAACTTGACTGAACTGAACTTCACTGAGTAGACAAAGTGAACTCAACTGCATTCAACTGAACTACTCCGAACTGGAGTGAACTGAACTGAACTTAACTGCATCATGGAACTGCCCTCCATTCTTGACTCACACTGAGCTGTTCTTTAGTAGCCTTTCTTTCATATCTGTTCTCCTGAGAGTTCAGCGTATCCTTTCTCTAGCTAATTCTATCAAATCTTTCTCTGATTCATCATTTTGTCTGCCGCTCAATTATGTCATTGGTTGGAATGAATGGTGTGCACTAAAAGGCATGTCTGTATTCCGGCCAAAGGGATTAATGATGTGTGCAGTGTCTGTATTCTGGCCAGATCATATAGACCTAGAAGGTCTTCTGATATGATCTCTTGACAGAGCAGCAATGTCGTTAGATTGAAATGCTTCTACATCTTAAGGTGATTTCTTGAAAGAAATTTTGAGGAGTAAGCTTTGTGTTTTCTTATATATAATTGCATCAAGATAGGTTATTTGACTTGCAAGTCCACAGCTACAACAGATGAATCAGGTTAAAGAGAGAGCACTACAATTAGAAGTAGATAAATTCACAGAAAATAGTGTTAAAATCACCACACAGTGAGTTAATTCTAAAGGTACATGAATTTAGGGATGCCTAAATATGAACAAAGTACTTTCTGCAACATGGAAATGTATTATAATGAAACATGCTTTCACATATAAAACAAGCTTGAATAATAAATGAACTGCAGAAGGTAAAACTGAGAAGCTTCTGCATGTCAACAGAGACCATCATTCAGACAAAGTGACAGCATACAAAATCAAAAAATATTGGCCAACTACAAATGGACAGAGGGATAATACCCAAATATATGAAGAACTACAAAAACCAGAAAATAGGAGTATAAATAACCCAATTAAAAATGGGGTAGAGCTGGGAAGTGGTGGCACATGCCTTTAATCCCAGCATTTGAGAGGCAGAGGCAGGCAGATTTCTGAGTTCGAGGCCAGCCTGGTCTACAGAGTGAGTTCCAGGACAGCCAGGGCTATACGGAAAAACAAAAACAAAAAAATGGGGTAGAGATTGAAACAGATTTTGAAAGAAGAAATTCAAATGGCTGAGAAACACATAAAGAAATGTTAAACGTTTTTAGTTATCTGAGAAATACAAATCAATACTACTTTGAGACTCCATCTTATACCTGTCAGAATGGCTAAGATTAACAACACATGTGACAGTTCATGCTGGCAAGGAAACAGAGTAAGAAGAATACTCATCCATTGCTGGTAGGAGTGCACACTTGTAAGGCCATTGTGGAAATCATTGTGGTGGTTCCTAAGGAAGATGGGAATTGATTTACCTCAATAGCCAGTTATACCACTCTTGGTTACACACCAAAAAGATGTTCCATTCTATCACCAAGACACTTGCTCAACCATGATCTCTTTGTTGCTGCTCCGTTCATAATAGCCAAAAATTGAAAACAACCTAGATGACCTTCAACTGATGAATGGATAAAGAAATGTGTTACATTTCCACAATGGAATATTACTCTGCTGATGAAAAATGAAATTAAAAAATTCACAAGTAAATGGATAGAACTACCATAGTCAGATAATTAGACCTAGGAAGAGAAATATGGTATGTATGTTATCTTTTAACTCAATAAGCAATCTACAATCTCTAGAGCCAAAGTAAGGGTTACATAGTCTGTAGAAGAAAGTACAGGGCTAGTCAGAAGGGATAGTTCTCCCTAGGAAGGAGGAATAGAATCGATATTTATGGATGGACAAGGTAGAAGAGACTGGAATAGGAGGATCAAATGGGTAGAGTGAAGAAAGAGGGGTAAGAAGGAAGAAATACTAAGATGAACAACTCAAATTACGGGCCATGTGGGAAAAAACTGTTTGTCTTGGAAACCTAATAAAGTTAAGCTTCCAAAAACATTTACATATTTGAAAGAAATCTAAATGAAATAAAAAAAAAAAAGATGAGGAGAGCCCCAGCTGGATATTTCTTGTCATCAAATGGAGCTTCCAGTACTGGCCATGTGTTACATCTGAGTTTGTGGCCAAAGGGGTTCCATGGGAACCACCCCAAAACCCAGACTGTTGCCAAGTCTATAGGTTGCTCTTCTCAAACTGATAGTATGGACCAATGGCTAAAGACAACACCTATACAGCTCATTCAACACAGAGAAGTAGAGCTGGTACCTACTAAGAGACTCCCTGCAGTATGAACTAACTAGTCTTAAAACCGGAAGGTACTTTGCAAGCTACCAAAGGAGAAGCATAAACATAAACCCATCTACAAACTTTTAACTATACAATGGTCTTTCACCTGCTAGATACCCCAGCACAATGGTGGAACAAAGCTTGTGGCATTAACCAATCAAAATCTGATTTGATTTAAGGCCCACCCCCATGAGATCAAACCCATACCTGTTGCTATTGACTAGCCACAAACCTGAGACTAGATAGTCTAGTAACTTAAGGAAAAACCAAGTACTACTATTTGACTAAAGGAATGCAGCAATAAAAAACTTTTGATGACATTCTGTTACATTCATAGATCAATGCCATGCCCAGCCATTATCAGAGAAGCTTCTTCCTGCGGTAGATGGGAACAAATGCAGGCATCTACAATGAGACAATATGTAGAGAGTGAGAGACCTTGGAACACTCAGCCGTAAACGTAATGTCTCCATCAAATTCCTCCCTCTTGACTTGGGCTACCCTACTGACAAAGTGATGGAAAGAATGTAAGAGCTAGGGAGAATAGAAGATACCAAGACCTAAGCACAGCAGGACCAAAGCCCATGTGAACTCAGAGGTGATGGTAGTATGCACAGGGCCAGCAAGTGTCTGTACCTAGGGCTGAGAGAAGAAATGGACACGTGCTACTACTTCTGACCTAGAAGCTACCTCAATTCACAAATGAAAACTTTACTATAAGGGAGTTTCACTGTGGCAACAAACTACTTTTACGGGTAGACCCCATGCCAAGCAGTAGATGGATAACAAAGCATAAACTCAGTGACATCTTTGGAAGGTCTTTTTCTGATGTGTGTAATGGTTTGTATATTCTTGGCCCAAGGAGTGGCACTATGAGGAGGGGTAGATACTTGTTGGAGTAGGTGTGTCACTGTGAATGTGGGCTTTAATACCCTCATGCTAGCTGCCTAGAAGCTAGTCTGCTGCTAGCGGCCTTCAGAACTGAGGTGTAACTCTCAGTTCCTCCAGCCCTACATCTGACTGGATACCGCCATGCCCCTGCCTTGATGATAATGAACTGAACCTCTGAACCTGTAAGCCAGCCCCAATTAAATGTCATCCTTGTAAAGAGTTGCCTTGGTCATATTTTTTGTTCAGAGCAATAAAACCCAAACTAAAACAATGTTGTATAAGACTATTATTTTTAACTTTAGACAGCCTTTGTGTGAATATTATGGCTTCCAGTTTTTTGCATTTAAAGATACCTGTGGCTCCAAACACGCATATCTCAGTGTCTATATGTGTGTCT
This sequence comes from Arvicanthis niloticus, assembly GCF_011762505.2. Classification (NCBI taxonomy): domain Eukaryota; kingdom Metazoa; phylum Chordata; class Mammalia; order Rodentia; family Muridae; genus Arvicanthis; species Arvicanthis niloticus. Next base: position 56,364,101 of record NC_047661.1, read on the forward strand.
TGTGCTTTCTGTTTTCCCCTTTAGGTTCTGTTTATTCACTTTGCCTTATTCCAATTGGTTTGTTTTTATTTTATGTTATTATATTTTGTTTTATTATTATCCTGTTTATTTTATCATTGCTTATTTGTTTTCTAATGAAAGACAAACAAAAAGTGGATCTTGATAGGAGAGAAGGTAGGAAGTTATGGGCAGAGAAAATATTTAGAATATATGTATAAAAATCTATTCTCAAGAAAATAAAAAAGAAAACCTTAGAACTAAAAAAAAAATAAAACTGGGCTAAATTTTCAACCAATATACATGTTTATCCAAAGCACTAACTGCCTTCTATACTTTTGACATTATTCTATATTTAATCACTGGACTATTGGGGATGAAATAGCAGTTGTCCACACTGAGTCTTTACAACCTCATGAAAATAAGATAAGCAAGAAATAAGATGACCTTACAAAAATCCTTGAGTTGGGACCACTCAGAAAAGCTACATTTAGATTTATGGGGAGAGAAGGGGTGCATAAAATAGCAAATGTGTTCCTTTTTGTTATTTGAAAGAACTATGTTTTGGAGTACTTGTTTCGCAGCAATGGATCATTCAAGCTTCCTCTGCAAGGAAAGGCCTTTGTGGTTGAAATCTGAGCAGAGAGCTGAACAACTTGTGATTAACAGGGAAGGAAGAATACTCTAGATAGACCACAAAGTAGGTCTTAAGATCTTGAGATGGACATGAATTCAGGAAGTCACCTGAAATAGTTGACAGATTTCCATTGAGGGAATCATGTTGGTAAAGTAAAACAATACAAGAAAAGTAGAACTAGAATTTCAGAGAAATGAAAAGTTGTATACCTATTTTATATTTATAACTAATTGTTCTAAAGTCCTGGGCTACTATGTGAGAAGTCATAAAAACAAACAAACAAACAAACAGCATGTGAACACCTCCTGTCATAGTTGAGTCAAGAGATTATCATACTTGTCTCTCATAAACTCAGAGGAAAACCTTAAAAATTGACTGAAGAATTGGCTCAGACAGTAAAGTACTAGCCTTCTTAGCTTGAACCCTGAATTAAGTCCTGAAAACCTAGGTAAAAATGTGGGTATTATTGCTCAGGACTTCATCGGTGTAGCTTTCCTGACACTTCTAGACTGATAGACAATATGCTAACAGGAAGAGGGGACTCTCGTGGGTCTCCAATCCTAGACAAAGAACTACAGGCAATGATACGCTGAGAACAGGAAAAATAACCCTTCCCTGGGAAAAGCCATCCAAATTGGTTATCCAAAACCAAGTTGGTCGGCCCTGAAATCATATACATACAAGTAACATTATACAGATTGAGCCAATCTGTAGGAAAACAGATAGGAAACACAGGAAACTAAATGTAGGAAAGATATAGCTAATTAAAATAAAAAGTCTATGAATCTGGGAGAGAGCAAGAGGGGTACGTACATTGGATGGGTTGGAAGGAGAAAGAGAAAGGGGAAATGACGCAATTATATTTCAATTCACATATTATTTGGAGGGGAAAGCCAGGTGTGGTGGTGCTTGCCTTTTATTTAAGTGCTGGGGAGGCAGAACATGAACATCCCTGAGGTTCGTTCAACAGCTAGTCTAGCCTACTTAGCATGTTCCAGGCTAAAGAAAAACATTCTCAAAACACAAGTTCAATGGTGCCTGAGGAAGTACCCCTAAGATTGTCCTTTGTCCTCCGCATGACAGCTTCTATCTGACCAACATATAAAACCGTAACAATGAAAAAATTCATTTGATAAGATGCAGCATATCTACTTTTATTGGCACATATTAATTACATAAGATAATGGGGTTTTATTCAGACATTTTCAAGCATGCATATGATATATCAGTATTTTAAAAGAAGTACAAATATAGTTATATAAAAATCTTATTCAGTAGTCTTTACCCAGACAATAGGTTCTAGTTTTGCAGTGGATCAGTCAACAAGATAAACTGAGACAATAATTGGTATTAAATGTCACTCAGTAAGACACATAAACAAGCAAAAAATGTTGTAGATGTGGTAATGGAAAATTATCACTTGTAATTAAAATGTTTCAAGCCATAGGAAGAAAGGCCTCTGTATATAAAAGGACTAAAGAGAACTGGTTCTTTGTTGTCTATTCGACTTGATGCCAACCAGACTGTTGATGAAACGTTTAAGTAAAAAATTACAAAGGGAGAAAAACAAAACAAAAGTTAATAAAATCAAGATGAAAGACACCAAAGGTGAGGCTAGATTTCCCTTTTCACGTCAGCTAAGGAACCAAACTAAAGACAGGAATCTTCCAATTACATTCAGTATCTTGAGTCCTGGGTGTAGTCACTGCTGGGTTGATAGACTTACAGTTCCATTCAGTAGGGCTTAACAAAAACAGGCATGTTCTCACTCTGAAACCTTTCTTAGAAGACACAATGAACACATCAGAAAGACAGTGTCTTCTATTTCACATACAAAAATCATGTGAAGATGACTAACGGAAAATACTAATCACAACTCAAGTCTGTATTTGTCTACCTCAGGACCAATGCTGAGCTTCTGACATTCTTAGGCTGAGACATAAAGAACTAAAATTTACTTCCAAAAAAGGCAGAGAAACTGCTATTAAGAGTTATCTAACTAGTATGATGATTAAAAAACTGGCATAAATACACACAAATGAATATTCATACATTAGCATCCACACACATTTTACTTATACACAAAGAACTCTCTCAGAACATGGAAAGAATAAATATACAACTTGAAAAGCAGAAATGCTCAAAATCAGATGAGTTGTTTACAAGACAGACAAAGGCAAAGCCTCTGTCTCCCTAGCTTTCCCCACAAGCCTCTCTCTCTCTCCTAAGGCTTTGCTTATAAGTGGAGATAGCTGTCATAGTGGGTGCTGAAGCCATGAAAACAGCAATGGCTTCATTACTTCCTTTAATTTTGTTTACAACGGAATTAAAGGGAGTATCTTGTTTTTAAAGGAAAGCAGCACATTTACCCAACAGAAATTCGCAAACTTTCAAATGCCCAAACCTGTCTGTAGAGACATGCTTTAACCTTCTTTCTTTTATCTTAGATATATCAGTATACAAAATAAACTCAAGGCCTTAGCAATCTTATGCTCATAAAATCAGGCTACTTATCTGGAAAAGATGTTCCACTTATGCTATGTCACTAAAAGAATTGTTATCAAAGTCCAATGGGAAAACACATAGTTAGCTATTTTTTCCCATCACACTAGTGATTCAGTCCAGGGTCTCAGATGTACTTGATGAACACTCTACCACGGAGTGGCTACGCCTGGAAATCTCTTTGGACTACTTCATTCTGACACAGAGTCTCACTAAATTGACCAGGCTGTCTTCGAACTCACTCTGCAGCTCAAGCCATCATTAAACTCAGTCTTCCTGTCTCAGCTTCCTAAGGAAGTACCACCAGGTCTGGTTGAAACTCTACTTGATTTCTTTTCTTGTTTTTTATTTGTCTCTGTGTGTGGTGCATGTGTGTGTGTGTGTGGGGGGGGGGTGTCCACCCTCTGAAGCCAGATGAAAGCATCAGATCCCCCTGAATATGGACTTAGAAGAGTAGTAGTGATGCAGGTGGTGTGGATGCCAAATACCAAACTCAGGTCCACAGCAAGTCTGAAGCTGCTCTCTGGTCCCTACACAATTCTTGTTGGCAGCTTTTGAGTAAACAAGTTTATTGCCCAAGTAATCTACAGTGTTTTAGAAAAAGCTTGCCATATTTCTGGTTTTTTTTTTTTAGAAATTATTCCAGGGGCTTGTTCATTCAAAGTTTGCAACTTCTACCTAAATATGTAGAGATATGATTAAATTATGTTACTTGGCATTATGCTTTATTAAATTCCTGTCCGGTAACTGCAAAGTGATTCTTCAAGTACAGTCACCTTTTCCTTTGATTTCCAACCACAGGCATTTTGAAAGTAATTGTGGTAAAAGGGGTGTGCTCACTCAGGCACTCCCTGGCATAGTTACACTGGTGTAATTCTATCATGCTTAGCAATCTCCACCATCCCATAATTTCTAAGTTTGTCTATGTGATGTACTGGCCCAGAGAGAATGTGACACAGGTGACAATATGCCAAATTCAAGGTGTTAACACTGGCTGTCCAGTGTCACTGTCATCTTCCCAGAGAAAACTGTCCCCAAGTCACAATCCATGCAGCCCCAGTTAGACACTACAGACTTGAGGAGTGCACCTAAAACCATGTACACCATGTGTCTGTGGTCCAGGTAGTATGAGTTGCATAATGACCAGAATCACAACCAAATTACAGACTGTGACAAACTTAGCTTTGTTATTTTATTACTGTGAATCACTATTCTATGAGAAAAGGTAACATACAAAAACAAAATTCCAAGTCCTGATTTTGTAACCTAGGTTATATCAACAACTTACAAGAAAGTCCTCCAAATGAACCGAAAGTGACACTTCTGGAAACATTTGGTTTTCTCTGAGAGCCTCTCCAATATTTAGCTCTTTCTGTTAGGATTCTTTCCAAAGCAACACAGCAATAAGTAAGTTACAGGGCGGGGGCCTGAGATGTGACTGAAGTTGACAGAAATTGTGACTTTAAAATTACAGATGACTATATTTAGGAGCAGGAGTGGTGGCTCTGATGTTCATACTGCTTTTGATGCCAGCACGAGAAATTGAGAGTGGATTCCAGTACCCAGTCGAAAGCCACATATGCAGCTGGAATCATGGGTCCTTCCACGTATACTCTTAGTTTGGTGGCTTAGTCCCTGGGACCTCTTGGTGGGGGAGAGTGTCTGGTTGGTTCATATTGTTGTTCTGCCTATGGGGTTGCAAATCCCTTCAGCTCCTTCAGTCCTTCCCCTAACTCCTCATTTGGGGTCCCTGTGCTCAGTCTGATGTTGATTGTGAACACATCTGTATCTGTCAGGGTCTGGCAGAGCCTCTCAAAAGGACAGCTATACCAGCCTCTTGTCAGCAAGTGCTTCTTGGCATCAGCTAGTGTCTGAGTTTGGTGTCTAGAGATGGGCTGGATCCCTAGGTGGGGCAGTTTCTGGATAGCCTTTCCTTCTGTTTCTGCTCCAATCTAAGTTCCAGCTGCTTATGTAGAAGAGTATGGCCTTATCTGGCATCAGTGGGAGGGGAGGCCCTTGGTCCTGTGAAGGGTCAACAACCCAACAGGGGCGTGTAGGAGAATGCTTGGGCAGTGAGGTGGGAGTGGGTGAGTAAGTGGGTAGGTGGTTAGGGGTATTCCCTCATAGAAGCAGAGGGGAGGAGGATGGGATGGGGGTTGCAGAGGGGAAACTGGGAATGGGGGATAACATTTGAAATGTAAATAAATAAAATAACCAGTTTTTTAAAAAGAAGAAAAAAAAAAAAGAAAAGAAAAGCCACACATACCGCAGCACCAGAGTCACCATAGCTCTTTGGAGAGCGGAGGCAAGAGAATAACTAGAGCTTCCAGATTATCTGCCCAGCTCTGGGTTCAGTGAAGGAAGGACCCCATCTCAAAAGAATAAGCCTGAGTGATAGGGCAGATGTGGGATCCCCAGCAAAGTTATGAAACGATGATATAGGAAGCGAAAAGGCATGGCAGTGGGTTTTTGCTGATAGCTGGAATAGCCATCAATATTATCCAAGAACATAGCTTATAAGAATTGAAAGGGGTCTCCAAATAGACCACCTCTTAAAGTAACTCCAGATGAGATTACCATGTTATTCAGGCTAACCTGTAACTCATAACCCTCCTGCCTTAGCCTGGTAAATACTGGCATTAAGTATAGGTGTGCTCTGTCAGGCCTCACTTTGTGAATATTCTTAACCCTGGTAGAATCTGAGAAGTTTACATGCTTTCAGGGGTTACAAGCTAGGAATCCAACCCATTCTGTGTAAACTACTAAGAGTTCACTTTTAGTTCCAGGATGAGGGAGTGTTGGAAACAGGATTGATTATATTAGTAAGAAATCTGTGTTATAGGCAGCCTGCAGGTCAGTTTTAAATTTGTCAGTATCTTGCTGTGTGTTTGCAATTTTCCTACATTTAAAATGGTAATAGTAAAGACATAGGCTTATTTTCAGGTCATATAACATGACTTGAAAGAATAACTTTTTCATGAAAGTTCAATTCTTTTATGCTCACTTATTATTGTTATTAAATTACTAAGCAGTTACTGGTATTTATTATCTTATTATTGATTATATATTAGTATTAAGTCACTGAACTGTTATTTATCAATTCCAGGCAGTCAATTTATTAGATGCCATGTTTAATATCTAATTGGGATTCTCATTTAATTGGGAATGGTGGTTAGGTGGTTAAGGCTCTGGGTTTTAACAGTTATCACTGTCCATCCATTATAGACTCAGGCTTCAGGAAACCATCTTTAACATGTTCCTGGGCTGGACACAGAGAAGGTAAAATTCTAAGATGCACTCAAAAAAAACTTGAGGAGAAATTTTCCCTAAAGCCGTAGGATTTAACCTTCTTTAGGTTACTAATGCTTTTAGAGTTTGACTGAAACACTGGTTTCTGTCTGAAACAAAGGAACCTATAGAGAACTGACATAAGCTTTCAGAAAGTTCATGGATGCCCACAGATCCTACCTTAAGGGAGAGAAGGTTACAGGTCACGTGCTCACCATGGTCTTGGACAATAGCTGTTCTGAAAGAGGAGGTGTTTTGAGATGGTCTAGAGGCCAAGTGTAAGAACAAAACACACTTTCTTTATAAAGGTTCAGCTAGCCCCAAAAGCCCCATTCACAATATACGTATTGTGGAATCTTCAGGTGACTTGACTTCTTGGAATTTCCATACAAGATCTTACATGCTTTCCTAAATACCATCATCTCAGCAAGCTAACTGCTACTTTCTCCTTGGACACTTTCAACAAAACAGAGCATCCTGGAGCTTAAGCCAGATGGACCCCAGCCAAACACCGAGCTAAGAAGAAAAATACCATATGTCAGTTTCTCTAAAAGCTTTGCTACATAATCTCAATACAATATTACAGAACATGAAAAGAATTTTTTCTAATTTCGACTTCTGGAACACAGAAGAGAATAAAAATTACATACCCAGAAACTTGGGTGATATGAGTTAATACCACAGTAAGTCATAGGGTGGTGCCAGATGGTATCATAGCAACAATCTGATACACACAGTTCTACTTAGTGGGAGTAGAATAGGAGATTCTACAGAAATTGAACAGCAGCTTCTCACTGAATAGAGTACAACTCTCCTTGAGTCTTGACTGGAATATGGCCCCACACAGCTTTTAACAAAATAACCTCTACACACTTCTCAAATACTATAGAGATCTCTCTCTCTCTCTCTCTCTCTCTCTCTCTCTCTCTCTCTCTCTCTCTCTGTGTGTGTGTGTGTGTGTGTGTACTCATGTGGGGACCACAGATATTTGATATGAGCCTCCATTGCTCTTCACCTTATTCTTTGAGATAGAATCTCTCACTGAACCTGGAGTTGGCCCAATTGGCTGACTGGCAGTCCAGCAAGCCCCAGGCACTCTCTTGTCTATTTAGCTGTGGGATTGCAATCCTGTATCACTGCATCTGATTTTTTTAAGTGAGTACTGTGGATCTGAACTCCAGGTCATTAGACTTAAACAACAAGTACTTTATTTATTCAGCCATTTTCCTAGACTTGAAATATACCTGTTCATTAAAATGCTATACTGAAATCCATTATGTGATGCCTTAAAACATAAAATGCTTTTAGATAGAGGACATATAAGATATAAACCTGATAAGAACAGATAATACACTTCAGCAGAGCCAAAGGCAGAAACTGCAAATTGCAGCCTGCCAGTAAAAGAAACTGACTAAAAAAATTGCCTTGCTGGCTTATACTTTGCTAATCTATAACAAAATGCTGAGTTACAAATGTATGTGAGTTCTTGAGAATAATTTGGTTTTTTTTTAATCTGTAATAAGTAAAATATGTAATCATGTGAAGGTATTGGGGAACATTTTTTTTCTTATGTATACTCACTATAATCATCCACTTAAAGAAAAATAGAATGGAACTGCATTGTGATTTTTGGGCTGTTTGAAAGATTTTGCTGGGATATATAAACAGGGAGAAAAAAAACAATGTTGTTGAAGCTTTGCTGCATCCTTAAAGAAGAAGATGAGGAGGAGGAGAAGGAGACAGAGGAGGAAGAAGAAGAGGAGGAAGAGAAGGAGAAGGAGAAGGAGGAGGAGGAGGCAGAGGAGGAAGAAGAAGAGGAGGAAGAGGAAGAGAAGGAGGAGAAGGGGGAGCAGGAGGCAGAGGAGGAGGAAAAAGAGGAGGAAGAGGAGGAGAAGGAAGAGAAGGAGGAGGAGGAGGCAGAGGAGGAGGAAGAAGAGGAGGAAGAGGAGGAGAAGGAGAAGGAGGAGGCAGAGGAGGAAGAAGAAGAGGAGGAAGAGGAAGAGAAGGAGGAGAAGGGGGAGGAGGAGGCAGAGGAGGAGGAAGAAAAGAAGGAAGAGGAGGAGAAGGAAGAGGAGGAGAAGGAGGAGGAGGCAGAGGAGGAGGAAAAAGAGGAAGAAGAGGAGGAAAAGGAGGAGGAAGAGAAGGGGAAGAGGAGAAGGATGAGGAGGAAGAGGATGAAGATGAAGAAGAGGAGGAGAAGGAGGAGGAGAATATATTTAGAAAGTCCAATGGAGGTCAAATGGAAAGTAGAAACACTTATCTCACACATTCTAAGTTATGGAGATATGTTTAAGAGACAGAGAAAATGATGAACTTAGAATTATAGCTATCCAGAAAACATCAAGTGACTTTTCCCCAAAAGGCTTTTAGGCTGAATTTTTGGTTTTGTTAATATTATGCAAGACTCTTTAGAGCAAAATGTTAAACTTGACTTTCAATCTAGGGCTGAATGAACAAATTGAACTGACCGGTCAGGCAATTGATGCTGGTTTTCAAAGCCAAAGATGCCTAAGAGCAAAGAATAAAGAGCTTCTACCGAATGAGATCTTTATGTATGTGAAAACCCTATTCAATGACCACACAAGGAACTGCTTCCCTCTCTACTGTCTAAGTGATCAGTTACATTTAGTTTTCATAAATATTCACAAGGAACTTTGAATTTTCCAGGTGTGCAATGCTTTCCCTTTTACTGTTTACTGCAAAAGCCTATGTCCTGTATTTTCACTTCAAACAATCACACAGTTTTAATTTTCTAAGGTTCAAATGGTTTAAACATTAAATACTGCCCTCAAAAGTAAGATTCCAGTGTCCATTTATTGCTAATATGCTTCAAATTTAGTTAATAATCACACTGTAATGCATATTAGAATATTTTTTATAAAACTACTATGTCAGATAACCCAAGAAAATAATTTTGAAGAGTGCATGTACCCATGCAGAACTTCATATATACCATCCCATGGAGGCTTAGGTCTTAATGATACGTTCAAATAACAAATAAATAAATAGCAATAATCAGATAAATCTCACATTATTCTAGCTCCAGATGGACCTACAGCCATCTTCCTGTTTGGAAACAGACCTCAATGTTCTATTTCAAACTAATGGAATATGGAAAAATGATGAGGAAAGGCTTCCAAGATCTTTCCTGTTATTAAAACACCTCCTCTTTCATCTTCGATAAAGGACACAGCCAGCACTGAAGGTAGCCTGAGGTGTTGTGCCTGCAGGGATGCTCATTCAGTCAAATTCATATTTGACTATGTCACAGGAAAGAATTTCAGGACCAATCAGAGAGAAGAATGAATGAAGTTACCAAGCTTTTCAAGCAAAAAATAAGGGATTGTACATGGTTTAGACTTAAGGACCAGCACTGAGCAACTGATGCATGTAGGAAAAGACAGTGTGCTCTCCAGTGTAGTTCCAGGCTTCTTAAGAGTGTCACACATAGACAGCTTTACAATAGCCAGATATGTGACTCTGTGGCTTAAGTTAACATTGCTCAAAGGATGCAATCCACACTATGGTTTAAATATTAAGCGAAGTTCAGAAATTAAGTACAAAAGTATGAAGGAGTTTACTTATTTCTCCTAACGTGTTTCCTTTGTGTAAATGTGGCTTCATGAGGAACATTGTTTAGAAGGATGGATGAGAGAGGTGGGTGGATAGGTTACACATACAGGTCACAAGCATCCTATCCCTAAACAAGCATAGTTCTTCTGCTGTTTACAACATCAGATTGGAGGTATCTCTTGTAACAGGGAATGTTGTTTCTGTAAGAAATAATGTAAACAGTATTTCTGACTTTGTTGGGTGGGTGGAAGTTTCTGACACTCAGCCAGCAGGAAACAAAAACTAGAATCCAACGTAAAGAGTTTCCCTTTCTTCTGTGTAGCCTTCAGCTTGCCTATTGTTTTACCATACCACAGTCCTGGGTCACTCAGACTTCTCTCCTGCTATTATGTTTTAAGATAGCCCTGTGAATGGGCCTGGATGAGCACAAGACTGGAAGAGAATTTTCCAAGGCCTTCTAGACAAACCCGAAGCAGCCTTCAATTCCAGTAAAGTTCTGAGATGACTCAAGTCCTGCTTAACAATACTGCTGGCTGCTCACTCACTCACTTGCTACAGAACCCCTGCGGCAATTACTATTTTTTGGAGCCAATTTAGTTTGGGGATGAGGTGCTTTACAAAAAAATAATCAATTCAGGTTTTAGAGGAGGTTACCACCATCTAAATCTTAAAGTGGGAAACTGGACATAACGGTGCACACCTTTGAGCCCAGCATCTGGGTGGCAGAAGCCTGAGTTTGAGTTCAATCCAGTCTTCATAGTGAGTTCCAGGCTAGTGAGGGCTATATTGAAGAGCCCCATACTCGAGAGACCCTTCCTCAAGCCTCCGGAATCGCGACCCCCCCCAAAATCACAAGAAACCATATCTGGATGCAATCAGCAGAGGTTTATTAGGGGAGGAGCCGGCGGTCAAAAACGACATGCTCTTTAGCTCCAAGAGCAGGGTTTTTGGCCACGTGTGGTGGGTTAAAGGGTCTTTTATAGCATGGGGTGGGGGGAGGAAGGCATTTTCGCGCGCTTACACATGATTGGATATTTCAAACATCAGCAACTTGCAGAACTGGCAGAACTTGTAGAAACTCGGACCTCCCAGAAAAGGGAGGGAGAGAGAAGTAAACACCAGATAGCCCATTACTCAGTTGGGCTTGTTTGGACTTGTCTGGGCACGCCCTTGCATGCCTTTATTTTTTTGTCACCCTGCCCCTGCAGGAGCTTAATATTTTTATTATGACTATATTTAACAAATTGTTGGTGGTCTTTGCTGACCATGAATTTTTGTTATTGTTACAATGCTGCTTTCAAATTTTGTTCTCACAATATAAGACCCTTCCTCAAAAATAAAATAAATACAAATGTGAGAATGTGCTTAGAGCTGTATATGTTAAAAAAAGAGTGCTAGTTTGGATCACATGGTTTAGAGAAGTTTGAAATTTAAATCCATCTATGGATGGATGGATGGATGGATGGACTTTTTTAAAAGTAAGAAAAAGTTCATTGGAAATTAGAAATGATGTAACACAGAAATTTCATTAATGCCCACATTTCCATGTAGCTATGTGATCCAGTGGCCTGCAGGTATATTAAGAGTAAAAACTGCCAAATGAATTGAATCATCCAATTAAGGAGATTTCCTAGAAAAAAAATACTGACAATGTCACCAGGTTTCTTTTATTGTAGTATGATATGTAGTGTGTACTAGGGAAAAGGTGAATTGAGAGATGCATAGCTAATAAAAGAAACCTATGACTTGATGGGTTGAAAGCTTTCAGTCTCTCTAGACAGCCACATAATTATAAAATAAAAAAATGATAGCATCATGGTTGGAGACATGTCATCTCAGTGGTCAAGAGTCCTTGTTGCTCTTACGGAAGACTCAGGTTTGATTCCTAGCACCCATGGCAGCTCATAGCATCTTTATCTCCCAATCCACTGGATATGACACACTCTTCTAGGGTTCCCATACACACATGGCATATTTACACACACTCTGGACCAGACACACACACACACACTGAAATGAATAAATATAATTTTGAAAGACAGGACCAGAAAACAAGGTCATACAATGACACTACCAGAAAAGCATGACGTCATTAGATTCAAGCCCAGTTTCTACCTATGAAATATTTCTTTTAAAGCCATGGAAAGGTTTAAAAACAGAATGCCACACCGAAGGGCCTCCTAAGACTGTCACAGATCCTCTCAATCTAAGTGTAAGCAGGCTGGATGACATTCTTCACAGAAGTTTGGGTTTTAAGAGGTTTCATGGTTTATCAATGAGCTTAAAGAAAAGGGAGACAGTTAAGAGATCCATCGCTCATCTGTCCCAGCATGAACACAAAGCAGAGGACTCCTTTCTAGAGGCTGTATGAATTGGGACAGGCCCAAATAGATAAAATCTACAAAGTGTCCCAGGAAACTTAGAAAAATCTTTGGGAAGATTTTTATCAGAATACAGCCAGCTTAGACCAAAGGGGAAAGAGAGGTCAAAATAAGAAGATACTATAGACCCACACGCATTTCACTGGCAGAGAATGCTGTGGAAAGGCAGAGCAGCAGGCATGTACAGGATGCAAGACTTCAAGAATATACATAGAGCCCCAGGGTACAAAAGACCAGGAGAGTGACTCCAAGGCCTGGGGACCTAAGGGAGTATCTCTACTCTGATTTCAGAGATGCTCTGGATCAATGACTTCCTCTTTCCTTTCTTTCACTAACGCTTCAGAATGCAAACATCTCCCTGTCTCCTTCCTGTCTTGTGAAGGTTGACAGCGTTAAGAACTGATCATTTTTCCTTTAGGTTTGAAGCTCCAAAGCAGAGGGGGACTAAACGTGAAGTTACACTAAAGAAACTGTATCAAAGGACACCCAAGGAACCTCATCCACACTGAGACTGGACATGGATTTCTGAATTTGAGCCATAACTCATTTATACAATAAGAAGGATTGCTTTGCAGAAGTTGTATAGGTGGTGGCATACTTGCATGAATGAAAGCGATTCTTGACATCAGTATTACTTAATTTGTTTTACTCCATCATCAGGACCTCTAAACAAAACTTCAAGTCTATTTAAGATGCTCTCTCAGTGTTCATGAAAAGCTGGAGACAGGACTCAGATTGTAACATTAAGGAAGACCAGAGTTTGATTCCCCACTACACCCCCAAAATAAAACCACGCGAGCAAACTAGGCAAGGATGAGATGCCTCAGAGGGTGAAAATACTGGGCCCACAAGCATAAGGTGCTGAGTTGGATTCTCCAGAATCCATATGAAGCCAGATGTTGTAACTCACATCTGTAATTCCAGTGTTCTTATTGGTGAGATAGGAGTCAGAAACAGGAGAATCCCTACAAGTCTGGTGGCCAGCAAACTTAGTGTAACATGAGGTAAACCTAGAAAAACTGTCTTAACAAGATAGAAGTTACGGAGTGATACACAGGGTTGTCCTGTGACCAGTCCTTGCACACAGTGACATGTGTGTCCCTGCACTCACACATGAACATACACAGACACACATCATACCCATACATCACATACATGTATACACACACACAATTTTTTTTAAAGTCAAGCACAGTGGTGACATCTGACCTCTATATACAGGCACAGACATGAATATTTACCCTTCCAACACAATATACATAAAACGGCTGGATAGTTGAATCAGTATCACTGAAACTATATTTATAACATAAAATCTCTGTAATGTAAACATGATAAATTGCTACATTCAAAGTTAAGTAACCAAATAATTATCATCTGTCTCACTGTAATTTGTTTCTATTTGTTTTAGCATTACACCTATACTTAAGAGAGCTCATAAGCAATGTCAAAGCTCTCTTAAAGACCACTATTTAGGAAAGGTTTTGTGGCTTGTAACAAATACCTCAATTTAAAAAAATGCACATTAAATAAAATGAAAGCTAGAAGATGGAGTATTTGACTCCACTAAAGTGATTCTAATTTTTTTGATTCACTTATCCTCAAAGGAAAGCAAATTACATCATTTAAATGCTTTACAGTGCCTATCCTTCACAATGACACCACAACTTTCAGGGTCCCACTCACTACCACGCTGAGTCATTTCATGTGTGAAAAATAGTTAAAGCAATATTTTCTAAATATCAGACAGTCACAAAGCAATTTATCTCAGAGGCTTATCCCTCTAGGCTATGAGGCCATTTAGCAAAAGCTTATGAGTGACGAGCTGTAACTGGCAGACATGGTTTCATTCATGGGCCAATGAAAACAAAGACCATAAACATTTCATTCAGAAACATACAGCATTGTTTAGAAATAGCAATACCATTATAGTTGAAACTGAAAAGGGCCTGCTTCTGGCCTTCAGAGGGCACAGGCCAATGGACAATGCTGCCTTCTCAATGCAAAATGGGATTTGGCTTTGGGCTCAGCTTGAACCACATGGTGAGTGAATTATCCATCTCAAAATGTAGGGAAATGTGAAATTCAGTGTTCCCATCAAATCTGACCAGTTACTGCATCCCTAAACCTCAAGCCTGCAGACCTCCTCACTTGAGGTCTCCCCAGGTCAGTCAACACCTGTCAAGTAAAGAGAGTTGCCAAGTGTGTCTCTTCCTCTACAACAGACTTCTGAAAAGAAAACGTGACCCACTGCCTTGTAAATGCAAAGGGCGATCTGTCCTACATTAATGAACCGCAATGGATCGTTTAATGAGATTATAGATCATGAAACAAATTTACATTGTTATTTGCCTGAAGTTGTCGTCCTTTTACGAAATAGTTGTGGAAAGAGTCTAACATCAAACCAAGAGTTTCTCCTTGACTTGTCAAGAAAGCCTTGAGTAGGGATCGTAAGTTTTGTACCATGTGATTCAGTGTTATTTCAGGTGGCATCTGCTTCATCTAAAACTCAACTCATGTGGCAGCCCATGTCCGAAACCCTGACATAGTTTTGCAGTGACACCTCTTACTTCCTAGGCTAATATTTATTTAAATCCTCATAGTCTAATTACTTACATTTTAGTCTAATTTTTATTCAAATCCTCCCTTGAATCTAACTTTCTCAGAACGCATTTATGTCATTATGAGAAGGACTAAGCTCATGGAAGAAACAACCCAGACAGGAAGTTACATTCGGGTTCCACCCTTCATTTCAATAAATACCATCCTGACATGGCAAAGTGCAACTCCTGAAAACCCCAGACTGCTCCTTGAGTCTGAGGTGGTGCTCAACAAGATACATTGGCATGGTGGGCCTTCAATAAAGGTTATCAAATACCATCCATTGTTGTAATAGACTCCAAAATTCTAACAGAACAAATTTACTCTCAAAAGAAAAGGGGTTCACCATTCTTCTTTGACCATATGATAGACACACAGAACTTTCACTTTAAATAAGTCTATGAATCCCACACACCACCTAGCAGTAAAAGTCACAAATATGTTTTCTCTTCCATGATAGAATACAAACACTTTTTGGTCTAAATGAAAACCAATAACTCTAAGCTTCTGTTGTGTAAGATGTTGTTATGTATTTTTTTTTCTTTCCTAAAATAGGATCAAAAAAGAAAAAGAGAAAGAAAGGAAGAAAGAAGAAAAGAAAACAAAGCAAATGAAATAAAGAAAAAGTAAGATAACAAGAGGGCCATACAGTTTCTTCAAAACTGGACACCAAGTTCTGAAATTGTTCCATTTAAACTTGGAGTAGTCCCAGCAAATACATAGAATAAGAGGCGGCCCAGTGAGACAAAACCTAATGCATCCAACAGCCACTGCCTAGTGTCCTAATGAACTGCCTGCCTAATATTCTGAACTCATGTGAGTCCTATGAAAGTGGCGCTCATGTCACCTTTGACCTCAAAGCCCACTCTGCCTTCCCCATTTCCTGTGGCTCCCTTTCCACTCTATTTTCTTTATTAAGAACATGAAGTTCTAAGCAAGAATGATAACACAGAACACTCATCAGCCACTACTAATCTTTTTCCCAGTCTCTCTCCTATTCTGGTTCCTCTCTACCCTGATTTTCGGTCCATTTCACCTTCAGTTCATCTTGAGTCCTCATTTCCCTAACTCTTGGATTCTTTCAGCCAGTGTCTAAGGAACAATGTTCTTTGCAAAGATAGGAAAATTAAGCAAAGTCAAGGTCAGGTTTCCTATCTCTCTGAAACTCACATTAGAGGTCTTTATGGCCTGAACAATTTTGACATACTCACCCGGTGCTTCCCTTACCACAGAGTAGAGATGGCTGATGCAACATTCAGAGAAGGCTGCAGATTCTTGTGTCTGTTATTTACACAGGACAGAACTCTTTACTGGGAGCTGCATGAAGTATTTATAAGCTTTTATCGTTTAATTAGGGAATGAATTTTATATGTTAAAATATAAACGTCTACTAACTGCTTTCCTTGTTGCTGTAACAAAAGACTTCATAGACACAACATGAAGGAGGAGGGATTTATTTGTCTCACAGTTAAGAAGAGCACAGTCTATGGTGTTCTGGTAGGCATGGTAATGCGTAGTGAGACTGGGACACCTCATACTCTACAGACCATAGAACTCCCCTGAAATCAGCTATACCTTTACCCATTCCACACAGCAACCCACTTCTAGTTAGGGGCCACTTCCTAAAAATTGCACAACCTTGTAACAACCAGCACCACCACCTGACAATCAACTACATCAAACACATAGGCCCACAAGGCAAATTGCACATTTAAACCACATTAGTATCTTTAAAGAGGCATCTCTTTTTAAGTGTAAGATATACATGAACAGAGATGGCTATTTGAAGGCAATGTTGACTTGATGACACATTAAGGCAAAGTCTTAATGTGGCACACAGAAATTATTATACCTATGAAAAACATTGTCCATTTTTTTGCACACCTGAAGAATGGATTATGGAAGAACTCTGCTGCACAGAAGCTTCCAAAGTTAATCCAAATGTAAGCTCCATTCATCTTGCATAGCACACTAGATATTGGGCCACATGGAAACCTATATGACAATTATCCTGAAATCTATATGACAAGCATCAGTGCCATGAGAGGTTAACTAACTTTACGTCCAAGATCATACAACTAAGAGAAAGCACAACAAATTGAAGCCCTCTGCCTCACGAGCCAGATTCAAGGAATAGTACTGCATTGTCCCTCGGTAAGTGTATCTCTTTATTCACCTGCTGTTGCTGAGTACCAGTTATATGCCAGGAACCAAGAGGAAAGAGGAAGGACATTAAAGAGCGTGGGCTTGAACTGAAGGACTTTTGTTTTAAAGCAAATTAGGAGCTTTGGAAAACAGAAAGGTCATAGCACAATACCTTCCTGGTCAGGATAGGATTTTGTCCTCATGGCAACAAACTTATGTAACAAATGGGGCTTTTACATAAAACTCCTTTCTTCTAAATAATTACAACATACTTGTTTGAATTTAGAGCATATACAGCATTGTACAAATCTTTTTCAGTGGAATGTGGTCATCACTGTCGTGACAGGGAACAGGGTTTCCAGAGATCACACTCAATAGTCTTCAGTGTGTGCTAGCTCCATCTTATTCCAGACCTTCATACACACCATCATTAGCTTGGAAGCTGTACATCACTCCTAATCTACTGTAATACAGAGGGGTTAATCAGTAACCAAACTCTAATTCCGTGTTTAAGTTGTCAAGGAAGAGCCGTTACTTGCCCAGGGTAAAGTGCACCAGCTTATGTCAGTGTATCTGTTTTCCTAATGCTTGCTTAGGAACAAAGGAGCGTATATAACTGTACAAAGAACTTAGCCAATTTCAACACTGAGCATAACACCAAGCTGGGAAGAGGAATAGATACAGATTTCTATCTCAAAGGAGGAGCCTGACAATCACACCGTTTTACTATATTCCATGTTTGTGCTAAGGGTACTATGGGTATTATTTTGGTTCATACTTAGAACAACCCTGATGACATAAGTCACTCTAATCTCCATTTGATCTAATCTCCATTTGATAAATAAGAAAAATTAGGCCTGACTTCACACAAAAAAAGTTGCAGAACTAGAATTTGAAACACAGTTCAGAGACCAGTCTGCTTTTAATCACATGCCCAGGATAAGAGATGAAAACACCCTTGGGGCCAAGCACGTACAGAGGATGTTTGAAGTGGCTTAGCATTAAGATTAGAGAGCCAGGGTTCTTAACTATGGCTGCTCTTGGAGTCACCTAGGGAGCAGTAAAGATTGTTGGTTGAAACCTGGGTTCCACCCCCACATATGGGATTTAATTGATATGGGAGCTGCAAGGTGTTCCAAATGGGCAGTCTAGCCAGAGGCAGGCTGCTTGCAGAACAGAACGGCATGTGGCTCAATTGAAAGCAGCAAGAGAAAATGTTCAAATGTTAAATAAACACTACACTGGACAAAGGTTGATATGACTTCTGCCAGCAGCATGTGATCTCCACACATGTCTTTGGTAGACTTAAGGTTCTGGTATGGGAGATAGATCATAGATTATTGATAGATATATAGATGATTGATAGATACATAGATTATTGATAGAATATACATGATAGATAGATAGATAGATAGATAGATAGATAGATAGATAGATAGATAGACAGATAGACAAATAAAGGTACATAGCTATATAGATAGATACATAGATACAGAAGATATTGTCATGGATTTTTGTGGAGAAGGTCATTTGTTCTCTGAAACTTTCCATGTCATTCTCTAGCTCCAATTATGGAACTATTGTACAAAAAGAGTAACCTCCATTCAAAGGACCCTGGAGTACAGTCTATTCTTTACATGAAGACAGTTTAAGTATGCTCACTTAACACATGTGTACCGTTTGACACAGATAAAGTTAGTTCAACTTTTTTAAGAGTCATGTTTTATAACAATGCCACTCAAAATTAACTCTGACCTTTATCCAAGTCAAGAGATCTATTTCACTTAATAAAGCAAGTCTTAAACAAGGGTAAGAGGGAGGAGAGAGGGAGGGAGGGAGGGAGGGAGGGAGGGAGCATTTCAGAAGATGGTGCAGGCGGTAAAGTGCAGCCCTGCAGACCTACATTTTGTTCTATAACCCTATGGCTGTGGATGAGAGACGGGCAGATACCCAAAGGCAGCCAGCCTAGCTGAACCAATAACCTTTAGGTTCAGTGAAAGATGTCATCTCAAAATGTATTGGTGGAGAGCAAATGAGAAAAGACACATGACATCACTCTATGATTTCTGCACTCATGAACACCCACATGTAGATATACCCATCAAAAAGCAAACAAACAAATAAATAACTTTAAAAAAAGAATGAAATTAGACACTCTGAAAGTTCATCTATAAAGGTGGTATGTGGTACCGTAGGGTAAAATACCAACCATCTGCCCTGGGAAAGAAAAAAACAAAAGCTGCATGCCCTCAGAAAATGTTCCTTATTAAATAGCGTGCAGACTCAAACATGAATGTTTCTAACAGCAAGCCTGAAAGGCTGAATGCTTTTGTTTTTTTTTTTTTTTTGGAAAATAAGCAGAAACTTTTGCCAGCTTGTGAACTAATTCTTCCTACACAATCATTGCAACCGTTGCAAGGCCAAAGCAACAGTTAAGTAACATTTCAGGGGCTCGCTTGGTACACTATGGCTCAACAGCTCAGCCAGGCAAGTGCTTGCTTGCTTTCCAAGCTTGAGGATCTCAGTATGGATTCCCAGGGCCCGAGTAAGAACCCAGGCATAGCTGTGTGTGCCTGGCATCTGGGTGCTGCAGGGTGCGGAGTGAAAACAGAACATCCTTAAAGATCACTGGCCAGACAGTCTGGCTGAATTAGTGAGATCAAAGCTTGAATCGAGTGATCCAGTCTCAAGAAATAAGGTAGAGAGTGGTAAACAAACACTGGTCATCACAACACACACTCACACACACACACTCGCGCACACACAGATCCCAGGTGTTAGCTGGTTAGTCAACCTAGCCAAAACAGGTACTCAAGAGTCCGTTAGGAACCCTGTCTCAAGAAAAACAGAGAGATTAAATTAAAAAAGAAAACCTCTGGCCCTCACATGTGCACATGAGCAAGTCAACACATGCACACACACACACACACACACACACACACACACACACACACTGAAACTCATGTGGATGGCATTGATTTTCTAAATAAATAAGCAAGTATCCACCCTTCTCATACCAGCAGCTCATAGGTAAATTTCCATACTTTAAACTTTTAAAAAAAAAATATGAAACTATCAAAAACAAGCTTTCCCTTTGAAGGAAGCCCAGCCACATATTTTTATTGGCTGGAGCCATGCAGCACCAAGAAGCTAAAAATACTTTCTTTTCTTCTAAGTTGGAACAAACAAATCAGACCAAGCAAATAATTGTGTATCATTTTCTCCCATCTTAAATGTCTTACTAGAAGATGCTCTGAATAGCTAGATCAAAGCAAAGGAATCTGTTTTGTATTTGTATACACATCCACTGTCAGAAATACCCTCTTCAGTTTATTTCTGCCCAAGATGATTCAATAAGCCCTCTTTGCATTCACAACAAACATGGTCAGCATTTAGGTAGGATTTTTTTTTTTTTTTTTATCATGTGCTTTGTATTAGAGAGTTTCATGAGTGTTGAAAACAAACCAGCAGGACAGGTAAAATCATTCATAAGAATACATACAATGAGCATGTCCTTAACGGAACCACAAAGTACTTACATGCACTCACACATGAATCGCCAGACGGTAGACATTCACAATGTGATTTTTTAAAATGGAAGGATACAAGTTGCAAACATCTTGCACAAGTTGAGTGTTCTGTGGCTGGTAAAGTGAAATTTTTTCTTTCTTTCTTTCTTTCTTTCTTTCTTTCTTTCTTTCTTTCTTTCTTTCTTTCTTTCTTTCTTTGACTTCTCAAAGCTAACTCTAAAACACACACGTGCATTCCTGAGTTCGCATACACAGGGCTCGACAGATCAGCTAAATAAACGCTTCCCTAGGAAGACAAGCCTTTAAAAAAATAAATAACTGCAGGATAATCAGCAGTCAAGTAGTGTGGACTTTTCCATCACACCCAGCATTTTTCAAGTTAACTACTAAATGAACAAACATAAAAATAAGAGCAATAATAACAACACAAGCTTGCAGGTTCCACTCATGAAGCACTAGTGTCTAGCCTAATTTTTCTTTTTTTGAAAAAGAATACAGATTAAGGAAATGTCTGTGTAACTCTTTATGTCTACAAACCAAGGCTTGCCTCTAGGGAAAGGCTTGGCAGATGTAGCAGAAGGGCTGTTTGCCTAGATTGCAGCTGGGCCTTTGACAAGTGCTTTGGGTAAAAGACTCTGATGTTGTATGTACCTACCAAACGCCAGGCAGGCCAATGCGCTGGTGCTGTGAATTTCAAAGATAACTCTTGGGAGGAAGCAGGAAAAGCGGGATATTATCTTCCCACATACACTCAGAAGCCAACATCCCGGGGCGGCTCCCTCAGATGCACCAGAAGGTCAATAGGTGGTACCTGCTAAGCCAACTCTACACACTTTTCCAGCCCCAGCACCACCTCAGAGAGAAGTTGGCCGAGCGCTTCCCCTTAACTGTACCTTGCAATTGGGCAGAGAGTGAGTCCTGGTGCTGCTGGTACTTGAGCGCCACTGCCTCGGCTTTGCGCAGCTGCGTCTGCAGTTCCAAGTAGAGCATCGCGCCATAGAGGAAGCCGAAGACCACCGTGAGTAGCAGCAGCGTCTGGAAGATCCGCTTCTGCTTTCGGGAGCACATCCCGTTTCCCATAGTCCCTCCTGCGCCCCGCGCTGCGGCGGCGGGAGCCGTCGTGTCCTCAGTCCTGGGCTATGTCGGACAGCTCAGCAGCGGCCACCGGGAGAAGTAGCTGGACTCGGCATGAGCAGAAGACGCGAGACACAAAAGCAGGACCAGAGGGAAAGAGGCGGCCGCTCAGCCCCCGCGGGCGGCGGGGCGCCAGGTCATCGACGCCACCCGGCCAGCAGCCACCAAACTTCTGCGATGTCTGATCTCCACGAGTGGCTGGGCCCGCGTGGAGTCCCTTTGCATACTTCAGAGCCCGCTGCACCTCGCTACGGTTCCCCGCACGCTGCCGGCTCGGTTTTCCCTACTCCCCACTTTTTGGCCTCGCTGTCCCCACCGTGAGTCCCCGCCCCTCGCGCCGGCTCCTGCTGCTGGACTTTGTCACTACAACGGGTAGGGGACGCGCGCCCAACAAAGGGACCTGGCTCCCTGCGGCGTCCTCTCGCAAGGTCCCCCAGGGATGGTGAAGAGATGGGGAACTGGTTGGTGTGGTTGGGTTAAGGGGGGCGGTGGGCCGGTGTCACTGATCTGGCAGCTCCAGCCGCCCGCCACCTCCCACCCAACTTACGTGTCACCCACGGCCCCGCTATCATGGCCAACGGGATTCCGGGAGGAAGTCCCACTCGGGCTCCCTGCTCATTGGGCCCGCGCAAGCCGCCGCTCCCTCCTTTCGGGGAGCTAATGCTGGGCTCCATTGGACGCCAGCTTTGTCTGTCCCGCCCCGGCCGCGCCTTCCCTCTCAGCTCCGGGCAGGCTCTGAGCTCCGTGGGCCGGGCAGCCGCCTGGCGCCTGGGTGCGCCCACGTGGAGCCCGGATGGGTGCGGAGAGGCGGAGGAACCGGGTTGGGAGGGCTAGGGACTTGTCTTGGCCTGAGGCTTGGTGATCATGGAGCACGTGTGCGCATGTGAGTGCATGTATGTCCCAGCACTTGGAATGCACGTGGAGGGAGAGTACAGCGCTTATGCACACCAACAACCGCAAAGCAGCCATGAATGCACTCTGCTTAACCCTGCTCATTTCTTATCCAACATAATGAGCTCAGGTTAAGAACATTATGTTCTTTGCCCATTCTCTCAACGGCTGCCTACAGAGTTTTTTCTCATTAGAGGCATTAGGCTATGTGCAAGCTTACCAAAGATGGTAGAAAGTAAGCTGGGACCCTGAAGCTCACTTGACTGGCTACGTGGGGTGGGGAAATCACTCTGTTGGCAGAGGGAAAGAAATGATCTCATGTTTCCTCTGGCTGCAAATGGAATAATTTAAAAACAAATCTTACAGGCTGAAATGAGTATGTATTCATTTTGCTATGTGTATTTCTCTTAATGGTGGCAGAAAAACATCAGTTACATTTTTACATTTTCAAGGCCAACAAAACCCACTAGGCTTAACAAAAAGTTAGAAAAGCGTAATAACGCCAAACCACTTCAAAGAAATTCACAGTGCATTTGTTTCTTCAATGTAATAAGAGTGAGTGTGGAATTGAGGTTATACATAAATTATAATTTTGTTTCTCCTCTTGACCTAAATTCTAAGGGAAATAAATTATTTCTGAAAAGTATCTGTTGTGCAGTAGCACTTATTACATTCTGCATATTACATTCTACATATTTTTTGTGATATCCTGCCTGGGTTTTAGTCATCACCATTAATTATGGGGAGTGAGTGCTTTAAATGAAGGAAATCTGCTTAAACCAGACTCATTTCAAGACAGTCCCAGTGCTGAGTGTTTTTAGGTCACCCCTGAAATCATAACTGATACTTTAACAAGAGTCATACAGGCAGACTGGGGCATTTCTCTCACTTAAAAATAAGGGAGATTGGTGGTATAGTCACTTACCTAATGAAATCACATTATATTGTTCAAAATGCTCTTACACTGATACTTAGCCTGGACTTTCGATATAAGTGTTGGAAACAAAGAATCTAAATTTGACCAATATAACAATAGTAGTTATAGTCCCGTCTAGGTCTTGTAAAAACTTACTTTCTCACAACAGGAGAATTTATCAGAATCTTATCTTTTCCATCTTTTCCTTCTGTGGAAAACAAATCATTACTCCATTTAAACATGTAATCAAAGTGTGAACCTATGCCAGACCTGTTGGTACAACCTGTAATCCCAGCTACATGGGAGATGGAGGCAACAGGATTCCGGGATCAGAATGAGCAATTTAGAGAAACCTTGTCTCAAATCAAAAGTCAAAAAAGGCCTAGGGATGATGGCTTACTGTTGCAACACTTAGCTACAGTATAGCAGACACTGAGTTTAATCCCCCATCTCTGAAAAAAAGAAAGAATGCTTAGTTTAAAAGGAACATGCTCTAAAGCAGCTCAGTCTTGTTCCCTGGTAATGGTATACCTCCTGTAGTCTCCAGTCTTGTGGAATTCACCATTATTTAAGGCTTCTTCTTTCCATTTTACTCACAGAAATTGGGAGAAATTAGTGGGATTTCTTTAGAATTCCTCAAAACTAAATTTATTCATAAACTCTGTGCAAAATCTCTGATGAAATTCTTTAAAGAAACAAAATTTTCAGCAATAATCTTAGCCTATACTTGAATATGAAATTATTCTGTACATATACATATACACACAGACACACACATAGACACACACATACACACACAGATACACACACACACACAAACATTCAAACACACAGACACACATACACACACAGACACATACACACAGACACACACAGGGGCTGTACAGAACAAGGAGGATGGAAAGACTGCTCATCAAGTACATAGCATGTGGTATTCTGTTGTATTTTCAACCTCTGGAAATTTTATATGCTTCCTGAATTCATGATTCCTATTTTAAACCTTTGATTTTGTAGCAACAGTTTCATTCCCATTTCTTAACTTCTTTGCCTGAAGCAGACAGCTGATTCTACAGAATATAATAAAGACCATAAAACACAACTCCATATTTTAGTCATAAAATTTGAAAGACAAGAAAATTATTACCTGAATTTATTCATTATTTCCAATTCAAGAAGGGTTTGCAGAAGTACATAAAATCACTAATGACAATGTCTTTATAATATTACATTTTCAAGGTGACCAATGCCTCTAGATTCTTGAATATACAAGAATAGAGCTTTGGAGCATCCAACATGGGAGGCATCCAGAGCCTACAAATTAAATTTACGTAGCGATGCCTTTGGGTAGAGTTTATAATATATGAGCTACTTCCACTGGTCTTGGAAGGTCTATTGCTAGTTGTATTTTATTTTTGTTTCCTCATGAGTAAAGTACTTCATAAGTAAATATCTATAATATATATACATATATATATATGCGCAAGCATTTAGTTTGGAAGTTGCAAGTACTGAACAACTTCTGCTATTTAGTATTCTGTTTCTAAGTCAAGGAAAAGACCATCAAAATCTTATACGTGAGAAGTGTTAAAATCGCATCTGAGAGTTTAGCTTGTTCTCTAGCTTAAATGAATGGGCTTCAGCTATGATTATATTCCAAAGAGAAAAGGTTAAGAAAATCAGATTGGAAAAAGGCAGCTGATGCGTAATTTGGAACAATCTAATGTATAGAAACGTAGAGTAAGTAATCTCTATTGCACGAAAACTTTTCCTGAATTATCCTCTCTACAAATAACATTTAACAGGTTTTAATAACTTGTCAGAGAAGCAAACAACACCCAAAATTAGTGTTGAGTATTCCACTTTAAAAATGTGAACTCAGATGTAAGCTTGTGTTAGAATACTTGAGCGTATGGAAACCTGAGGGTTCAGTTTCCAGCATGTACATGTCCTAGTTTAATTGAAAACTTGACACAGCATAGAATCAACTCAGAGGAAAGCCTAGTACACATTGACCTGTAAAAAGGTTTGGAGAGGATTGTCTATATTGCTTGGTAATTGACGTAGGACAGTGCAGCCCACTGTGGACTGTAACAATCCACAAAGATTGTCCTGCATAAGAAAGCTAGCTGAGCATGAACCAGTGGACAAGCCAACAAGCAACACACACACACACACACACACACACACACACACACACACACACCATAATTTTTTGCTTTAAGCTCGTACCCTGACTTCCCTCAGTGATGGGCTATGACCTGAAAGTATTAGGCCTTTCTTCCCCAAAGCTGCTTTTGGTTAGAAGGTTTTATTACTGCAAGATGAAGGATACCAGAACAGTAAATAAATAACTGGTAGCTCAATCAATAAATATAAACTGGCTTTTACATGTCAATAACTCACAGTATGACTAGTGTCATGTAATGATGACAGAAATAAACCTCCTCTTAAAGAACTTTCACCCGTGTCTCAGTGCCATTGCTTTCATTTCCCCCACCCCACCGATTTGATTTGTTGACACCTAATTAGTACAGTCACCTCATCTCTTGTCACCTTTAAGACCTGTTTAAGGAGTAAGGACATCCTGTTATTTTGAAAGTTCTGTGAGAAATATGTTAAAAAAAAAAACTCTTTTCTCTCAAGGTTTTCTTAATGACCTGGCCATAGCTCTCAGTAGATTAACAAAGCATAAAAGCAGGTGTGGGACTGAGGCTGTAACCTCTTCGTTTACCTGACTCAGCATGTCTTGGTGCCTTTCTTGGGTATGTTAATCAAAGTCTATCTTTGTAATTTCCAACTATTCGAGGAATTAAAAGAGAGAAAAGGAAGCTTAGCATGGTGGAACATGCCTTTAAGCCCAGCACTTGAGGAGGCGGAGGCTGATGAGCTCCAGACAAAGCAGTCCAGGAAATACAGGGCTGGCTTCACTGAGAAACCCTGGCTTGAAACAAACAAACAAATAAACAAACAAACAACAAGTAAAACAAAACAAAACAAATACCAAAAGAAGAGGGCAAAGGAATAAACGGATAATGAGTCCGTATAAGTCAAATCATTTTCAATAGAAAACTAGAGTAAGACCACTCAATAGGTAATGATCTGACCTGGACATCAGAACTTAGAACTCAGAACGTACATAAAGCCACTATAGTTAGTAGTACCTATCTATGATTTCTGCATGATTGAAACACAGAGATGGGAGATTACACAGAAGCTTAACCTGGCATGGGCAGGTACAAAATGACATTATTTCGAAATCGGTAAAAAGGGATGACCAACACTTAAGGTTGTCCCCTGATCTCTATATGAATACTATAGAACTCAAATGCATAGCTCAACCACACACAAAGAACATTGTGGAAAATGTGTTTAAAAAAAAACATAACCTGTACAATTATGACTATGAACACCCTGAGAACAGACAAGCAATGATTTTGTAGCATAGGGCTTGTCTGTTTCTACAGAGTCCCTGAAAATAATCTTGCCAGTTGTAAAGACACTTGGCATCATTTCAAAGGTGGCTGGAGATGAACAGAGCCAGGTTCAAGCCTCGTTTAGTTGCACATTATCTGCCACATCATGAGTAAGTCGGTAACTATTAAGACAATTAGTTCCAGAGTTTATAAAGTGAAACAAGTATTTCTGTGTGTTCTGCATGGTTCACAGAAAACCCAGAGGGATAGAGATGGAATCATGATAGCAGATTGAACTAAAAACTATAATGGCATCTCTCCATATCTAGATTGACTTAGAAATCCATATTCGATTTTTAAAATTAAGCTCCAGCTTGCCAATTAAAATGATAATGCTACCCCCTAAGTGAGCATCTTTCCTTCACTTATGAAACTGTGATTTCACAGTACAGGGATTTACACATGACTTACACTCATAAAAGCTGGACTTCTAATTCTTAGGTTACAATGCATGAACTGACATTTTCGGTGGATATTACATCACAACTTTTAAAAAATAACTATTGTGTTTAGCATGTGGTTGAGGCAGGCAAAAAGAAGGTGGCGCATGTAATGACAAAATGAAGTGCGACCCTTGTTTCAAGGAACGGGCAGATGTGAGGCTTAAGTCTTTAATACTGTATTGAAAGACTTGAAAGTTGAATTGTTTAAAGAAAAAGAAAAGGAACAGAAGCGGCTTCATGGTTCAGTCAGGACTCCTAAGGAAAGCAGCCTCATAGGCAGGACAATTAGCATAAGCGGTTGGTTAATTAGAGTCAGTGAAAGCCAAACATCATTAAAGTGACACTTAGACACCTTAAAACATATATGTGTATGTTTATTACGTTTTCCTTTAATGTGAGGCCAAGCCTTTGCTGGCAGGTCTGAATGCATCATTAGGTGAACCTCAGCTTTGCCTTTTCAGACATGGTGTGTCACTCACAAATTCTACATGCAGCTTCCCTGAGTAGTTCTTGGTAAGATGATTTCAGTGTTAAATGAAGCCAGATTTCAAGGATTTTGTGCTCTTATTTTTCACCTAATTTGTCTGTGGTTTTCTACATGTTACCAGTTACTGTGGAGCTTTTCAAAGTATTCATCTAAATGTCTATGGAAACAACTATTTTTTTACCCTATTTTTTTTTACTTTACATAATATTGAATTATGCCACAAATTAAAATTGCAAGGGCAATTGCATAATCACTTATCAGAACACCAGCAGTCTGCACCTAGCTCAGGCCTAAAGGACAGCAGTTTATGTGCCAAGGGTCTTCTGGAGAGAATTCATATATCTGTTCACCCAGTAAGGAAGAGCATCCTTTAAACTGGTGAGTTGTTATGTCCTGCTATTATTCATTTAAATTACAGCTAGAGAGGACAAGAAGCAAGGAGTCAAACAAAAAAAGGAAGTGGGGAGTTAACAAGATAGTGCAGAAAGAACAGGCACTTACTACCAAGCCTGGTGACCCTAGTTTGTTCTCCAGGACTCACTTGGTGAGAAGAGAGAATTGATTCCCAGTAATAGTCCTCTGTACCAGCAAATACACCATGGGACCTACATGTAAACACACACACACACACACACACACACACACACAAAGGAAGGAAGGAAAGAAGGAAAGAAGGAAGGAAGGAGGGAAGGAAGGAAGGAAGGAGGGAAGGAAGGAAGGAAGAAAGGAAAGAAAGAAAGAAAGAAAGAAAGAAAGAAAGAAAGAAAGAAAGAAAGAAAGAGAAACATAAACACAAAGGAAACAGGAAGAGGACTCTTCATAGGAAAGGGATGGGGTTGTTGTGCAAAGAAATGTAAAGCCTTTTAAAACAAACTCACAAAGTTAAATATCACTGCGAAAAACAATTGAAATGGATTGAGGAATAAAAGTGTAAAAGGTACATAAAGTAATAGGCATGGAAGGAGGGGTTTTTGACTGGAAAGAGAAAAAACCACATGTGGCTTCAAGAAGAAACTAGCTTAAGACAATGACTGGGATTTTGTTTGTAAGATTTGCCTCTGGTTTTGCTTTTGGCTGGTAGATAGTACATGTTAGTTGATTTGCAGAAAAGGAGTAAGTGTGAAGTAAAGTTGGACAGATTAATAATGTCAAGCAGTACATTTGGAGATTCGAAGATGTCCCTAATCCTTTGGGTCAGCTGCCTATACCCAGCAACACATGATACCTGGAATCTCCCATGCTAACTCTGGACCTGGATTCACATAGGCAATTTCCACTTTCCTTCCTGTCCTCCAATACAATCTCTACAGTGTCCTCCCTTGCTCTGTAGCCTACTCCTGCAAAGCTCTATCCTTTATCCCTACTTCTATCCCCAATCAAACCTTGTGTAGACTCAGCTTTCCTTATCCCACTGTACTCTCTTAGGCCTACCAGCATCCTTCCAGCCCATCCCCATTTTTTCCTCAACCCTCATATCTAAACTTTCTACCTAGGAAGTTTGGCATCAAAACCCATCAGGAATTCAGGAAGGGAATCATACTATCTTTTCTGTCCTTCTTTATGATCTCTCCATTCTCATGCTCACCCCAATAACAACCTTCTTACAGGAGCCCCTCCTGCCATTTCAACTATATTCAGTGGTGACTCTGGCTTCAGATCAAGGGTATCCCCTGGTCCTTTCTTCCCTGTCTCTTCAGACAATTCTTTGCCTTTTCAAGTACTACATGCAGAATCTCTTCTTTTCTACACACATTCAGATCCCTGGGGCTTATCAGAAGCTCTGCTCAACCTGTTCTACTAGCCCACCTCTATTTGTCTCTGCTACTCACTTGCCTATAGATGCACTCCCTACCAG
This sequence comes from Arvicanthis niloticus, assembly GCF_011762505.2. Taxonomy (NCBI): domain Eukaryota; kingdom Metazoa; phylum Chordata; class Mammalia; order Rodentia; family Muridae; genus Arvicanthis; species Arvicanthis niloticus. Next base: position 56,393,954 of record NC_047661.1, read on the forward strand.
GCCACCCACAGCCATTATACTTTCTGAAGAGAAAGCAACAGAAACAAAGAAACAAAAGATCTACCCAATAAATACAAGACCAGATATCAACACTTTAAATTGTCTCCATCATCCCAATCCCAGATGCCTAGATGCCACCACAAAATGCAAACATTACCAGCCAGGACAGTATGGCTCTACCAATACTCAATAACCTTACTACAGTAGGTGCTTAGAAGTACAATACTGCTGAATCCCAAGGAAGAGACTTCAAATAGCTACCATGAATAGGTTCAAGGACCTTAAGGAAGATATTAATAAATCTATTAACAAAGTGCATAAAAACACAACCAAAAGGGGGGATAAAATAATGAATCTCAGGAGTTGAAGACAAGATAGTAGAAATGAACACCTCATTCAAAGAAAATATTCATTTAAAACTTTGAAGCACAAAACATTAAGGAAATCTAGGACATTATGAAAAGATTAAATCTACAAGTAATGGGAATACAGGAAACTCAGGGCAGAACACAGAAAATATTTTTAATAAAAATCATAGAAGTTATTAATATAGAATAACTAACCTAAGGAAGTTATTCCCCAAGACTCAGGGAGCATACAGATTGTCAAATAGACTAGGACAGATAATGAATTCCCTACAACAAATTATAATCAAATCACTAAACACTCAGAAATAAGAAAGGATATTAAAAGCTATAAGGGAAAAATAGCAAGTAATAATTACAATAACAGCTGACTTCTCAACAAAGACTCTTAAAAACTAGAAGGGCCTGCACACATGTTCTACAAATTGTAAGAAACCACAAAATCCAGGTCTGATTACTATACCCAGCAAAACCATCTATCACAATAGATGGGAAAAAAATCATTCCATGATAAAACCAAATTTAAGCAATTATATTATCTACCAATCCAGCTCTATAAAAAACTTCATTTTGAATAGATTAACCACACCACAGAATACAAAAGAATAATTCCAGACCATCAAATGAAAAAGTAGGAGTGAATCCACAAGAAAACAACAAAATAGCAGAAATAAATACATATTTCTTACTGAGACCACTCAATACTAATAGTCTCAAATCCCAAATAAGACAGACCGGTTTAGAAAACTGGGCCCATTCCTTTGCTGCATACAAGAAATACACCTTGTCATAAAGGATAGACATCAACTTAGAGTAAAAGGAAGGAAGAAGATATTCTAAGCAAACAAACTCAGGAAGCAAGATGGTGACTCCATTTTAATGTATAAAAACTATACTATAAACCAAAATTAATCAAAGGAGATAAAGATACTAAATACTCATCAAAGAAAAGAATCCACCAAGAATATACTGCAAATCTAAACATTTATATACCAAACACATGAGCACCCAAGTTCATAAAATAGACACTACTACAGCTGAAATCACACATTTGCCCACACAGTTATAATGGGTGATTTTAATGGCCAATTCTTGATAATCAACAAGTCTTTGAGGCAGAAACTAAACATTAAAATGTTGGAATTAAATAATGTCACAAATCAATGGTCCTAGCATATATTTATAGAGCATTTCACCCAAACAAAAAGAAATATATCATCTTCTCAGTAGTTCACAGAACTTTCTCCAAAATTGATCACATACTTCATTGCAAAGCAAGTCTCAACCAATATAAGAAATTTTAAATTATATTATGTCTCTTTTATCATCAATTTGGATTAAATCTGAATAATAATAGAAAGCTTGCAAATTCTTAAAGACTGAAAAACTCATTATAGGATGAAACAATGAGTCAAGACATAAATTAACAAATATATTTAAAAGTTTCTAGAATTGAGTGAAAGTAAAACACAATATACCGAAATATATAGAATGCAGGTTATGAGTTGCTAAGAGACAAGTTCATACAACTAAGTGACTACAGAAAAAAGTTGGAGAGATATCATATCAACTCAAGGCCACTCTTGAAGGCTTTAGAGGAGAAGAAGAACTAACAATGTAGGTAAGTATATAGCAAGAAATAATCAAACTGGGAGTTGGAATCAATAAAGTAAAGGCAAAATTATCAATAAAAGTGAATGAAACTAAGAGTTGATTCATTGTGAAAATCAATAAGATAGACAAATCTTTAGCCCAATTAACTAAAATATGGAAAAAGAAGATCCAAATCAATAAAACTAGAAATGAAAAGACAAACGTAACAACAGACATCAAGAAAGTCCAGGGGACATAGTTAAAAATTCTGTATTCTACACATTGGAAAACCTAAAGTAAATATTATTTTGTATATATGATGTCCTAGAGTTAAATGCAGATCAGATAAACTGTTCAACCCTAAGTGAAATAAAAGCAGTAATTAAAAGTCCCCCCAAGCAAAATAAGTTGAGGGCCAGATCGATTCAGTGCAGAATTCTATCAGACCTTCAGAAAAGAGTTAATGCCAATGCTCCTTACGTTATTCTACAAAATAGAAACAGAAGGAACTTTTCCCAAATCTATTTTTGAGATCATAGTTAAACTCATCCCCACAAAAAACAATGAAGAAAAAGAAGTACAGACCAATTTCTCTAGAGAATGCATATTAAATATTCCTAATAAAGTACAGAGAAACTGAATCTAGGAACACATCAAAAAGATCACCCAACATGATGAAGGCTTCATTCCAGAGATTCAGGGATGATTCAATATATGTAAATTCATAAATGTAATCCACCACGTAAAGACTGAAAGACAAATTACACAATCATTTTATTAGATGGAGAAAGGGACTCAGAAAAAATCCAATAAAAGGATAAAAGGCTTAGAGACTGGGAGATCAAGGGACATACTCCAGTGTTAATAAAAAGGCAATTTACAACAAGCCCATAGTCAACATCAACCTAAATGCAGAGGAACACAAAGCATTTTAACTAAAATCAGGAAAAAGACAAGGATGCCTATTCTATATGTACTTAAAGTCAATATAGTACTTAAAATCTTAGCTAGAGAAATAAGACAACTGAAGGAGACCAGAGGGATACAAATAAGAAAGGAAGAAGCGAAAATTTCTTTATGTAGCAGCAGATGATGTGATTTTACACATAAACAACTGGAAATCTTACCAGGGAACTCCTACAGCTAATAAACATTTTCAGCAACATATCAGTAGACAAAACTTACGCACAAAAATCAGTAGCTTTCTTATATATGTGTCAAATAGACTGAGGAAAAAAAATGAGGAAAACAACAAAATACCCTCCAAAAATATAAAATATCTTTGGTAACTCTAACGAAACAAATGAAAGTATTATATGATAAATTTTTAAGACATTTGTTGTAGTAATATTTTTAAAAAGCGGCCACCGGTTAAGCCAACTGGCTAAGCTGCGGCTGCTCTACCTAGCACAACCACATGGTCAGAGGCCACATGCACACTGCAGTTAGAAACAGCCATCCAGAGATACCAGCCCTGCTACTTACAAGATGCCAGCTCTGCCAATCTTCCACGCTGTCTCTGCAAGGCTGGGCATTGCCCAGACCATCCCACCATTCAAGCGGGCCTGGTAGAAAACTGATACTTTAATGCTTAAAGATTAATCAAAGGCTTATATATTTGGTAATGATCAATAACAAGATGCCCTTACAATTAGAGGTATAACCCAATACCCAACCTAGATATACCTTTGACTGCTATAGACAAGGGAACATCAGCCTCCCTGTCCCCATCTCTCATTCTCCATCATTCTCCTAGCTTCTCGTCTTCCTTCTCCTCTTCCTTCCTTCCTCTTCCTCTCCTTACTCCTCCCACCTTAGCTCCTCCTACAGACATTGAAGAAAGAAGTGGAAGAAATCAGAAGATGGAAAGATCCCCCATGCTCATGAATTGGTAGGATTAATATGACAATGACAATGTTTTTCTACCAAAAGCAATCTACAGATTGAATGCAATTCCCATCAGAACTCCAACACAATTCTTTAGAGATCTTAGAATGGACAAGTCTTAGCTTTGTAAGAAAACTCTCTCTCTCTCTCTCTCTCTCTCTCTCTCTCTCTCTCTCTCTCTCTCTCTCTCTCTCATACACACATACAGAGAGAGAGAACAAGCAAAAACAGGACAGCTAAAATAATACTGAATAATTTTTTTAAATGTCATCCCTAATCTCAAGTTATACTACAGAACTATTGTAATAGAAGTAGCATGATATTGGCATAAAAGCAGCCATATTGACCAACAGATGGAACATAGTTAAAGAACCCAACATATATCCACACACCTAAAGACACCTGATATTTGAGAAAACAACCCAGACAGTTTCTCAGAAAATTGTAATAGTTCCACCTCAAGAACCAACTACATCACTCCTGGGCATATTCTCAAAAGATGTGCCACCAAACTACTAGGAAACTTGTTCAATTATGTTCACCACAGCCTTATTTGTAATAGCCGGAGACTGGAAACAACCTAGATACTTCTCAACTGAAGAATGGGTAAAGAAGATGTGATTGGTTTACATAATGTAATACTATTCAGATATTTAAAACAAGGACATCATGAGTTTTGCAGGTGGTAACCGAGACCCAAGAGGTATGTACTAACTTATATGTGGATATTAGCCATAAAATACAGGATAACTACATTACAATCCACAGAACCAAAGAAGAACAAAAAAAATCTAACAGAAACAAACAAACAAACAAACAAACAAGAAGAACCTGAGAGATGATGGTTGAATCTTTCTTAGAAGGGAAAATAAAATAGATATTGGAGGGGGAGGGAAGGACGGAACTGGGTGGGAGAGAGAATAGGGAGGAGAGTGGTTAGGGATGGTCAGGTACAGGGAGAGAAGGAGAGAGAACAGATATTGTTTGGCAGGATGGGAGCAGAGCATCTCTAGGACTGGATTGGTGAGTGGGGTGGGGCCTAAGGTATCTTTGGGGGGAACTCTAGCAGGGATTCCTAGCAATGGGAAATATGGATTCTGAAGTGGCCACTTTGTGTGTGTGTCTGCGTGTGTGTGTGTGTGTGTGTGTGTGTGTGTGTGTGTGTGTGTGTGTGTGTACGTGTGCACCAGAGAGGGCTTCCCCTTCTCAGAGGAGAAGGGGAGGGGTAATGGGTAAAGGATCCATGTGAGAGAGTACTGGGAGAAAGGGGTGGCTAATATTGGAATAGAAGGTGAATAAATACATAAATGTATTTAATGTAAAAAATGTAAATGAAAAAAATCTTTGCCAATTATACATCCAGTAAAAAAGTTAATATCTAAAATACATAAAGTATCAAAAACGGTGGACATGAAAAGACAGTTAACATAATACTAAAATGGGGTATAAAAATAAACAGAGTTCTAAAAAAATAAAACATCGATGAGTGAGAGATACTCATGAGAAGGTGCTATATCTAATTAAGTTGTTGACCCCAAAGGGGTCTCATGAAAACTCCCAAGCAACCCAGGCTGATGTCAAGGCTATTGGTTGGTCTCTATAAACAAATAGTAGGGCCATATAGCTGCTGACAATATTTATCAAATCTAAGTGAACCTGTAGACATTAGGTACCTATCTAAAGCCTTTACCCCTACTTACTAGGGTTTATTGTACCAGAAGGTACTCTGCATTGCACTTACCAGAGGAGAATGGTAAACACCAACCCAGTTACAAATCCTTGTATCTGCAAGAGTAACATAACTGCATGATATGCTACTGCAATAATGGCACATACGTTGTGTGTGCCCCAGCTACTATCTGAGTGGATTTAAGGCCTCCTTCATAGGACGGAAACAATGCCTGACACTGCTTGGATTAAATATGTTCAAAGGACAAGGGTAAAACAAGATACTGTTTTTCTGCTATTGGAATGAGTGTAGTAACAAAATTTACTCCTAATGGTGTTTTTCTATCTTCCAGAAAGTGAGAGACCTTGAGCCACACAGTGCTAAATGAGATGTCATAATCAAACCCTGCCCTTAGGTCTCAGGGACTATGCATAAGAGGAGGCAGAAATGTAATAGCCAGAAGGTATGAACCACATCAAGGAAACAGTGTCTTCCAGATATAGCAGAGTTGACATACATATGAACAGAAACTGTAGCAGTATGCAACAGGCCCTGCACAGGTTAAACCAAATGTGTGTCCTATGCTGAGATGGGGAAATTAACACAAATTCCCGGACCTAACAAAAAAGTTATTGTCAATTGACAACTTCTTGCAATAGAAAAATTAGTTTTTCTAAAGGAGTCATACTATAAAAATTAAACATATATACATACCTCATGCCCAGCAATGAATGGTCAGCACAGAGCAAACTCAATGGTATTTTGGAGAATTTTGTCTCATGTTGCTTTGTTTAGGCAGGTTTTTTTTTTAACCTTACTGGTCTTTTGTTTGTATTGTGTGGTTTCAGATCTTGTGTTTTTGTAGGTTTGTGTATGTGTATGTGTGTGTGTGTGTGTGTGTGTGTGTGTGTGTGTGTGTGTGCAATTTGTGTGCTATACCTTTGTTTCTTTTTTGTATGTTTATTTGCCCATTTTATTTTACTCTCCTTTAAAAATTTTCCTCTTTGTTCTCTTAAGAGAACAAAGGCATGGGGTTTGAAGGGTAAGGAGATAAGAAGCATTGGGAGGAGATGGAGGGAGGAGAGGCCATGAACAGAATATATTGTATAAAAGTATTTTCAATTATAAAACAAAGAGGAAAAAGAAACAAAATAGAAATTTTAAGAAATGAAAACTACATTATTATTCATAGATATATACTGATATGGTGTGAGTACTTTGTTCTATGTTAGAAGCTCTACAAAATGCTATTGAAAACTATTAAGTAATTGAAACTGTAGCCTAAAGTAGTTGAACTAAAAGTTTGTTTGATGACTTAAAGTCTGGGCTGCTTGCTTTTATTCAGTTTCACTAAATATGTATATTCATATTTGGACATGAGTGAGTAATAGTATCACAAATCTGCCCAGCATTCCCATTTAAGAAGAGAAACAAAGTCTGTTTTGAAACAGTGACTAAGCTCTTAAAATAGTCATGGCTGACTTCTTTCTCCCTGTGAACTACTGTGAACTACATATGCAAATCTTTCACAATGTTAAAGGGAAAGAACTATAATTTGAAGGAACAATATGATTAGTAATGTAGAAGTGTATTTTTTAAAAATCTTAGGACATTTAGGTAATAGTATGAAGAGTTTAAAGTTTTAATATTATCAGTAACCTATTCAAATCCACTCTGTCCAAAACAATAATGATTTTTTTCTAGTTTTCAGTTTTAACATGACTGAGCATGCCTTTTCTTCTAATACCTGTTTTCTATAAGGAATGAGTTGATATCACAGCATATTATAAAGCAGGAAAGGGTTGTAGCCCATATTCTTTTTGTCCCCTTCCTCTCTTAATGTGTTATTTATTTTTCAGGTTGCTATGAAAAGGTGGCTGACAGAGCCAAGTAAGAGAAACGAGATTTATTTTAGTGTACAATTTCAGAGGGCCCCAGTGCCTGAGAGTGAGGAGGACTTAACAGAGTGTCTCAGTACATAGTAGCAACACAAGTTCACATGGAAGTGGATCAGGAAGCAAAAAGTTACTGGAAATAGCTGCCTGACTGCCTCCCCTAGTGACCTACTTTTTTATCCCAGGTCCAGTTTGTAGATTACACAGCCTTCCAAAATATAAATGGGGAGCAACATGTTGAGAATGTAGCCCATGGGGGGGGCATTCAAGATTCTAGCCATGATATCAATTCTAATACTGAGTCAAGTGCACTGTCCAGCTGATTTGAACTATAGTTTAAATACTTGTTCTAACAAATGCCTCTAGTAGTCATATCTAGCCTTGTATCTACTATGCAATGAACAATGAGTAAATTTCTGCTCAGCAACTAGAGTTTACAAATGAGGTGAAATCTGTTTTCTACTCACACTGAACATTAAAACCTTAAGAAACACCTGAACAATACCATTAAAAATAAATGTTAAAATGAGGGAAAAATACAAGTTAAAATTCCGAAGAGAGAAGAGGATGAAAATCTGATCTTTAAATTTAGTGCAGCTTTGTAAGTGTAGACAAGTTTGAAAGAACGACATAGAAGGTGAATTACTGGATTGGTATGTTTGATAACTAAATTAGTGCATTTTGAACTCCTTTAAAAATTTAAATATTACTATTTGTTTATGTGTACATAGAATTGTGTCTGTGAATATATGAACTCATGTGTATGGATGCCTGCAGAAACTAGAGGAAGGTGTTCCCCACTCTTGAGCTGGAGTTCTAGGTAGTTGTGAGCCACACAACTTAGATGCAGAAAACTGCAACAGCATCAAGTTCTCATAAGCACTGTGCCATCTCTCCAGCTAAACTATTGCTGCTCAAACAGTGCTGATGACATTGAAATGTATATAAAACATAAAGAAACATTTGTGGGGCTGAAGAGATAGTTTAGTGGTTAAGAGTACGTGTTGCTCTTCTAAATGGAAGCATGTCATAGTAGCTTACAAATGTCTTTATAACAGTTTCAGGGGATCCAACGCCCCTCCTCTGTTCTCTGTGGCACCAGGCACACAACTGATATATACATATGTGTAGATAAAACAATCATATACACACAATAAAGCTGGATCATTTAAAAAGAAAATATTGGTACAGACAAAATACACATGGCTTTGATAAGCTTATGTAATGTTACATGCATTTCAAAACACAATTAATTAAAATTATGAATTTTAGAGATTTATAATTGATAAAAAAAACAACAGAAAGATAATCATTTTCTCAATCTCTTTAGTAATCAAAGAAATGAAAACAATGTCAATTTTTATTACTAGTAATTCCAGAAAATCCTATTTTAAATTTTATATCAAATGTGGCTCATGTTGTAAAATATTTGAAAAAGACAATAATTCCAAAGGAATTCTAAATGAGGACACAATTTCTGGAGAGCAAGTTGGCAGCATACCTCAAGTGCCATGAAATATTCATCTCATTTGATTTATGAATTTCTCTTCTAGAAATGTACCCAAGAAAATGCAATTTGCTCACAAATGTAATCTGAGAGAAGCAATTTTCATGAAAAGATTATCATTGCAAAGTGATTGTTATTCTTTGAGTATGATTTGTTCCTCAATTTTTTTTCTTATGAAGTGATATAAGAGAGTTGAGCCTAAGAGAAGTCATTGAGGGTGCTGTTATCAGAGGAAATTGAGGTTATTCTCATGGAAACTTAAACTAGTTCTTATGAATGAATTGCTAAACTGGGCCTTCCCCTCATTCTTCAAACTCAGGCATGATGTGCTTTCTTCCTCTCAGACATGGTTCTGTCTCAACTGCCATTTATCATAATGGGATACAAGGTCCTCACAAGTTATGGCATGATGATATTTGGACTTTCAGCCTTGATCAAGCACTTCTTAATAATCATCTCTTCTTTGCAAGTTTTCAAGCCTCAAGTATTTTATGATACTAATAAATTAAGGCAAATCAATACAGTTAATTTCTGTAGACTATTAAAACCAAGTGGCTACAGGGTATTGAATAAACAGTTTATTAGATAGATAGATAGATAGATAGATAGATAGATAGATAGATAGATATAGACAGACAGATAGATAAATGTAGATAGAAAATAGATGATAGGTAGATATAGTTAGATGATAGAAAAATCATAAATGGATGATAATAAAGAGACAGATGATAAATAGGAAGATATGATTGGTTATACAATGATGATATGTAAAGATAAACATAGGTATACAGACAAATGGCAGATTAGATAGGTAGATGATTTATAGATGATAAGTAATTTATAAATAAGTGATAAATATATGAGATAATGATAGATCAATATAGATAGATAACTGTAGATAGATGATATAGATAGATGATAGATGATTGGTTGATAATAGATGACACATAGAGAGATGATAAGTAAAAGATATAGATAGATAATGGCAATGTATAGGTAGATTATAGCTAATAAATGATAGATATAGATAGATGATACATTAGTGGATGGTACATAGATATTTATAACAAAGGAGATAGATAAATCTTATGATAACCAAGTTTAACATTCTAGTAACTGGTAATGTGGCTGTAGACTATGTGTATAAATTTCTTTGTTTAATTGCTTGGTCTATGTTTCCTTTGTCTTCAGCTGACTACAGCTAGACTTTTTTTTTTAAACTGATAATAAAAACATTTCCTGCTAGAGAAACTGGATCATTTCTAAACTTTAGTAGGTCATATTTTTAATGTTCTTACCTTTATCATAGGGCATAGTAACATAAAATAAATTACTAAAATAAAATAAGATAAAAATTCTTAGGAAACTTCCAAGCCTATTCTTTCTTACCTCTGTTGTTGTGGAATAGTATTTAATTCCCTCTCGGTCGACAATGATCCCAGGCAATGTGACAAGAACTTCCTTAACCTGACAGAGATATTGATTTGTTACATTTTGCATACTTCTTTCTTCAGATCATTTGACAAACTGTCATTACTTCTTTACTAATAGAGTATAGAGTGATTTGTACCTTTAAGTTTAATGGGATCCAAGTGTTCTCTTAGTCCTTCCAGGTCACTGTAATGAAAATATTTCATAGTGGGAAATTTATAAAGACTAGAAACATTTCTAACCTCTTTGCAGCCTGAAAAATACAAAATCAAGGCACCAAGAAATTTTATTCTGTCACGGCCTTGTTCTCTGCTTCAAAAGTGGCATTTTTTTCTGCTGAATGATGGGAAAGACAAATGTGCTCTCATAAGTTTTTTTTTATAATAGTGCCAGTAATATTCATCATCCGAATCACCATGACTTAATTACCCACCAAAAGGCCCCAACTGTTAAAACTGTCACATTAACAGTTAACTTCCAACATGAGAATTTTGGATGAACATATTTAGAACAAAGAGAGAACTATTACCTAAAACACATTTCTCCAGAGAAAAAAACAAAGAGGATATGTAAATATCTTTTTCACAGAAATTAATTTAATATAAAAGAGTATCTGCATGGTTGTGGTAGCTGCAGTGTCCAAGCCCTCAAATCTCAAAAAGGGACAACTAAAAGCACTAATGATATTGTTCCAGTCCTGTAGGCATAATGTTTTTGTGTATCATGTAAAGGTTATGCTTGTGTTATTAAAATGCTGATTTCTCTGCTCTCATATTGTGGCTCAGTCCAGTCATAGAATTGTAATGCTTATATTAAGAATCTCCTGTCTCAAGTTTGTATAAACAGTTCTTACCCTTTATTCTCTGCCTTGTCAAGAATGGTGGGGCAGAAGAGAGAATAGACAGGGACTTCTGCCAGCCAAGGAAAGTTGAAAGAGAAGGAGAGAAGGAGAAAGGGGAGGAGAGAGAGAAAGTGAGTGAGAGAGAGAGAGAGAGTGAGAGAGAGAGAGAGGAGAGAGACAAAGAGACACAGAGAGACACAGAGACACAGAGACAGACAGAGACACAGAGATAGAATCAGAGAGAGACAGATAGAGATTCAGATCCATTAGAAGGAATGACGAAGTTCAATAGAGTTAAACTCTTCAATAGCATTCAACTGGAGCATGAAAGGTCCAAAAAAAAAGTATTTTGGGGAGTTTTGGTTGGGAGCCATATTCATTTAGGGAATTAAAGTGAATCAAATGACTTCCCAGGGATTTCTATGAAGCATTAAAATAAAATTTAGTTTCTCTGTGCCATTATTGGGGAACTAGCTAGAATAAAACAAAACAAACAAAAAAACAAACAAGCAAAAAGACAAACAAAAACAACAAAAAACCAGCCAACCAAAAAAACCCCACAAAAAAATCAAATCAAAACAAACCAAAAAAATCTCCAGCTACTGTATTAATTTACTATGTATATTTAGATTAAAATTAACATTTATAATTGGCACCCAATGCTGGCCACCAGATGTGAAATGCTTTTTAATGAGCTCTATTAATTACTAATATGACCTGGCCAGCAATTTGTCTTACTGTATGTTATTTATTATTGTAAGAGAAGAAGACTTTTGTTTAGACAAAGGGGGAAATGTTGGGGATTTGTCTGGTGCTGCTATGTATTCAAATGTGAAATACTGCCCCCCAAGATCTGGTTGGCTCTGACTAGCAAATTTTCATGTATACCAAGTGATGCTATATAAACTTTGCTCCCAGCTTAAAACTATTGGTTAAATAATTGTGGCTATAGCCACTTACTGGGGGAAATAGAGGATGCAGAGTTTGAGTTACTGGGCAGAGAGGTTGTAGATAGGACCAAGAAGAGGAAGAAGAGTAAAGGAGAATAACAGAGGGAGAAGACTGAGAGAATAGATCTCCGTTAGATATGCTGGACCAGGAGCACATGCCAGAGTTTAAGGGACCCTGAGGACAGTCTGGTGGAGCAAAAATAATCAGGGAAGACACAAATAGCAAGTATTTGGTGTGTGTGGGGGGGGGGGCACAGCTGGGAAAGTAGACAGTCTAGCATAGAAAGATAGATTATGGATAATTCCCCCAGTACTTGTGCAAAAGCTGATTAAATAAATCCATAGGAGTCTGAATCAATTATTTGAGGTGGGAGCTGGCTGCATCATAGTAATAATTACAGAGTTTATTAAAAACCATTTTACACAGTCCAAGTCCAAAGGCTTGAAGATTGGTAGGACCAAAAGGAAACATTCCCAACTCAGCACAAGTCTGAGAAAGATAGAGGTCTTTGAAGACAACAGACACAGAAGAAAATGTATCTTAGTCTTTTATTTAATTCAATTTCTTGCACTAGATGAACCCACTCTGCCTACCAATTCAAATGCTCACCTCATCCCAAGATGGGCTGTGCCTCTTTGGCACATCCAGAAGAAGAGAGTCAAGTTGGCACATAAAGTCAATTATCACATGAAGGATAAAGTAAATGACAAGATCAGGCATGTTCAGGGTGGTTTGGCCATAGGAAGAATAAAAGAAAACAAATGAAGGATAACTTTTTTTTTCTTCTTTAGTTCCTTGGATGAATTGTGGCTCTACATATTCTAAAGATACAATCAAAAGGATAAATCGGAAGCACAGTTAAGAGACTGTTGTGATACATGTGTGAATAATTTTGTTGTCTCTGGGTTGAACGCAGAGAGTGGAGCGTTTCAAGTATATAAACACGAAAAGAAATAGTTGGCATTGTACAGATTAAGGATGTACAATGAGAAGAGTGGGCGGTGAAAGGCAAAGCCTTGGAGAATTCTCAACATGAAATGGCAGGGGAAACCTGAGTTTCCCTCTCTTTTCTGTTGGATAATGAATGACGTGTTCATATGCAACAAGGAACAAAGGGTTATTACTCAGGACTATTTGTGTTGGATATTTGAGTCTTGTCCATTAGTGTCTATCTTATAGAGCAACTAACAAAGCCAGTCTTAGATGTCTGTGGGTATTGCTTTTTGAAATGGAAATGTAGGCCTGCTTACCTGCAGTGAACCATGTATGATAGAATAGAAGGGAAGATGCTTATAATACATACAGCCAACCAATGAGATACATCCAAGAAGCTTTAAAAACTTACTTCTCTCCAGTAATTAAAAACAAAGCATGTTTAGTTACTAACTTTTGCTTGTTTAATGGCTACAATAAGCTTCTTTCTTCTTTGTCCCTAATGTGTTTATATGCAGGAGGAGATGAAGGCTTATTACAGAACAATTATTTGTGCTAGTTGTTAGAATTTTGCCCACCTGTGGTAGTTTCAATGAGTATCATCCTATAAGCTCATATATTTGAATGATTAGTGATCAGGGAGTGGAATATTAGAATAATTAGGAGGTGTGCCCTTGTTGGAGAAGGTATATTACTTTGAGGTGAGATGAGCTTTGAGGTTTCAGAAGCCCCTGTCACTCTCTCTCCCTCCCTGCTATCCACAGATCAGTATGTCTCATCTACTTCTCTAGCATCAGGCTTGCCTCTGTGATACTACGCTTCTCACCATGATGATAATGGACTAACTTCCTGACACTGTAAGCAAGTCCACAATTAAATGCTTTTTTTCCTAGAGTTACTTTAGTCATGGCACTTCTTCATAGCAATAGAACACTAATTAAGACACCACCTCATTCTATTTTGGAATGCATCTAACAAAACTTGATTTAGGCTACTATTCATTTTGATGTATGAAGGAATAATATAGGCTCTTTACCTCTAGAGAATAATAGATAGTAAGTGGGAATAAAGATAGCGTGTAACACATCCACCCTCTGAGATGTATCAAAAACTATTTCAACTTACTTTTTTTTCCTGGAGTCAAAGTAAACAGCGTATTAACTTGTCTCCTGTTACCTTTCCAAAGGCTCAGTAGGCTTCTTTAAACTTTAACAGCAATATTAAATGAAGACTTAACTACTCAAAAAGTATTACTACTAGCTGTTGAAAGTTTTGTCAGTTTAATTTATCCTTTGGAGTGCAACTAAAACTCATTATTAGGCTTTAGAGAGAGTTGCTTTCTGAATGCTCACAGATGCCCCTTTACCTTCTCTGAAGATGCATGGTAGACTGGAAATCCATGCTACTTATAACACAGCCACTGTTTGATATTCATCCAAGATACTTACTAAATTTACTTCCTTCAGTGAGTCAAAGAACAGAAGAACATATGTAATTGAATTTTGATTTATCAACCAAAGTTTCTCCTATTTTTGAAAATAATGGAATCATATGCAACAAAAAGTAAAGGTGTATTACTCACAAAATACTTTTGGCACCTGTTAGAGCTTTGTCCACTTATCTTCTGAATGTAACCAGCATAACCAGCCTCAGGTTTCTTAAAGTGCTGTCTTTGCATTTGTAAGACTAATGCTCTTTAGCAACCATGAAAATGCAAGGTGAGTTGGAAAGAAAGGCTGCTAATAACACAGCCACCCACTGAGATACATCCCAGAATCATACTAAGCTTGCTTCTCCCATGGACTCAAGGAAAAAAAAAACTATTCACTTCCCTTGCTACCTGTTTCTTTTCTCTAAGGCTACAATAGGCATCTTTGCATATGCAATGAAAACAAAGGATTGTAATGCAGAATCCATTTGCTGGCTTACATCTTTGTACACTTAAAATCTCTCTTGGAGTACAAGTGATAAAATCAGTCTTGAGCTTCTGGGATAGTTGATTTTGAAGTTAATTGCAAGGATGGTTAATTGCAAGGAAAGATTATTTATAATACAGCTTATCTTTGACATATATCCAAGAATTATATTAAACTCCTATACAGGAAGGGAATATATCAACTTGCTTCCAGTTTGTCTTTATATAAAATGGCATTTTCATTAATTCTTTGATAATTTCATACAACATATTTTGGTTATATACACCCATCTCCCTCAACTTCTCTCAGATCTATCCTAACCCACCTACCCAATGAATTTTATTTCTCTTCCTCTCTCACTCAATCTTTCTCTCTTTCTTTCTCTGCCTGTAAGTCTGTCTTTCTCTATTTCTGTTTGTGTTCTGCTTGTTTAAACCCATCAAATCCAGTTGAAATTGTTCAATTACTCTTGGGTGTAGCCATATGTTGTAGCGTGTTTGACCTAATAGGGCTTACACTATTAAACAACACTAGCTGTCCTCCCAGAAACTATCAAATGTCAATACCGCTTAAGATTGGCATGGGACTTTTTGTCCAAATTCCCTCTTCATGCTGAGAATTTTTTTTCTGCTTTGAATTTTTGCAAGTATTATGAATGTTTTCACAATCACTATGAGAACATGTGTGCACCTTCTATGTGTCTGCAAAATATGTTTACCATGTAGTCATTTATCACCTCTAGTTTTTACAGTTATTCCAAGCTCTTCTCTGAAAATTGCTTCTGGCTATTATAAATAAAGTTGCTATGAACATAGTGAAGCATGTGTCCTTATTACATGTTGAAGCATCTTCTGAGTATATGCCTAGGAATGGTATAACTGGGTCCTCAGGTCCAATTTTCTGAGGAACCAACAGACTGATTTCCAGAGTAGTTGTACCAGCTTGCAATCCCACCAACAATGGAGGAGTGTTCCTCTTTCTCCACACCCTCTCCAACATCTGCTGTCAACTGAGTTTTTGAACTTAGCCATTCTGAATGGTGTGAGGCAGAATCTCAGGGTTGTTTTGATTTGCATTTCCCTGATGACTAAGAATTTTGAACATTTCTTTAGGTGTTTCTTGGCCATTCAATTTTCCTCAGTTTAGAATTCTCTGTTTAGCTCTGTTTCCCATTTGTAATAGGATTATTTGGTTCACTGGAGTATAACTTCTTGAGTTCTTTGTATACATTATATATTAGCCTTTTATGGAATATAGGGTTGGTAAAGATATAGCATCCCTGATTACTATCCCCAGAGTGGCATTGCCCACAATGATCTGGGTTCTCCCACCTCAATCATCAATGAAGTATATTTGGCATAATTCTAACACCTCTCTGAATGTTTTAAAGTTACATGGTAAGCTTATAAATTTCAAAAATGCTGCTCTGCTGAGTGCTGATATGGTAGATACTGCAGATAAAATTACCCATGGCCTGAGGTCAGTATTTCTATTGTGCCAAGCTTCAAGAATGGCATATATAGCTTGATCATGCTAGCCCTTATTGTCCTGGGAATACTTTTATTCCTGCCCATCATGTTAAAGCTTGTCTTTAAAAACATCATCATGTTGGCAGCCAAAGTACATGGCTTGAACCTGAAAATGGACCCTCAGACAGAGCTATTAAATTAACAGGCTGGCAAGCCAAGGATGGGTAAGATTCTGAACAGTGCCTTACCAACCTAAGACAGAGGTACTTTGCTTTCAATAATGCATATTCCAGGACAGGTAAGGAAGGCATTTTTGTCAGAATGACCTAATAAAGATTCAGTCTTGTTAATGAAATATAAAAGGGGGAGAGGCAGAAAGCCTTTGGGGCTGCTTGGCAAGAATCTGACATGGGCCAACGACAAAGGTAATGGGCTACTTGGCAGGAATATGACATTGGCCAAGAACAAGGAAGTAGGCTTCAGGCAGGAATCTGACATTAGGCTAGAACAAAGAAGTAATTTCAGGCAGGAATCTAAATATTAGGCTAGAATCAGGAAGTAGGCTTCAGACATGAACATGACTTTGGGCTAGTAGAGGGAAGTAGGCTCAGATATTTTGGTCATCCTGATAAGCCCTTAGAAACAGTGATCATGGGAGTGTTCAGGTAGTTGGGTTTAATCCCTTGCTTATTCTTTCACTATTTGTGTTTATTGTCATGCTTGTTTCTTGACTATTTGTAACTCTTGTATTGCTAGACCCTTAACCTAGAACTGACCTAAATACATGCATGTAATTAAAATGGTATAAAAACAAAAAGGAGAAGGGGGGATGGGATAGGCTGTTCTAGGGAGGGGAAACGGGAACAGGGAATGTTATCTGAAATGTAAATAAATAAAATATTCAATTAAAAAGGAAAATGAACTACATTTGACTCATCGATATATTTTTTCAAATGAGTGTCCCTCTTCTAAATTTATGCTAGCTTGTATCAAGTTGAGATAAAAATGAGCAGTACACTTGTAATCTAGACATCCCATTTAGGGCTGAGAACTTCAAAGATGCTTATTCTCTGTGTATTGACTAGTTTTGGGTCTCTGTGTTGTTACCTACTTCAGAAAGAAGCTTTTATTACAAGGGTGGGGGTGATGCATTAATCAGTGGGTATAACAAGAAGTCACTAGGAGTCATTTTAATACTATGTCGATTTAGCAAAACAATAGTATTACATTCTTCCTTAGATCTTATGACCTATCTAGGTATAGGTTTGTGAGCCTGTAACAGTGACATCTATGGGTTCCATCTTCTGGAATGATCTTAGATTAATCCAAAAGTAGTAATTTCTTCCACAATATTTGTGCCATTATTGCAGCAAGAAATATCTTGTCAGGCAAATTAATATTGTAACTCCCAGTATTCACAGATAGGTGAGACTGAGGATGACTTTTCTCCTGCAAGAACATGCATGGTACTATTCATCACTATGAAGGCTAACCGTTAGGAATGAGACTAAAAAGTATCCATTTGACCTTTCTACATTTTATGGCTTCAGCAAATAGATCTTGCAGTAAAGTTCTTGAGAGTAAAATAGAATGACAATAGTCTGTAAAGTTTTGAGGTGGCCACAGATGTGCAAACTTATATGTTGGTCTTCAATTATGTTTCATTGATTAACATGTATATTTTATACCAGTGCCTTGATGCTTGTATTACTAATATAGCTGTGTAGTGTAACTTAAGATTATCAACAGTGATACCTCTAGCTTTTATGTTGTTCAGTATTGTTTGGGCTACCCTGGTGTTTCTACATTTCTGTATGACATTTAAGACTTTTTGTCAATTTCTGTGAAGAAATGCATTGGGATTTTGATGGAGATTGCATTGAATGGCTGTTTTCAGAATAGTAATCCTATCAATCCTTGAACATGAGAGTTTCTTCCATCTCTTGTTTCTTCTTCAGTGTTTTTGTCATTGTTTGAAAGTTTTCTTTATACAAATCTTTCATTTCAATCATTAGATTTATTCCAAGATATTTTATTTATTCATTCATTTTTATTTATTCTTTGAGTTTTTATTGCATTCACCCATACTCGCCCAGATTTTCCAAATCTACAACCTTTCACTACCCAACTTTGGGCTGTTTTTTAAAAATCTTCAAGGCCAATTTATTCCTTTCAAATATTTTTTGATGCATGGTTTTTCACTGGAGTGGGTTTGTGTTCTGTGGGTATGAAGCATAGGACGGTACACTGTCTTCAGGTATATAGAATGAAAGCTTTTCTGAGGTACCTTATCTGTGTGCTAGGGAACAGAAGGATTCCATGTAGTTTCCTGGGCTGATCTAGGAGGTTGGGTAGATGTTTTGTGGTGGATAAAGTCTGGAGGTTTCTATCTGAAGTCTCAGCCACAAGAAGCCATGTGGTACCGAAATCACATGGTACATAAAGTGACTGATAGGTAGGAAGGCAGAGTAGCTATGGAGATACCCAACTGATGTTCCAGGTTTCTGGACTTTATGTAGTTCCAGAGTGGCACAGTAGGCAGGGTCACTTATAAGTGGGTGGATTAGCTATGGGACAGCTCTATAGTACTGGTTGGACTCTATGTGGCTGTGGAGTGGCTCAATAGGGAAGTAGTCAGGTGACTTGCTTTTTAAAAGGCTACTTTATATAAACTTTCATGTTGACAATAATATATTAGTATGCTTATGACTTGGAAATATTTGTGCAGGCAATTTGAGTCATGCGTTATGTTTATATTAATTTCACTAAATATCAATCTTACATTTTGGGTACTTTTATTTTTTCTAGTAGTAATATAGGCCTTTGTAGCAATAGTGAACAATGCAGTGTGTCAGAGGGAGACTGATGCTAACACAGCCACCCATCAAAATGCATTGCAAACTTTTACAAAACTTACACCTGTCAAGCAGTCAAAGAAGAAAATCTTTTTCCTTGGCATTTCAACAGTTTTCCCTTTTCAAAGTCTATAATAGGCATCTTTTATCTCTAACAATAATATGTTCATGTAAAGTAAGAAATTAAGGCTTATTCTCCAGATAGTATTTGCAATGGTCCCTTTTAGTACTTAAATTCTTCTTCTTCCTCTTCCTCTTCCTCTTCCTCCTCCTCCTCCTCCTCCTCCTCCTCCTCTTCCTCTTCCTCTTCCTCTTCCTCTTCCTCTTCCTCTTCCTCTTCCTCTTCTTCTTCTTCTTCTTCTTCTTCTTCTTCTTCTTCTTCTTTTGGAGTGAAACAATTAAAATTGGTCTGAATTTTCTGAAAGCATTACTTTTTTGTAGTATAAATATAGGACTACTTTCCTGGAGTCTATTCTGCATGGTGAATTGGATGGAAAGATCACTTGTAATATAGTCACCTATACTATGCATCCTAGATATACATTACGATTGCTTTTTGTCAAGGAGCCAAAGAAGGAAGCATATTTGATTGCTTCCTGTTTGCTTTTTCCAAAGCTACTTGGTATTCACTTTCCCTTTGGCAGTAATCAGTTCATATGCAACAAGGAACAAATGGTTATTTCTCAAAAACTACTTGTGCCATTACCTCTCTCAAAGAGTCAAAGAAAGAGACTTCCATGTTGGAGTACAACTGACATCAGTCTTCTTTGGTTTCTATGGGGGTTTCTACTTTAAATAATCCATAGTGAACTAGAAGGAAACACTACTTACAACACAAACACCATTTGAAAGTCATTCTGGAAGGTTATTAACTCCACTTCTCACAAGGACTCACACAACATAGCATGCTCACTTAGTTTACATTCTTGTACCTTTGTCAAAAATGTATTCACATTGTATCAAAAATCAAGGCCTCAATACTCAGATAAAACTTGTGCTAAGTGTTAGAACTTTGTCCACTTAACTCTCTTTTGGAGTGCAACTAAAAATATCATCCTTAGGCTTACACAAGTGTTGCTTTTGAATTACGAATATAGACTTCATCACCTTCAGTCAAGACGTATGGTGCATTGGGAAGTCAGTCTGCTGATTAACACAGCCACCCTTTTATGTACATTCAAGAAGTCCATTAAATTCAAGGAGTCAAGGAAGAGAACATGACAACTTGCTTCCTATCTATTTGCTTTTGAAAAGGCAACACTAATAGTCTGTTTTCCCCTGTGAGAGTGATTTGTTCATATCTAACAAAAAATGAGTGCTTGTTATTCAGAAATTATTTGTGTAGACTATTATAACTATCTCCATTTAAATTCCCTTCTAAGCACATCTAACAAAATGAATCTTGGGTTTCAGGAACTTGTTTTTTAGAAGTGGTGGCATCAGCATCTTTACCAGATGCATGGAATGTTGGAAGTAGAGACCACTTAAATAACACAGTCAACCTTTGTGGTGCATCCATCAGTCCTACTAAACTTACTCCCCTCAACGAGTGAAGGAAGGAAATATGGTTAATTACTTCCTAATGGTGGTTAGGCATCTTTTCCTTTTGTGTAATGTATTCACATGAAATAAGAAATAAAGCCTTATTACTTCGAAAGTACTTTTGCTTCTGTAAGAGATATGTCCATTTCTCTTTTGGAGAGAAACCAGCAAACTGATGAATCAGAAGAAAAACTGCTTATAAAATGTGCATCTACCCAGAAGTCCATGGAAACAGATGCAGAGACCCACAGAAAAAACATTAGATAGAGCTTGGTGAGTCTTGTGGAAGAGTTGGGAACGTGTTGAGGGACCTGAAGGGGATAGGGACTCTACAAGAAGACCAATAGAGTCAACCAACCTGGACTCTTGGGGGCTCCAAGAGACTAGACTGCCAATCAAAGAGTGAGCATGAACTGGACCTACCCCTCCACCCCTGCATACATATAGTAGCTGTGCAGCTTGGTCTTTATGCCGATCCTCCAACAACTAGATAGTAGGCTGTCCCTGACTGTGTTGCCTACCTATAGAACCAGTTCTTTTAACTGGGCTGCCTTGTCTGACCTTAGTGGAAGAGGATGTGTCTAGTCCTGCAGTGACTTGATGTGCCAGGGTGGGTTGATACCAAAGATGGCGGTTCCCCTTTTTCAAAGGAGATGGGAGGAGGGTTCAGGGGAGAGGTTCTCTGTAGGGGTACTGGGTGAGGAAGCTTTTATTGGGATGTAAATTGAATAAATAAATAGATTAGTGAAAAATGTCTATCTAATGAAGGTATTAAAATAATTTCTGTTAAGGGGCTGGAGAAAGGGCTCAGCAGCTTAGACTGTTGCTCTTGTCCAGGAGTCTGTTTTCAAAATGCTTTTAATTAGAATTCATTTTATCTCTTTTCTTCCACGTTTCTTCCCTTCAATCCTTTCCAGTTGTCCCCCCCAAATTCTTCCTATGCTTCCCCCATTCTAAAGTTCATAGCCTGTCTTAAAATTATATATGTGTGTGTATGTTACTCACACATATCTATATATCTATATAAAATCTGCCCAGCCCAATATTTGTTGCTTGTGTGTACATAGTTTGAAGTCTGACTACTTTGAAAAACCAATAATGGGGCTCATTCATGGGCATAGCTAATTCTCCTCCCAGCAGTCAATAGTTACCTGTAGTTCTTTGTCTAGAAGATGGGGCCCATGAAAGAAATTTTTCTGCTTCTGCATTAACATTTTATTGATACTGCTATCTTTCCAGTCTGGTTTATGTAGCCATTTTTAAGAAAAACTGTTTATATAGCAATTTCAAAGAGGGACTGTTTCACAGGAATCTTCGTGGAATTCTGGCTCTTACATATTTTTCCACACCATCTTTTTTTGTTTGTTTTGTTTTTGTTTTTGTTTTTCGAGACAGGGTTTCTCTGTGTAGCCCTGGCTGTCCTGGAACTCACTCTGTAGACCAGGCTGGCCTCGACCTCAGAAATCTGCCTACCTCTGCCTCCCAAGTGCTGGGATTAAAGGCATGTACCACCACTGCCTGGCTCCACACCATCTTTCAAAAATGCTTTCCAAGTCCTAGATGCAGGAGCTGTATTCCTTGGGACTGGAACCCCCAGATCTTTTGGTCTTTGCTTTGTGTTCAGTAGTGGTTTCTGTGACTATGTCACTTTTCTGTAAAGAGATACTTTCTGTGTCAACTACACTTAATCTAAGTATTGGGAGAAGATTTAGACTAGAACAATACAGATTGCTGTAATGCCTCCCGGGGGTTGAAAGTGGGCCCCTATTGCTAGATACCACTCATGTATTTGTGAATACCCAATTCAGATTATTGCAGCTAAATCTGATCTGAAAGTCTCTTTCCTGTGGTCTAGCATCCATGGTTCTAGAAAACACTATGCAAGCTTCCTAGGGAGGGAAACAATTAACAATCCTACCTACCTGCAACACCATGAATGTCAATGACATGCATGGCAGGATATGCACAAAGGAGCAATAAGTGGCACTCACATGTTGGCAATAACCATTGGATGTCTAATTAGGCTTAAAGCTTGCTAAAATAGAAGAAAATTGTATTTGGTACTAGAAACCTAACTTGCTTCCTAGGTGTTGTAATGTCATAGACCCTAGGAAAAAAAATCAATTACTACCATCATTTTGATAGATGAGCATTAATTCCTCATTATATTCTAAATCTTATTCTTCAAATCAGAATTGTATTTGCCAAGGATTCTTTAGTTTTCAAGTATCCACATGATGGCTCACAACTGATTGTAACTAGGACCATAGGATCTGTTTCCCTCTTCTGCCCTCTGCAGGCCATGTACGAGCATGCATATTATATATGTGTGTGTATATGAGCATGCATATTATATATGTGTGAGTGTGTGTGCACGCATGCACATAGGTGAAACATACAAAAATTTTAAAAGATGATTAAAAACAAATATATCTTTTAAAACATTGAATTATCTCATGGGGTAAAGGACAAACACACATTCGCTTGTTCCTATCTGCTTTTAAATGCTACAAAAAGTTTCTACTCTCAATGATTATAGAATGTTCAGATTCAGTAATAAGTGGAAGATTATTGCTCAGAAAATGTTTGTACTGGATGATACATATTTATTTGTCTACCTTCTCTTTGAGACTTTAAGTAACAAACTCAGTTTTGAGATACTGAGACTTTCCTTTTGAAGACATAGTATAGTTAAGAATCTATCACTAATCAGAAAGAAAGTATAAAACAATCAAACCTTGATACATATTAAAGAAACTTATTAAATTTATTTCTCTTGGGACTGGAGAAATGGCAAAAAAAATGCTGCTTTGGCCAAATGTCCAGTTCTCAGCACACATGATGGCTCACAATGGCCTGTAACTCCAGTGCGATGGGCTCGTTACTGTTTCACAGTGACATGTTCACACACAACAAAAAATCATGGGTTGTTCCTTAGGGAGTGTTTGTGCTAGCTTTTAGGGTTTTGTCCATTTATCTTCTCCCTTGTAATGCTTGCAGATAAAATCAGTCTTATGTTCTGGGCATATTCCTTTTTAAAGTAGCAATCCAGGCCTCTTTACTGTAGTGAACATTGTATAGTGAACTGGAAGAAAAGAATGCTTATATAAGACAGTCACATGCTGAGATACATACCAGAGCTTATGCCAAAGTGTCAATGTAGAAGTCTTGTTCATCTTTTTTTTTTTTTTTTTTTTTTTTTTTTTTTTTTTTTTGAGACAGGGTTTCTCTGTGTAGTCCTGGCTGTCCTGGAACTCACTCTGTAGACCAGGCTGGCCTTGAACTCAGAAATCTGCCTGCCTCTGCCTGCCTCTGCCTCCTAAGTGCTGGGATTAAAGGTGTGTGCCACCACTACCTGGCTTGTTCATTGATTCTTAACTCTTTGGTTTTTCAAAGTCTGCAAATAGACTTCTTTTCCTTTGATGCAATTGTGCTCACATGCTACAAGAAATTATGGCTTATTATTCTAAAAATATTTGTGCTAAGTTTTCAAGATTTTATGACTTACTGTATTGGATAGTTTTATGTCAACTTGACACAAGATTGGGTCATTTAGAAAAAGGAATTCTCAACTGAGTAAATATCTTCATGAGCTTGGCTTGCAGCCAAGTATGTAGTACCTTTTTCTTAACTAGTGATTGATGTGGAAAAACCCAGCCAATTTTCGGTGTTGCCATTCTGGTTTGATGGTACTGGGAGCTATTACAAAGCAAGCTGAGCAAATCAGTAAGCAGCACTCCATCATGCCCTCTGTATCCTTTCCTGCCTCTGGGTTCCAGGCTTGAGTTCCTCCCATGACTTCCCCAAATACTAGAATACAAGCTGTAAGATGAAATAAACCTTTCCTCCCTGAGTTGCTTTTGGCAATGGTGCATAAGCCCAGCAATAGAACCTCCAGCTCAGAGACTTCCCTTCTCTTTTGGTGTAAAATTAACACACTTTGTCTCACATTTCTGGGAGTGGAAATTGGCATTACAGGCCTCTACCAATAGTTCACCACTGGGGAAATGGTTTATAGCAACTAATCCTGTAAGGTGTGTTCAAGAACCTGGTTATGCAAACTTGCTTATCTCAGGGAAGCAAAAGAGGAAAACACATTCACTTGCTATGCTAAATCCTTTTTTTCTCCATCAACTAGAACAGTTTATTTTGCTGTTGACAATATTCTTTTCACATGAAAGAGATGAAGGCTCATTCTTCAGAAAGAATCTCTTCTGGCATTAAGAATTTGCACACTCAACTTCTCCTCAACTTCTCCTCTTTTGCAATGTAAGTAACAAAATCAGTCCCAGGCTTCTGAGAGTCTCCTTTGAAGTTACATCATAGTAAACAATGCAGGAGGAGCTCTAACAAAGACACAGTATCACACACATTCCAGAAACATACTAAACTTACTCTAGTGGGGCTGGAAAGAGGGCTCAAAGTTAGCACTAGCAGAGGTTACTTAGGATAAGAGTTTGTTTCCAGGATGCTCAAAGCCTTCTGTACTTGAGCATCTCCTCATTATCTGTTGCCCTCTTCTGCCCTCTGCAGGCTATGAATGTACAAGTTACACATACATACCTGCTAGCAACTATATTTGTGCAATAACAGTTAGTGTAAAAAAGAGAAAATGAACTTGAAGGAGAGTGGGTAGGGATATATTAGAAGGTTCAGAAGGAGGGAAGGGAAGGGAGAAATGTTATATTTTAACCTTAAAAATTTAAAAAGGTGTTTAAAAAAGAATGGAAAAATCCCTAAGCATAAAATTTTAAAAGTCTTTTTAAAATGTTACTTTTCTCAAAGTGTAGAAGGAAATGCATTTCACTTTCTTCATGTTTGCTTTTCACAGAGTATAATAAACTGTTTTCTTCACTTTGATGGTGATGTGTTCATATGCAACAAGAAATAATGTTGTTTATTAAAAAAAAAAATAATCTAGGCTACTGCTATTGCTTTTGGTTTCCTCCCAGAGGTAAAAGGTAAGTCTCTACTGCTGAAAACATAACACACTGAGAACAGAAGTCAAGCTGGATATGATCCTAACACTTCCTTCTTGAGGACTATCTTCCATAGTAGTGAAAGATGCTGTGCAAACTGGCCATAAAAGAAAGCACTGGATAGGCCTAACCAGCTGAAATGAAAATGGATCACAACAACCATCAGCATGGCAAGATGAAAAGTGATTAAAGGTGAATAGTTGCACTCCTATCTTCGCAGGAACCAACTGCTGTCTAATTGGACTTAAGGCCTCCTCACCATGAGGGATATCATGCCTGGTACTGTAACCTAGTCAATCACCTGTGCTATCTATATGTTCACAAATCCCAGAGCATAACCTAGTAATGCCACTTTCATAAACTGTTATACAAGTGTATTGCAAATATGTATTCTTACACTTGCAGACAGTTTTAGTTCTGTCTCCTTATCATAGAAGAGTCTGTCCACAGAAAAGAGAACACCACAACTAGTCAAAATTCAGGAAGTAACTGACTGTGGGCTGTTCATGCACAGTTGATGTATCCATAAAAACCTTTATCCCTATTGTTCAAGGAATATCATGGAAGAGAAGGCATAAAGATGGTAAGAGACAGATGATGACAAAGACTGCCATGAGATTGTGTCATTGGAACATGATAGGGCAGCTAAATTTGTAACATCTCTACAATATGGATGCTTAAACTTAAGACT
This sequence comes from Arvicanthis niloticus, assembly GCF_011762505.2. Classification (NCBI taxonomy): domain Eukaryota; kingdom Metazoa; phylum Chordata; class Mammalia; order Rodentia; family Muridae; genus Arvicanthis; species Arvicanthis niloticus. The sequence continues at coordinate 56,420,478 of NC_047661.1, forward strand.
TAAACAATGAAAACACAAGTTTACAAGGCAGCCATAATCATGGAGGATCAGGCTTTAATAAAAGGCTACAGACAATTTAAGACTGCTCAAAGATAGAAAATTAGTTATACTTAGAGATGAAGCCCCATTGGCTATCCAACACTAAATGGTGATATATATATATATATATATATATATATATATATATATATATATATCACTAAATAGACTCAGCAGGTGCATTTATATATTTATTCATGCAAATATGCATCAAAAGTAAAGAATAAGAGGCTATGAATTTGAAAGGAAGCAGAAGTGACTGGGCTAAGAAAGATGTTAAAGGGAAAGAGAAAGTGGGTTATGATGTAATTATGTTTTAAGTACAAAAAAAGGTCCCCTTTCAAATGTATCCAAGAATGTTATTAAACATACCTATGTATGTTATATAGGTGACTCAATGATTACGATCTAACAGAAAATGACATTTATGTGTACTTTGAAACAGTATTAGGCAAATGAAATAAGATTAAGTTAGTTTACTGATACAGTATTAAGGAATGACTGAGATCCTAATACATCAGGAAGAGAAATATCATGGTCCTAAGGGAGACATTTATACCATATTGTAGGCTTAGATTTTTCAAAACCTACTCCAAAAAGGGTTCCTAAATGCTTCAAACTTGCATCTTGCCCACCTACCAGAGGTACGAGAAAAGAAAGGTTTATAGAAAATGGGAGATGCAGTCCTGTTTTGAAGAAGCATTTTGGGAGTGTGTCCAATATTTGTTGTCAGGATATCAGCAGTCCAAAACAGCAAACATGAATTTGTTACAGCACTTTGATCCAGAAGAAACCAGGAGAAGAGGCAAGAGGCAGCTGGAATTACAAGAAGTTCTCTGGCACACTTCTTTCTGTGAAGTCACAAGGTGAAGACCAGTGAAGATCAGCAAAGCCTTGCAAAGCAAACCAATACAAGAACACTGTCATTGAAGACCAGTGACACATTGCAAGGTGAACCAATGCAAGAAGGTCCCTTCAAAATCTGTGGAGTTATATTTTTATTCTTGCTAATCATCATGTCCCTTCTTAAGAATCTGCTCCAGCAAAACATCACATGCCCTTTCACAAGACAGCTTCCAGAAAAACACCAGATGTCTGTTCTCAACAAAACATCTTCTCATAAGACAGCTTCCCGAAAAACATCACATGACACAAGTGAGATTCCAAAGAAACCAGAAATTTCCACTTCATATCCCCCTTTCTGTTTAAAAAGTTGTCTTTTTCTCTAACATTAACAATTTACACACAATTAAAACACGCATAAGAGCCAGAAAACTAGAAATTTACACCACATTTTAAATAAGCAGCCTATACAGTCAATCAGTAGTCTAACAAAACTGCCTTAACTTTCTATCAATATACAATAATTAAAAATAAACAACTTTACATTCTTATAAATATGTAATAATTAAACTAAACAACTTTAAACTTCTATCAATATACAATAAGTAAACTAAACAACCTTAAATTTCTATCAAGGTCATATTACCAGCCAAGGCTCAGGAAACATCACAGCAGAAGTGGTAGAAGAATATTAAAACTGAAACAGTGTGGACCAGTGGTAGGAATGAGCATCTTATGAAAGACACTACTGTTGTCCTCATTGACTCACCACAGCTATGACGGAAATCATCAATATCCCACCATGCCTGGGAGTTCACGAAGCTCTGGTGTTGCAGGCTTTCAGAAAGTTAATTCTTGCTAAGGCAAAGAGTATCATTTTCTTCACTAGTGTAGCCACTGACAAGTTGCCAGTGCTCCAGTAAATAACTCCCCACAACACACTCATGCTCATGCAAACAGCCATACTTATATTTAGTGGGTGACAAATAAGACATCAAAAGCTGAGAGGAGCTTATGGAGAAGGGAAGCAGTGGGAGAGGGAAAGGAAAGAGAAAGGGAAATGGGAAGTAAAAATTTACTAAATACATGTATCAAATTGTAGACTAACAATAGTAATCAAAAAAGAAATGACTGTGTTTTTATGAGGCAAAACAATAGCATCCACACTCAAAATCTGACAGGTATAAATAACCATTTATCAAGTAAGTTAGAAACATGCAATAGAATATTAAAAAAAATAGAATTATAAAATCTAAGGGTTATACACTAAGTCTATCTAATACTTCCTTCAAGACTGTGTTAAAATAACCACTGAAAATAACTAAATAAGCAAACAGACTTACTGAACATCTTAAAATTAGAGGTGAGGGTGACATCTCAAATATTTCACTTCCATATTAAAAATATGATCAAAACACATTATATAAAATTCTCAAAGAACTAATAAAATATTTTAAATAGATTATTTTTTATCACACAAACAAGGAAAATGCATTAAATATATTGAAACATAGATGAAGAACACTTACAAATCCTTACAATTAGGATGTTTGTTTTTCTTTTTCTTCTGTTCTGTAGTCAGATGTGTTTTTCATTGCACTATTGACCCATCAGTCAATTAGGATGTTCCATAGGATTCAAATAAACTAGAAATAAGCAATATTTTAAACGTTTTTAACATGAAATTTAAATATAATATGCTACTGGCTATATTTAATGTGATTTTAGCTTTATATTTATTTTTGATAAAATTTAAACTTGGTAAAGTCTAACTCATTAATTTTTATTTTGTAATTCATATGGATTTCATTTAAAGGCAATTTCCCTTATCAAAACTTACAAAGATGTTGAGTTTTTCTTTTCAGAAAAACAGGTATGCAATTTAATATTATTGTCATGTGAATATTTGCATGTTGTAAAACTATTTTTAGGTTACTTGCCAAAACTAAGTGAACCACTTTTCCATCTGAAGTGAACAGCTGCCATTCTTTTTACTGTTCCTTTTATCATATGTTATCATAAGCATCAAGGCTGATAGGTGCCATTTTAATGCTTTTTCTTGAAGCCTTTTTCCTAGATACTTTTCTATTGCCATAATGAAGCACTGTGACCAAAGCAACTTGTAGAGGAAAGGGTTTATTTGAGCTTACCATTCCAGAGGATATGAGCCCATCCTGACTGGGAAGTATGGCAGCAAGTGACAGGCAGGAAGCTAAGAGCTCACATCTTGAACAGTTGTTGCAAAGCAGAGAAGGCAAGCTACAGGAAGGTTAAGGCTGTAAGCACTTAAAACCCTCCCCTCTAGTGACACACTTCTGCCAGCAAGGCAGCACCACCCAAACCTCCTCAAACAGTGTCACCAGTTGGTGACCAAGTGGTTACAGACACATCTCTCATCCACCTTAACAGTCTCTGTGGCTAGATCACTCATTTGAGAAGGTGTTTTTCCAGGGAAGTATATTGCAAATAAGAATGACTGAAGCTGAGAACTAAGGCACCCTAGAGTTGATGCCAAATGAACGATTTGACCCGTTGATCAGCTTCTTTTTTCGTTCCCAGAGAAATATCAGAATTGCCTTTTGGGTGGCCTTGCAATGCATAATTGTGACATAACTTGGAATCCGAATGGCTTCTAGTAGGACCACAGTCTCAAGGACATGTTTATTTGGAGTATTATGGGCAAGGCAGAGAAAACCTTCCTCTCTGGATGGCAACATGGATATGGATCACATGGAGAGCATAGTTAGAATCTGTGTCAAACTACATTGAGACTTCTTTCTGCCTTCCTCTGGATATCCCAAGGGAGAAGAGCTAGCACTGCTTTGGGACTGGGAACTACTTGGAAGAACCTCATATTCAGTGACCTTTGTTATGCTCACTTATAGTCTCTGAAAACCTTTGTTCTGTCACCATTAAATTACATCCACCTTTGAACCAGGGGGCCGTAAGGGAACGTGAGCAAGTCTATAAAGCTGGGGCAGAACTACAGGTGAAACTGATTGACTCATCATAGGAATGCTGTAGAGAGCCCCATAAGAATGCTGTAGAGGCTTCAAATTTGGCAGGTTTTTCCTCCCCTTGGTGAGGTTTTATGTCAGATCTGAAGTTCAAAAGAGTAGTCTGGTACATGTTGGTTCTACTATCTAAGATCGAATGGAAAGACAAGGACTTAAGTTTCAGGGAACTAGTAAATCATATAATCCATCGTACTCTCTCTAAAGATTAACAACATTCCTGCAGATACTTCACCCATCACAATAGTACATCTGCTTGTTCCCTGAGGCAAGGAGGCCATGCTGTGCTACAAGCTGTAATAATTTGTAGAGATACATGATTTGCCATTTGAGAGGTTCCAAAGTTTAGGGTAAAACTCAACAGTGCTATTTATTTTCGATCATATACATGCAGAGGGAAGGATGTAGTAAGATCAGGAAGAGCTAATGAAAGAATTAAAAATCTTTTAAACTTTTCATAGATGGAGTCAAAAGTGTAGATCAGCTTGTTCTGCGCTCTGGGCTCCAGGAAATTAGCTATACAAATTAGATGAGATAAGAGTTCAGAGCTGGGAGTTCAGGACAGCGTGACCAAGCACTATGGGTACCAGGAACTAAAAACTGACCATAAGATAGCTTGAATAGGGTTTGAGCTGGGAGTCAAGTTAGTGTGCCTGTGCACCCTGGATACCAGGAATTTGGCTGATGTATAGACTTTTAGAGAATAGCCTGTTCCTTGTACCCTGTCACAAACTGAATAATGGGCTGAGACTCACCACAGGTGCTCTCCAATAGCCCTCCCTTACTCCCCCTGGGTTGTGGTTCCCCCCTGAGTTGTGGTTTTGGGCTTTAAATTCTGTCTCCAAAGCCCCGGTGTCAGACCCCACTGCCCCTTCGTGGGTCATGGGTCTTGACCTCAGTATACTGATTAAAATATGCCTCTTGCTGATTACATCCAGTTCGGTGTCTTACAGTTAGTGGGTGGCCGCGAATTCCCGAGGCTTGGGTGAGGTCCTCCATTCGTGGGGGCCTTACACTAACACTGGGACAGAAGTTTAAGTGGTCTGAGTCAGGTAATTACAAGAGCCTGATGGAACAGTTTTTCCTTTGTGCTTTTAGGCCGCAGAAAGGTTAGCCCAAAAAATTAGCTTCAACATCCGAATTCTGCAAAAGCCTTTCTATGAAGTCAGTTCTATCTGTTTTGCAGGGTATTGTCTATAGTGAAAAAATGAGATACCCATGATGAATGGAAAAGCTTCTTTGGATGAGGCTGACTGCCTGTCATGAAGAAGGGGAGAACATTCTTGCTTTATTCAGCCTCTGTTTTGCAAATTGAACATGACCTTAAAGATGCCTGTAGTCTTGTAGTCGGGTACTCCTTGTTAAGCCATCCTTCTGTATAGGGCTTGATTAATTCCCTGACACTACACTGAGGGGCCAGTAGATGGAGCTCTAGGATTTCCTGAGACTGGCAAGGAGCCGTCAAACACCACTACTTTTAATTGCATGTGCCTTTTACCTGTTTATTCCTCCAGTGTGCCCTTTCTGGCTCATGAGGTCTCTTCCCGATTATTAAAGGCCTTGAAAGTTCTGTTTAACAAAATAAATAAGCAAACATGAAGTTTCTTAATATGGTCTGTCAACTAAAACTGAGGCTACACCTTTACTAGTGGCCTTTTCTGGTCTCTCAGAGTGCCAAGCCCAGGTGATCTTCATGCCTTCAAAACCAGTGCCACCTGGGTGACTCCTACACATTACCAAGCTCAGCTTCAGCACTAGGTACAACTTTAGCTATCTCTGGAACACAGCTTCTTTGTGCTCTAAGAAAACACCTCCCAGAAGATTTCACCTCAGTGATGCTTTTAATCACCGCTAAATTCTTAGCTCCAGCTCACTAGCCTCAGTTGTCCCAGTAGTCCCTTCTAGTCTTGACTCTAGGGCCAGAACCGTATGGCTGAAGCTGCCAAATTCTGCTGCTTGCTGGGGCTGGAATCCAGCCTCTTTGTTCTATGACATTATCAGCAGCTTTCTGTTTTCCAACTCCTTCCCTACCTAAGCTCAGCTGTTCTGGAACTTGCTCCTTATATTGCCCATGAACTCAGGAATGCGCATAGCTCTGTCTCCCGAATCCTGGAATTAAAGGTGTGCATCACTACACCTGGATTTAAGCTTATCTTCGCTGCGTGCTTTCTCCGTCCCAGGCTGCCCATGAATTCAGAGATCTTGACTTTGTCTTGCACGGGCACTATTTCTAAAGCTGTGCTGAAGGTCTTCATGACCACCGTTCCTCAAGATCTAAAGCTGGTGCCTTCCAGCCTCAAGACCTCGACCATAAGTGTGCCCCCTCTCCCCCATTTTTGGATTGTAGTTCATTTAACCTAAATATCTAAACTATTCTTTGTTCGACTGCAAACACAAACAAGAAGCTTGTGGGTGGGATCTTGACCTGAGCTCATCACTCACTTAATCTGTTTTTCTCTTGGATTACAGGATTCAGCTCCATTTTACTTCAGCCCCTTTATTACGTGAAACTAAATTTTATATTCTTTCTTTTTAAACTGGCTATGCTTAATCACAACATTCTTCATGAGGGTAAACTGGAGGACAACGTTTATGCTGGGCTTTTCTGAGACTTCCTTTGTGAATGCAATTAATTGAAATCTCTCTACTCTCTACCTCAGCCTCAGGTAAAGAGATAAGGGCAAAAAAGCAGCCACATGCTTGAATAAAGATCACAAGAATAGTCTCTAGGTCACTTTGGTGTTTTGAATCTGATTGGCCTAGGGGGTGGCACAACTAGGAGGAGTGGCCTTCTTAGAGTAGATGTGGCCTTGGCGGAGAAAGTGTGTCACTTTGGGGGCGGCTTTGAGACCCTTCTCCTAGCTGCCTGAAAGACAGTCTTCTCCTGTTTGCCTTTGGAAGGAGATGTAGATAGAACTCTCAGCTCCTCCCTCACCTTGCCTGTCTGCATGCTGCCATGCTTCCTGCCATGATAATAGACTGAATCTCAGAACCAGTAAGGAAGCCCCAATTAAACTTTGTAATTTTAAGAGTTTCTTTGGTCATGCTGTCTCTTCACAGCAATAAAACCCTAATTAAGAGAGCCACATACTAAAATTCTTGTCCTATTAAATCTCCAGAGCCAGGCGTCCACAGTTCAAATGACCCTCAGCACCACTGCCTTCCACATTTCTGCTAGGAGGTCCCATCAAGCCCCACTTAAAGCATTCCGCAGCTTTCCAAAGTTCCCAAACCCATATTCCTCCAAACAAGACCATGGTCAGCCCTATCACAATATTCCACACTGTGGAACCAACTTCTGTCTTAGTTTGGGGTTTCAGTGCTGGGAAGAGACTCCATGACCAAGTCAACCCTTATAAAGCACATTTAATTGAGGCTGGCTTACAAATTCAGAAGTTCAGTCCATTATCATCAAGGTGGGAAACACGGCCTTTTCCAGGCAGGCATAGAAAGGGAGAAGCTGAGAGTCCTACAAATTGATTGGAGGACCTCCATGAAAAGACTGCTGTCTTCCAGGCAGCTAGGAAGATAGTCTCAAAGCCCACCTGTGCATAGACACAGTTCCTTTAACAAAGCCACAGCTACTACAATAATACCATGTCTTCTAATACTGCCACACCTTGGGCCAAGCATATTCAAACCACCACAAGAATGAACTTCCTACTCTGTCATATTTACTGGATGTCTATAGATAAATCAACTTCTTTCTATCTGAAGTATCTTCACCTATTGCCTTGTTTCTTTAACAGAGTTCTAATGGGGAGAGCTGCTTCCTAATGAGCTTCTTTTATATCTACATCTGTTTTATTTCCTGTGGTCACTACATGCATCAAATTAGGTTTCATTAGTAGGAGAGTATATAGATAGTAATAGACTCAACACTAATTGAGGATGTATGCCTTCCTTGTTACCATCAACTGGTAAAATAAGTAACAGAAACTTCAAAGCTCTAATTGTTGTTGACCCCCAAAGGGCCTAATAATCTTCATAACTAAAAGAAACTAGCAAATGGGTTTTAGCAAAGAGATTTGTTCAGCCTGAACAGGGGAAAATGGGCTAAATACTGTCATTTTCAAAAATACAGTGCTCCTCATTTTCCAAAAATGAATAATCTTGGTGTAGGAGGAGCTAAGGTGGGAGGAGTAAGGAGAGGATGAGGAAAAGGAAGAGGAGAAGTTAGAGACGGCAGAGAGATGTAGGAGGATGAAGAACAATCATGTGTAACAACTTATACTTAGGTTAGCTAATTGGGAAACAACTCTAATTGTATGGGCATATTGTTATTGAGCATTACCAAACATATAAAGCCTTTGATTAATATTTAAGCATTAGAGTCTCATTTTCTTCTTGGCTCACGTGGTTGGTGGGATGGTCTGGGGAATGCCCAGCCTTGCAAAGACAGTGTGGAAGATTGGCAGAGCCATTTCCCATGCTGGTGTCTCCTGGGTGGCAGGGCTGGTGTTTCTGGCTGGCCATTTCTAGCTGCAGCATACACATGGCCTTTGGCTGTGGAACATGGCGGCTGAGCTAGGCAGAGCCACCACAGCTTAGATAGTGAACATGGCTAGCAGGTGATTTAAATAATTACTTCAACATCTTGGGGATGTTGAATATAACTGTGAATATAAGATTTCTGAGCTTAGCAGAGATTAGTCTGCAAACATTTAGTTGTTTTTGTCCTTTTTAACTGGAACACTTTATAGTGCAGAGACATACTTCATCTTTCCACTAAAAATGATCTTTGGACTACTCCTGTGTCCTGTTTAGAAACAAATTTTGGTTACAAAACACAAACAAACAAAACAGCAATAGGTAACAGAAGTGAATTAATGTGTCTGTGGATGGGGAGATAGATTGGTGGGAAAATTGATTGCCAACAAGCATAAAGCCCTGAGTTTGGATCCCTTGCACACATATAAACTTGACATAGCAGTGAACATATGAAATCTCACTACTGCAGGGCAGACAGGCAGTTATGTTGCTTACAGATCCCTTATGTTGCTTGCTATGCAGTCTAGCTGACTGGATAATGACAGGTTTGGTTAGAGACTCAGTTTCAGAAAAAATAAGTTGGAAAAGTGATTGAGGAAGACATCCTGACCTCAGTCTCTGGGGCCCACACATACTTGCACAAATAAATATGCCTATACACACACATGAAAATAGTACACGTACATGTGAGCACACACAAACATACAAATGCACACACGATAAAAAATGAAATACCACAATTTCACCTTCTTAAAATTTGAAGCACTACTTGAAAAGACTAGATGAAAAGAAGGACAATGAGGTAGTAGTTAGCCCTTAGACATTTTGGGGTTCTATCAGGGATATTTACTTTTATAAATTCATATTTATTCTTTTTTATTCCTGGTTTAAAAAAATTGAATAGGCCTGTCAATCACTGATTGGACAGGAAAATAACCATGAGGAAAGCTATCTATTCCAGGGATGTTAAGAAACAGTATAAAGACTGTTAAGAAAATTGTGACAGAAATCCATTTGGCTTTTGCTTGATCTCACCCTTGAGCAAACGTCAGACCTTGTAATAAAGTATACAAATCTTCTACACTATACTGTGAATGCTTCATCCAAATATTTTCTATAGATAATATGAAGACTGTGGAACCACAGGAAGGGCAGGGAGAGAGAGAGAGAGAGAGAGAGAGAGAGAGAGAGAGAGAGAGAGAGAGAGCAGAAAACAGCATGCAAATAATGCTATGCCTCTTTTTATTTCATTGTTCAAAGCTTTTCATAACTTAATAAGTGTAGGTCAGACCTGAATGTGGTTTTAAATCCCCCCTCTCTCTGTCTCTCTCTGTCTCTCTCTGTCTCTCTCTCTCTCTCTCTCTGTCTCTGTCTCTCTCTGTCTGTCTCTCTCTCTGTCTCTGTCTCTCTCTGTCTCTCTCTCTCGCTCTCTCTCTCTCTCTCTCTCTCTCTCTCTCTCTCTCTCTCTCTCTCTCTCTTTTCCCTTGTTGTTACAAAGATAATTCACAACAGTTTCTCAAGAAAGCCATACTTAACCTTACAAAGCCTCTATATTCTTTCCCTGAGAAGCTAAAAATTTTGATCATTCCCTGGCTGATTTTGTTTCTCTTTCAATTCATCTGTCAAAGTTAAAACTAAAGAAGATGCTTCAGTCATGTGAATTTACAACTCAATGTTTAATTACTCTGTATACTACATACAGCATTAAGCTCCATGTGGCTTAAAATCATACCTATTTTTATATATAGTTTTTGACTATATATAAAAATTGCTTTTTTTTAATTGGTCAGATAATACATGTTGTGCTGGCAGGTTTTGTTTGTCAACTTGACACATGCTGGAGTCATCACAGAGATAGGAGTTTCCCTTGAGGAAATGTCTTTATAAAGTCCATCTGTAAGGAATTTTCTCAATTGGTGATCAAAGGTGGGAGGGCCCATTTGGGTGGTGCCATCTTAAGCCTGGGTTTTATAAAAAAGCAAGCTGAGCAAGCCAGGAAAATCAATCCAATAAGCAACATCCCTCCATGGCCTATGCATCAGCTCCTGGCTCCAAGTCCCTGTCCTGTGTGAGTTTTGGTCCTGACTTCCTGTAGTAATGAACAGCAATGTGTAACTGTAAGCTGAATAAACCCTTTCTCCCCCAACCTGCTTCTTGGTCATAATGTTTTGTGCGGGAATACAAACCCTGACTAAGACATATGCTAATTAATAAGCACTTTGCAAGGCTAAAAAGAAAGAAATTCTGCTACTTTAGTATCATTCACAGCTAGCTCTGTATCATAAAATGTATGAAATTAATAACTTTCTTCCTAAAACTCAGTGTGTGGACTCCAAAAAAAAATATCATCACCTGCTTACTCACTGGAAGTTTTCCCAAGCTTGCATGTAATCAAATGATTTTCTCTTATACCCCCTCTTCCTAAAACAACCACTTTATCACTCATAATGTCAACATAGAGCTGGCATGTGTCCTTGTACAAGCTGATATTCTACAACTGGTTCATTTCATTTACTTAGTTTTCAAAATGGTTTAGCATTACTTTTATTTTAAATTCTGTGTCTGTCCCTGTGAGAATGAGAGTGTGAGAGTATGGGTGCCCTGTGTGAGGGTGTGCCTATGGGCACATGGGTGCCCTGTGTGAGGGTGTGTACATGTGAACATGGTGCCCTGTGTGAGAGTGTGTGCACATGAGCATGGGTGCCCTCTGTGAGGATGTGTGCCTGGGAGTATGGATGCTCTTGGATGTCCTCTGGATCCTATCAGATTACAGTTTCAGAAAACAAGTAAATCCTCTGTAAAGCAGTATGTGTTCTTAGTGCTGAGCCTTCTCTCCAGATCCATAGTAAATAGAAATTATTGAAAAACATGAATATATATATATAATTTTCTTATACATTATTTAATTAATATTCTTGTAAAATATCATATCTTAAATGATTCAGCACCAACCCACTATCATACATGGAACGCACTGCCAAAGTTGTAAGAAGCATCTTTATTAAAGTTCTGTCCTACCTCACACATTGAAAGGAGCGTAGGACATTGTGATGCAGATTTGCTATAGTATTCAACCTGGTTTTCAAAGGGAAAGCTTCTAATGAATATCATTATGTTGCCCATAAAACAACAACAGAACTGTTTTGCCTTATAAAGGCCAAACACTGTCCACAGCAAGATGAAACACTCTTTGAGCTAACAGTCCAACCATCTGACAGCAGAAAGTTTCAAATTACCAACAGGTCAAGAAGCAAAATACTATAGATGTTTGTATTGCTAAGAAAAATGAACATTGTTTGGTATCATCACTGAAAGATATTTAATTGAATTTGGTATTTAAGAAAGATTATATCTTTTACAGTTTCAGTAAAAAACAAAATTATTAGTTACTGAACTATTTAGCAGCATATTAAAGGCTGTTTTAATCTACAAAAAGTACCAAATGAAGCAGTTTCCTATTATGTGCTTTCAGAATAAAGTCTGAGAGTAAAAAATAAAAGGTACGTATAGGCTAACATTTGAAATATATTATGCATTGTACTAAATCATTAGAGTGGTATGAAGTTAGAGATATCAAAGGTAGACAAACATTTAATTTACATATGAACTTCTTTCAATAATATTTACAAAATTAAATAAAGACAATATAATAACAAATATCTTTAATTGAGAAAATATTATCCTCAAAAATCTAAAATTTTGACCAAAAAGATATATGCTAATATGGTAACATGTTCTTAGCAAACACTTTGTGTCTGAGTGCAAAATAAATATACCTGTGTCACACATTAAGTATATATGATGTTTTGAATGAAAATGTCCCCCATAGGCTCATAGCTCCATGTCTGCCTGCATGCCACAATGATTCCCACCATGATGTTTTCTTTTATAACTCTTGCTGTCTATCTCTTCTCAGCAATAGAAACCCTAATTAAGACAATATGTATCATTGTTAATATTTCTGAGGCTTCTAATAGTATTAAAAAGAGTATTTGTAAGTAGATAGTTTTTATTAGTTCTTTTTTTTAAATTGGCTATTTTATTTATTTGCATTTCAGATGTTATCCCCTTTCTCCATTCTCCACCCCCCTCGAGAAACCCCCATTCCATCCCCCCTCCTTCTGCTTCTATGAGGGTGTGCCCCCACCCACCCAACCAACCAATCCCACCTCCCTGCCCTAGAATTCCCCCACACTAGTGCATCCAGCCTTCATAGGACCAAGGACCTTCTCTCCTACCTATGCCCAAGAAGGCCATCCTCCCCTACATATACAGCTGGAGCCATGGGTCCCTCCCTGTGTGCTCTCAGGCTGGCTGTTTAGACTCCCAGGTTTGCTCCCAGGTAGCTCTGGTTGGGCGGTATTGTTGCTATCCCTATGAAGCTGAAATCCCCATCAGCTCCTTCAGTCTTCTCTCTAACTCCTCCATTGGAAACCCTGTTATCAGTTCAATGGTTAGCTTCAAGCATCTGCCTCTGAATATGTCAGGCTCTGGCAGAACCTCTCAGGAGGCAGCTATATCAGGCTCCTGTCAGCATTCATTTCCTGGCATCCACAACTGCATCTGCCTTATGAAACTAGAAGTCACTTATTACAACTGTTTAAAATGAATATAAGTGATTCTGATACATGTTATAGTAGTTTTAGTTAACTGGCTCTGAACACTGAATACATAGACAAATTTTGAGAGAGTTGAACCTTAAAGAAAATAAATCTCATAAACAATATTTATTTTAGCTTAGGCAGTGTTAAGACAGTAAAAAGCCCAGTTGTGTTTTAAGTTGCAAGACTTAACAGAACTGCCTGGGGAGTCTATATCAGCTGTGAGTACCCAGAAGTTCTCAGAAAAGAGAGAGCCAGGAAAAAAGGGCCAAACTCTGAATATAGGATCCATGTCTGATGTGTGACCTCTATTCATTAAAATGGGGGATGGAGAACTGGGAGTGGCATCTAGAAAGTCCCAGATGCCAGGACAGCAAGAGGCTCCCAGGACCCCACGGGGATGACATTAGCTGAAATACCCCACAAAGGGGAGGGAGAACCTGTCGAGACCATATCCAGAGGTTAGGCATGGACCCCTGGTTGGCAGATGGGGCCACCCAACCATCTCCAAAATTTTAACCCAGAATTACTTCTGTCTAAAGGAAATACAGGGACAAAAAGTAGAGCAGAGACGGAAGGAAAGGCCATTCAGAGACTGCCCCACCTGGGGATCCATCCCACATACAGACACCAAACTATTGCTGATGTCAAGATGTGTTTGCTGACAGGAGTCTGATATAGCTGTCTCCTGAGAGGCTCTGCCAGATTCTGACCAATACAGATGCGGATTCTCACAGCCAACCATCATACTGAGCACAGGGACCCCAGTGAAGGAGTTAGGGGAAGGACTGAAGGACCTTAAAGGGCCTTATCTGGCATCAACGGGATGGGAGGCCATTGGTCCTGTGGAAGCTTGATGCCCCAGTATAGAGAAATGCTAGGGTGGTGAGGCAGGAGCTTGTAGGTAGGTGGGGGAGCACCCTCAGAGAAGCAGGGTAAGGAGGGATGGGATAGGAGGTTTGCAGAGGGGAACCTGGGAAAGGGGATAACATTTGAAATGTAAATAAATAAAATATCCAATCTAAAATAAAATACTTTAGAGTGGCAGTACTGAAGGTTATAGTTAAGTGGTTGTGTGAGCAGCAGGCTTAGTAGAAATGACTTTAAGAGCAAACCTGACTGTAAATGCTCTGGCATGTATTTAAGTCACACTGTAGATAACTTTGGATTCAGGAAAATGTTCAATCTATCTAGAAATAAAAGCTGGCTATTCTAACCTAAAAACAAATAAACATAAAAGAAACAAACAAAAAAAGGTTCTGGTTTACAAAATTGAATTCTTAACCACGGAAGTTAGGAAATTTTTGATTTGACTTAGCTTTTACTACATAATAATACCATCTCATTTCAGAAAAAAAAATGTAAAATAATTCAGATCTCACAAAAAACATTCCTAAATCCTAGGGAACAGCCCCAAGTTACTTAGCATATGAAAAGTCTTATAAATAGAGTCAATATAGAGAAAAGAAAAGCAGAGCACTGAAGTGACCTCAATATTGGCATTATTTGAAAAGAAACTAAATGCTTTGCATTGAAGGCTTCTGGACTAAATATAAAAATAATCCATCAAAGAAATGAAAACACTACAAATGAGAAAAAAATAAATGGAAACTCTCAGACCTGGTAGGATACATAGGGCTGAACAGAAGATAGAAGAAAACAGTACAATTTCTGCAGGCTTGATGATTGTCATAAAATCATCTCCCCTGAAAAAGAAGGAATGCATAATAAACAGGATGGTTGGATGGTCTGAGACCTGTCAACTTTTCTTCTTCTGTGCTCATCCCTGCAGGTGTCATAGTTGGTGGTGAAATAATTCGTGAAGAAGTGGGAATGAAAACCTGGTTCAGCTTGACTTATGCTGGATCAAAATTCTAGAGATCCTGATGCTAGGTGATTTATTGTAAACATATTTATACACAATTCAATTTTGGAAAATAGCTTCCAGGCAACAATGATTCCAGTTCCAAGTGTGCTATAAAGATTAGGCCACAATTACATAAAAATTCTTTTGCAAAGTACGTGTGGCCATGAAGATGTGTTCTATAGCTTTGACATCTAGGATCTGATGTGGCTATAAAGTACAGGTGACATCTTCCTTAATAATGGGTTCTATTAACTGGGACCTAAAGATAAAGTCTAGAGAGGGAGAGTCTGGGATGATCATTCTGGGGGATTTGGGTGAAGTCTGGCTCTACAGATGGTGAAAGCCACCAGGTCATTAGTAACATTCACCCTCAGCTTTCTGGGAGAAATTCTGGTATTTTATTCCTCTATCAAGGAGACACTCCCATGCATTTAACATTCCTGGTTTCCCCAGTGTTAACCTGTGAGTACAAGGACCTCATGCTCTCTATGTTCTTCCTCAGGTTTTTGATCATTTTACTAATTTACTTACCTAGCTAAATCAAGTAGCAAAAAGGAAAAGAACTGAGAAAATAAAATAATTGCATAAGTAATTATTGAATAGTTTTCAATTTTCAGATAAACAGGTATATAGATAAATAGGTTTTAGATAAATAGGCTTATAGGTTCAATATGCTCAGTGAGGAAGGAAAGACAGAGAAAATAAGGGTTCAGGAAGAGAAAGGATTCTCATTGAAATGTCTCAGAACCTGAGAATCAAGAATTCTACAGGATCCTAGGGAGCAGGTCATATTGGTTCCCAGATTTAATAGCTGAATAAAATTATTGATCACTTTTTTTCCTCATCAGGGAACTGAACTCTGATCTGCTGCAAAACCAGCACTGAGCCATCTCTCTAGGCTCAGATATAATTGGTTATAAACTTTTAATAAGCATCTACAATGATGTTTTGCTATGTCTTTTATTTTTTATTTTTATTTGTTTTTTATTAAACATTTTATTCATTTACATTTTAAATGATATCTCCCTTCCCTCTTTCACCACAAATTCTCCATCCCATCCCCCCTTTGCCTCTATTGGGGGTCCTCCACCACCCACTCACCCATTCCTGCCTTACCCCCTATGCTAGGGCATCAAGACTCCATGGGACCAAGGGCCTCCCATCCCACTGATGGCAGCAGATAAGGCTATCCTCTGCTACATATGTTGCTGGAGCCATGGATCCCTTAATGTGTACTCTTTGGTTGGTGGTTTAGTCCTTAGTTTTTATGTACCTCACCTTTCTTCCTACACTGTGGTATTGTCCTTACTCCCCTCTCTAGATAAGTTTCCTCCTTTCCCATGTATTTCTGTTGTCCCTTGTACTGTCTTGGGTCTGAGGTTATTACTGGTTATGTGATTGGATTTAAGAATTTGGTGCTAGGTTCTATGAATTAAAGAGAGCAGGCTATGTTTACTTTTCTGTCATGGATTACCTTACTTACTGTAGCATTTTCTAGTTCCATCAATTTATCTAAAAACTCTGATTTCATTTTATTTATGATTCAACCTTCACTGTGTATGAATTCATTGTAAATAGTGGTTACCTTTTCCTCACATTTTTCCAGTAATTGTAGTGAATTATTTTTTTGATCTTAGCAGCCTGATTGAGATAGGATGAATCATCAAATTTTAATGTGCAGTTCCTTGATGATCAAGAGTGTTGAACCCTTAAAATATTTGACATCTTATCTTTTGGGGATGTATACCATGGGATTTAGTTCATTATAGCCTACATGACATAGGACGTGGGAAGGATCAGAACTGAAGGACCGTTAGGCTACAGTTCAATAGGACCTCTTAATTGTCATACATAAACACACACGAGAGAGAGAGAGAGAGAGAGAGAGAGAGAGAGAGAGAGAGAGAGAGAGTTGTATGAGTTATTTTATGGCCTGATTTATTTTATGGCCTGATTTATTTAGTCAACGAGAGATCTGGCCAACTCCGAGTGACCAGCATTTTAAAGGGATAAACTCATGATCTAACAAAAACTTGTTTGATATCACTAGTAATCAGGGAAATGCAAATTAAAATTGTCTTAGAACTCCACCTCAGGTCAGTTATCACTTCTATCACTAAACAAATAGACAAAAAATCCTTCTGCAGTTGGCATTTAGAGGACAGGTTAATGAATGAAAAGAAAACATTAATCTGTGTTAAAGAAAATATAAATTAGTTCAGCCATTACCAAAATCATGGTGGCCATTCCTCATAAAGCTGAATATAAACAACTGTATGACCAAGTTATCCTCAAAAGCGCTATTCTGTGACCTAGGTATATTACTCCTGTATATACACCCCAAGGACTCTAAATGAGCATAGCATTGAGCTCCTTACACGTGCAATTTAGTAGGTTATGAAATCAGCCTGTGTGTCTATCAACGGATGTATCAACACAAAAGTGGAATATTTTATTTAGCCAAAAAGAAAAATAAAATTATGTCATTCCCAATGAAACAGATGCAACTGGAGATGCTCAGGTTAAGAAAAATAAAACAGATAGAGACAAATAGCATATGTTTTCTTATTTATGAATCCCAGGTGTTACAGATTCATAAAATTACACACACAAACACACACACACAAACACATGCACACACACTTTAATGCAGGAGAGAGATATAAAGGAGGAAGCAGATTATCAGCATGTGCAGGAGAAAGAACACAGAGGGCTGAAAATGGTCATAGTACATGATATTCATCAGTGAAATGTTTTTATAGAGCCCACCACTATGTACAATGAATACATATCAATATAAAATAAATAAGTATGTTCTTGTCTATCTTTCAATTTGGAGTTTTTACTTTGCTTGCTTTTGTCTTTTTGTTTGCTTATTTTGAAAGAGGTTTTGCTGTACTTCCCTGCTGGTCTAGCGCTCCCTATGAAGACCATGTCATTTTCAAACTGCTAGTGAACCCCTATCTCTGCTCCTAGATTGCAGGCATGCACAATCATGTCCTTTCTTGTTGCACCTTTCAGTTTCTAAAAATATGTAGTCCCTTCAAGCACACTGCCATTTTCATGATTTTTTCATGAACAGGTAAAAATACCATTTGAGAGTATAATAAAATAAATCTGTATTAAGATTACATGAGAAGTTACATCACCCAAAATTTTACTAATGTGTTTCCCCTTACTGCATTTTTCCTGGTGCAATGTTAATTATAATGTTTTATAGAAAAATAGCCCAAAGGAAAAAGATTAAAAGAGACAACAGGAAGAAAGGACAATAATGAGGTTTTAGATATTTTTTAAAATTACAAAAGAGAAAACCTAAATACCAAGAAGCGCTTAGTCTACATTATTCCACTCAGAAGAACCTGGTGGAAACTATTTCTAATTGTAGCCAATTATTTGTAATTCTCCAAATTGTTACATGAAGATATGCTTATGTTTTCCAAAGAACAGCATTTGGTGATTGGAGAAAATATACACAACTATAGAAGCATCTCTGGGTTGGAAATTGTTAATTTTCCTGGACTTTGACTTCAAAATCATTCTTCAAGCATTTCATGTACTCCATCAGGATGTGATCATTCTATTATGCTGTTAAGATAAATTATTCCTATCAGTTTCAATGACCTGCTCTCTACAATTCATCTTTTTGGTTTCAGAATCTAATACCAATTTGTGATATACTCAACAAGTTTCACATTGGTCAAGGTCACCAAATAAATGAGGTTTAGAGATGAGTATATGGATAGACAATCTATTTTTTCTAGCAGATAAATGAAGTACTTCTGACTTTTGACAAGTGGTCACAGTCCAAATAAGATTCTCAAGGTGGCAAATTGCTGAAAGAGCACTAGCAACTGAAAAGCCATTTTAAACTAATGATCACCAAGACTCCCTTAAATGAGCACATTCTTGCTATAGTTGTTTGTATTGACATTGCAATGTGCATAGCAGCTAGGGCTGTATAGTAAGACATAATGTCAAGTATCTGAAATCAATACATAGGTAATTTTTGCTTAGATCTTTTTAACACCAAAGGAAAAATGAAAAATATTCAAAGATTCTTAAGAAGCATGCATATTTCTTTGAATGGGTTTAATCCTCAATGAATAAAAATCATATTCCAAAACCCAGCAAAGTATATATAAAACTATTATCACAGTACAGTTTTTAATCCATTTCATGGTAGCTTATTGCTACTTAAATCATTATTGGTCTGTGCCAATCCTATATAAAATGCAATAATACCATGCATATGAACTCTTTTACTAAACTCAAGTGTCTGGGTGAGCACAGATGAATAAACCATAATTCTTTGTACTATAAGCAAATTAGAGACTTTTAAAGATTATTTTTTTATAATAAGATATCTGTTAAGAGGAAGAGAAGAAGCTATGTGACCCAACATGAAATAAGCCAACCATCAGTAACCCTTCTTTTTTTTTTTTTTTTTCATTTTTTTCTTTCTTTTTTTTTCTTTTTTTTTATTAGATCTTTATTTACACTTCAGATACCATCCCGTTTACCCATTCCCCCCCCTTAGAAAACCCCTATCCCATGCCCCCTTTTCATTTTGTATTTATACATTTTTTTAAGAAATGTTAATCATAGGCTTTATAAGTTTGGTATTGTTCAATCAGAGGTGTAACCCACTACCCAACCTAGATATATCAACTATCTTTGACTGGTGGAGATACATGAACATCTGCTTCCCTGTCTCCCCCCTCTATCTCTCTTTCATCACCTAGCTTCTCCTCTCCTTCTTCTTCTCCTCTTCTTACTCCTTTTCTTCCTCTCAGTACTCCTCCCACCTTAGCTCCTCCTACACATCACCCTCAGTGGTAGAGCATTTGACTGCAGTAACCCTTCTTATAGAAAGCAACACTGTCATGAGTCAGTCATCACATGGAGAGTCAGCCAATCCAGGAAGACAGGAGGTGTGGGAATACACATTCTCTAGTCTGGACCTTAAATGTTACCCAAGAGCTCAGGCATTGAACACTTGTTCCCCTGGGTGGTGGGGTAGTGGTTCCCCTGGGTGAATCAATGAAACCTTTAACAGTTGAGATCTAGTGAGAAGTTTTTGATCACTGGAGGTGTGATCATGATGGGTATTTTGGGACTCCAGTCATCTGTCTGTCCTATCCTTTGCTCTGAGCCATTCAGAGAATCATTTTGTTTCACCACACACTTCCTGGTTTGATGCAGTATCTGTCTTTGAGCACTCAAACAGTGGGATAAATTGACTGAGTTGTAATCTTCAAAATAAATCCAAAATAAGTCTCTCTCTCTCTTTTTTTTTTAATCTACAAATAAATTATCTTTGATATATTTGGTATTATAGTAACAGAACACAGTATAACAGAAGGAAAAAAGGAGGTGTTCTGATTAAAGGGAAGAGCGTCTATGAACAAAAGTCATGTGTAAGAAAAACAGGAAGTCAAAGAACAAGCAAGGCAATAAACATGTATTGCTAGCTTAACCTAGAACTGACCTTAATACTTGCATGTAATTAAAATGGTATAAAAGCAAAAAGCAGGAAGGGGGAAGGGATGGGGGTTTCTAGGGAGGAAAAATGGGGAAAGGGGATGACACCTGAAATCTAAATAAATAAAATATTCAATATATAAAAAAAAGAAAAAGAAAAACAGGAAGCATATGTGATGTGTTAAACCAAAGCACATTTTGAGATGAGTGTTAGCAAGCATAATTTCTTGACATGTCTTTTTGTCCTACACAGATGGAAACTGGTGCTGGACAAGAATCAGGTCTTCAAGTTGACCCTAGCAGCTGCTTTATCGTTTGGCAGTTGTTGACAGTGAGTGTGGTAACAATGCCATGTGAACAGTTATACCAATGAACCAATCTAATGAAAGTCTACAGGAAGAAGAGAATGGTCCTTGAAGCAGAACTCCCAGAGGTGAGACAGGGCTCCAGAAGCTGGGGAAACAACTGAGAGAACTCAGCTAGCTAGAATCCAGCAAATAGACCAGTCTGTTTTCATATCCCATATACCAGATGGCTACTGCTGAATGATCATGGCAAATGCAACATACACCATAAGATTACAGAGATGAAAGACACCCAGGAGTTCTGAGTCTCAGATACTTCTATTTATTATATTTGCATCTTCTTGGGAGATATAAATGTTTATATCACAGGGATCATGTGACAGTGGCTCACCTAAAACTTTCCATAAATATTTACTTTTAATGGAAAATCAGGCTGTGGTTGTTGAATAATGCTGAAAATTAGACTACCCAAAACTTCAGACTGAATTAAGATACAAAACAAAGAATTATTTTAATATCAAAGTCATCTACCTAGGGTGAAATATAGAAATCCTACAAGTAGTTTTGTTTTTTTATTAAAGCTATATAAAATGAGATGAAAAAAAATCTCAAATTTTAATTTTAGTTTCTGTAATACTTTGAGAATTGTTTATTTCCTGCTTCTTAACATCTTTTAAAAAGTAACACTAACTACATCTAGAAAATTGTTACAAACATAACGTATATAACTCAGTATGCGGTTATTTTCATGTGTTCTCTAAGCATCCTTTAATTGTTAATTAAGTAGATATCAATGAAAAATATAAAATAATCTTTTATATAATATATAGATGAAAATGTCATTAAAATAGAAAGTATAAAATTTATAAAAGAAGGTAATCAATCCATGATACAGCAATATGTGGGATCTACACAGTGAAATTCATAGGTAATTTCTATTATAAATGATTTTTAACATTCTTTAACTACTCACAGTGAGAAATGATTATACTGAGTAGAATAGTAAAAGTGTTTAATGTTAGATATTATTATGATAGAGATAAAGCAACTAATAAGAGCATTTAAAGTAAGGATAATTACAGTTAATATTTATTTAAATTCTTGTTCATATATATATTTTTTTAATTCTGTGCACCAAAATAAAAGTTATCCAAGCTTGCTTTAGCAATGGGCACAAGAAGCACCAACAATACTTAACAAAATAAAGTCTTGGATAATGCTCAAGACTGGTTAGATAGTGTTCACTATTATAAACATATGAGTGATATTATAAACATATGAGTGACAAACACTGAAACAGTGGGCTTGACATATTTAACATCATTTGCATTTAATGAAGTAGTAACACATGTAATTCTTTAATCCTTAAGTAAACTCTTTCAAAGACCAGCTTCTTATAGTTGGTACATATTGAAGCACTGTCTTAATCTGAATAATTATAGAACTTTGAAGGAAACTGATAAGTTTATAACATGAGCTGTTATAATACGAGATAGTTAAAATATCTCCATTTATAGTGTTCAAGCTATGGTACACTTAGTGAAACTTTCTTCTGCCTGCTTGACTTCATGACCTTAAATCTACTTTTATTGGTTTTGTGTAGACTCATTATCCTACCAGATAGATATAGTTATGGAGTTTATTTTATATAATTTATACATGATATTATATTTCATATGTAACATATATTTAGATGACATATATATATTATATCACAAGCATGCATATATACACATGTGTTAGATTGTCTGATGATCATTGAACATAACAAAATGTAATGAACAAATTTTAAACTTTAAACAATTTCTGAACACTAGAAAGATCAACTATTCATTATTGGGCTAGGCATGTCTTATAATTTTGAAATGACAGGTGGTTGATGGAGAGATTCATGACAGCCAGACAGATGATCGATAGATGAGCAAACATTCAGGAATAGTAATAAGCAAGGCATGATGCTGTCCTTTAAATTACTGTTTCCCTTGCGTTAGGGCAGGTGTACAGCAGGATTTTATCAGCCCTGTTTCATAAGTGAAGACACTGACTTTCACAACATAAGAAGGATTGGTGAAACCCACAACCAGCTAATATGGGGGTTGGTGTTCAAATATTAATCTAATCAAAATAATTTTTCTTCTACTAGCCTAGAGAGGGATGTGTCCATATTTGTCAAAACTACTTTCGGGTTTAGTAAAAAGGACTTTGGTCCAGTTTGCTAATATTGACATTGAGAGAAATAAAGCTTCATTAAAGGTAAGTAACTGCTAGTGTGCGGTATCAAAGGCAGGCAGGCTCCTGTGTGGGATCCCAGGAGCCCAATCATCCAGATGATTTTTCTGTTGTAGGTTTTGGCTCTGCATTGTGTTTAATGAACCAATGCAATCATTGCATGAAACAAGCTCCCTAATATTTTTTCCTATAGTTTCCTCAATTGGAAAGAACAGTCACACAACAAAGTGCCAATTATTTTTTATGGGTCTGTTTGTATTTTAGACAAGATACAAAACAACAGGAGTTGTAAACATCAAACTCACATTAGAATTCTTCATTTTCTTTCAATTAGTGTTTATATTCTTAGAATCTGGCTAATTCCTATCCATACCAAGCAGTATTTATGAGGCTCCTTGGTCACCGACACTGTTTTCTCACCGATCTCTGCTGCTTTCATGTTAGTTCCTTTCTCTGCCTACTAAGGATCCTTTTACTCGGCACAGCAGAATAAAACATCAAACTTAATGATATTTTCAAATTCACTTTCTTTCTTCCTGTGAGAGAGGGACTCGTCCGTGTCTGAACTTTGGTGCATTCTATTTGTGTCCCTCCTTCAGAGTTCTGACCAATGAAGTGTGCACTGCAGCAATGAGACTTGTAATGCCCTTACCATCTCTGTCTGATTATCTTAAGAACACCCTTGCATCCTTTTCTATTCTTTTTCATAAAATATCTGGTAAGTTATTTTACTTACATTACAATTTACTTACAAAACCTACAACAGAAAATGATTTGGATGATTGAACTCCTGGGATCTCACACAGGAGCCTGCCTGCCTTTGATATCTCACACTAGCAGTTACTTATCTTTAATGAAGCTTTATTTCTCTCAATGTCAATATTAGCAAACTGGACCAAAGTTCTTTTTACCAAACCCAAAAGTCATTTTGACAAATATGAACACAATCCCTCTCTGTATAACATAGGCTAGTAGAAGTTGGGTCCTTTCTTTGTTTCATCCTCTTCTCATTTTCTATTTAGATTAGAAGAGATATGAGTTAAAATTTGCATTTTACTTATTCTTCTCTTGATCTCTCTTTCTTGATATCTATAGTGAGCAATATCGTCTTCTCCATGTGCTACTTTCCTAAATATAAGTCCAGTCTAATCATTGTAATAATCAAATAACTGTTGTGTGCTTGGACACGTGTACTTTGTGCTTGTGTTCAAACAGGGCTATTTCATCATTTTACTATTAACATTTTGCTTGGTCCTTAGGGAGTAGTTTACTTCCTCTTTTAATTACAGAACCAAAGTTAGTTAAGTTGATAATGAACTATAATTAAATTTTGTGACCATTCTCATCATTTGTTTACAGGGATGTGTTAATGTAGATGTTAGATTAAAGGGCGATTTTTTTTTCCAATAGCAAAGGAGAGGGTAATAAATGCTTGTGATATGAAAGAGGAAGGGATTGTGGAAAAAAGCAGAAGACCAGGGAGAAATAAGACAGATGTCAGGAAATGGTAGTGTGGAAATGCATAAGTAAGAACAGCTATGCCACAATTAAACCCTTACATTCTCTGCTAACTATAAAAGCTAATAAAAAGGAGCAAACCTACAAAGTGGTAGCACAACGCCTGTCTTCAGAAGAAGTCTGAATCAGTTCCTCAAAACTTCTGTAACGAAATAGAAGAGACTGCTGACTTCAAACATCAGAAATCACACGCTAGAATGGTTCTCCTATTTAACTGGAGTTTATTACCTATGTTTAATGTGTCTCTAGTGTAGTATGGTATATCTGTGTATGCAAGATTGTATGTATGGAAGCATAGGTTTGGCTGGTGCACATAAACACCTGAGGTTGACTTCAGGAGTCTTCCTCTACTCCTCTTCACTTTACTGCTTGAGGCAAATTTTCTTAAGTAGAAGCAGAGCTCACTGACCAGGCTGATCTGCTGAGCTAGCTTGCTCTGTGTATCCTGTCCCTAGCCTACTAATTTCTGGAAATAAATATAGACCATGCCTACCTGACATTTATGTTGGTGCTAGGGAAGCAGTCTCAAATCTATTCTTCACTTTCACTTTTAAAATTTTATTTATTTTTATTTTCTTTTAGTTTTTCAAGATAGGGTTTCTCTGTTTAGCTCTGCTTGTCCTGGAAAGCATTCTGTAGACCAGGCTGGCCTAGAACTCAGAGATCTGCCTGCTTTTAACTCCTATGTGCTGAGATTAAAATTATGTGCCACCGCTACTGAGCAAGATTCCTCATTTTTATGCTGAAGGTACATTACTCACATTTTTCCAGTCCTATATTACCTATTGATCAACCCTTCCTACATCTTTTTCTTCTGTACTTTCCCTAGCCCCTGGTAAGTCAGCTTTGTATAAAATAAAGGGAAGCTGAAAAATTAAAAGGTATTTTTATTTTAGAAACCAAATGCTAGTTATTGTGCATGATAAATTGTATGATAGCAGTGGATAGATTTCAGCTATGAAATAAATGTTAAATACTGACATAAAAGAGTGAGATGGCATGGCATAGGGAAAACAGTGATGATGCAGCTTATATAGAAAGAGAGAAGAAGAAAGCATAGAGTAAAAGTTTATACATTGAACGTTTGGTGGCAGAAAATAAGAATAGAATTATAGCAGTTAGAGAGAAAGAGAGAGAGAGAGAGAGAGAGAGAGAGAGAGAGAGAGAGAGAGAGAGAGAAGGAGGAGGAGGAGGAGGAGGAGGAGGAGGAGGAGGAGGAGGAGGAGGAGGAGGAGGAGGATAGATTTTAATTTTCCACAAATAAACTTTTATGTGGAATTTCTTAATAGTCATTCTGGGAATATCTGTGAGGGAGATTTTAGATGAAATTGCCTCATATGGAAAGGCTCCCCTTTGTGTTGTAAGACCATTTCATGGGCTGAGGTCCAGGATTGTGTAAAATAGAGGAAGTAAGCCGAGTTTCAGCAGGCAGTACTTTCTGCTTCTTCACACTGTGGATGCAGTATGACCTCACACCACTGCTTCCATGCTCTTCCAGTCAGGATGGACCATCACCAAAACAAACCCTTCTGTTGAGGTACTTTGTTGCTTCTGTTGAGGTACTTTGTAGAAGCAGTGGGGAAAACAAAGAAGGTAGTTGTGATTGTAATTGTCATGCATAAACAAGGAGATTGCTTTATAGCTTAGCCTGTTTAAAATGTATTCAAGCATTTAAATTACTTAAAGCTTACCTAGAAAAAAAGGCTCAATAAATGTTTGTGATCAGCCTTATCATCAATATTATTTTTGTTCAGATGAAAAATACTTAGTTTTTGTAAGTCTGTGAGAAAATTGCTTTTCTAGAACACTTTTAATGAACATAGTATTTTTTATTCTTCTCTCCTTTATTATACCCTAACCACAGCTTCCCCTCCCTCCACTTTTCTCAGTCCTACCCCCACATCCATTTCAGCTCATTCATTTCCCTTCAGGCCTCCCAAGGGTAGCAATTGGGGCATTGCATAACAAGATTCAATACACCTAGGCACAAACTCTCATATCAATGCTGGATAAGGCAACCCAATAGGAGGATAAGGGTCCCAAAAGCAGTCAAAAGCATCAGAAACACCCACTATCAGGAGTCTCCCCAAAACACCCAGCTAATAACTATGGCATATATGCAGAGGGCCTAGCAGAGAACCATGCAGGCTTTATGACTGTCCCTTCAGACTCTGAGCCTCTATGAGCCCTGCTTGTTCTCCTTGTGTCCTTGATGCCTCTACCTTCCATAATTCTTTCCCTCCCTCTTCCGTAGGGTTCCCCAATCTCCACATAATGTTTGGCTATGGGTCTCTGCATCTCTTCCCACCAATTGCTGGAGGAAGCCTCTCCGATGACTATTGGGCTAGACAATGATCCATGAGTTTAGCAGAATATCACTAGGAATCATTTTATTCATTTTTTTTTCTTTTAACCAGTTGTGTTTGGGTCTACCCTAGGTCTCTGAACTATGCAGCTTCCATAGAAATATTGTCTACTTTTTAAACTGTGCTTGAGAACTGAATCCAGAGTCTCATGCATGCTGGGCAAGTATTTTGTTACTAATAAACACTATCTAAGTCTTGTTTTTCCCTTTTGGGGTTGTTTTTGTTTGTTCTTTTTTTATTTATTTTATTTTTTAGGTTTTAAATGGCTTAGATATACAGGGGAAGGGGAGTGGAGACAGTACAATACATGTTTTGTTTTATTTTCCTGTTCAGTCTAACCATGATAAAATCTTTTTTATTTTTATTGGATGTTTTATTTACATTCAGATGTTATCCCCTTTCCCCATTTCCCTCACACCCAGGAACCCCCTATCCCATCTCCCCTCCCCCTGCTTCTATGAGGATATGCTCCCACCTCCCCACCCTTGAATTTCCCCACACTGGGGCATCCAGCTTTCACTGGGCCAAGGACCTCCTCTCCCACCTATGCCCAACAATGCTATCCTCCTCTTCATATGCAGCTGGAGCCATGGATCCCTCCCTATGTGCTCCCAGGCTGGTGGTTTAGAATCTGGGAGCTCTGGTTGGTTGGTATTGTTGCTCTCCCCATGGGTATTCAGATTTTAGTGACCCCTTGTTCTATCTACAGAAGTTCTGCATTTTTTTTCTATGATAATAGTACAGGAACTGAAAAGGCCACAGCAAGATAAGCATATAAAATAAGTCAGTTTGAACAGGAAAACTGGAAGCCATAGTAAATAAACAGGAATAGCTACCCTAATCTTTACAAAATAAACTCCATTCACTCCAACAAACTCCATTCACTTTACACTCTGGAAAGTAACAATGTATCAAGATTATATTGCAATTATATATACACCAAACACAAGTGTGCCTAATTCCACATAACATACAAATAAATATAAGACTGTGAAGTAAATTTAACATATTACTGAGTGACTTCAATACTCTACTCCCCCCAAGTTACACCCACACCATATTGACTGAAGATAAACAGAGAATAGTTGGAGTTAAATTACTCATAAATCAAATAGACTTATGAGACATTTAAGAGAATTCTATTTGAACACTAAATAACATGCATTCTCAGCATATCATGGAACTTAATCCAAAATATCTCACATATTAGGACACAACACAATTTGGAACAAAAATTGAAGTGTTGCTTTGTATTTTCCCTGACAATGTATAGTAGAGATGGATATCAACAGCAAGATAAATCACAGAAAGTTCATAAAGTCATGGAGTTCAAACAACACACCCTTGAATTACAAATGGTTTATAGAAGAAATTAAGAAGTATTTCTTACTTTCATATGACACTCTCCTTAGACACATGCTGCACACTCCAGCTAGAAGCCAGGTAGGAAATCTTCACTCTCAACTCCACCCTCCAATTCTAAATCCCCAGGCTCACCTGCAGCCCTGTAGCAGACCATCTACAGCTGTCCTCTTCTCTTGTCTTCTCTTGTCTTCTCTTCTCCTCTCCTCTCCCCTCCTCGCCCTTCCCCTCCCCTCCCCTCTCCTTACTTCTCACCTTTCCTCTTCTCTTCCTCTTCCTTCCTTCCCTCCCTCCCTTCCTTCCTTCCCTGGGAATTTCATAGATACTCCTGGCAGACCAGTTACTCTTCCCCTTGTGGGCAATCTCTGCCTCTCCGCCCACCTACCCTTTTACCCCATTCCAATCCCTTCATGTCAACTCCCAATACCTAGAGAATCAAACTAGCTGAGACTACCAGTGGGATAGCTGGTAGGGATTCAGAAGCACTTTCTACCATACAAATTACAGCCACACATATCTGAGACCTGAAAAGGCCAACAGAAACCAAACTGAACCAAACCAAAGAAAACAAAAAACCCAAACCAAAAAAAAAAAAAAAAAAAAAAAAAAACAAAACAAACAAACAAAAAAAACCAAAAAAAACCAAAAAACAGAAAATACAGCCAGTGAAGACAAGACCAGATATCAACACCAAGAATTACACAGAGACTATGGTAGTATGCATATATCAAGCAGAGTTCTGAGTCACATAGAGTCCCAGTGTTAGAGGGGAAGTGGACAATGCCTCTATCCCTAACCTAGAAGCTGTCCCCAACTGATAACTGTTTGCAAATTAAAAAGTAATTTACTTCAATAAAATCACACAAGTTATTCAAAGCCCTTCTTTTAGAGAGGCCTCATTGCAGCAGTAGATGGGCCAATATAAAATGAACTCAGTGACATTTGGGGGGTTCTTGGTCTTACATTTATTTGTCTTGGCTTTTTGTTTGTTTGTTTTTACATTACAGGTCCTATGGTTTCTGCTTTTATGTTTTTATGAGATTTCTTTGTATGCAAATGTGCATGTCTCTTTGTGAATATGTTTCTTGTACTTTTTCTTTGGATCTTTTCCTACTGTTTTTTAAATTTAATTAAATTGCTATTGTTATTATTATTATTAATTTTGATGCCTGCATTATTGTAATGAGAAAAAGAAAAAGAACAAATTTGGCTGGGTGGTAAAGTGGGGAGAATCTGACAAGAGCTGGAGGAAGGTAATCTGTAATTGGAATACATTGTAGGAAAAATATTAATTTTCAAATAAAATTATAGAAAACAAGGAAATCTAAATTCAGACAACTTAGTAAAATTGAAAATGCAATGTATCAGAATGTATAGGATACAATGAAGGCAGTTCTTAAAGAAAAATTCATAGCTCTAATAACTGATATTATAATGTATGTAATGATAGATATATGTCTCTTCTCCAGTTAATTAACATTAAGTTCAAGATATATTCAGAAGAATCAATACTAATGCTTATCAAAGTATATTATTAAATAAAAGAGAAAAGGAGAATCTCAAAATACATTATTATATTATTATTGATTTACTATTCATTACATTATTTAATATATTATGTATGCCTTTCTTATTAAGTCATAATTACCCTCATATGAAACCTGAAGACACACACAAAAAAATTGTAGGTTTATCTCTTCAATGAACATAGATGAAAATTTTTAGTAAAATTTTTGTAAACCACACTCAAGTACACATGAAATAGACTATTTACTATGCTCAAGTTAGTTTTATTTCTAGCATAAAAGGTTGTTCAACATATACAAATCAATAATTGCAATGTATCTTATAAATGAAGTCAATGGTAGAAATCATATGGTGATCTCAAGATATACAATGAATTAAAGCTTTTTCCCCATAACATACAACATCCATTCATGGCATAAGCTCCAAATAACTAGTAATTGAGGGAACATATGAAACACAATAAGTCCTATACATGATAAATATATCAAAGGAGGAAATACTTTAATATCTTCTTAAAAGCAAGAAGACAGCAAGATGTCTGTTCTCCACATTCTTGTTGATTATAGTTCTCCTCTCCTTAACCCCTCATGCCTTCAAAACTATTAACATGTGTGAATCTCTCACACACTGTGAAGTTTAGCTATAAGCATGAGATTCAGCCTTGGCTTCCCATGGACTTTAAGGAAATACTTCCCATGAACTGTAAGGAAATACAGTCCATAAGCTTTTGTCTCAGGGATGCTTGTCTCCTGTTACTCATGGCTGATTTTTCACGATAGGGTAGCCAGCATCAGTTATTCCAGAAAAGAAAAGCTTTTGTTTCAGTAGTTTTGGTCTATGATGATAATGGCTGATTCTTTAGATCATGATGGCTAGAACACCAGGTTTTTAATTCAGATATATCAGACAAACAGTCCTTACAGAAATTTTGAGAGGCCCTCAAGTTTTCCTTTGAAATGTCACAAGCCAGGGCTTCATTGTCACATTTCTCTCAGCATTATCTTTAAGTTTCCACAATAGCTTATTAAGCTTTGAGCACCCAGTGACTTTTCCAATCCCAAATCTTTAAAAACCCTTCACCTTTCTCTTATAAAATGTTCCAAGGTAAAAAAGCCACAAGGTATAAAAGCTCATCATAACAATACCCCATGCTCCTGGTCCCTATTTATTTTTATTTCTATTATTGTGACAAAGACCATGACAAGAAACAACTTAGAAGGAAAAGATTTATTTGGATTGCACATCCTGGCCACAGATCACAGTCCATTATTAAGGAATGGCAAGGTGTAAACTCAAGCAGGCCAGAAACCTGGCAAGAATAAAAGCAAAAACTGTAGAGGAACACTTCTTACTGGCTTTCTCTAATGGACCTGCTCATCTTGTTTTCTTATATAGCTCATGACCAGCTTCCTAGTGGTGGCACCAACCACAGTGGGCTAGGCCCTGACACATCAAAAATAATCAGGAAAATGAAGCACAGAACTGCCTACAGGTCATTTTCTCAGTCGAAGTTCCCCTTTTCCAGATGACCCTAAGTTGTGTCTATTTAAAAAGCAAAGCAAAACAAGACAAAACAAACAAAAACTAGCTTGCACTCTGGCTTTAATGGAAAGAGTCTATTGTAAAATTTTAAATTTTTAAAATTTTGTATTTGTGTATGCACATGCATGTATACTTTTATAGGTGAATATCTATTCTTAAAGGTAAGTGTTCTTACTGATTACATGAAACGAATAAAGAAAATTGAAAGTTAGCAACCATTGCGGTTATTTTAAAATTGATTCTTAAGATATTTCTTTTCATAAGTATTCCCTTGCATATGTTAGTAACAGAGTATACAATATTGTTTTCTGCTTTTTTGATAGATATTTTGAAGAAAAATTTCTATTCAAGCATTGAATAACACATTGAAATATATTAAAAGCTTAAATATCTAAAACCACTAATAATTATAGAATGATACATATAGACATTTGTACTATTGATTTTATTCTTTCATAATTAATATATAAATGTTCATGCTTTCATAACAGAAGACTTCATTTTTAATCTTTAATTTTTAATGCTAAAGTTTGTTGAATGACAATTTATACATAGAATTTACTAAAAAGCATAACTCATGTTGTATAAACCAAGAAGAGAAAGTGATAGATTCATAAAAGGTGCCTTGGCTTCAAATTTGCATTACAATAACCCCCGGGAACACAAGGAGCTGAAATTGGGTCTTTAACACATCAGATAAAACACCATCTCAGAAAGTTCAATATGAGCACACCACTCATTATTAGCAGCAAAGTCCTTGGGTAAACAGCTTTAAATAAAACTATGAAGCAAAAGCAAAGCAAGGAAGGCTCAGTCACTTCCTGAATAGATCACTTTGATATAAACTTTCCATTGTTCAAAAAGAATAAATGAGTGTCAACTTTCCCATTGCTCATATTTGAAGACTTTATTGTTAAAATATTCTCCATTTTCCAAATCCTCTTCATTTCAAAGAGTTAGTAGATATTTTATTATATTTCCATTTTTTTCTTAAGCATTTTCTCAACATAGAGGTTGCACATGATAAAACGCACCCATTCTAATTTTACAATTAAGTTGATTTGAATGTGTATCCAGAACTGTGCAATAATATCTACTCCCGAAAATAAATTCTCTATGTATAGCAGTTTATTGAAGCATGGGGCTCTCTCAATCTACTGGCCTTGAAGCTTTATCCCTACTGACAAGATTCCATAATTTTGGAATGTGCAATGCTTGCTTCCTGAAGGAAAAAAGAATCACCAGTCTTTTCTAGCTATGAAATCTGTGAGGCACAATCATATCTGGACTGGGAAGATGTACCCCCTTGAGAAATAGTAGTATGGATATCATGAGAATAACCACATACTTTCTGATTCTATTTAAGCCTGCTCGAGTAGATGGAATTTATACAGGTCAACTTGTAAGCCTAGGAGCCTGCAGCTAGACAAGTCATAGGCTTTAAGGAAGAACTTATTACTATCCTGACAAATGAGCATTAAAATGACTCCTCGTGACGTATCGTATCTTTATACCCATAGATTAGCTCATCTCTCAGCTCTCATCTGAGAAGTTACGGCAGATGATGATTAGCATGGAGACCTACTGGAGAATATTATGCTCTAAATGGGATCTATATCACATTCTTTTCTCCCCAGGCTAAGACATCTCTGCATAAAAGAGGAAAGAAAAACTGTAAGGGCCAAAGGCAGAGGATGGCTATAAGGAAACAATGACTGCCAGACAAAAAGGGCAACTCAACACACAATCTCAGAAACTGCAACAATACGCATGACTCCATTCAAGCTCAAGCCAGACCAATGTCAGCATGGAGATGGTGAACAAAATTTCACTGCAGCCAAGGAGCTATTAATGTTGATGGCTGCTGACAAAGGAGAATAAGTTTTCTTTTAGTCTGTTGTCCCTGGCAAGTTGACCACACTCCTGTGGAAGGCCACATATGCAAAAAATATATGGGTATTTCAAATTGAACTTCAATGGTGAATCAAAAAAAAAATGTACTAAATTGGATGGCTAGGGAAAAGGGTGGATCATGGAGGAGTTGGGGCAGAGGTTGAATATTATCAAAATATATTGTAAGAAATTCTCAAAGCGCTAATTTTTAAAAAAGATCTCTGTCTTCACCCCTTCCTTTTCTTAGTCCTTAACTATTATTTTGTCACCACAGAAATTTGCATAGTCTAGGGCTCATGGAATTGCATACCTTGTGATATTTTGCTAGTAGTTTCTCCCATTTAGTTTAACATTTTTAGTGTTTATTTTTGTAACTTGACATAAAATTTTGATACATCTTATTGTCAAGTGATAGTCTATCATGTGTATAACATGTTTATCAAATCATCAGTTATTTGGTGCTACTTTTATGCCATTCTAAAAACTATTGATTTAAACATTTGTATGCAAATTTCAACCTGAGCATATGCTCCTAATTTTCTTGGTTATATACTTAGGGAGTAGGGGAGGAAAAATACTGTGTGTTAGTAACTGCCAACATAATTTCAAAGGAACTGGGGATTTTGGTTTCCATTGGAAATATATGAAGGTTCTGATTTCTTCATATCAACATAGCTTAAAAAGGTGATTCATTTTAGTGGGAGTGGAGTATATTTCTAAGCTTATCATGGTCATTTTGAAAATTACTACAGAAAATGATTGTATGTGTGTGTGTGTGTGTGTGTATTATTTGTAATTGTCTACTGATTGATCAGTTATAGATGCTAAGAAAAAACTCAAGTTTTCTGATTTTTTTTCAGTTTTGCTCATTATAATATATTCTCTATCATTTGAAGATAAATTGCTTTGTTGCTCAATTTGATGGAATATGAATGTCTTACATGTTTCTCATTTGTAGTTTCTGTAATATGTCTAAGATACCCATGAAAAGTCAGTTTCAGTCATTGTCATGAAGTGTTGAGAACCACTCTGCCCCACATTGGAGGCCAAAAATGTTGCCGCCCAAGCTGCCCCACGCTTGGGGGCCAGGAATGTTGAGAACTGCACTACCCCACGTTTGGGAGTCAAAATGTCTCGGACTGTTCTGTCAGTGTTGGAACCCGCACTGCCAAAAGCCTTGAGGGCTAAATTGTTAGAGGCCACACTGCCCCAAGCTGCTCCAGTCCACAGGTCAAGGTTCAGCAAGAGAGAGAGTGAGGACGGAGGGGAAGAATGGAAACCAGACAGAGTGTGATTCAATCCCGTTTATTCTTCTGTCTCTCTTCCTAGTTCAAGTCCCAAGTCTTGAGTTCCTAGTCCCTAGTTCCTAGTCCCTAGTGCCTCCAAGTTCCAAGTTCTAAGTTCTAGTCTGGAGTCTCATCCAAATGCCTGTGTCTAATGCTTAATACTTAATAATCCTTCTTCCAAGTTCTCTAGTCCAAGTGTCTTCTTCCTCAATCCCTAATTCCTACTCATTTGTTTTCTAAGTTGTACTCTCTAACCTAATTCCTAGTTCCAAGTTGTACTCCAAGTTGTACTGAACTCTTCTGTCTGCCTCTTGCCTTTTATATGTCTCACTTCTAAGCCACTCCTTTAAGTCATGCCCTTAGGCCTTGTTTCTAAATCTGATCTCTAAGTCACACACCTTTAAGTCTCACACACCCAAGGGAAAATTCTGGGTGTCTAAAGCAAGATGTTATCAGGGTGTGCTCAGCTGTTGTAGGCTGATGTAATCAAGTCTCTTGCCAGGGTATACGGCTCAAGATGGCTGCAAGGATGATAGCCGCTTTCTATCGGCTCCCCACAATGAAGAATTGTTTTTACTTTCTTCGAACATATGATAGTTTTAACATCTCTATTTAGGCAAATTGTGTATTTTGCATTCATTCATTCATATAGTAGAAAATATGAATCCAGTTTTATATGTTTACTGATGGATCTAGAGTTGCCTAGCACTATTTATTAAATAGTTTTTCCACACTGAACTATCCAGCTACCTAGTTGAAAAATCAATTGACATTAATTGTAAGAATTTAGTCCTTGACTCTTAGTCCTGTTATATTGATCTGCATTCTAATTTTTATTCAGAACCCAACTGTCTGATTTTAGCTTTATAGTAATTTTCAACATCAGGATCCCAGAATTCAGTCATGTTGTACATTTTTAACTTGATTTGGCCTTCCATCTTGTGGGGAGAAGGCTTGGGGATCCCAGGGTTTCTCCTGCCATACTGTGAGTAGTAGGCTGGGAACGGGTTTCTCCAGCTGGGAGTTGGGCCCAGCTGTTCATTAACTAAAAGCCTCTCCCTGGCTCCTCATGGTTCCTCATAGCCCCAACACACCAGGAAGCCCTTGGGTTTCCAAAACTGGTTTATTCACATGGCAGATCGTGGGTGGGTCTGGATGCATATCCCCTAAAACCCAGGATCGACCTGAGTTAAAAGGGGAGGGGAGAAGGGGGAGGGGTTGGGGAGGAATGTTTAATCGGCTCCACCTCTGCCCTTCAGGTACCTCATTAGTATGTAAATCTCTCTAGGGCCTGTTCGCTCGCCCTCCACCTGTGTACATGACTGAAGGGTGGAGGTGGAATGGAGATTAGACCTAGTGTTAGGCCCAACACCATCTCACCTGGGATTTCAAGTGTATTTTGAGATTGCATGGTTTTCTGTTTTACAGCAGATTTCCATGATGGGTATGTACTTGAATTTAGTAAATACAGGAATTTTAGCAGTAATATGCTCTTTTTGTTTTCATTTGTGGAGACATAATGTAAAATCAAATAAGTCTATACACCATGTTTTTTTTTGAAACAGATGTAAAGCAATAAACAACAATTAATTTTAGGATAATTCCTTTGAGAAATTAATATGTTAAATTATTTTCAATATTTCACAGGAAGAAAGAATATATTTAGTATTACATATTCACATTTAGTTTTGGTTATCTATATTTTAACTGTGCACTAAGAATTATTATATCTTTTATTAACACCACGCATTCACTCAGTATAGGGTAAAAAATCTTCCAACAGGCTAACTGTATGGAATTTTGTATAATATTTGCATTCCCATAGACTGTTTTTTTGCATAAATGAATTCACTCATGAATGAATTCACTCATTATACAGTATTGCATTAGTTAGTGTTCTATTGCTGTGAAGAGAAACCATAACCAAAACAACTTATGGAAGAAAATATTTAATTTATCGGGGTAGTACATTATCATGATGGAGGGGAGTGTGGAATATATTCTTTGATTTGAGCTGCCTTGTCTGGCCTCAGTGAGAGAGGATGCACCTAACCCTGCAGAGACTTGGCATGCCAGGGTGGAATGGATAGGTAGCGTGGGCCTTCACCGTCTCAGAGGGCATGGGGGAATGATGGAGGGACTGTGAGAGGAGGCAGCAATATGGATGCAAAATGAATAAATAAATTAAAAAGAAAAAAGAAAAAAATTGGGACTTAAAAACAGTATTTCAAGGAAAATAGAGGTAGAGAATGGAGAGTAAAATAGACATATTAGAACTAAGTATTCATGAAGAAACTTAATGCTTTGAATGATAAATTAGAACAGTAGAGGTATATAACCTTCTCCATAAAGCAAACGAAACACAAATTACTAAGCCAAGACACATGATTAAGGCAGTAGTACCTACTTCCATCTTCTTTTCATTGTGTTCCTAGATTCCCTAGCCAAAGCCAAAGCAATCAGGCAAGGATAATAAATAAATACATAACTGTAGTACAAGTAGAAAAGAAGGCAGCAAAATTGTCAGTGCACCGAGGACATGATCTTAAATGTATAAAATTCTCGGAATCAAGCTGGTGGCACATGAGCTTTTGACGAACAATCTGTATTTACCGTGGTAGAAAAACCAATTAGCCTGTTTCAAATATTTGCATGTATTCAAATAACACTTTGCACCTCAAACATGTAAATTCATTGCTTCTTGATCAAAATCAAATGATGACAGATGATTGAAGGCTATAATGACCTGTCACTGATTGATTAATGAAAATGTACAGCTTTCTTTACGATTATTTTTAACAGCTCCTGGTCCTTTCACTGACAACATAAATCGGAGAATCATTTAACTTGTCAACTTGATATATATATATATATATATATATATATATATATATATATGAACAGTAATTATACTGTTCATACTAAAACATTTCAATTAAACACTTGGGAATATAAGTATGTTTTTAGTTGTTTGTTTTAATTATTCTACTATGAATAATTTACTTAGCCACAAAGAAAGCTGGCATCCTAATTGATAACACTTTACAGAATATTTATCTTTAGTGTTGAGGAATCCTTTTATCTGTTGTAAAAACAATACATATAAATAGTAAATAGTAAAAAAAGTTTTGTTTACATACATTATAATCATGCATATAAAACAGTGAATTGGGCTTTGGATTAAACAACAAGGTTTGTGATCATCACTGATATGTATTGAAAACATAAGACATAGGTCAATAAGTAAATGCATATCCTATACTATACCACAGAAGCTCTGCCATAGTCAGGAATTCCCGCTTGACACTCACTGGGTTTGTGAAAATTTAATACTTTCATTCTGAACTTTAGTTATAAGCCTGTTTTAGTAGGTTATATGCAAAGACAACTAGAAGATAGGGGAAAGAAATATGTAAATTGAGTTTTTTTCTTATTCTTACTAGCACCATAAAGCTTTACCTCTCCTCCAGCGCCCAGTCTCACTTCCAGTGGAGAGGTTAGACTCCCTCAAACATTTAAGAAGCAGTGGCTAAGAGTCCAGGTTAGCTGACTCTGTTAGTCTCCTTATAGAGTTCCTATCCCCTCTTGAGTTCCTCAATCCTTCCCTCAACTCTTCTTTTGTGTTTTTCTGTGTTCTGTTTATATGTATCTGTTTTTTTTAATTCTGTTTTTTTCCTTTAAAATTTGCCTGTCTATTTAAAGTTGGGAAGGTGGAAAAGTTCTATGAGTTATTAGGATCATAGAATACAATGGTCAGAATATATTATATGAAAAAAATTATTTTTTCTTTCAATACAATGATTTTATTGACTTTCTGTGGATTTCATGCCATATACTTCTATCACATTTGCTTCCCTGCCCTTTCTTGTCCACTATCCTACCCTTGTGACCTTCTCTCCTAGCCAAAAGGAAACAAAAAACAATAAAAAACATATATATATATATATATATATATACACATATATATACATATATAAACATACATATATATACACACACATATATAAACATATATATACATATATACATACATATATGTGTATATATACATATATATATACATATATACATACATATATATGTGTATATATACATATATATATATATTCATTCACTGGTGTGTTATCAAACTCTCAGTGGCTTGTCCCCTAAGTAAAGCTAAGTGCTTCTCTTTGCATCCCAGCTGGGATCACCTATTATGGAGGGTGATACCTCAACATCCAATCATAATATTTAAGAGTTTTCTTTAATGCCTTGTTGTTTAGTCTGCTACTGTTATTTGGGGGAGGGGATAGCAGCTAGGGGTGAAGGTAGGAATGGGCACAGCAGTCTTTCATGTTCCTCTTTCTCAACTGTGTGTCTTTCACTGAGAGAGTAGGAAAGTAGCTTATTTGCTCTTTAAGGTTCCTAGGTTCATGGGCTTCCACATGTTTTCCGGCATCAGCACAGATCATAAAAGAGCTCTGATTTGCAGGAGGGCCAAGGATCCAGATAAAACCTCCCAATGTAGCTGGGATCACAACATCAACATGGCTTCCAGCTGTAGCATAGTTGATGGACATCATCTTTGCATTTGGTGGATTCATGGACCACAAACATCAACACAGTCAGTCGGTACTGAGACCACAGATACAGAACAGACCTGGTGCTGTGCAACACTAACCTGGACATTACCATGGCCTTGGGCGGCAATGCAGGCAACCCAGGTCAGTACAGCTTCCTCTATGGCAGCTCAACCCACACAGCTTTAGCCAGCAGCCTTTGTGGGTAACATGGGATATGGATATCATCTAAGATCCTGGCTGTAACAGGACTTTGGACCCAGACACTGGCCCTCAACAGCAGCCCATACCTGGTTACAACAGTCTCAGATGGCAGCATAGTCCCCTCACATAGGTATGCTCCCTGGTACAGCATGGCCCATGGACATCAACACAGACTCAGGCCATGGCACAGGCTGTGAACATCTATCTGCATGTTGTCAGGTGACAACATGGCCCAAAATGGCCCTTGGAAATCAACCCAGACTGTGGTCTCATGTCAGGCTTACTGATCCACACATGGGCCTCAGCAGCATCATATAACACAGTGGTCCATAGAGCATGTATAATCTAGAAAGTGGACAATTCCTCATCTCGGGCCTCTACCATTGCCCAGATCTAGGTGATTCTGTAGTCCGAAGCTAGATCTGGGGCTGAACCCTGAATCTACATATGCTTAAGCACAAGTCTGCTATATATCATCTTAACATATTCTCTCTCTCTCTCTCTCTCTCTCTCTCTCTCTCTCTCTCTCTCCCTCTCTGTTTCTTTCTCCCTCTTTTTCCCCATCTCCTCCCTCCCCCCTCTCTCACACACATACAACCTCCTTCCCCCCACACACATGGCAATGGCAGGATACACCTTGGACGCCAGGCCTCTCTCCCAGGCATCATGCTGTCACATCCTCAGTTCTGTCTCTCTCCACAATGTGGGCACTGCTCTGTTCATTTACTCCCATCTCTCTGCCACCTGTTCTCCCTGGTAGTGTCACCTGCTGGGCTGATGGAGGTGTCTCTGCCCCACTAGCCTAGCCAGGTTATTTGGTGCTAGCTGGCTGCCAAAAAGAATTATTTTTAATAAAAACTTTCTCTAAGCTGTATTTACTGGAAGTTCATTTGAACACCACCTGTCAGTCTAATCAAATATGTACTCAAAATATATGAGAAAGTGGGAGTTCAGGGTATGTGGATATGAAGCTTGAGGGTTGGAATAGTTAGCTCAGTGTTCATCTTTCAAAATAATAAAAGAAATCAAATCTGAGATGGAGAGAAATTCAACACAGAGCAACATCTTTGAAACACTGATGCTGTTACCATAGTGTCAGATGCAAACCTAGGAACAAATGCTGCTGGGAGCTTTTCTTTTCTTTTCTTTTCTTTTCTTTTCTTTTTTCTTTTCTTTTCTTTTCTTTTTTCTTTTTATTTTTTTTAAGGAGGAGTAGATCTATATTAATGCAAATAACCACTACTGCTGTATTTAAAAAATAAAAATAAAACAAAATTAAATACTCATTTAAAAATCAGTTCCCAGAAAATTCTAGTCACTTGGAATAAGTAACATAATGCTAAGTTTATAACTAGTGTTTTTCTCACATTTAAGAAGAGACAGGGCAGTTTTTTCTTCTGAACTTTTTGAGAAATACTTAAGATGGAAAAAATTAAATGAACAGAATGCCAAAAATAAGATAAAAATAAAGTGCCAGATTACAAACCATGAACATATAACTGTGTCTGATTAAAAAGCATTAAAAAATTTTATTGCACAGTGGTATGCATGAAGCAACATGGCCAGGGGAATAAGCTCATGAAGAATTTACTTTTGATATGACAAGTGATATGCATTTTTGCGATTTCATACTCTATGTTACAGTTATCACATAATATCCTTCAAAAAGTATAGATGATTATTTACACTGACATAGAGACTGATTTTCTGCACAAAAAGGTTAGTGAGGGTATGCATTTGACACACTTAAACAAATATTTGTTTCTTAAGCAAAGTCTGTAATTCCATTTGTTATTCCAAAGGGGAAAAAAGCCATAGTGTATATGACTTGAGTAAAAAGGAAATGTGGAACTGGTCAGATCTATGCTATACTTCTTACCTCATGACCAAATAAATAAAGATACTTGCTGTTCTGTGTTGTGTGGTGCAAATGAAATAGGAGAAATGGTAAATTCCCTCACATAAAATGACCAAAAAAAAAAAAAAAAATCAAATCAAATGAGAAACTGAAATGACCAACTTAATATTTGTCATCAATTATTTATTAAGCTATGTTAAATGTGGTTTGGGTGCCCAATGAGGCATAGTCATGATAGGAATTCATTATTACAAAGAAAGAAAAGAATTTTTAGCCATGAGGACTCAGAAAATTATAATTTCCTTGGGAAAAACACACTGGTACAACCCAAGCATACCTTCACTTGTGTAGCAGATGTGCAGGTTGGTCTTCATGTGGGTCCCCCACAACTGGAATGGATACTGTCCCTGACTCTGTTGCCTGCCTGTGCATACTGTTTCTCTAACTGGGCTGG
Organism: Arvicanthis niloticus; assembly: GCF_011762505.2. Classification (NCBI taxonomy): domain Eukaryota; kingdom Metazoa; phylum Chordata; class Mammalia; order Rodentia; family Muridae; genus Arvicanthis; species Arvicanthis niloticus. The sequence goes on from NC_047661.1 coordinate 56,461,923, forward strand.
CTTGTCTGGCCTCAGTAGGAGAGTATGTGCCTAGTTCTGGAGTAACTTAATATGCTAGGGTGGGTTGGTACCCAGGGGGACATCTATCCTTGCAGAGGAAAAAAGGAGGGTAAATGGGGGAAGGGCTGTGTGAGGGGAACTTGGAGGAGAGGGGGCTGGTATCTGAATATAAAGTAAGTAAATAAATTAATGAAAACAAAAACCCAATCATACTTCACCATTACTGAAACTTGTACAGTGAAACCCAAAGTGTCAAATAGGCCAACTGCATTAGCTTGAGCTTATCTCTGAAGATGCTTAACTTTAAATGTCAGAGGAAAAAGGGCAAATTAAAATATTATATTATAATAGAGAAATAAAAGGGTTGAAAATGAAAGAGAAAGTTGGTTGAAAGTTGTAATAATTACTAAGCAGAAATATTTCTAGAATTATATTTATAGTTGAACTCGAACTCAAAATATACTCACAATGCAGACTTGAGAATAAGATGGCTGCGACATTGATTTTTGCATAATTGTTCAGATGACAAAAATATTTATAGACAAACCTAACCGGCACATTATGAAGTTCACGATAAAACCATCTCTTCCTCTTTCAAAGATGACAGGGGCAGATATCTTTCATGAATACAAATATCATTTTCTTTTACCCAAATAGTAAGAAATCAGCTTTAGCAATATACAAAGCTGTGGAACAATGGTGTAAAATGGGATTTAACCAGTTGTTTGGCATAGCAGCATTGCACGATCAATTAAAATATTTCCCTACAGAAACAGAATAAGCATCAAATTACACAATCCACTTAGTTGATGTACATAAATCTTGTAAAGATATTCCAGATATTCTGTATCAGTCTACTTTTAGATAAAAGTTTTAAGCAAACCAGGAATAGAAGATAACTGCATAAAATTTCAGATGACACTTGCAAAAGTTCTACAGCTAAAAGTAGTTAATGGTGCAAAGTAGAGTGCTTGGCCCCTGGGAGCACATGCTGGGCCTCCTGTGTTTTAGTTAATGGTTTGTCCGTAGTAACTAACACAAAGAAGAAAATTCATGAGAAAATCCAGAGAGTACAAGGAGACTGTGGGGATAGGACAGATTCTAAATCTGTGCACCAATTTGTTACAACTAAAGGTAAGTTTAATTTATTTTGTTGATGTACACAACAATGTGTATTCTAGTTGAGCCTTGAGCTGCACTATATAGGTGAGTAATAACCTAATTTTCTGGTCATTCTGCCTCCATTTCTCAAGTCTAGATGACATCTGTACAGTATCATACCTAGCTTGTGAGGTGCTGGGGTTCAAAGCTATCACCACTGTGTTACATCCACAGCATTTATATGGTAATTTATCACGTTAGTATACTAAGTTAGTAAGAAAAGTCATTTATAACTCTATAACTTTTAAATAAGTATTTGAAAAAGAAATTTAATAAAAGGTCTATTTATAAATCATGGAGAGACATCTCTACTTAGCAAAAATTTATTATAATTCGTGTATAGTTTTACATTTAAAACTGGGAAGGAAGTAAGAAAATTAGAAAGAAAAAACACATCAGTAGGTGATAAATAACCAACATTATTAGTTGCTAGAACAGCTTTCGTGAAACTCGACCTCTCACTTGATTTCATGAGAGTGAGTGTGAAGTCAGTTTGGCTGGTCATGTGAAGTAAACATATAAACACCCTCACTATGAGCCAGTAATTCCATTTTTTAGTAGATTCTAAGGCACAGGGCTTCAGTGTTTCACGAGCTTTGAACTTGTTGCTGTTGTGCAGCTATTTAGTAAAATCAAGAAGTGCTATATTGGAGGAGAATGGTCTGACAATGCAGTTCAGCTGTTGATGATGAACAATGCAAAGATAAAGACACAGAACATGCAAATGCTATATGAGTCATGTTGTTGCAAATCAAGAAGTTCCTGAAACTGGCCTATCCTCACTAGTAACATAGGAGAAAGACATCCTAGAAAGCAGAGCCATGCTGACAGAACTCTGGTTCCAGGCTTGTCCAGGTAGAACTGAGAGATGATAAAAGCCTACATTCTTACGCCAGCTACCTTGTCCTTTTTTCACTGATCTAGTAAACCAATGCTCTACTCAATCAAACCAAACCAAACAAAACCAAACAGCCAATATGTGTTAACAGCCAGTTGGGATGGCTGTCATTTTATTATTTACATGAAGGTGCACAGAAAGAAATTAGTAAAGAGCAGTAGTGACCAAATGGATGGAAAACAAACTTCTGTATGTACCACAACAGAATGCAGCTTTTCAAGAATAATTGATGATAGACTTATGGTCATGGTATGTTCTCAGCATCACAGTAAACAGAGGGCATGATGCCAACACAAGGGCAGCAGCAACAGCAACCCACTAAGTTGTTCTGAGTCTAATGGTATGAGCACCAGTAGCAGCTCAGCTGAACCTGTGAATCATGCTCGGCGCCCCCAAGACCCCAGGGTAACACTCCAATGTCTCCTCTATGTGCTTATCACTCAGGCCTCTTTTACTCTAGAACTTCTGTGCAGGTAAAAGACCTCATAGTTTGCTACTCTACCTCAGTCTAGCATCCTCCATTGTATAAGTTTCAGTTTTCTCACAACTTAGGCATCTTCACCAAAATGCTTTGTAACTCAGAATAAATACTAACTCCAGCCACTATTGTTTTCTGTCTTGTTTTTAGTCAGATAATTTAACAGCACTTATAATTTGTATCTCTGTACACGAGGTGTGCACATCCACTCACCATTTCAAGGTCAGCATTTGCAAGTTCACAAGTGGTAAGTTTTATTTCAATACCAGGGGGAACACAAATTAAAACAGGAAATATTGTCTCATGCTTTTTTTTTTTTGACTAAACTAACACTTTCAAAGAAGGTGTACAATTTAGTTCATTAAAAAGCAAACAAGCAAAGGTATAAAATAAAACCTGGAGCACTAAGTCAAATCTGATAGAGTAGACATTTATTAATGCAATCCTGAATTAATTTTTTTGAGGTTTCAAATAAAACAAAAAGCAAAAAAAATCTATTTCTTTCAAATTACGGACATGAACAAACAAGAGTAAACTATGATAAATTTATTTGCCAGTTTCCATTAACTTAAAACACCCACTGAAAACTTTATAAAGAATAATATTCATGGCTTTTAAAACTGTAAAATAATGCATATTCATATAACTTCATAAATAAGTTAGTATCTCATTGTGCTGAACTTGTATATATCATATAATTTTTATGAATTGTCTTCAATAAATTATTCCATACTAATTAATACCTTTCATTTTTAGAGTGTTACAAAACCGTACCAGTTAAGTTAAGTAAAATATGTATAATTTTAGCACAAAAATACAGAATAATGAATGATTTCCTACTTTAAAGCATTTGGTTGGATAAGTTTCTAGTGATAGAACTCCTATGTAGCCATCTTACATCCTGTCTCATGTTAACTTGTATCTGGTTCCAAGAACAATGCAAAATGTTCTGCAAGCATCCTTGAAAAACATTCAAAGCATAAGAACCCATCCCATCTAAATAACCAACACAAGTGGACCCCTATTTAACCACAAAGTCCCTCTTCTTTTACTGCAATCATATGAAAGGTCTCCAGTTAGTAAGAGGTACTCTCCTTATTTGCATTGTGCAAACCCTTGTCAGTTTTCGGCTGCCTCTGCTGTTGAGCAGATTTCCCACCTTCAGCTCTGTTCCAGTTTTTCTTTCTGTTCTCTCACAACCAACTATCAGTACACTAAAATTGGATTCAAAAATATTTTTGAAAGGAAAACTGTGAAAAGCATAGAGAGTTGCATCTTTAAATTTATAATATACATGTCAGGGTGATGCTTCTTTTTCAGAAATTACGATTTTGATCACATCAATCACTGAAAGCATAATTTAGATGCTTACCTGTCATATATTAGAAAGTGTGTGTGTAGGGGGATCAAGGTTAAATAGAAGACTAACCAGAAGGATGTAAGTCTAAGGTTTCTTGTAAACTTTGATATATTTATATTTATACTTATATTTAATATTATAATAAATATTATATAAATAATATTTATAGTATAAATATTATTTATATTTATAATATATATATATATATATCAAAACAATTGAGAAAAATCAGGGAAACAACACCATTTATAATAACCTCAATGAAAAAATATGCAATATCCTGGGGCCAACTGGAGTTAATATATCTCTCTATCTATCTATCTATCTATCTATCTATCTATCTATCTATCTATCATATAGTAACACATAGTTGGATTTAAACTAATCAATAAGAGTTATGATTCAGTCAAGTACAAGCAGCTGTCAACATAAGCTTGTCCAAATTGAACAAATGTTCATCTATATCTAAGAATTATTGTTTTCCTACTGTGATTTCATGTTCAGTTGATCAATTCTGACTAATCCTATGGCTTGGTGGAGTTCCATCAAATTCTAGTTCTGACAACTGTCCAATTCATGACATCCAATTCATGACATGTTCTTTACTGAAACACAAAGACACACACATATAGCATACAAACAAAAACTATAAATTTAAATTTTCTGAAATTGTGTGTGTGTGTCTCAAGCTTGAGAATTACATATTGCATTTTTCCATTATCTTTGGAACTCAAAATATTTTTAATTTGCCTTTATGTTTTAATACAACTAGTTTAATTTATTATCATACAAAATTTCCACTTCTTTTAAAAGTTTTTTATCAGGCTTCATTGTTTATGCAAAGTAGTTGTCTCTTTATGATCTTTTCATAGCATGCATCACTTTTTTTAGTCATGTTCACCTGTTATCACCTCTTCCCACTCCCATCCCTTTTTATCCCACCTCCTCCTCTCAGTTACAATGCTTTTACTTTAAAGATACCACTTTTTGTAATAATGGATTTTTATGTCTAGACTCATAAGGTTCTTATTTCCATTTCATAAACTATAAATAACAAGGATAGGAAACTACTCTCTCTTCAAATTCAACATGTGGGACTTTAGATGAATTGAATAGATTCCTTGATCTCACTTTTTTGCCTGTGTAATTGGGGTGCATCTGTCTTTTCTACTTACAGAAAAGCCTTAAATAAACACAAATAATTTATATGTTAAATTTCATTGTTTTATAAAGTATCTTATTTATTTTATTTTAAAATATTATTTACACTTAATTCTTTGAAAATTTTATACATTAATCCAATGTACCTCTATCATATTTACTCTCCCAATCACTCTCCCCAAATCTTTTAAGAATTCTCCCACTCATATCTTCCTTCCACCAACTTTATATAGAACCCACTGAGGCCAATTATTACTCTTCCCATACTCATGGGTATGGGACCATCCAATAGCACGTTGCCAGCCTATTAGAGACTATACCCCTAAAAAATGGATTTCCCATTCCTGGAAGTTATTAATTCCTCAGCTATACATGAGGGCTCAAGTTCCTTTACCAATTTAAGCTTAGATGTTCATTAGCACTGTCTTCTGCAGGTCTTGTGCAAGCAGCCAAGATGCTGTGAGTTTAAAAGTGCAATAGTTCTGTCCTGTCCAGAAGACTCAGCTAGACAATAATCCTTCCGGACCTATGAATCTTAAGATCTTCCACATTCTCCCTGCATCCTTGACTTGACTCTGGTGGTGAGAGATTGAAAACAAAGTTGACACAGAAAAAATGATAGACACTCAAGTACAGTTAGACTGGGGTCAGGTGGGCTTTGTATGCTCTAATGGAACTGTAGCAACTTCAAAGAGACTAGGAACATCAGTTGGCTAATTGTGTGCAACTAAATGAGAAGGAATTAGACCCCATTAGTAATCTTTGAAAAGGACAAGTCTTCTGCTGTAAACATGAGAGAGGAAAAACCTGTAGTTGCTAGTTTTTGGATACATTGATCTATCAATTTCTAATAAACACTCATATCTGCACATACTACCAACATTCATACTTTTACCAGAGGAATGCTTTGCAATTCCTCTAATCCTGACCCAAGGGATATTCTGCCAATTTCCAAAAGGTCTGAGACATTCATCTTTGTCATGTGCATTCCTATGTCAAATAATGCATGCTCATTAGGGAATTCATCTACTCTTTACATGGTTACTTAGAATTTTCTTGGCTCCCACACTGTCTGAGTCAGGGTTTGTATTCCTGCACAAACATCATGACCAAGAAGTAAGTTGGGGTGGAAAGGGCTTATTAAGCTTAAAATTCCACATTGGTATTCATCACCAAAGGAAGTCAGGACTGGAACTCAAGCAGGTCAGGAAGTAGGAGCTGATGCAGAAGCCATGGAGGGATGTTGCTTACTGGATTGATTCCCCTGGCTTGCTCAGTTTGCTTTCTTATAGAACCCAGGACTACCAGCTTAGGGATGGCACCACCCACAATGGGCCCTCCACCCTTGATCACTAATTGAGAAAATGCCTTACAGCTAGATCTCATGGAGGCATTTCCTCAAGGGAGGCTCTTTTTCTCTGTGATAGATCCAGCTTGTGTCAAGTTGACACACAAAACCAGCCAGTACAATTGACCCTTTGTCAACGTGACACACAAACACATCACTATTAAGCCTTAACCCTTACTTTCGCATTTAGCTCCAAGATTTAAATAACTTTAAAAGTCCCACAGTCTTTACAAATTCTTACATATTAAACTTCCAATCCCTTTAAAATACCCAATCCCTTTTAAATTCAAAGTCTTTTTACAGTTCAAAATCTCTTAACTGTGGGCTCCACTAAAATACTGTCTTCCTTCAAGAGGGAAAATATCAGGGCACAGTCACAAAATCAAAACCAAACCAACTGTCCAATGTCTGGGATCTACTCACAATTTTCTGGGCTCCTCCAAGGGCTTGGGTCATTTCTCCAGCTCAGCCTTTTGTAGCACAAACCTTGTATTCTAGGCTCTAGCTGCCTGAAATCCACTGATGCTGCTGTTCTTGGTAGTCATCTCATGGTGCTGGCATGTCCAACACTGCTGTCTTCTGCTGCAGCTAGGCTTCACCAATAGCCTCACATAGACTCTCTTCATGGTGCCAAGCCTCATCTCTTTTGCATGACTCCTTCAGTTCTGGGCTATCAATTGCAACTGAGGCTACACCTTTACCAAAGGTCTTCTGTGGCTTTTCACAGTGCCTCAGCTGCACTTCATGACCCCTTCATGTCTTCAAAACCAGTACCACCTGGGTGACTCTTACACATTACCAAGACCAGCCACAGCATGAGGTACAGCCTTGGCTATCTCTAGAATACAGTCTCATTGTACTCTCAGAAAACACTTCCCAGAAGATTTCACTGCAATGATGCTGGTCTCTTCTTAATCACCACTAATTTCTTAGTTTCAGCTCACCAACATCAATAGTCCAAGTAATGGGAAGGTTTCACTTTAGTAGTTCTGGTATCTTGTTAATCACAGCTCATTCTTTAGCCATAGCTAACCAAAACCACAGAATCTTCACAGTCAAAAGAGTAATGGCCCTGATAATAGTCTTTAATCTTCTCTCTGAAATTTCATGAGCCAGGTCTTCATCATTTGCATTGTTCTCAACATCATCGTCCAAGCTTCTACAGACATCTCAAGGAGATGTCTCTTCTAGTTCAAAGTTTCAAATTCCTTCCACAGTCCTCCCCAAAATACCGTCAGGTTGTCACAGGAACAATACTATGTTGATAACATTTTTTCTTAGTCAGAGTTTGTATTTCTGCACAAACATCATGGCTAAGAAGCATGTTGAGGTGGAAAGGGTTTATTCAGCTTACACTTCCACATTGCTGTTCTTCACCAAAGGAATTCAGGACTGAAACTCAAGCAGTTCAGGATGCAGGAGCTATGCAGAGGCCATAGAGGAAAATTACTTACTGGCTTGGCTTGCTTCCCCTGGCCTGCTCTGCTTTCTTTCTTTCTTTCTTTCTTTCTTTCTTTCTTTCTTTCTTTCTTTCTTTCTTTCTTTCTTTCTTCTTTCTTACTATTTTTATTCTTGGATATATTTGGATATATTCTTTATTTACATTTCAAATGTTATCCCATTTTCCAGTTACTCCACCTCCAAAACCCCCTATGACATTCTCCCTCCCCCTGCTTCTATGAGGGTGTTCCCCCACCCACTCACCCACCCCACCTTCTCACCCTCACATTCCCCTACACTGGGGCATCAAGCCATTGTAGGACCAAAGGCTTCTTCTTCCACTGATACCTGACAAAGGCCATCCTCTGCTACATAAGCAGCTGGAGACATGGGTACCTCCATGTGTACTCCTTGGTTGGTGGTTTAGACCCTGGGAGCTCTGGCAGGTCTGGTTGGTTGATATTGCTTGCTTTCTTACCTAAGACTACCAGCCCAGGGATGGCACCTCACAATGGGGCCTCCCATCCTTGATCACTAATTGAGAAAATGCCTAACAGCTGGACCTCATGGAAGCATTTCCTCCAGGGAGGCTCCTTTCCCTGTGATAACTCCAGTTTCTGTCAAGTTGATACTCAAAACCAGCCAGCACACACACTTATTACCCATAATTACAATACAAATATTTCAGAGGTAGGTAATCGAATGTTTTTAGATTAGGTTTAAGGCCTGATCCATGGAAGGAACTCATATTAGGATGCATAGTAGGAACTCATAGATTCTAGAGTTAACTAACCTGTGCCCATGGGAGCTCTCAAAGACTGAACCACCAACAATAACAATGATTATTTTCCTAGGTGAATATGGTATCAAAATCCCTCCTAACAGTGATTAATACAAAGATGTATAATTGGTTGAAGTACAGATATTTTAAATGGGTCACTGATAGCATATGTTCATCACAAAGTTCAAGTAATTATTTTCTTTTTCATTTTTATTTATTTATTTATCTATTTATTTTTGAATGATGAAGAAAGTCACATCCTCTTAGACTTGTAAGATCTAAGCAAGAAGAATGACTTTGTGAAATGTTTATTTAGTGAGCTGAGGTGGTAATACATGACTTTAATCTGATGACACATGTTGTCAAATCACACTTAAGACACCATAGTTCTTGAGCTTCCTAACATTGAGACTAACTTATTTACATAGCAAATTACAGAACACCCAGGAATACATAGAAAGAACAGGTTTATTCAGAGTGGAGTGCTCCAGATTACTAGGATGCATTAGCCAATAAAGAGGATGGAGTGATAGGTTTTCCTAAAAGCCATGTGTGAATAAGAAAGAAGGCAACTTGAAGTCTTACAGGAAAGGAGAAGCATATTTTTTAAAAACATTTTGTTTTCTTTTCACTAATTAACTCATTTTGCATTCTGAATCAGTCCCTGTCCTTCCTCTCCTCTCAGTCCCACCTTCCCCACCTTTCCTTCCCCCTTCTCCTCAGAGAAAGGGAGCCACTTTCTTCTTACTCCCACGCCCTGGGGGGAAGGTGTCAAATTGCCTTGGGCTATCCAGTCACAGCAGGGCTAGGTACATTTTTCTCCTAGGAAGGCCTGGCCAGACAGCCCAAGTAGGGGAAGGGGATCCAATTGCTGGTAAGTTAGAGACAGCCTCTGTTCCAATTGTTAGGGAACCCATGTGAAGACCAAGCTACACACCTGCTACATGTGTGTAGGGTGCATAGGTCTAGACCATGCATGTTCTTTGGTTGGTGGTTCAGTCTTTGAGAGCTCCCATGGGCCCAGGTTAGTTAACTCTGTAGGTTTTCTTGTGTTGTCCTTTACCCCTCCAGCTCACTCAATCCTTCCTCCAATTCTTCCACAAGCTCTACTAATATTTGGCTGTGAGTCTTTGATTGTTTCCATTCAATTCTGGATGAGGCCTCAAAGATGATAGTTATGTTACCCTCTATTCTGCAGGCATAGCAGAATATCATTTATAGTGTCAGCGGTTGCTACTCTTCTATGTGATATGTCTCAATTTGGGATAGTCATTGGTTGGTCATTCCCTCTATCACTCTTCCATCTTAATCCCTGCATATCTTGTAGGCAGGGCAAAAATTGTGTCAAAGGTGAGTTGGTGTACCCCTCTCTCCACTTCAATTTCTGCCTAGCTTCAGGTTGTTACCTCTTTAGGCTCCATATATGCCAATACTAGGAGTCTCAGATAGGATCACCGTAATATCCTCCCAGGTCTCAGGCTTGTACCCATTGAGTTTCCTTCTCTCTCTCAGACCGCTTACATCCCCCACTCCAGTTCTCCTGACACCTAATTCCCACCCCTGTTCCCCTCCCCATCCTGTCTCCTACACAATTCCCTCTGTTCATCCACTTCCAATGTCTCTTTTACTTCCCCTTCTGAGTGAGATTCAAGAATCTTCAATGGTGCCCTTTCTGTTACTAAGCTTCATTGGGTCTGTGGATTGTAGCATAATTATCCTGTACTTTTTATGGCTAATATACATTTTTAAGTGAGGATACCATGCATGTCTTTCTGGGTCTGGGATACCTCACTCAGGATGATGTTTTTCTGATTCCATCCATTTGTCTGTAAATTTCACAATATCCTTGTTTCTAATAGCTGAGTAGTATTTCATTATGTAAACATACTATATTTTCTTTATTCATTCTTCGGCTGAGGAACATCTGGGTTAGTTCTAGTTCCTGGTTATTATGAATAAAACTGCTATGAACATAGATGAGCAAGTGTCCTTGTAGTATTGTAGAACACCTTTTGGATATGTACCCAGGAGTGGTATAGCTGGCTCTGGAGGTAGAACTATTCCCAAATTTCTGAGGAGCTGCCAGATTGATTTCCAAAGTCGTTGTACAAGTTTGCACTCCCACCTGCAATGGAGTAGTGCTCCCGTTGCTCCTTATTCTCACCAGCACGTGTCTTTACTTGAGTATTTGTTCTTAGCCATTCTGATTGGTGTAAAATGGAATCTCAGAGTGGTTTTCATTTGCATTTTCTTGATGACTAAGGATGTTGAATAGGGAGCCCCACCCATTCAGAGGAGAAGGGGGTAGAGTGAGAGAAAGGATTGTAGGAGGGGGTAACTAGGAGGGTATAGTGAGTGGGATGTGAAATGAATAAGTAAAAACAAAATAAAGAAAGAAAGAAGGAAAGAAAGAAAGAAAGAAACAAACAAACAAACAAAGAAAAAACCAAGAAGGTTTGCTGAATACTTTTGAGAATATAGTCAGGCATAAAATTGTTAGGACACATAACAATTCTATTTTTATTTTTTAGGAATCCTTATAGTGTTTTTTATAACTATCATAATATTTTGTATTTCCAAAAATAAATACCAGTCAATACTTTCACTTAGATAATCTATTTACTCCTTTCCTAATGTTTGTTATAGTACTTGGACAAAAAAGGCATTCGGCATCTCTGCAATAAACAAATTACATAACAATTTTTTTCTTCTAATTTATTTAAGAATCTACATAAGAAATTTATAACTGCTCATTTTAATTTTAAGTAAATGTTGATATTAATCATATGTGCTCATATGCAAGAGAACAGATTTGTAGAATAATTTGGAATGAAATTTTACTTACTTTTAAGCTATTCTTTCTAAAATTTAGAAAGATGACTTGAAAAATTGTTAAAATTGATTTACCAAGTTTTCATCCAAGTATATTATGACAATGAGAAGTTGAGCAAGTGTTAAGGATATTTGTAGCAAAAGATACTATGTACTTCTGTAACGAATGAACTGGAAAGCTCAGAGAAACATGATTTCAAGTTTATTTAGAATTGTAAATATTCATATGCAAATGAAACAAGGAATCTGGAACCATTGACTGATACTATGATTGGTTAAAAAGACAAGGTGTTTGTGAACTGGATCTGAGAAATAATTTTGTTACTTTATCTAAAATTATTTTGGATGTATCCTGTGATTCTCAGAGACACTTGTCATTTGATCAGAACCATGATTTAAAAATATTGCTCCAATAATAGAAACTTATTTGAAATAAAATACATGGGCATAAGCAGAGAAAACATTGCATTGTAGTGTGCTGAATGGCTATTAGATTCTACAGTGTCTGGTTAATATTTCCTCACAAACATTCTCTACACTTTGTTGGGATTTTTTATTTTCAAGTAATAGATATAGCAAGTATGACATATTTATCTTCAGGACTCAATTTTAAAAATATATATTTTTTGTTTATAAGTTTTAATTTCTTATATTTTGCTGGCTAACAAAGTGCTCTTATTTATTTAGTGTAAAATGTCTTCACAGAACTATGCTCAATAATTTAAGGAGCACTCTATAAAATCTGTGATGCTATAAAATTATTTGGGCTAACACTCTATGAAATTATTTTATAATACTGTGTTTTTATTCATAATTGATATGCACCATTGAGGATAATTTAAATATGATTATGTTTATGTATGACACCTATACTGCATTTGTTCTACATTTTTCTTTCTGAAAATGGTCGCATTACTTTAATTTTTGTTTTATGTGTAATAACTAGAGTGTGCATAATATTTAAATATTATTATACTATTCTCATAGTGCTGAAATATTTATTCTTATTCAACGTGTTTTCTACAGTCAGCTCATACATTTCTCAAACATGTCGTTGCCTGTGATATGTGCCTTTTTAAAGAGAAAATTTTTAATCTTAGCTTTTTCTTCCATTTTCTTTCCTCCCTTTTGAAGCGTTTTCATTCTTATTTATTTCTCTTTTTTCCTCGTTTTTCATTTTCTCTGTTCTTTTTTCTTGCTCTTCATCTCATCATCAGTTTGTTTATGCTACCCTTCTTTTGGCTCTCCCATCTTCCTACCAATTTTCCACTGAACCCTCCTTCTATTTCTGAACCTTCTGTTTCTATTAATCCTAAATGTGCAATCCATTTGGGGCACAAAGAGATACAGAGAGATGGTAGAAGGTTACAGTTAGAAAGAGGCAAGAGTCCTGTTGGGGCAAAGGTTTAACTCCCCAACTATGTCTGCTCATGCAGATGTTTTCACATACTGCACTAACATTAAATGTAACAACAGTAGAAACAACAAATACATGACACTCTACAATACACTGATGAGTCTTATTCTATTTTTATAAAGTACATGGGGTATTTAGATGAAAAATGAGAACACCAGTAAACATGTCATCATGGATGTGAGCAAAGTCTCACCCCTGGATGAAGAGCTGCAACCACTCAATGGCTTTGAGAGAGGAAGAATTAGTTTCATCAGTGATGTGCACCATAAGAGGTCACATTCCAAAACACATGTGCAGGATGCAGTAGAGGAACACTAAGTGAACTCAACAGGTATTTTTATTTGTTTGTGTGTGTGTGTGTGTGTGTGTGTGTGTGTGTGTGTGTGTGAACATCAGCCGAAGAAAAAGAGTTTATGAATTGAGAAAGAAATAGAGGAGAGCATGGGAAGAAATGAAAGGGGTAGTGGAAATTATGTAAACACATACTCATGTATTAAATTATCAAAGTATTAAAATAAGAAAAGACTGACCATATGTAGTAGTCACTGCAATGATAATTAACCTTTCAAAAAAGTTTTTTTCATGAGAAATGTAATTTGGTCTAAGTTATTTGTTCATTCTGGGAAGAATAAATTAAAGTAATGCGACCATTTTCAGAAAGAAAAATGTAGGACAAATGCAGTATAGGTGTCATACATAAACATAATCATATTTAAATTATCCTCAATGGTGCATAGCAATTATGAATATTTCCTGAGCTACTTATGATTTACATATACCTGTGGGAGTCACATGGTTTGCCATATTCTTTATTATCTCTATGTTGACTATTTATTTAACATGATATCTATGCTTCTTATTTCAGCCTGTCTCCATGTAGCATATCTACAATGAACATATTTTCATTCCTCTACAAAGTATCATTTGGAGACTCTCACATTCCTGAACTTGTATAATACAATATATACAGTACAATTCTTATCTATTCATTCTACAGTATAGCCTTAATAGAAGCTAATATCAAAAATCAGGTAATGCAATTTCTCATGATAACTGCTTTTATTGTGCTTTTGGAGGAAAAGGAAAACATGCTTACATATGTAGTAACAGAAAATGTAATGTAATATCATTACAGATGCATGTGATAGAAGAGGGAAAGAGAATAACCAAGGGAAATAAAAATGGAGAGAGAAATAAGGAATGATAAAGAAGCCAACTGAAAGTGGAATGTGGAAGAGAATTAGAGATTCTGAGACATAAAAACACCTCTGAGAGACCCCTGCCCGGTCTGCTCCTGTGGACACCAGATTCCTGAGACATCCTAGAGGGTCCACTGAACCCAGAGCAGTAGATAAGAAGACCCACTCACTGCCCTACATCCATAGCTGGGTGCAGACCCCCAAGCCCCGCCCCTGCAGAATAGCACTCCCCTTCTGCCCCTCTCCCGGATCTGAGGCCTGGCACAGACCCCAGCCCGGTCTGTTCCTGTGTGGACACCGGATTCCTCCCGAGACATTCTAGAGGGTCCACTGAACCCAGAGTGTCAGAGAAACAACTAAACTCAGAGCGACAGACAATATATCCTGAGACATCCTAGAGGAGCCACTGCACTCAGAGCAGTGGATACCTTATCCTGAGACATCCTAGAGGAGACACTGCACCCAAAACAGCAGACACTTACCTGGTCTACTACCTAGGAGACACCATATCCTGAGTCATCCTAGAGGTACCACTGTACTCAGAGCAACTGGAGAAGATCACAGAGACATCTGGACCCCTAGAAGATCAGACACAAGCTAGATAACTGGAAAGACAGGCTTCAGTCAGAGACAGCAAGTACAGGCAGCACTAGAGTTAAACAGATGGCAAAAGGCAAGAGCAAGAATGTAAGCAACAGAAACCAAAGTTACATGGCATCATCAGAACCCAGCTCCCCCATCAGAGCAAGCCCTAAACACCCCATCACACCAGAAAAGCAGGATTCAGAATTAAAATCACTTCTCATGATGATGATAGAGGACTTTAAGAAGGACATAAATAACACTGTCAAAGAATTTAAGGAGAACACAGGTAGACAGATAGAAGACCTTAAAGAGGAAACACAAAAATCCTTTAATGAATCACAAGAAAACACAACCAAACAGGTAAAGGAATTAAACAAAACCATCCAAGATCTAAAAATGGAAATAGAAACAATAAAGAAATAACAAAGGGAGACTACTCTGGAGATAAAACACCTAGGAAAAAGATCAGGAGTCATAGACACAAGCATCACCAACAGAATACAAGAGATAGAAGAGAGAATCACATGTGCAGAAGATACCATGGAAAACATTGACACAACTGTCAAAGAAAATGCAAAATGCAAAAAGCTACTAACCCCAAACCTACAGGAAATCTAAGACACAATGAGAAGGCCAAACTTAAGGAGAATAGGTTTAGATGATGGGGAAGACTCCCAACTTAAAGGACCAATAAATATCTTCAACAAAATTATAGAGGAAAACTTTCCTAACCTACAGAAAAAGATGTCCATAAATATAAATATACAAGAAGCCTACAGAACTCCAAATAGTTTAGACCAGAAAAGAAATATCTCCCGCCACATAATAATCAAAACATCAAATGTACAAAACAAAGAAAAAATACTAAAAGCAGTAAGAAAAAAGGTAAAGTAACATATAAAGGCAGACCTATAAGAATTACACCAGACTTCTCACCAGAGACTATAAAAGCCAGAAGATCCTGGACTGATAGCATACAGACCCTAAGAGAACACAAATGCCAGCCCAGACTACTATACCCAGCAAAACTCTCAATCAATATTGATGGAGAAACCAAAATATTCCATGACAAAACCAAATTTACACAATATCTTACCACAAATCCAGCACTTCAAAGGATAATTGGTGGAAAACTCCAACACATGGAGGGAAACTACAACCTAGAAAAAGCAAGAAAGTAATCTTTCAACAACCTTAAAAGAAGATAGCTACACAAACATAACTCCACTGCCAATAACAAAAATAACAGGAAACAACATTCATTTCTCCTTAATATCTCATAATATCAATGGACTCAATTCTCCAATAAAAAGACATAAACTATCAGACTGGATACATTAACATGACCCAACATTTTGCTGCACACAGGAAATGCACCTCTGTGAAAAAGACAAACACTACCTCGGAGTAAAAGGATGGAAAACAATCTTCTAAGCATATTCTAATATCAAATAAAATCAATTTTCAACCAAAAGCAATAAAAAAGATAAAGAAGGACACTTCATATTCATCAAAGGAAAAATGTACCAAGAGGAACTCGCAATTCTGAACATCTATGCCCCAAATGCAAGGGCACCCACATACATAAAAGAAACTTTATTAAAGCTTAAAGCATACATTGTACCTCACATAATAATAGTGGGAGATTTCAACACCCCACTTTCAGCTATGGACAGATCATGGAATCAAAAACTAAACTGAGACACAATGAAACTAACAGAAGTTATGAACCAATTGGACTTAACTGATATCTATAGAACATTTCATCCTAAAACAAAAGAAAATGCCTTTTTCTCAGCACTTCATAGTACCTTCTCCAAAATAGACCACAAAACAGGCCTCAACAGATACAAAAAGACTGAAATAATCCCTTGTACTCTATCAGACCACCATGGACTAAGAATCGTCTTTAATGTGGACAAAAACAATGGAAAGCCCTCATACACTTGGAAACTGAACAATGCTCAACTCAATGATGACTTGGTCAAGGAAGGAATAAAGAAAAAAATGAAAGACTTTTTAGAATTTAATGAAAATGAGGATACATCATATCAAAACTTGTGGGACTCACTGAAAGCAGTACTAAGAGGAAAACTTATAGCTCTAAGTGCTCACAAAAAGAAACTGGAAAGAGCATACAATAACAACTTGACAGCACACCTGAAAGCGTTAGAACAAAAAGAAGCTAATATACCCAAGAGGAGTAGATGACAGGAAATAATCAAACTCAGGGCTGAAAGCAACCAAGTTGAAAAAGAAAGAACTATACAAAATATCAACAAAACCAGGAGCTGGTTCTTTGAGAAAATCAACAAGATATATAAACCCTTAGCCAGACTAACCAAAGGGCTCAGAGACAGTACTCAAATTAATAAAATCAGAACTGAAATGGGAGACATAACAACAGAAACTGAGGAAATTTAAAAAAAATCATCAGATCCTACTATAAAGGCCTATACTCAACAAAATTGGAAAATCTGGATGAAATGGACAATTTTCTAGATAGATACCAGGTACCAAAGTTAAACGAGGAGCAGATAAACCATCTAAACAGTCCCATAACCCCTAAAGAAATAGAAGCAGCCATTAAAAGCCTCCCCACCAAAAAAAGTCCGGGGCCAGATGGTTTTAGTACAGAATTCTATCAGACCATCCAGGAAGACCTAATACCAATTCTCTTCAAACTATTCCACAGAATAGAAACAGAAGGAACAATACCCAATTTGTTCTATGAAGCTACAATTATGCTCATACCTAAGCCTCACAAAGACCCAACAAATAAAGGGAACTACGGACCAATCTTGCCTATAAATATCGATGCAAAAATACTCAATAAAATTCTTGCAAATCGAATCCAAGAACACATCAAAGCAATCATCCATCATGATTAAGTAGGCTTTATCCCAGGAATGCAGGGATGGTTCAATATTTGGAAATTCATCAATGTAATCTATTACATAAATAAACTCAAAGAAAAAAAAAACCCACATGATCATCTCACTAGATGCTGAGAAAGCTTTTGACAAAATTCAGCATCCCTCATGTTAAAAGTCTTGGAAACATCAGGAATTCAAGGGCCATACCTAATCATAGTAAAAGGAATATACAGCAAGCCAGTAGCCAACATCAAACTAAATGGAGAGAAACTTGAAGCAATCCCACTGAGATCAGGGACTAGACAAGGCTGCCCACTCTCACCTACCTATTCAATATAGTACTGGAAGTCTTAGATAGAGTCAAAGGGATACAAATAGGAAAGGAAGAATTTAAAATTTCACTGTTTGCAGATGATATGATAGTATATTTGAATGACCCTAACATTTCCACCAGAGAACTCCTAAACCTGATAAACAACTTCAGTAAAGTGGCTGGATGTAAAATCAACTCAAATAAATCAGTAGCCTTCCTCTATTCAAAGGACCCCATGAGGAGAGCAACAATACCAATCAACCAGAGCTCCGCAGGGTCTAAACCACCAGCCTGGGAGCACATAGGGAGGGACCCATGACTCCAGCTGTATATGTAGGGGAGGATGGCCTTTTCGGGCATAGGTGGCAGAAGAGATTCTTGGTCCCATTAAGGACAAACACAGAGGGGGGGGATGTGAGGGTGGGAAGGGGGGAGTGGTGATGAGGGGTAGGTGGTGGCACAGCCTCATAGAAGAGTGAGGAGGGGGAACAGGATAGGAGTGGGTGGTGGGGGGAAGTGGGGTAAGGAGATAAAATCTGAAATGTAAATATAATACCCAATAAAAAGCAAAAAAAGCAAAAAAAAAAAAAAAAAAAAAAAAAAAAAAGAAAAAGACAAACGACAAACACTTGTATATCTTATATAAGTCCTGTTAGATTTTATGTTATTACTTTATAGTAGTTGTATTTTGTTCCAATTGAAATATATTCAGGTCATAAATAAAAGTATTGATTTTTTTCCTGAAAAAAGAAAACAAAATAAACAAACAAAAAAACCTTTGAGATAATTGAGAGACCATTTCTGTCCTGACTACTACAGTTCCTGAAGAGTATTTGGAGCAGACACAGTAGAGGGAAGAGTATATGGAGAAATGGATGAAGTAGATGAAAGTACAGATTATATCATTGCAGATGCTTCCATTTAAAAATGAAACTTTGTTTAATTTTACTCTGTTCCAGAAATCTAATGATCAAATTCTTTTTCTAGACTCATAAATCATAAAAACAGTGGTATTTAAGCTTAACTTTCTTAATTGTTTTCTTTCTTATAAAATATTTTTTTTTCTCCTCTGTGAAGTATTCGCTAGTTTCTGCAAAGAAAATTGGTAATATTCTCATTCCTTACTATGGTTCAGATAAGTGTCCCTGCAGGCCTGAATATTGATGTCTTAAGCTCTGTTTGTAGTATTCTTGAGAAATATTGGAACCTATAAAAGGTTAGGCCTAGTAGGAAGTCTTCAGAATACTGAAAGAATGCCCTTTACAGGGACATTTGAACTCCAAAATCTTTCCCCCTACCCCTTCATTCTCCAAACAGATTTCAAGTCTATATGCTTCTACCATGATACGTTACCTTGTCAAAGGCCAAAGCAGTGAAATCAACAGACTGTGGACTGAACCCGCAAAATGATATTTATTCTTTTAAGTTTATTGTCTCAGGAGTTTCTTGAATAACATGCACCTTTTTTTCTGCCTGAACTCTTTAAAATTTGGAGGACTGTGGAGATTCACTATTAAGACAAATGGAATGTTTTAGTTAGACAGCTTTCTGTTAATTCTGGTTTATTGAACCTATTTGACTTTCAATATTGAAAAATTTAATTTATTTTCTCCACTGTAAACCAGTGGTCATAGTAACAGTGGCTATAAAAGAAATAGTTCTAAATGACCCAGCTATGCTTATCATGAAACATTGTCTCATTTAAAGCTATTGTCCTTCTCTATACTTTGTCATAAGATTCTGAATTAAATTTCTTAAATACTGTTATGGTGAGCCTTTATCAACTTCCCTGGATTTAGAATCTTTATGTAAACATATCTCTGGGTGTGTCTATGAGAGAGTTTTAAAATGGAGTGTAGAACTAAACAGAGAATTTATAACAGATAAATCTTGAATGGCGGAGAAGCACTTAAAAATGTTCAAAGTCCTTAATCATTAGGGAAATGCAAATCAAAATGACCCTGAAATTCTAGCTGACGCCAGTCAGAATGGCTAAGATAAAAAAGCTCAGGTGACAGCACATGTTGGTGAGGTTGTGGAGAAAGAGGAACACTCCTCCATTGCTGGTGGGATTGCAAACTGGTATAGCCAGTCTGGAAATCAGTCTGGCAGTTCGTTAGAAAGTTGAACATACTACTAAATGAGAACCCAGTTATAACACTCTTGGGCGTATACCCAAAAGATACTGCCATACTACAAGGACACATGCTCTACCATGTTCATCGCAGCCTTATTTGTGATAACCAGAAGCTGGAAAGAACCCAGATGTCTCACAACAGAAGAACAGATAAAGAATATGTGGTTCATTTACACAATAGAAAATCATTTAGCTATTAAGAACGAGGAAGCCATGAGTTTTGCAGGCAAATGAATGAAAGTAGAAAATATCATCCTGAGTGAGGTAACTCAGACCCCAAAAGACATGCATGGTATGTATCTACTAATAAGTGGATATTAGCCATAAAGTACAAAATACCTATGATATAATCCACAGAACTCAACAAGAAGATTGGTCCCAATGAGGATGCTTCAATCCCAGTTGGGAAGGAGAAGAAAGCAATCACTGTGGGCATGGGGAAGGGGAGGGACCTGGGTGGTAGAGGGTAGGTAGAGGGTAAAAGGAGACCATGATCAAGTATTGGAGCAGGGGGACAGGACTGAAGCCCTGCTAGCCAGCAAAGAGAATGGAAAAAGGCAACCTTGAAAGGTAGGAGGTGGGGGACCCTCAAGAATGTACCAGACACCCAGTAGGTGAGAGACTCTCAGGATTCAAAGGGAGCAACCTTACATGAATTGCCCAACAGTGGGGAAAGGGAACTTGTAAAGTCCACTTCCAGTAGAAAGACAGGGCATCAAGTGGAGGGATGGGGGTTCCCATCCCACAGTCAAAAATAAAAACTATGACCTAGAATTGTTCCTGTCTAAAAGAACAGGGACAAAAATGGAGAAGAGACTGAGGGAAAGGAGCTCCAGTGACTGTCTCAAATTGGGATTTATCTCAAGGGGAGGCTCCAAGGGCTGACACTATTACTGATGCTATGGTGTGCTTACAGACAGGAGCCTAGCATGGCTGCCCTCTGAGAGGCCCAACAAACAGCTGAGACAGATGCAGATACTTACACCCAGCCAATAGTCAGAAGCCAGTAACCCTTGTGACTGACTTAGGGAAAGGTTAGAAAAAGTTGAGGAGGAAGGAGACACAATAGGAAGACCAGCAATCTCAACTAACCTGTACACGTAGCATACACTAGCTGGTCTGAGGCCTGACATATACAACAGAGGACTGCCTGTTCTAGCCTAGGTGAGAGAAGATGCACCTAATCCTTAAGAGACTTGTGACCCAGTGAGTGGTGAGGCCTGAGGGGTGGTGTGGGGACATTCTTTTGAAGACAGAGGGGAGAAGGAATGGGGTGAAGAACTGTTGAAGGGCGGACGAGAATGGGGATAACAACTGGACTGTACAAAAGAGATAAAGATGAATGTCAGCTGGTTCAGAACTAAATGTTTTAGTTAGAATAGATGACAGAGGAGCTGGTTAGTCAACAAAAGGATGGACTGGGTATTAGGACTATCCTGTACCTCACTGGTACAAATTGGCATAATTATGCTCTACTTGTATTTTGAGAGAAAAGTTTCATTTTAACAGGAAGGGTGATGTGTAGGAGGAACTAAGGTAGGAGTAGTACTGAGAGGAAGAAAAGGAGTAAGAAGAGTAGAAGAAGAAGGAGAGGAGAAGCTAGGTGTTGAAAGAGAGAAAGAGGGGGGAGACAGGGAGGCAGATATTCATGTATCTCCACCAGTCAAAGATAGTTGATATATCTAGGTTGGTCAGTGGGTTACAGCTCTGATTGAACAATTCCAAACTTATAAAGCCTATGATTAACATTATTTTTAAACAATGTATAAATGCAAAAAGGAAAAGGGGGCATGGGATAGGGGTTTTCTAAGGGGTGGGAATGGGGAAAGGGGATGCCATCTGAAGTGTAAATAAAATATCTAATAAAAAAAAAAGAAAAAAAACCAAAAAAACCCAAAAGAGATAAAGAGAGGGGGAGGGGAGGGGGAGGGGGAGGGAGAGGGGGAGGGAGAAGGGGAGGGAGAGGGAGAGGGGAAGGGGGAGGGAGAGGGGGAGGGGGATGGGGAGGGAGAGGGAGAGGGGGAGGGAGAGGGGGAGGGGGAGGGAGAGGGAGAGGGGGAGGGAGAGGGAGAGGGAGAGGGAGAGGGAGAGAGAGAAAGAGAGAGAAGAGAGTGAAGAGAGAGAGAGAGAGAGAGAGAGAGAGAGAGAGAGAGAGAGAGAGAGAGAGCGCACTTGAGAGAGAGGACCTATCTTGAATTTGATTGGTACCACTCCATAGGCTAAAATTCAGGACTGAATGGAAGGGAGTGGCTGTTGTAGTGAGTGAGCACTAGTATTCAATTTATATTTCATTTTCCATTAAAAAACTTATTATTATATATGTACAAGTGTGGGCACATGCAGACCACAGCATACGTGTGAAGACCACAGGACAACTTGGAGTCAGTGCTCTCTCCCACCATGAATTTCAAAGCATGAACTCTGGGCCTGTCCAGTCAGTCTTTTGCCTGCTGAGTCCTTCTGGCTGCCGACTAAGGTTAAAATATGAGTAGCTGCCTCATGCTTCTGATACCATCTCTGCTTCATGATGATTGTTGGTATTGCCCCAGACTCAGGGTCAAAATAAATTTCTTGCTTCAAGATGCATTTTTCATGTGTTCTGTCATAGAAATGAGAAAATTCACTGGTACAGATATCTAGTAGATAATTATGAACAATGTATGCTTGAATGAGTTTAGGAATAGAGTAGAAAAATGTGAAATGAGTAGACCAACTCAGTTGCTCTAAAGAAGTAATACAAAAGGCGAGGGAGTCTGTTCTTTGTGCAAGCATAAGGAGCTGTACTAGCTCCTGGGCACACGTGTGTAAACTCATGCACACAGGAACTCAGCTGTAAAATCCACAGAGAATAGCATAGCGGAATCAGAGATCTCCAGGTTCAGTGAGAGACCCCTACTCAAAAATTAAGGTATAAAATGAGCATAACACACAATGTCCAACTCAGAATCTACCAGCATGCATACATGTATGTATGGACATACGTGTAGCCACATGCACACACACACAAGAGTAATAGAGACTAATTTTTGAAACTTATGCAACTCAACAAATGACATTACCCTATGGTCACTCTTAAGTGCATAATATAAAAATGAAGTATCCAACTGGCTGCCGTACATCATGAACATCATGTGGACAGTACTGAAAAGAGGACATGCCACACTACTTTCAAGTCTAGAGATCAAGTTTTTGATATGTGGGAGTAAGGTCTATGGAAAGTAGCAGTCAATGCCTTAGGGTAAGTTTTACAATAGAACTCTAGTTGCCAGTAGAAGCAACCACATATCTTCCTGCTTAGACTGATTATCTTTGCAAATGTTGCTACAGATGACACTTAACCCCTAGAGCATACAGTGAGTCCACATTTGCTCACTGGATGCAAACTAGACTTACAAAGTTATATAGAAGATTCCCAAGAGGCACTCCTTGCATAAAAACTCAGACTATTACTTGGCAGTTTGAAGGCTTTGGTGGCACTGTTTGGTAGTTTTTGTCCAAATCAATGTTAACAAACGATAAAAATCAGATCTGGGTATCACCCTATCAGGACACATCAAATCACTGCAAGGACTAGGCCCGATCTCCCCCAATGAGGTCAGAAAAGGTGGCTCAGATAGGGGAACAGGATCCATGGGCAGGTAATATATTCAGAAACAGTCCACACCCCAGGCATGGGGGATGCACAGGAAGACCAAGCTACACATCTGCTATATATGTGCATGGAGGCCTAGGTTCAACCCACAATTATAATCTACAACTATATCATCACAATATACAACTATATCATCAATGTCTTTCTACAGTTCACTCCCATAGATTGTAATCTTCTAACGATATACAAAAGTTTAAATAAGTTTTTGTGGCAACTAATTTGAATCTTGATATACTAGGGTATGACTGATATTTTAGTCTAAATGACTTCTAAATGATATTTAGTATACATTTTGAAAGTTAAAATGGTGTCTACATCATGTTTTATCAGACTGATTCCTATACTTCTTTTGTGCATTCACTTAATACTGTAGAGCCAATAATAATATCAGAGGTTTTCATTTTAAATTTCCTCATCAGCACATGTTTTGAAAAACATTTTTATTGAAAAAAATTTCATACAGTATGTTTTGGCCATATTTTTCCCTTCCCCAATTCATCCCAGATCTCAGCCACTTGCTTACTCACTCAGTGTTATGTTTTTTTTTTAAATCTCTTTCTATCTCTTTTAAAGAAACTGTCTAACAAAAAACAGACCAAATCAAACCACCACCACCACGACATAAAACAAGAAACACAAACCCCATATAAACACAAGCACAGAAGTCAAAATAAACAAGAAAAAGGCTAATAAGAAAAAAAATCACCCCCAAGCAAAAATTTACAAAAATACTAAAGTGTGGTTAATATAAACCAGTAAGTGTCTATCGGAGAAAACTAATTTTTCCTTTGCCAGCAGGTTTATATTGGAAGTAGAATTCTTCAATATATACGTTCTCATTCTCAGTACTGGTACTCCTTCTGACTTCAACCTGTGCGATGAAGGCAGACATTTTAACAATTGCTTAGAAACACCTAGCGGAGCTGTAGGAGTATAAATCCACTCTTGCAATACTAAGTTAGGCCACGAGATGGGGGAAGAGCTCCAAACATGGGCGTCTACAACAGGAAATTGTGTCTGAACATCAAGTTCTTATTTGCTGTTTTCATAGTTTCAGTTACACTTGTGAAATGGTAATTTCGCGCCATATTTTTACATTCTAAAGACTTATGATTTCCAAATTCCGAATGCTTTCCTGAAATTCTGCTTATTAAAATCAAAGGAGAGAGAAAAGGGAACTATTGCAAAATTGACTTTTAAAACCGCAATAAAGGCAGCAATCTATCTGATTATTTCCAATTTCATAAATGAGACCAACAGTGTTGTTATTATGCTGCACAAACATAATTGTAGGAGCAATTTTCATGAAAGCAGACGAGGCTGAATTGCACAATATTTATTGAATTAGCTGCTTTGTTTTTGTGTTTCTGAATTTACTATCATCTCATTGTTTTTTAAAAGCAACTACTAGAGTTTACACAGAAACATGGTAAGAGACGAGATCTTAATTGCAGATTTTGATTTATGGATAACAATTAGCATTTTACATAAACATTATTCGTGTATATTTGCATACCTATACATCTAGCAAAATAGAGCTATGTTTTCTTTTCTCCACCTTTAATTTTTTAAAAAATTTAACCTCAGAGGATTTTTTTATACTAAGAAAATGGCTAAATGATGTGTGTCCTTGCTTATGTACATATTTAGCAGTTTGTTAAACCAGCAATCTCACAATTTGAAAATATACAGACAAAATAATTTAAATTATTATTTTTATTATATGTGCTAGGAAGACATTTTCTTAATAAATTATGTCAATTTACATAGTCCATTAAACAGAGCAATGAATTATAAATGTATCCATAGGTGCTTAAGAATTCTCCATATAGTCATATGGACAGATACCAACTATCATTAGATGCTTGTTTCCATTCCTACTGCCTGGTTTGGAAAAAGACAAGTACTGTTTACCTTGCTCAAACAAGATCAGTTAAGCCCTGGGGAAGCTCTCGATTGCTCCTTTTGGAAGCTAGGTAGAGCATCAGAAGATCAACATGTGCAATTAGTTATCTGCTAAGAAACACACTTATGTTTATTTCTCCTGTTGATTGACCGTGCAAGCCAATGAGTGCAATTATTTTTTTGTGGTCTTTTGAATGGCTTACCATAGGGTTTAATTCTCAGTTTGCTTTTACCCCAAATGTTGATGAGCATGAATAAATTTATTATTTAAAGCTGAGCCTTGATATCTCATTCAATGTGATAGCTCTTAGCCATCAAGTTAGGAAGCACTCAGTATATGTTCTGTTCTTTTTCCGTTTAATAGTAATTATGTACAGATTGATGCCAGTTGGGTTTTTGCATATATAATTTCATTTATACTATACATTTGCTGTTGCCATTGTGAAATTTAAAAAGGCCTCTTTACACCTTAGAAATTAAAGTCATACTACATGTATGTAGTATGTATATGTATATATGTAAGTATATGTAACCTTTAACACAGTATTTCCTAGAATGGTCTTTAATCCTTGATAGATGGTAATATGATGATAAATTCTTGATTACAGACAGAAGATCTTAATGTAAGTTTCTATGTATTAGTGAAAAATATTAGTTATATGATAACTTTAAGGCCAATAATATAGGGTAGTGAATACAGATCATTGATGCTAAGCCCAAACACCTGTGTTAGATTGCCAGAACCCACATGGTAGATGGAAAGCTGACTATAGCAAGGTATTCTCTGGCTTTCCCATGTGAACTGTGAGTGCACAACGTTTTCTCTCTCACTCTCTCTGTCTCTGTCTCTGTCTCTCTGTCTTTGTCTCCCCCATCTATTCTCTGTTTCTCCCTCCCCCTCTCTCTCTTTCTCTCTCTCCCTCAAAATGAGTAATCAAGAGCTTCCCCAGGGCTTCACTGATCTTGTTTGAGCAGGTAAACAGTACTTGTCTTTTTCCAAACTAGGCAGTAGCAATGGAAACAAGCATCTAATGATAGTAGAAAAAAGAAGAAAGTATAAAATTTCAAATTCCAAATATAAAATCTTTTTTATGTTGTAATTAAGAATGGGATTGTTGCAAAATGGCCACAAGACAAAGGCATAATTTTAAACTTTCTTAACAAAATCAACTGGTATATTTAACATCTACTTTTTAAAAAAAACATGCAGTTTTACAATATTAGGCGGCATCCATGGTGTAGATGCCACATTGAGGCATGTGGGGACTGTGGAAGATTTATGCTTTCTCACAACCTCCCGATTCTCTTAATTAAGAATGCTTAGGTTATTTGTGGCTATGAGTTTTCTTTTTGCTTTGTTCTATTTTCATTCCTGGGACGACGAGAGGAGTTCACAGAGTAAGACGTGCTAGACTTCTGCTTGCCACAGCAATCACATTCTTTGTTTGTTGCAAAAGTTGTGAAAGACTCATCTGAGTTTACATTCTCTTGCTGAGACAAACACCATGGTCAAAAGCAACTTGGAAAGGATGGGTTTTACCTCAGCTCATAGTTGAAGTCCATCGTGGAGGGAAGTCAGGGTAAAACCACAGGCCAACAACCTGGAGGCTGAGCCAAAGCAGAGAGACTTTATGGTTGACTTGGCTTCTTCCCTTGGCCTGGTCTGCATGCCTTCATATGTACCCCATGACATCCAGAACTGATTTCACCCTTGGTGGACTGGGTCCTTTCACATCACATCATTCAAAACGAAAATGCATCACAGCCTTGCAGGTCCCTAGCGCCAGATAACCCTAGCTCAGGTCAAACAAGCAAGCAAACAAACAAACTAACTAACTAACTAGCCAGTACAAGACTCAGAAATAAAACATGAATAAACCATATATCACTGCTTTAATTAGAGCACTTACAATTTTGGCATATTATAAATGCTAAGATGATTATAATTTTGGGATATTGTATGCAATAAAATAATTATAATTTGAAAATTAACTTAAAATAATATGACACTCTGGGGTCTAAAGTGATCTGAACTCACATCGAGCTTCATCATGACCACGTGTGCCAATGCATAATATTAATATGCTTTCATAAACAATGAGTAGTCAGGAGGCCTCCATTCTGCATTTCTTAGCTTTTCCTGGGTGGATGAAACATCCCTCTCTTCTCACAGGGTAGCTCATTCAATTTCCTCTTCTCCTCTCCTCATCTCCCAGCCTGTTTATGCTGAGGTATGTGTTGGTATTCTGTCTAAACTCCACCTCCACAGTTACCTGGAAACAGCCAGGTATGCTCCTTCCCACAGTTACCTGGCAACCGCCAGGTAGGCCTGGTCCACTATAAAAGGGGCTGCTTGCCCCTTCCTCTCTCTCTTACCCTCGCTTAATCTCTTACTCTCTTACTCTTAACCTCTTATACTCTTGCCTCTCTGTCCCCTCCCCCCCTTCCTCTATCTCCACGTGGTCATGGCTGGCCTCTACTTCTCTACTCCTCTGCTCCTCTGCTCCCCTACTTCTCTCTCTTTCTCTGTCTCTGTCTCTGTCTCTGTCTCTCTCTGTCTCTGTCTCTCTCCTCTCTCTCTCTCTCTCTCTCTCTCTCTCTCTCTCTCTCTCTCTCTCTCCCTCTCTCTCCTCTCTCTCTTTCTGCCCCTACTACCCTCCTGGCTCCCCTCCCCATGCCGTCAATAAACTCTATTCTATACCATACCGGTGTGTGTGACTGGTCCCTCAAGGGAAGAGATGCCTCTGCATGGGCCCGCTGGCTGAGACATCCCCTTCCCCATACCTCTCCACACACCCACAGAACATTATCTCTTTATCTCTTTATCTTTTTATAAACACTTCAGTATGGTTTTACAAATGTAGGAGACAGATGCGTAGTCATCGTACTCAGCTGAAACTTCATCAAGTTTTGTATTTTAAAGAATTGTAGGCATTAGAAGTGACATTTCAGATTCTTTTGTATTTTATTTGTTCACAAGAATAACAGGCAGATCGTAAAACTCAAATCGTACAAACAGAGGCCGTCATGAAAGGTTCAGAGTAATTCGAAAGTCACCACATTTCATTAGGACGTTAAGACTGTAAACTCACCCCCCCCCCGAAATCTCTGACTATATCATCAGTGGAGGATGCACTGGAGCTTGTGACGATTTGCTTGGTGTCTGTGCTTCTGTGCATGCTTGTCAGAGCTGCTCTACTTTCTATTGCTCTTCTCTTCTTTCTCTCTCCTTTGCTCTCTTCTACTCTTTTCAGAGACAATGAGAAAACAATTAGCATCCCACCTTTATATATTTGGACGTTTCCCAGTCCACCGTCTTTAGTCTTTGGATAATTTTATGACTATCTCATTTGGATTCCTACCCTTAAAGTCTTATTACTGGAGTGAACTGAAAAATTCATGCTGATTAAATAATTGCCATAAGTCTTCTTGGATGCTTACAAGACTATATAATGTGTCTTATGTATGTCTGCAGTAAACTATCACATCTTCTCTGACAGCATAGCATGAAGGACATCAAAGCGGTGTCTGGATTATTTCTCTTCCCACCACCAGCCTAAGGGCAGGCTATTCAACTGACTCTATTGTAATTGTAATTGACAATACCCACCTGCTCCCATGAATTACTTTTCATTTCCTGCCATGATGTCTGAAACTGCCATTAAAAGTGCACTGGGAACAGAAACAACAAATGTGTGTGCGTGCATGTGTGTACACATAATGAGCAGTTCAGAATAACATTCACCATTTATATGTTAACATAAAGTTGGTGGCTGCCAGAGGAGAATAAAGCATGGCAGATTGCTCTGAATGTGAGAATTATTGTCTTTGTTTGTTAAAGATGCTTTCCCAGGAAACTCAAGTTGATCATCTAATTAATGTTGCTGAGAACACAGGGGTGGGTCCAGTGAGAAGTTAGCTTAGATTCCTGGAAAACGATGACGAACTCGTGCAATCTTGTGGAAAATAGCACATTAAACAGTAGGTGTGTGTGTGTGTGTTTTAATGTTTACATTTTATGAAAAAGCTTTATGTAATTAAAAATCATGGGCTTTGTTTTATATAATACTTTCTGTGCAATTAACACTAGGTGTGGGAAGCTTGTGTGGAAGTTATGAGCCTGATTCAGGAGTGTCTTTTTGTTTTTGTTGTCTTCACAAGTTGGAGCTCACTGTGGATTTGACCTGTCTGGGCCTCTTCCTTTGTCAAAGTCCTCTTTGTAGCATCCTGGGACAAGGAAGATCATACACACGGAGAGAACTGCTAAAAGCTACGACACTGCTTCCAGCCTGTCCCATCTTTCATAGAACAAGTGATTTATCAGACATAATAAACACTTGAACATGCTTCTGGGTTTGGCGATGGGAGTTGAAGCTGAGAACTTTCAAACATAGCATTTTTAATAAGAGTTTCTAAATCCTGGCATCTCCAACTCTATGAAGCTTATCATAAACTAAACAGTCACGTGGCAAAAAAAAAATCTTGTTTCCGAAAGGTGACAAGCTTTCAAACAACCCTCCTGCATTCAGATATTTTTAATTCTTTTCCAGACAAGTTTCTGCAGCAGGGCCTCCCTCCAAGAGCCCCAGACAGGAACAGAAGTCTGAATCAAGTACCTATCCACAACCAAATGAGACCGAGAAAGTTTGGTCTGGAAGATTAAAGGGGTCTGATGTTTGATGCAGGGCTGGATGGCTTCTTAGTGCGCAGTTCCTTTCCTCACAATCCCATACTAGGAGGGCGGTCTCCCTAGCTGGTTGTGAGGTCGCAGAGTCCTGGGAGCTGCGGTCCCAGGGAAGGAGGAGGCGCAGACACCGCCGCCGCAGCCTTTAGTTTCTGCTGGGCTCCGCGAATGGAGCTTAAAGTCCGACAATGCCCACGCTGATTTTAATCTTGTATCTGGTCCTCTGGATGGCCTTGGCTGAACCCATCAGAAGCCCAGTCAAGGGGCCGCCCCTCACCTCCCGGAGAGTTAATATGCAAAACAGTTACGTCAGATGTGGGGGCGGGGCACACCGGGGTTGACAGGCAGCCTGGCTCTTGCGGAGGGAGGAGGCGCGAGAATCAGCCTGGTTCAGTGACTGAGACAAACTGGACGTGAGCGGAGCTGGTGCTGTCCACAGTGTGTCGGTGCTGAACCCCGGCTGTGAGGGATCGCCTGCTTGGGCACCTGGAGGCAACGCCCACTGGAACCCTCTGTGCCCAGTGGGACCCGCTTCACCACAGGACCCAGTTTAACTTGACAAAGGAGTGCGACTCGGACGTAGGAGAGACTCCTATGTTTGCAATCTGGGCGCCCACTCAGGCGTGACTTTGGAGATTTCTGTAGTTTTAACTCAAAAGTATTTTGATTTTTTCCAACCTAAGAGAATTTTTTCATCGTTATTATTTTTCTTTTTTTTTTCTTTTTTGTACTGTGACTCATATTTCCACATCATTTAGAAATCTTTTTGGAGGACTTTTTTTTTTTTTTTTTTTTACTTAAAATAAGGTAAGAATCGTTTTTATAAATGATTGCAAGTGGGTGAGAAATGCAGACAGCCATGGAAAAATTTAAAAATAAGTTTTGTTTATTTCTATAATTTGAGACAGGACTTTGGAGATAATTATAAAAATTAATAATTTGGTACAATATGAGATGCTTTTTTAATAATAATGAAGACTGATTATTAAAGTGTTAAAGAAGTTGAGAGCTGTTTGTTTTTGTGAAGTTAATATGATACATCTTGCTTTATCCATGTAAATATTTTAGATGAATACTTCTAGTGTTGCTTGGGTTAGTTCAATATCAAGCCCACAAATATGTGTATGCATGTGATAAAAATTTCCAAGTTGTTTAAAATACATTTAATTTAAAAACATATTTGAATGAAGCTACTATTTGGTTAATAAATGATATTTTGTGTGTCCAAAACATGGATTGCAAAGTGCTGAGGTTGTTAACATGGTTTGGAGGGGAGACAGGAGGGATAGGGCTCTTTCTGCCAGGCTGGCTTCATTTACATATGTTGTTGTGCTGTGGGTGCAAATAAAACTAGTGAAACTCAGTCTGTGAGAATTTCACACCCAAGGTCCTGTGAATTTCCAAGTTGGAGACTGCTTGTTCTGCTATTGCTTAGTAGATGTCATCGCTTCTCACCCCCTCAGGTCAGAGGTGAATGCAAATGAGATACACTGATTTAATAATATAGTATTAGCTTACATTATAGTGTTGACTGCTTTGGTGATTGAGTGGAGCAGGTAAGCTTGGGTTGAGAAGATGTCTTTCTATTTCATCAATTTTTAACCTCTTGCGTGCTTAACAGAGAACATTTTCTACTTAAGAGGTTTCACGTGAAGCTATGTTCCTTTTGTCATTTGGTAGTGTGATTTGAGTACGTTTTGAAAAGGAGAACTCGGTGTGGATAAGCACCAAACAAGACTGCTCAGCGTGAGCAACCACTAAATGATGGAAGTTACTTGGTGTTGCCATAAATCTTGCTATTGTTCATGCACATATTAAATAGATGAGATTTTTTTCTGAGAAATGGTGTGATTCTCCAGCCATGTCACTCAGTGACATTAGATGAAAGAGAAATAATGCCTAGAAAAAGGCAATGCTTGTTTCTTTACAATTCTTGTGTTAAATGGAATAGGTAAGCTGTAATGCTGCTTCATACTTAACTGTCTGAACTCACGAAGGTTATGCTGTGCATATCATCAGGGTGTAGTAAGTTAAGTTCATATATTTTGGGTGGTGCAATGGCTTAGGCATTTCCACAATAGTTACATTAGAGTTGCTGGGATGAAGTTTTGGTGCATATGATTGTAGTCATTCATCTGAGTAGAGATTTTTCATTTTGTTTATATCACAGCTTCCAGCGGAGGGATTGCTATAAGAAATGTATATTGCTGCAGATTATCTCGAGCTAAAGGAAGTCCTCTTAAGTTGTTACCTGTTTCTAACTTAACAAATGTTCTTTGTAGGATTCATGTTAGTCATGAGATCTCGTGTTTAAATATTCATAAATACTTAAAATTTTGAACAAGTAGACTAATAAATCCACATCATCTAACATAATAGTAAATAAGACACATGAAATAAGACATGCCTGGAAGTTTTGATAAACATGACTTTGTTTTATGAAATTGTTTTTTATTACTATTCATTGTAAATTTTCTTTTAAAAACTAATTATAGAGAAATAAATATTTCACTTTGGAATTTCAAGTGAAATGATGGTTGCTTTTAAATTTATTAATCTCGACACATTCATGCATATGGTAATTTTACAAGTGGCTTGAAAGGCAGCCACATATCAACCTTACATTTATTTCAATATTTGGGGATACCAATGGTTTTTGTTTGCAGAAAGTTTTCTATCCTTACTCAAACATAAAATCACCAATATCCAGTGTTCTTACAGATGGAGTTTTGTTATCAAAATGTGATGTTTAGATACAAGTTAAAATATTAGTGGTAATTATAGTATTCTAGATCACTAATAAGTTAATTTAGTGGGACAAATCAATGTACCCACTGATTTTTATTCACATGTAGCTTTTATGTCTTAGTTATGAGGTAAGATAATTGGGTTCTCATAATGTGTCAGAAGTTTGCATTTAGAAAATCTTATTTCAATGGAGAATAAAATACAAACTAAAAAGTAATAAAATTTTTAGTTTTAGAGACACTGAGGAAACAGTTAAATATAGTTAATTCATTAATTGCTCTTTTAGAAAAAATTCAATGAATGTTAATTGAGTCAAGACAATACAAAAGCTATATAAAAATCAAACACTAGATAGATTATTAAAATAATAATTTATGTCATTACAGAAACTATAAAACTGCAACACAGCTCACTTTAAAGTGATGACCTTTGACAGGTGTCTAATTATTGTTTTCAATATACTAAAACACATTGAGGTAAAAATGTAACACAAGAAAATTGCTAGATGAATTTATTTTATTTTATTTTTATAAATATATGACAAATTTATATTTTGAGATTTATCATGAGGATTATGTTTTCAAGGAATTTATATGTGCTGTTAGTTTTTCATATTTGGTCAAATTTCTATACTAATACTAGCACACATGATAATATAATGCTCAAAATTTTATTGTGAACTAATAGGCTAGAAAAAACACTTTCTATAGTTACCGTCATTTTGCCAGCCAGGTGGCCAATTATCCCTTCCAAACAATCTTAATCACCCTCTGACTCAGGGCCATCAGTGTCTTTTGGGTATAGTTTCCTTAAGGTGACATAGAAGGCCCTTGTGGGAAAATGCCAGTTTTCCAATTTAACCAGTGAACGTAACCAAGTAATTGATCCCTTTGTGCTTTAAACCTTCTTAGTGTTTAGCAATTAATGGTGTTATAAGGGTTAGAATACTGTTTTGATGAATCCAGGGTTCCTGTGAGTCTGTACATGAGTGCTTTGAAAGAAAAAGACTTAATGTCATTGAGGGTTAGTTTTATGAGAGACACTGTGTGTATATGTGTGTGTGCTTGTGTGTGTGTGTATGTGTGTTTGTTTGTATCACTACAGGACTACTATAAACACGCAAAGAAGATGATCTGGAAGATGTGAGTTCAAGACATGCTGCTTAATACAGAAGTAATGAAAATAATAGGCCTAAATAAAATGTATATTTTTGGTGGCAAATGTACCTGCTAATTTTTGTCTTTTTTTTTTTTTTTTTTTGTTTAGACTGGTTTACTTGAGGACACATGGGTTTTAGAAGGATTTTTTTTCACTTTTTTTTGGATGAAAATGTTTTTCAGAAGCTCTCCATTCTCTTTTCAAATTTCTACAGTAATTAATTTTTTATTGCCATTAATTCTGAGAGCTTCTGAAAAAGTTTTTGTTAAGGACGAAGTTATGCAGAAAGTCCAATAATATACACTTCTGGTAAATAACTTGAAGCTTATTGTATGTAAAAGAAATGATTATGAAAATAAATGGATTTCTTTATAACTTCTGACAATAAGTCATATGCTTCTAAAGGAAAATGTCATGGCTATTCCAAAAATGGAACATTTTAAATTCCTGTGTATGATTGCCTCTTATGTATTACTTAGGAAAGAAACCTAGTTATCTCTGAACTTTTTCTTAAACCAAGTAATTAATATTACTTAAAAGTAGCTTTTGGTTTTAAATTATGTAAATCTATAAGTAAAGTGGTTGCTTAGTGAGTTCATGTGTATGTCAATACAGAGAATATTATTCTACCTTATAACTGGCTCATAGCATTGCCAACAATTCTAAAGCATAATGCAAAAGAGTTAGACACTTTGTCACTGAGTTATATTTCAATGTACTCATTATAATTGACAGTTAGAGGAAGCATACTAAACAAATATCTGTTCCTTGCTATGTAGCACCAGGTAGTAATTAAGTCATACATATAACAGGAATTTAAAATACCCACAAACCACATTCCTTATATATAATAAAATGAAATTATTTTTTCTTTCAGTGCTAGATCATTTCCCACATATTATCTATTGTTTTTAAAACCACAAAGACCTTTTTTTTTTTATCATGTAAAACCCTATTATTTCCTTATACACATGAAAAAAAACCCCATGCCTTCTGTGGTCATGTCCTCTAATTCTCTGAAATCTGTATTCTTATGCCACAAGCCAGGATCAGATAGGGTCTGAGCTGTCGCACTGAGGAATGAGAAAGTCAGCTCTCCACGTTTCTAAGGCAAAGCCTCAGAGATGCTGTTGGTAGTTTCATTGGCTGCTCCATCATGGATGACCTGTTGTTATTTGAAAGTGTGTTTTAGGAGGCAGGCTTCACTTATTCATCTTTGAAAAGAAGTACACACACACACACACACACACACACACACACACACACACACACTCAAAATAGAAACCATTCAATTTTTTTTAGTAGATATATACTTGTTATTTATCTTAGGTTGCTTTTAACTCATCTTTTCATTTACCATTTCTGTAATCTTGTAAAAGTTGATACTATTATCATTTTACATATAAAACCAAGAAACTCTAATCCAATATTTCTCTTATTATTTTAGTAATAAAAAGGTAGAGAATTTTTTTTAAAACTAGAAAATTACTACCTGCTAAAATACCTGTATAAGAGAGATTTTTTTTTCATATCATCTGGGAGTGAGTCATACACTTCTTATTTATGACTATTTAGATCATAAAATATTTTTATACCTTGTTCATGATTACCTTTATGCACTGATATGGTAAATTTTGGAAAGATTAATGGGTTTACCCTGAGCCAGGATCTGCACAACAAACCAAGCTCCCCAGACCACTGTGCATGTCTAGCTGTCTGCTGTGGTCACTTGTTCAGCTAGCATAAATATTCCTGTTTTATACCCTTTGGTACAGTGAGTGCATCTCATTATTTTCCTGAGATAGATTTTAAATGTTGAAGTGTATTGAAATTATTATAAACATTCCCGTTGAGCAGGCACACTTTTGAGTACATGGTCCCAGGCTTCTAGCAGAAATGTTATTAAGTATGATACATTGTCTGATCTCATACTTTAAATAGTTTTAAAGTATCACCAATGGCAAATGTTTTCCATTTGCAGAATAGGGCATTTAGTTTCTTAAGAATCCATTATTTCTTTCCTAACTAGGTAGCGAAATTCAAGCACAAATGTAACAGGAAGTTCAGCTTACTTAAGCAATCTGTGTTTGTAGGCTGCTACTCATTTCAAACCTTCAGGTCCATAAGTTGCTATAATTTTTAATAGTCTGAAAAATCGAATAAAATAATCAGAATAAACTCCCCAGTCTTGAAGCAGGGCTGCAGAAAGGGAGGTGTTAGGTAGATGCCACACTGTTTAGGATCACACTTTGTTGTCTGCAGTTTTCAGGCAAAGGTGTACACTGACCACTAGCTGGAGCTCTTCATTTTCAGAAGGTCAGAGGCTCAGGTGAAGAAGACAACCCTGGTGGTGTCCCCACAGCCCAGCTCCCAGGTGAGCTACAGACTTGCATCACATCTCAAGAGCATCCTCGTTATGCAAGTTTATGCTTGTCTTAACAAATGACTCCCAGTGCAGATTTTTAAAAATGTTTGTAAGGTTGTTTTCATTGAGATGTGGAGAAAGTTCTAAGTAGAAATGTAATCGACTTTTACTTTTACTTTCTGTGGGCTTCCCTCTTGAAATTGAACCTACTACAAAATATCAACAATCTTGAGAGTTTTACCCCATTACATCTACCAGGCCTTTGACTCAACCTTCAGCCTCCTCTGTGTAGTCATATCAAAAAGCCCTTTCAAACTACTGTTCGTTCACAGATTCGTTGAAAATCTATAGCTTTTACCTAGATGGCTATGTCACTGAGTTACTTTCCATGCAATTTAAAGACCTGAGTTTCTGTCCCCAGGACCAAGAAAAGTTGAGTGTGGCAGTGCATAACTACAACAGCAACAGTGAGGAGATACATCCATGAGGGCCTGTTGGTTAGCCAGTGTAGCTAAACCAATGAGCTCAGGCTCACTGAAAGACCTAGAATCAGAAATTAATGTGGAGAGAAATTGAGGAAGATGTCATATTAATACACACATGCACACACATATACTTAAATACACACATGCACAGATATGTAAATACACACATATCAAGCACACAAAGTGATCACATATTTATATCAATGCTTGGTGGAGTTTATGCTATTTATATTTGCTACATTTAATTCCTACAAAACTGTAATAAAATTGTTAAGTGTTTTATATATGTAAGACTATAAAAAATTATGTTGATGGATTTGGTATGTAGATTTTTAAGTATTTACAATCTATCATTTTTTATTCGTTTCTTCAGTTGCTAACTGAAAATAATACAAAGCCTGGTTTACTAATATCTTATTCTTTGCCATGTAAATCAGGATACATATTAAGTTAACATAATATAAGCATGAAGCAGGAGGCAAAATGACACTTTATGTTTATTAGAAAAAGTAGAATAAGTGTATTTTATATTTACTCTGAAAAAATTACATTTCAAAAGATGTCATTTTAAAAATATATCAGATGTATGATGATGTTTTCTTTATTATTAAGTTATAGATGAGTAAATAATTTGATTTGTTTTTTGCAAAGGATTATGTCAAAATGACATTGTACTTATATATTTTGTAATTTACTTACAATGCAAGGAATTTGACCTTGATGCAAGCTAACAGAGATTAGCTAGTACATAACTCAATTTTAAATTTTAAATAAATGGCAATTTTCTAAAGACATTTCAGATCATCTCCATTTTATTGTAACTAAATGCAACAAACATGTTACACACCAACTACTTGACAGGCAATTTCTCAGTTACTGGTATTGAGCATGAATGACAGAGACAGAGTACTTGGTCTGATGTTTCTTTTGAAGGACAGACTAGAAGCAAATCAATAAATGCAAAGTATAATTCTTTCATGTGTCTAATTGCTATGATACAGCTTAAATAGGGGAAGAATTGCTAAAGAAAGTGGGTGAAGCCTAAGGGAGCAGTCATCTCAAGTACAACTTAGTATCATTTCTAGATATTCATTAAGTAACTCCTGTCCAAAGTTAACAATACTCTTATTTATTGATTGATTTATTGATTTATGGTCTGAAGATGGAACCTGTGTCCCATATGTGCTAATCATGTGTGATTCTTGCTGATCTACACCTTTTGTATTTATATTCATTAAAATATATTTTTCTAAAATATATTAATTCACTTAATTAATTTGAGAGTGAAGAAAATGACATTAATACATGTCAGAGACATGAGGTTTTAAGTATCAGCAATTCAAACTTACATTTTTAAATTAATAGTAATTTAAATTGAAGATGGAAGAATGTTGTATACTGGACATCTTCTTATAGAACAGAACATTATAAATAGAAGTCTTAATTTTTGTGGTACCATAAACTCTTTTAGAATGAACATCATTTTGTGAACTAGTACACACTGTTGTTACAATATTAAAAATATTTGAATGCTATGGCAAATTATCCCTTTCATTGTATGACCTGAACTATCTGGTTGTTTTTCAATGACAGGGTTGTGTGGGAGGTGCCAGGGGATTGAGAAAGATGTATCAACTTGGGTCAGGAGGTCTTATATACTACTTTTCTTGTGCTAGGGAAGTTTATTAAGAAGTACAGCAGATTATATACATTGTAGCAGAATGAAAAATGGCCAATGTTGGTAATAGGAAATTTTGAGATGGAAAATGTTATCTGTCACTTGGGTACATACACACATGCACATATACATATGGACACATAGCAAAGCCCACCTCTAGTTGTGCCAATGAGACAATTTATATAGAACATTAAATTAATGTAATAGTGACAGAGTCCCATCTGGTAGGGGGTCAAATGAAGTAAGAAGGAAAAGAAGCTTGCCAGCCCAGTGTGGGCCCTGTTTCTCTCATTTTATGGTGACTGTGGTGTGATCATTCATACATTTCCATCACTGTGGACAGAATCCTCAGAAACTGGTAGCAGACATTACAGTTTCTTTCTTTGAATCATGTATTTATCATAGTGACTGAAAAATCCCAGTAACCAGAAACTCTGAGAAGGGGTGTCATTGTGACTAAATCTGATCTAGTAGGTCTTAAGCTTTTGGGGCTTATTTGTGGGAGAAATTTGCAAGAATTTGAAGGTACAAACTAGAGAAACCAGAGAATATTAAATAACCTCCAGTGCTTAGTCAGGAATCTGAGGGGGGGATCAGCTGACTAAAACTCCAAAAGAAATAGATACAGTAAAGCTGTGCTCTTGGGGCTTTTTGTGGGAGGAAGAACGTATTGAGAAAGGAGTAGAGACAATACATATTATATTCTGAAGAAGAATTTGTCTACATTTCATTCATGTCCATAGACTTTCTGTCAGGCTGAATTTAAGTTAACAGACTAGTTAATATGGTAGAGGAAATGTCATGATATTCAGGCTTTGGCTTAGGCTTTTATGGCTGCTTGTAGATAGCTCTGCAGGTAAAAATCAGGAGCAAACGCCAAAGAAGAAAGTCTTAATGCACTTGTGGTTTGATTAGAAAAGTCTGTGTAAAGTAGGGGCAGAGAAAGGCACTGTTTCTAAAGAAAATATAAGAAAACAGATACTGCAGCCACATATAAGACACCTTGAGCATATCTTAGAAAGTGGCTAGACATCATCCTTTGCATGATCAAGTATGTGGAAGAATAAGTCCTGTAGAATTTTCTTGAGGGTGTTTCCCAGGTTCCCTGCACATGAACCTGCCAGAGAGATAATTTCCCCAGGATTTACGTGGGGTTTTCCAGCTCCCAGGTACTCAGAAAGGAAAGTCATAATCTGCAGGTGGAGTCATCCCAGGAAACAGCAGGTAGGCTTCAAATACCAAAGCCACAGGGGCAGAACAGCCCAGATGTTTCAGAACTTACATTATGATACATCTGTCCCTAACGTTGGTCACAGAGATACAAAATTTATTATTTTCTGTACTGGATGTAAGCCTGGTTTGGTCCAGTTATTCTTGGTCATCCTTTTATGTCTCTTTTTTGTAGAAAGAATGCTCACTCTGTACCACAGTACCATAAGTATGTAGTTTTGGAATTTTTATGTTGGAACAATATTGAAACTTTGGGGATTTATGGGGATTGCTGTATTTGTTTTGCAATATGAAATCTCTATTACTATTCTTTATTGGGAGTAGTGGGAGGCAAGAATTTAAATTTTATTAAAACTTAAAGGAAATGCTACCTACAGGCTTGGGCATTGAAACCTTGTTCTCTCTTTGGTGGTGTTATTTTGAAGGGGTTGGACTTGTTCCAACATGGAACTTATCTAGAGCATGTAGGTCACTGGAGCTATCTGTGGAGAAGTGTCTTTTTCTTACTCAAGAATACAATACTCAGTTGTATGTATTCTTGGATCTTCTCTCTGGTCCAAAGAAGTTAGAGATCTCAACTGTCTGTTCCCCACGGCCATGGTGTTCTGACTCAGGGAGAACCAGAAACAGAGCAAACTCCTGTAGACTGCAACTGTAACACTGAGGCCAAATAAGTACTTCTTCTCATGCCTGGCTTTTCTCAGATACTCAATTGCAGTCACAGTGAAATTTGTGTCTTTTAAGTGAATATCTGAAAATAAATTTGTGTTCTTCCTGAATTACATGGTGAACTTGTTCAGAATTTTACATTTTAATAGAAAAGCTACATATGCTAAAAACCTGTGTTTCTTCAACTACAGTGTTATTTCAAATGATTTAGTATTCCAGACAGTCTGGCATTACAAGGGAGACAAAGAGACCTAGAATGCTTGGGTTTGTGCACACACTTGAAACCAGGGTTTATGTTAAAATTATTATGCAATCCTGTTTCTGGAGAGTGGCACAGCAGAAAACCATGTAAAACACAAAAAGCACTGAAGTTCAATTATTTTAAAACAATTTAAAACTTTACAAAATAAATGTCACAATTAAATGCATGTTTTTTTTTTTCTGTTTCTTGGCAAGATACCAAAAGTTAGTGCCTCTGCAAAAGATTAGCTTTGAAAGAACTACTACAAATTGTACCAAAGTTTCGCCTGAATTATTTTCTTTTGTAAGAGTTCTCATAATGCTATAATTCCTTGAGCTTAAAACCTTTAATGGTAAAAAAAGAAAACAAAATTCCAGAAACTTTTTTTAAGTATATGCCTTTATATTTCAAAAAAAAAAAAGAGAAAAGGTTGGAAATAAACACTTTCTGAAACCATTAATTTTCTTTTGACAAGTGCCCCGTTTCTTTGTTTCCTGAGCCTGGGAGAAGGTGAAAGGCTTATTGTCTGCACGTGAATAGCACAACCTAGCTGATGAAATCTGGAGACAACTAAGTGCCAGCTGTGAGAACTGCTCTCCAGGGCTAGCATTCTCCTGGTCATCTTGATAATTATATATGTTTTGCTGAATGCCTCTAAATCAGTAAGGAGAGCTGAGAAGTGTATTAAGGTATTTTGTTAGAAGCTTTATGATAACACTATGTTCCTCAAAACTACCTTCAGGTAGAGGCAAAAGGATGCTTTCAAGTGCAATATAACCCTGGTGAGTTTAGAAAAACCACCACCACTGAAACATCTTCTGGTGCTTTAGCATTTTTTTTGCAGTGGTTATGTCTTGTTTGGTATCACCAGTGCATGAGCTTCATCTTGTTCAGTCTTTGTTTATAGAAAGCACGTGGGTTTCCCAAGGGTATGAATGTTTCTTCAAAATAACATATGCAAATTATGAACCTAGATAGAATATATTATTCTATGTAATGCTATCAAATATTGTTTGATTAAAAAATCAAAGTATTAGACAAAAATAAAGATCTTTGCTATTTATTTATCATTTTTGAAAGAAGTCTTACTATCACATTTTCTTTTTTCTTTAAAATTAAAAAAAAATTCAAATTTATTTATTTATTTACTTTACATAGTAATCGAAGCTGCTCCATCTCCTCCTGGTTTCACCCTCATAGCCCCTCCTTCCACCCCCAACTCCTTTTCTCCTTCTCTCCATGGCTACCAACCTGACCTGGCCTACCAATTTGTAACAGGACTAAGTGAATCTTTCCCCATTGAGCCAGGCAAGGCAGTCCAGCTAGGGGAAATGGATCCACAGGCAGGCAACAGAGTCAGAGACAGGGCCTGATCCAGTAGGTAGGAGACCCACAATAAGACCAAGTTGCACATTCACTACAGTTTTTCTTAATTGGCATCAATGTATATCTGTGCCTTCAGTTTATAATCAGGATAATTGTTATTTGTGTCATTTTTTAGTTATTAAATTTTTATAACTTATTTTTTACTTGTGTTGAGCTTATCATGTAATTACATAACTTTCCCCCTCTTAGCCTCCAACACTTTCTATGTAGTTAAACCTGTTTTCTTTTAAATTCATGACCTTTTCTTTACTTGTTGCTGCATGAGTGTGTGTGTGTGTATGTGTGTGCGTGTGTTCCTAAATATATTATAATCAGGTAGGTCTGTAAACTCTTTCTCAAATGTATGTAGTTTCAGTGCTAATCATTCAGTATTGACTAACTATTAGTGTGCTCT
Source organism: Arvicanthis niloticus (assembly GCF_011762505.2). Taxonomy (NCBI): domain Eukaryota; kingdom Metazoa; phylum Chordata; class Mammalia; order Rodentia; family Muridae; genus Arvicanthis; species Arvicanthis niloticus. The sequence goes on from NC_047661.1 coordinate 56,504,504, forward strand.
TCACAGACAGGAACTATTTCTTCATATCTCCAAATTCCTTAGTTGCCTGAAAGTGTCTAATGTTGAGGTTGCTAGGCTTTTCCCTGGCCTTGTGAACACATCTAATGGGGTCATCCTCATTTAGGTCATGTTTAGGTAACCACATCCTCATTCCTCATCAAGGAAACCTCTCTTTGTAACAGACAGTGAGCATTCCAGAAAACCACAAATGGAGAGTTGTGGAACTCACTCGCAACTTGCCACTTTCACACTTATAATACAACCATGGCATCAAAGGCTTGGGGATCCTTGCAGAGAAGGGGCAGAAAGACTGTAGTATCCAGACAGGTTGGAAATTTGCTGTGAGCTTGTATTCCCTAGAAAAGTCAGAGAAGCCACTTCTACTTGTACTTCTTTTAAAGAAAATGTTTGTTTAGACGTATCTATTTACCTTATGTGTGCATGTGTGTGCCTAGTACCTGTGGAGAGGGTTAGAGACCTGGCATTGCAGATTTTTGTGAGGTGCCATGTGGGTTCTGGGAACGGAACCTGGGTCCTCTGGTATAGTAGGAAACACTTTTAACTGCTGCACATCTCTCCAGTCCATTTTTTTCTACATTGATTTTTAAAAAATTAGTTATTTATATGCTAAAGGCTGGCCCCTCCATGGCCTATTTCACAGAGTCCCTGCCCCCTTCTCCTCTGAGAGAGTCAGGCTCCTACCCTGGTACATCAAGTCTCTGCAGGTTTAGGCACATTTCTATTTCTTAAACACTTTTTCTTTTATTATTATTATTATTTTTATTATTTTTGTATTGAGAAACCTTGAGCTTTTTACTTTAATGAAACATATTAACTTATTGTAAACCCTACTCAGTCTATGGAATTACATTGTGCAAGTCTTACTTAGTAAATGAATCTAATATCACAATTTTATATTTGGCATATTGCAAATATTTTATTTTATTGACAGATGTTAAAGAGAACGTGATCTTAATTTCTCTCAGACATTAATTCTAGAAAGTAGAATTTCTACAGATTTAAAAACTCATCTTATTTATATAGACATGCATGTGTATATATGCAGATTGACTTAGTTTACAATACAAATGAAGGAAATGTGGAGGAAAATTGAATCTACATCGAATTCAATGCTCACAATTCCTTGTTATCATCTAACTCATTAATGAGATGTTTCCATTTCATTTTACATGGCATCAGAGTTACCAATATATAAATCTCACTTTAATTTCTACACACTTTCAGATTTATGGGAAATTCTAGTCAGATAATTTCAATCACTTCATTCTTGGGATGTTCTCATAATTACGTTAATGCTGTAGTTTTATACAAGGATGGGTGATGAATGGTGCGTGGAAATGAGATGTTCTGCATCTGACTTTACATGATTATTCCTCAAACAAGCTCAGGGAATATAACCTTAAATGTTGTTTTGTTCATTTACTGACTTGTTCTATACATATGTGCATGCATATGCATGTGCATGTGTACACACACACACACACACAGAGACATGTGTGCCCTACTAAATATGGTATTACTCCCAGTTTATACTATACAATCATTACAACACTTTAAATTCATTTCAGATGAAATATGCTGTATTCCATTCTAAAATAGTTTGACAGATTATTTCTTTGTGAAAAGCAAGTTAATAATGCCTGACTTAGGTAGAGTCATAAATCACTTAGACTTATAGAAGTATCATATATTGTTGTGAGTGGGACCATAAAACACTTTTACATGTTGAAATGAGCACAAATATAGTTTGTAGAATTGTGAACCATATGAATGATCGTTTATTTTGTCAATAGCCACTAACTTTACCATGCTTAGCCTGAAATGTATAATATTCTACTTTTATAATGTGCTATAATGTACATATAGCCTTTAAAATTATCAACTCAGTTGGAATTTGCATACTTTCTGTAAAGATTAGCTCGTTTTAATAGAGCTGTAGATTGCTCTATGAAGACTCGGGAATACATGAAAATTCTGGAATTGTGTATCTTTAGGCATGGTTACTGAACTTCAAAGCAGGACATGGAATAACTTTAGTGCAACAATATTTATCATGCTAAAATATAAAATGTAAAATGTGAATCTTATCTGTTTATTTTAAATATTTTCTGAAATTATAGTGATATACTATGTATTTATCAATTTTAGTTATCAAGTTTCTTTGAAATTTGTTTAGAAGTTTACTTGATTCAAAGTCACTCATCAGACTTCTATACCATCTAGAAAGAAGTTTTTCATTATCCTAAGTAGTATATATACCTCAAACATCAATTTTCTAAGTATAAGTTAATGACACATAGTTGGAAGAAGGTAGCAATACAGTTGAAATATTTTATTAAACTATAGAGAAGGCCTAATTCAAGATAAGATAAAGAGAAAATTAACTTGAATGGTGATAAAGATGAGAATGTAGTTTAGATTCATCACCGCATCTTTTATTTTCTTATGCATTGGTATAAATATATAATTCTGCACTGCTAAGAAGTTGTACAGTCTTTATTATTAGACATGCTAAGAAAAATCAATCATTAGCTGAAAAAATCTGAAAAATAAAAATGAATTCAAAAAATGATTCAATGAAGTAGATCCCAATAACACCTGTATACTGTCTTAACACTTCTTCTCTCTCAATGTTGAGTCCTCAATCTCATAGACTTCACACTGTCTTCTTCATGAATGGAAAACAAGTGTGATTTCTGTACACTGTACAAAATTATCAAGTAATTAATAAAAATATTGTGTTGGGAAAAACAAAATAGAGTTTTTCATATAATATGCTTAAATATGAATAGTTTCTTATCCTTAGCTCTTCTCAGATATAACCTGCCTTTCCAGCAACCTAAAGCAACACTACATTAGAATGTAAGAATTACTACATTACATGTAAGAATTAACTGTTACTTTGAAAGACAAGCTGGTACCTAAAAAGTAATAAAGATAAAAATAACAAACAAACAAACACACACACATGAAGAGGACAAAATCGGCAAATGAATACAAGCACATTGAGTCAACAAAAAAGCACCAGAAATATGTATAGACAGAGACAAACATTGATATGAAAAAAAAAAATCCCCTAGAGGCATATAATCTGAAACCATCATATACACACAAAATAACTGTAGAATAAAAAAAAAAAGACAAAAGATAAAAATGCCAGAGTATTATGACTCCAAAAATTCCTCAGAGTTATTTTGTGTTGTCCATTTATTGCTGGCCATGGGATCTTGCCTTAAGAAGTGGTTTGTATACCAAGTGAGATTCCTTTGGGAGCAAAATCCATTTTTTTTTTTTTAAATTTGGGAGTGGTTATTAATTGGAGACAGCTTCTGGTTTCGAGAGGCAAGCCCATGTTAACTTCTACTCTGAGCTTCTCAGCACAGGGCCCCATCAATCTGAGACATGTGCAGCCCCTGTGTGTACTGTTTCAGTCTCTCTGAGTTTATATGTGAGTTGATCCTGATGTGCTTAGCAAATCTTGTGTCCATGGTTTCCATCACTTCTGGGTCTTACAGTCTTTCATCTCCAGCTTCTGCAGTGTTCTCTAAGCCCTGAGGTGAGGAAATTGATGGAGGCATACCACTGACAAATAAGTAGTTCAAGGTCTTTCTCTCCCTACACATTGTCCAGCTGTAGGTTTCAGCATTTATTTCTCTGAGCTGGAAGAGCAATCATCTCTGATGACTGGTGAGGAATACACTGATTTATACATATAGCAAAATGTATTTAGAAGTCATTATATCACATTTTTAAAAAAAATTTTTATTGGATATTTTATTTACATTTCAGATGTAATCCCCTTTCTCCATTTCCCCCCCACCCAGGAACCCCCCATCCCATCCCCCCTCTACTGCTTCTATGAGGATATGCCCCCACCCACCTTCCCACTCCCATCTCCTCACCCACAATTTCCCCCACATTGCGGCGTCCAGCCTTCACTGCATCAAGGACTTCCTCACCCACCTATGCCTGACAATGTCATCCTCCCCTACATACAGCTGGAGCCATTGGTCCCTCTCTATGTGCTTCCAGGCTGGTGGTTTAGACCCTGAGAGCTCTGGTTGGTTGGTATTATTGCTCTCCCCATGGGGCGTCAAACCCTTTCATCTCCTTCAGTCTTCTCTCTCACTTCTCTAGTGGGAACCCCATGATCAGCTCAATGGTTGGCTGTAAGCATCTGCCTTTGTATTATGTTTTTCCCTAGGTCCTTGAGCTATCTAATCTCAGGTTCTTGGCCTCCTCAACAGTGAGGAATGGATTCCATCTCTTGGAGTAGGTGTTCAATTCTACCAGATATTTCTTGATTAGCCCTATAAGATGTGCACTACCCTTGCACCAGCACACCTTGAAGGCAGGTCAACATTGAACATGGAAGGATTAACAGCTGGGTTGATGTTTGTTTGTTTGTTTGTTTTTTTAAAATTTCTCTAATAGTACCATGTAGAGTACCTTCCAGTACCATTAACAACTAGTTAACAGGGCTGAAAGCTTTAGGAAGGCACCAGTATGACTTTACCATGTTCAATGTGTTATGTGGGTGACTTTTTCAACGAAAGGGTGTCACCATCATTTTGCAGACTAACCAATGGCCTTCAGGTAATAACCTGGGTTATTTGGGCAAACTCAGATAGACTTTTGTCCAATAACTCAGTTAGATGTAAATCATTCTTGGAATTTGAGGCTTCATTTGGTAAAGATAGATGTTCTGTTGATGCTCCATCTCTCCTATTATTTAACAATTCCATTTCGATTACCTTCATATATGTATATACTTTTCGATACTTTTACTCTGATTTTCACACAACCCTTCAAATGATCCTTAGATTATTTTTAATCATTTATTTATTTATACTCCAGATTTTATTCACGCCCCACCCCCGTCCACCCTCTGACTGTTCCAGATCCCATAGACCCTCCCCACCCCCTGTCTCCATGAGAGGATGTCCAGACCACCATCACCATCCCACCAGACTTCTAAACTCCCTGGGTCCTCCAGTCTTTTGAGGATTAGAGACTGATTGAAACCAGACCCAGCAGTCCTATGCTGTATATGTGTTGAAGACCTCATAGCAGCTGGTCTATGCTGCCTGGTTGGTGGTCCAGTGTTTGAGAGATCTCAGGGGTGCAGGTAAATTAAGACTGCTGGTTTTCCTACATGGTCGCCCTCCTCCTCAGCTTCTTCCAGCCTTTCCCTAATTCAACCACAGGGGGCAGAAGCTTCTCTCCATTGGTTGGGTGCAAATATCTGCATCTGACTTTTTCAGCTGCTTGTTGGGTCTTTCAGAGGGCAGTCATGATAGGTTCCTTTTTTTGTGAGTCCTTCATAGCCTCAGTAATAGTGTCAGGCCTTGGGACCTCCCCTTGAGATAGATCCTATTTTGGGCCTCTTGCTAGACCTTCTTTTCTTCAGGTTCCTCTCCATTTCTGTCTCTGCAGTTCTTTCAGACAGGAACAATTATGAGTCAAACTTTTGACTGTGGGATGGCAATCCCCTCCCTCACTTTATGCCCTGTCTTCCTGTTGGAGGTGGGCTCTGTAAGTTCCCTCTCCCTACTGTTGGGCATTTCATCTAAGGTCCTTCCATATGAATCCTGAGAGTCTCTAATCTCCCAGGTCTCTAGTGCATACTAGAGGGTCCCCCATACCTCCTACCTCCTGAAGCTGCCTGTTTCCATTCTTTCTGCTGGCCCGCAGGGCTTCAGTCCTTTTCCCTCACCAGATCAGGTTCCCCTCTTTCCCCTCCTTCCCATCCACTTTCCCTTCCAGGTCCCTCCCTCCCTCTGCATTTGTGATTGCTTTCTTCTTCCCCCCCAGTGGGACTGAAGTGTCCTCACTTGAGCCCTTCAGCTTGTTGACCTTTTGGAATTCTGTGGACTGTATCTTGGGTATTCTCTATCTATCAATCTATCAATCAATCAATCAATCTATCTATCTATCCATCCATCTATCTATCTATCTATCTATCTATCTATCTATCTATCTATCTATCTATTGATTGGCTAATATCTATTTATACATGTTATGTAGTGAGTATATACCATGCATGTACTTTTGAGTCTGAGTTACTTCACTCAGGATGATATTTACTAGTTCCATCCATTTGCCTGCAAAACTCAGGATGTCCTCATTCTTTTTTTATTGGATACTTTATTTATTTATTTACATTTCAGATGTCATCCCCTTTCCCCATTTCCCCTCCCTAGAACCCCCTATCCTATTCTCCCTTTCTCCTTTTATACCACTTTAATTACATGCATATATTTAAGGTCAGTTTTGCAGGGTCCTCGTTCTTAATAGCTGAGTAGTATTCCATTGTGTAAATGAATCACATTTTTTGTATCCATTCTTCTGTTGTGTGATATCTGGGTTTTTTTTCCAGCTTCTGGCTATCACAAATAAGGCTGCTATGAACATAGTGGAACACGTGCCCCTGTGACATAGTGGGGCATCTTTTGTGTATATTTCCAAGAGTGGTATTGCTGGTTCTTCAGGTAGATTTATTTCCAATATTCTGGGGAACCTCCAGATTGATTTCCACAGTGGTTGTACCAGTTTGCAATCCCACCAGCAATGGAGGAGTGTTCTTCTTTCTCTACATCCTACCCAGCATCTGCTGTCACCTGAGGTTTTGATATGATTGGTATAAAGTGGAATCTCAGGGTCGTTTTGATTTGCATTTCTCTGATCACTAGGGACTTTGAACATTTCTTTAGGTGCTTCTCAGCCATTTGAGAATTCTCTGTTGTGAATTCTAAATTTAGTTCTATACCCCAGTTTTTGATTGAGTTGTTTGGTTTTTTGGTGGTTAGCTTCTTGAGTTCTTTATATGTTTTGGATATTTATGGGATGTGGGTTAGTGAAGATATTTTTCCAAATATCTAGGTTGCCTGTTGGACTTACTGACTATGACCTTTGCCTTACAGAAGCTCTCCAGTTTCATGAGGTCCCATTTATCAATTCTTGATCTTAGAGCATGAACCATTGGAGTTCTGTTTAGGAAGTTTCCCTCATGTTAATGAGTTCAATGCTGTTTTCCACTTTCACTTCTATTAGATTCAGTGTATCTGGACAGAAGGGTGGCCCTTGGATTTTATCTGATCCTCCTGTTACTCCCTTTCTAACAACTTTCCTTCCTTTTGACCCTCCCATTCCAGTTTCTACCCCCTACATATAGCTATTTATTTTCCCTTCATATGGTACTTAAAACCACACTGTTATCCTTTATATCTACCCATGATTATATGATTGTAGCTTGCTTGTTGAAGATTTAACAGGCAAATCCATCTATAAGTGAATACACAATATATTTGTCCTTTTTTGTGGTCCTACTCATCTCACTATGGATGATTGTTTTCTATGTCCACACATTACCTTCAAATCACATGATTTATTTTTAACAGCTGAGTAATTTTTCATTATGACTGGTCTATGGTGATTTCAAAGTAGTTTTGATTTTCATTTTCATAATGACAGTGCTATCAAACATTTCTTTACATGTTTCTCAGCCATTTGTAGTCTCTATTTTTAGAATATATTTGTATTCCATTTTTTAAATTGGGTTATTTATTTTTTTTTTGATGTTGACTTTTCACTTCTTTATATGTTATAGATGTTAGCTCTGATTCAAAGGTGTAGTTGGTAAAATTCTTTTTCATCATCTCTTTGTTTATCAGATTGGGTGAATATAGCCTTATGTTGAGGTCTTTGATCTATTTGGAATCAGTTTTTGTGCAGGCTGATAGGGATGGAGTTATGTACATTTGGGATTTTATTATCATGTCTTAAGCACGTTTCATTTCATGCCAGTTTTTGTCTCTATAAATATCATAAATGGATTCATTTATATCCTCTTTAAGGACCTTGAACATATTCATATTATCTATTTTGAATTCCTTTTCTTGTGTTTCAGATATATTATATTTTTTAGGATATACTATTGTGGGTTGCTAGGCTCTAGGGGACACACATTGTTCAGCTGATTGGTTTCTTTTTTTTTATGATAGTGTCTAGACTTCTGAGTTTGGAATGATTTTAATTCCATGTTTTGATATCTGGTCTTGTCTTGCTTTAGTAGATGTTTGTTCCTTTGTTTCTGTTGCCCTCACTGGATCTTTGGAAGATGATGTTTCATGGGTTTCCTTCTAGAAAGTACTTCTGGATTCCTGCTGGGTATGAGCCCTGAAATACAGAACTTGTTTCTAGGTATTAAGAGCTACAACCAGGGATAGGGATTGCAGAGAATGAGGGTGATTGAGATAGTAAAGACAAAGGAGGAAAGCTAAATCTACCAGGATACATTTCCAGCCCCCACTTTTCCAACCCCCAAGCAAAGGCAAAAGAGAGAGGAGACAGTCTTGGTTAGGTGATCTTTTGTAGGTCTGGAGATGAGAATGTGGAGTTGGAATTGGAGGACAGGAAGGGCAAAGCAGATTTCCTAATTTCTTTTCCATCTCAGGCAGTCAGTGGTCTTCTAGGTGTTACGTACTCTGGGTGTTGGTGATTTAGACAAAGGGATGAAGCAAGTTATTTAATATTATTCTTATCGATCATAACATTTATTTTTTGAATTTTAATTTTTATTATGTCTTCACAAATTAACTTTGTATATATGTATGGGTTAAAAAGTGATGTGATTTGAACATACTATGTAAAGATTAAACTACACTAACATATTTATTCCCTCTAAATTTTGCTTATTTGCTTTGTGAGAACTCTAGAAATTTATTGCTTTGGAGATATTAAAATATACAGAACTCAGTTATTGGTAATATTCAGCATCCTATACAACTTACCTAAAAATATCAAATTTATCTCTCTTAACCAAAGCTTTAGCTTTATAGTAATCATTTTTCTTTCAAAAGAACCACAATGTTCTTGATGTTTAACATCTCATCACAGAGAATGTACCTCTTCCATCCAACAAGGATGTTCAAAATTCTAATTGAATTTAATTCATCCTAATCATGTGCTCTGCACTCAAGGGATTGTAGGTAACATAGCTACTCTGACATGTTTGATTTTGATGAATATAATATAGCTAAAATAGTAACAGAAATACATTTCCATTTGCAATAGCTTTGTAGGAGGAAAGTTCAAATTAAATCCTCTTAGTGCATTAAAATGCAAATATAAAAGGCAATCCAATTGAGCTACATTGATAATAGAACATACAACACAAATGGAAATTCTTCCCAAATAATTAAGTTATAGCTATATAATTCACTGAGGTGAGTATTTGAGTTTTGATCCTTTCCTACATATCTTAAAGTTCATTAACTTTGAGCCACATTAGAATACACTTTGTTGATCTCTCACAGACTAGGCAAATATGGCTAGGCAAATCCTTCTTACTGACCCCACAGAAACTTTACTTGCAATTACCTAACTATAATCTAAGTTTTAAAATTGGCTGCAATTGTTTCAGATGTAATTATGGAATTTTTCAAATTATGACATTACCATAGGAAGATAATTATTTTGAATTTTCTTAGGAAGTAATTTTGAAGATTAAAGGTAAAATGCCTTGAGAAAAGTAGTATTATGATTCAGTTTTGAAATCTTGATAAAGCACAACAAGCTTTAGAAAAAGTTCTTCAGTTTAGACATACTAAAGATGCAAAAGGTTACATTGGATAGCTTGTATGTGTGTGTATGTCTGTCTCTGTGTGCATGTGTTTGTATGTGTGTCTATGTGTGTATGTATGTGTTTATATGTGTTTGTGTATCTGTCTGTCTCTATGTGTATATGTGTGTCTATATGTGTATGTGTGTATGTATGAGAGTGTGAGAGAGACAGAGGGGGGAGAGAGGTAGGTTTATGTGCTTATGCATTTGTGTGAATTTAATATGACATAATATCATTTGATCTGTTGAAATTTGAGATTCTGAACACTAGTATTTTAAACTGTATAAAATGATAAAAAGAACAGAAATTTGGTCACCTAATATGTGATTGGTATATACCAATTCTGGCCTGAAGCACAGTGAATACTGTAATAAAAGCCCAAAAAGGTAATACATTTTGAACATTAAATTGATAATAATATCAATTATAGATTTTATTAGCATGGAATATTGTCAATTGTGTTGATCAATATATATATATTAAAAATAGTCTTTCATATACATATGTCTGTTTCTAAATAATTAATTTAGATTTATAACTTGATGTTTGATGCGTTGATGTATTTTATAAAGCCAAAGATATGTTTTTGTACAATGTGGTATGGTGTGGTGAGAAGGGGTACCTCAGGGAGTACAGGCTGAGGCAACCTTACTCCCTGAGGTACCAGCCATAAAATAGGTCTAGGATAGAAAAAAGTTTAATTGGGGGAATGGGAGGAGGAGTTGAGAAAGGAGCAGAGACATAAAAAGAGAGGGGACAGTGAAGGATATATATATATATATATATATATATATATATATATATATATATAGAGAGAGAGAGAGAGAGAGAGAGAGAGAGAGAGAGAGAGAAGAGAAGAGAAGAGAAGAGAAGAGAAAAGAGACAGGGGAACACATGGAGAGAAAGGGGAAGGGGAAAGGGAGAGAGGGGGAGGGGGAAAGGGAGAGAGGGGGAGGGGGAAGGGAGAGAGGGGGGGAGGGGAAAGAGGGAGAGAGAAAGTTATGAGAGAGAAGAAAGAGTCAGAGAGAGAAGGGAAACCAAACAGTCCCTTTTTTAGCAAGCCAGGCCTACCTGGCTGTTGCTAGGTAACTGTTGGGCAGAGCCTAGAATGAACACCAACCATGTTTATTTGAAATATATATTTAATATGCAACATTGCAAACACAATCTACAAACTTAAATGAATAAGGTTGTGGAGGCAAGTGTGTTTTCCTGGGGAAAATTCCTGATGACATATAAAGTATCTAGAAAAGTTTCTGTACTTCATTAAGTAATAATTATTTTTATTATTTTTAAGATTTTTATTGGATATTTTATTTATATTTCAGATGTTATCTCCTTTCCCCCTTTCCCTGCAGTCCAGAAACCCCCTATCCTAGGCCCCCTCCTCATGATTTTATGAGGATGTAACCCCACCCAACACCCACACCCACATCCCCACCCTCGAATTCCTCCACACTGGGCATCCATCCTTCATGGGACCAAGGACCTCCACTCCCACCTATGCCCTACAAGGCTATTCTCTCCTACATATACAACTGGAGACATGGGTCTCTCCATATGTGCTGCCAGGCTGGTGGTTTAGACCCTGGGAGCTCTGGTTGGTATTATTGCTTTCCCCATGGGGCCACAAACCATTTAGGCTCCTTTAGTCTTCTCTCTAACTCCTCTATTGGGAACACCATGATCAGATCAATGGTTAGCTGTGAGCATCCACCTCTGAATATGTCAGACTCTGGCAGACCTCTAAGGAGACAGCTATATCAGAAACCTGTCAGCATGCACTTCCTGACATCCAAATCAGCATCTCTCTTTGGTGACTGCACATGGGATGGATACCCAGGTGGAACAGTTTCCAGACGTCTCCTCCTTCAGTTTTTGTCCCATGCTTTGTCTCTATATTTGCTTCTTGAGTATTTTGTTACTCCTTCTAAGAAGGACCGAAGCACCCACACTTGGTTTTCCTTCTTCATGAGCTTCATGGGGTCTGTGAGTTGAGTCTTGGATATTGTGAGCTTCGGGGCTAATATCTAATTATCAGTGAGTGAATACCATGTGTGTTTTTTGTGATTGGGTTACCTCACTCGGAACAATATTTTCTAGTTCCATCTATTTACCTAAGAATTTCTCAAATTCATTGTTTTTAATAGCTGAGTAATACTTCCTTGTGTAAAATGTACCACATTTTCTGTATTCATTCCTTTGTTGAAGGACATTTGGGTTCTTTCCAGATCTTTGCTATTATAAATGAGGTTGCTATGAACATAGTGGAGCATATGTCCTTGTTGCATGCTGTAACATCTTCGGGGTATATGCCCAGGAGTGGTATAGCTGGTCCTCAGGTAATGCTATATCTAATTTTCTGCGGAACTGCCAGACTGCTTTCCAGAGTAGTTGCACCAGCTTGCAATCCCACCAACAATGGAGGGGTGTTCCTCTTTCTCCACATCCTCACCAGCATCTGCTATCACCTGAGTTTTTAATCTTAGCCATTCTGACTGGTGTGAGGTGGAATCTCAGGGTTGTTTTGACTTGCATTTCCCTGATGACTAAGGATGCTGCCCATTTCTTTAGGTGCTTCTTGGCCATTCAAGTTTTCTTAGTTGAGAATTTTTTGTTTAGCTCTGTATTTCATTTTTAATATGGTTATTTGGTTGTCTGGATTCTCATTTCTTGAGTTCTTTGTATTTATTATATATTAGTTCTCTATAGAATGTGGGATTGATAAAGATCTTTTCCCAATCTGTTGGTTGCCGTTTTGTCCTATTGACAGTGTCCTTTGCCTTACAGAAACTTTGCAATTTTATGAGGTCCCATCTGTCAATTCTTGATCGTAGAGTTTAAGCCATTGGTGTTCTGTTCAGGAACTTTCCCCCTGTGCCCAAGTATTCAAGGTTCTTCCCCACCTTCTCTTCTATTAGTTTCAGGGTATCTGGTTTTATGTGAAGGTTCTTTATCCACTTGGACTTGAGCTTTGTACAAGAGGATAAGAATGGATTGATTTGCATTCTTCTACATGCTGTCCTCCAGTTGAACAAGCACCATTTGTTGAAAATTCTGTCCTTTTTCCACTGGATGGTTTTAGCTCCTTTGTCAAAGATCAAGTGACCATAGGTGTGTGGGTTCATTTCTGGATCTTCAATTCTATTCCATTGATCTTCCTGCCTGTCACTGTACCAATGACTTGCAGTTTTTACCTTTATTGCTTTGTAGTACAACTTGAGGTCAGGGATGGTGATTCCCACAGAAGGGCTTTTATTGTTGAGAATAGTTTATGCTATTCTGTTTTTTTTTTTTTTTTTTGTCATTCCAAATGAATTTGAGAATTTTTCTTTCTAACTCTGTGAAGAATTGAATTGGGATTTTAATGGCGATTGTATTGAATCTGTAGATTGCTTTTGGCAAGATCACCATTTTTACTATATTAATCCCTTCAATCCATGAGCATGGGAAATCTTTTCATCTGAGATCTTTGATTTCTTTCTTCAGAGACTTGAAGTTCTTGTCATACAAATCTTTCACTTGCTTGGTTAGAGTCTTACCAAGGTATTTTATATTACTTGTGACTATTGTGAAGGGTGTCATTTTCCTAATTTTTTTCTCAGCCTGTTTATCCCTTGAGTAGAGGAAGGCTACTGATTTGTTTGAGTTGTTTTTATAAACAGCCACTTTGCTGAAGTTATTAAGTTTAGGTGTTCTCTGGTGGAAGTTTTGTGGTCACTTACGTATACTATCATATCATCTGCAAATAGTGAAATTTTGACTTCTTCCTTTCCTATCTGTATCCCTTTGACTTCCTTTTGTTGTCTAATCGCTCTAGCTAGGACTTCCAGTACTATATTGAATAGGTAGAGTGAGAGTGGGTAGCCTTGCTTATTCCCTGATCTTAGTGGGATTGCTTCAAGCTTCTCTCCATTTAGTTTGATGTTGGCTACTGGCTTGCTGTATATTGCTTTTACTATATTTAGGTATGGGCCTTGAATTCCTGAACTTTCCAAGACTTTTATCATGAAGGGTTGTTGAATTTTGTGAAATGCTTTCTCAGCATCTAGTGAGATGATCATGTGTTTTTTTTTTCTTTGACTTTGTTTATATAGTCGATTACATTGATGGAATTCTGAATATTGAACCATTCCTGCATTCCTGGAATAAAGCCTACCTGATCATGATGGATGGTTGTTTTGCTGTGTTCTTGGATTCGGTTTGTGAGAATTTTATTGAGTATTTTTACACTGATATTTATAAGAGAGTTTAGTCTGAAGTTCTCTTTCTCTCTTGGGTCTTTGTGTGGTTTAGGTATGAGCATAATTGTGGCTTCATAGAACAAATTGGGCAGTGTTCCTTCTGTTTCTATATTTTGTGGAACAGTTTTAGGAGAATTGGTATTAGATCTTCCTTGAAGGTCTGATAGAAATCTGCCCTAAAACCATCTGGTCCTGGGCTTTTTTTTTTTTTTTTTGGTGGGGAGACTTTTAATGACTGCTGCTATTTCTTTAGGGGTTATGTGACAGTTTTGATGGTTTATCTGCTTCTGATTTAACTTTGGTAGCTGGTATCTGTCTAGAAAATTGTCCATTTCATCCAGATTTTCCAGTTTTGTTGAGTATAGGCTTTTGTAGTATGATCTGATGATTTTTTGAATTTCCTCAGTTTCTGTTGTTATATCTCCCTTTTCAGTTCTAATATTAGTAATTTGGATAGTGTCTCTGTGCCCTCACTGGCTAAGTGTTTATCTATCTTGTTGATTTTCTCGAAGAACCAGCTCCTGTTTTTTTTTTTTTTTTCTTCTTTTGATACTTTCTATAGTTCTTTTTATTTCTACTTGGTTGATTTCAGCCCTGAGTTTGATTATTTCCTGCAGTCTACTCCTCTTGGGTGTATTTGCTTTCTTTTGTTCTGGAGCTTTCAGGTGTGCTATCAAGTTGCTAGTGTATGCTCTTTTCATTTTCTTTTTGTAGACACTTAGAGCTATGAGTTTTCCTCTTAGCACTGTTTTCATTGTTTCCCATAACTTTTGGTATAAAGTGCCTTCATTTTCATTACAGTCTAAAAAATTTTTAATTTCTTTCTTTATTTCTTCCTTGACCAAGTCATTATTGAGTAGAGAATTGTTCAGTTTCCACGTGTATGTGGGCTTTTCATTGTTTCTCTTCTTATTGAAGACCAGCGTTAGTTCGCCGTGATCTGATAGGATGCAAGGGATTATTTCAATCTTTTTGTATTTGTTGAGGCCTGCTTTGTGACCAATTATATGGTCTATTTTGGAGAAGGTATCATGAGGTGCTCAGAAAAAGATATATATATATATATATATATATATATATATATATAGTTTTAGGGTGATATGTTGTATATAGATATCTGTTAAATCCATTTGGTTTATAGCTTCTGTTAATTTTACTGTTTTTCTGTTTAGTTTCTGTTTCCATGGTCTGTCCATTGCTGAGAGTGGGGTGTTGAAATTCCCCACTATTATTGTGTGAGGTGCAATGTGTGTTTTGAGCTTTATTAAAGCTTCTTTTATGAATGCGGGTGCCCTTGCATTTGGAGCAGAGATGTTCAGAATTGAGAGTTCATCTTGGTAGATTTTTCCTTTGAAGTGTACGAAGTGTCCGTCCTCATATTTTTTTTTTTTTTTTTTTTTTTTTTTTTGATAACTTTTGGTTGAAAATCTGTTTTATTCAAAATTAGAATGGTTACTCTAGCTTGTTTCTTGGGACCATTTGCTTAGAAAACTGTTTTCCATTCTTTTACTTTGAGGTAGTGTCTGTCTTTGTTGCTGAGGTGCATTTCCTTTATGCAGCAAAATTCTAGGTCCTGTTTATGTATTCAGTCTGATAGTCTAAGTCTTTTTATTGGGGAATTTAGTCCATTGAAGTTAGGTGATATTAAAAAGTGATTGTTTCTTCCTGTTAGTTTTGTTATTAGAGGTGGAATTATGTTTGAGCAGCTATCTTCTATTGGGTTTATTGGAAGATTACTTTCTTGCTATTCTAGGTTGTATTTTTCCTCTTTGTGTTGGAGTTAGATCAATACATAGCTCTTGCTTAAATTTTCATATTTTACAAGTTTTGAAAAAATCTCAGCTCCTAGGAGAACATCATTCTGTTTATTATGGGTCCATGGGATTGCTTCCTATGTCTACATATATCAAGGCTCCTGAACTTACTGGGCCACAGATGGAGATGCTTTACATATTTCCATGATATTCATCAACACTCTCCTTTCCCTGCAGATATCTCTACTTTTTAAAATACTTCAATGTTTTGTGGCCATTCTACACTCCTAATTTTTGACACTCTCCACAATGCCTATTCAATAATCATATTAAATTAATATCACCATACATGTATAACGCAAACATTGCTCTATCACCCTCTATGTTCTAATTATTTCAAGAAGCTTCCCTTATTTTCTTGGATATTTTGTGTCTCTTTTCTTCAAGATCATCCTTTAGTTATCAGCATGACACTCTAGGAGGTGTTATAAAATCCTCTTTGGTTAGATACTCTTTTGCCAGCTTCTCCAATGACATCCCTTCTTTTATTTATTTTTTTAAAGGTTAGGGCTGCTATAAATATCTGTACATGGGTGAAAATTCTCTAGAATTGTTAAGAATATAAGTATTCAACCCTGCTAGACATACTAGCTTTCTAATAGATTACATGAAATCTCAGCTTCATATGTTAAGTTCTGAATGTTTTTTATATGTAATTATTAGTTCTTTTAAAATGTCAGCTGTTTATTTGATAATGATCCAGTCCCAGTGTTTATATATTTATTTGTGTAGCCACTGATAGGTTGCCCTTACTCCTGTAAATCATGTCCCATCTATGCTATGTCAAACTTTAAACTCAGTGAGTCACACAAAAAGAGATGTGGGTATAGAAAGGTACTAGTCAGAAAGGGAATCTTGGGGAGAGAGGAATGATGACAGGGCAGGATGGATGATGAAATAGACTAAACTTCACTCTGTAATTCTAAAAAACTGTCAAACAGCCAAACCAGAAATGTGTGGCTACTGGAAGGGTTAAGTTTGGTTATGGCTTTTTTTTTCTTATTGCATCCCTGGCTTTCTCAATGTCTTCGTTTCTCCACCTCTTATTCTTCTTGAATGTTTTCATACTCAGTATTCAATCTTCTTATAACATGTGTTCCCATATTTTCTACTTAAAGTCTCCCTTTCTCCTCTTTTGATCTGCCTTCTGTTCTTTGGTCCCTATACCAAGTAACTTCTAGAGAAAAAACTTACATAAAAAATAGAATCTTTGGGGGTAGGAGGAACATGAGATGGGGAACTGTGGGAGGGAGGATTGGGACAGGGGCAATGGCTGGATTGTAAATAAAACAAACACACAAAACACACATATACACACAGAGATGCAAAACATAGAATCTAGGAGGTAAATATAAGAAAGTTTATATTCCCTCTTTGGGATTATTTTTTTATCACTTGACTTAATTTATTTTCTAGTTTTGTCTTTTTTTTTTTTTTTGCAAATTTCAAAGTTTCATTTTCTTTATTGCTGACATTTCATTGTATCCATGTGACACATATTTAGTACCCATTCATCATTTGGTGAATATGTAGAATGATTCTATATCTCATTTTTGTAGAGTCATGATTAATATGAACAGGAAGTAAAGAGCACTACATAAAGTCTTATGGCGATGTTTTCAGAATGGCTATAGCTAGGTCTATTGTAGTTCTATTTTACTTTTTTGAGAAGGCTCTATACTGATTTTCATAGTGGCTATGTTAGTTTGTACTCCCACCCAAAGCAAGTGAAGGTTCCTTTCTCACCACATCTTCACTAACATTTGATTTTTTATAATAGTCTTTATAATTTATATGGAATGCAATTGCAAAGTAGTTTTAATGTTAATTTTTATAACGACCAAGAATATTGAAGACTTTTTGAAAAAATTTTGTTATCCTCTTGTGTTCAGTCTTTCCTGTGGGAATTCTCTCTCACATTCTTGGCCCCTAGTTTGACTGGGTTATTTGTGTGTGTGTGTGTGTGTGTGTGTGTGTGTGTGTGTGTATGTATTGTGTTGCTTAGTTATTATTTTTATTATTTTTTAATTCTTTGTGTATTCTAGATAGTAATTGTCTATGAGATATATAGTTGTCAATATTTTCTTATATTCTGTAATCGGTCTACTTTTCTGTAAAGAAAGTTTTTTTTAATTTATCAGATTCTCCCATCCTCCACTACAAACAGCCTTTGTAGTTAATTGGCCTTGTTTTTTAAGGAATCGGAGTACTTACTTCAATCTATGTCTTGGGGGTATTTTCTCTACTTTCTCTTCTAGAAGTTTCATATTTTCACATCTAGAAGTTTCATATTTTCACATCTTTTGTTAAGGTCTTTGATCTATTTGTGGTTGATTTCATGCAAGATGAGCGATCAGGGTCTTGCTTTACTTAGCACCATGAAACTATTCACTTTTCATCACCGTTGACTAAAGATGTGACATTATCTTCAGTAATTTCTTTCTTTATATGTAATTTAAAATCAGATTACTACTTTCAAGTAAGATTTCATTTGGGAACTAGGCCTGGAGGCAGAATTCTGCAGTTATAGCAGAAGATTTAGGTAGATAATCTCATGTTCTAGATCCATTTGTGCTACAGAGTTCAAAGAAAACCCAACTCAAGATATTTTTGTTTTGTTTTAAAGAAAAAGAACTGAGGTTATAGTTTAATTTTAGAACAAGTACATAACATGTACAAGGACCCAGTTTCAATACTGAAAAATATTAACAAGCTACAATTAAAAAAAAAACCCTAGTTAAGATTTTAATTGGAATAACATTAATTTTTGTAGTGAATTATGTTAGATTCTTCTCCAGAAAACATGCTGGACATCTCTATTTATTTTAATATTAATATTTGTATAAAATATATTAGTGTGCTTTTACTGATACTTTGTCAAAATTTAAAATATTTTCATAAAAGATATTAGTGTGCATCTGAGTATTTTACCATAATGATGTACAATATTTTTTAATGTTCAAGATATTTGTTCATCCTCATTTTTTAAAAAGCAATTGAATAAACTCACCAATTGGGCCAATTTGGATGAATGACAAAGATATCCACCACTCCCCCTTTGAAGTCCATCTTTTGGGTACTTAAGTGTGATCAGTGCAATAAGGATATGAAAACTTAAACTGTTCTGATTAACATGCAGCCCTGTCGATCACTGACCCAACAACATCTTGGTCCAGTCTCATTTTGTATGGTATTGTGACAAGTTGTTAGAACTGTGAATTATCTTCATTTTTAGGAGACAAGCTCCTCTTCTAGCTGGTACCTCTTCTTTCTCCCAACATGAGAGTTTGGTGGAAATTCCCATTTCTTTACAGTGCATTCTTTCATTGTCTAGAAATTAGACACAATTATTTCTCTAGAACAACTTCATTCTTCCAGGAGAGTTAAACTGCCTTCGTGGGCACAGTTGAATTGGATCCCTGGAACTCAGTGGCCAACAAGTGTAGCTTACTGGGTGATCTTAATTCTAGTGAACGTTTTAGTTTCATAAACCAAAGTAAATGGCTCCTGAGAAACAACATTTGGAGTTGACCTCTGATTACAGATATGTATGCACCTACCCACACATGACCACACACAAGAGAGAGAAAAAGAGAGAGAGACACAGAAATAGAAACAGACAGCAACAGAGACAGCGACTGTGACAGATATTTATTTACTTTTATTTAGTTTAATTTTCATTTTATTTCTTTCTTATTTTTTTATTATTATTAATCCTTCTATTGGTTTACATTTCAAATGATATCCTACTTCCAGGTTACCTTTCTGCCACCCTCCCATCCCACATCTGCCCGCTCCTTTCCCTTATGCCTACCTGAGAGTGCGTCCCTACCCACCCACACTCTTCCTCCCCACTGCTCCAGCATCCCCCTATTCTTGGGCATCAAACCTCCCCGGGTCCAAGGGCCTCCCCTCTTGTTGCTGTTGGGCAAAACCATCCTCTGCTACATATGTATCTGGAGTCAAATATCCCTTTAGGTACACTCCTTTGTTGATGGTCTAGTCTCTGGATGAACTGGGTGGTTAGGCTAGCCTATGTTGTTTTTCCAATGGGATTGCAATCTCCCTCTGCTCCTCCAGTCCTTCTGACAGCTCCCCCACCAGGTTTCCTGAGTTTGGCCTGATGGTTGGCTCCAAGCATCCGCCTCTGCATTGGTCAGTTGCTGGCTGGACTTCCCCAGGAACTGCCTCACTTCCAGACATGATGTACCTCAAAAGATGAAAAGAACCAACCAAAAATCATGTATCTTCATTTTCAAATCAATGTTATGTGTAGATACATTCAGAGTGAAGGTAGGAATTGAAAATAGTTTGCGGTTAATTTGGCACTGTAATTGAATTAAGAGCCGGCCTTCAGCCCCACTTCATCTCTACTTTCACAATCGTGCCTCATGGCTACCAAAAGTAAAAATTTCACTGTCTACATTAACACACAATACTTTTCCATATTAGTGACATGGGATGGCACATTATACTGATGCCAAGTAAAATATTTATATCATATCTACCAAACCAAATATTTATGTGTCCCTTAAAGCAATATCGTTTGGAATTCTCTACTTTTTAAAAATATACAGTACTAGTTGTTATCAAATAACTCTATTAAACAATAGTATACTAGAATTTCATTCTAAGATCTTTCTGTAACTTTGTGTCCATTGATCAATATTTCTTCTTTTCTGACAGCCTATGCTGTCCACTATTCTAAACTTTTATGAGGTCAGTAATTTTAAATTATGGATGAGTTAGATAATGTGATAGCTATTTTTCTGTGCCTGCCATTGCATTTACATAATGACCTAGGCTTACAGGACATTGTGAATAACATCCCCAGATATATTTATATAATTTGTTTTTATAAAACTCTAACAAGTGGGAGCTATTTGTGCACTATGGTTTTGAATATTTGAATTTGCTTTGCTGAGATCTATATAACTTCTGATAAATTTGGCACTCATTCAAAGTTAGATTATGTGTGTATGCATGCATGTATGCATGTATGTATGATTTATTTATATTTTTGTTAATTTTACACAATTATTTGTGATATATTTTTATCATATTTATTCCCAGCTTCTTTCCCAACTCCTCCCAGTCCACTACCATCTTTCTAGCCACCACCCTTATGTTATTATTTTTTGTTATATAACCAATCTACTCCAGTGCTCTTCATACACTTCTGGCTGTGGGATCAGGAACTATAGCATGTTTGGAGCCATACCTAATGAAAACAGATTCTCTTTCCCCCCAGAGGCACCAAATCTCCACACCTCAGTTAGTCTGGGGCTCATGATCCCCTTCTTGTATCAGGTAGAATGCTCAATAGTAGCTACATATATAAAAAGCCAAGATGCTTATGAATGTATATAGAACTATTTATTAAATTAAACAGCAATAAAATATAAAGCGCCCATAGAAATATGATATGATATGATTCTGTAGAATAGGAAGAAGAATTGGCTAAAATATTTACATCATTAACACCAGAGTATGGGACTACAACTGATCTTGAATTATACCTTTTCTCATTTCTGCATTTTATTCATATGGATTTGACTAAGTGTCTACCTTGATGGCATAGGTTTCTTAGAATACAAGACAGTTAAGTATAAAATACCTTGTTCAACTGAGTTTTAATATATGAGATGGAGGGATGTTGTTTGTAGATAATTAGTATGATAATATAAAGAGTCAAACAAAATTATTCAAATAATAACAACTAAGGAAACGTGAGCAAACCCGCTTGCAGACCTTCATTGCTCCAGTTGTTGCCATAATGTTCTAGTTAAGAAGGTAATTGCCCAAATCCTCTAGTTCTAGCTGACAATACACATCCACAAAGCTAAGAGCTCATAGAAGTTTTCAGAGTGTGGGAAGTCAGGCAGTAATTTGTGAAGCTCCTATACTGGCAGATGCTAATGCTTTCAAATGTAGAATAGCTTCAATTCCCAGCAGTTTAGCAGCTACATGATTATGTACATGAATCCTCTAGGAAATTGAGGAAACAGTAATAACAAGCCTAGTTAACAAAAGAAGAAAAACACTGCCTGGCTCACTGTACAAGTTTCCTGTGTTAACACTGAGTATAAACATTAGAGGCAATAGTGATGGTAAACATGGCCATTCCATGAATGAGCTGTGAACATTTATGGGAAAATGATTTCATCAGCCTTGATTCTGTTCTATTAAAACAACTCCACAGGGAACCACGTAAGATAATACCTTTATTCTCCATTTCTAGAGCTTATGATTGGGACTACAGGATTCCAATCTGCAAAACCTAAATAAGAGAAGGTTACATTCATTTCTTCCAGTGTCATCATGTTATTAAAAGCACTCTAGAAAACCATAAGCTCTTAAGATCCTTTACAAAGTGCCTTTCATAAATACTTTAATACTTCAAAATGCATTTCATGTCCTTTAAAAGAAAATAGTGTGTAATTGCTAACCATCAACCAATTTCAGATTGGTAATCACTTTCTAAGATGTGAAACTCTGGGACCAGTGAACTCACATAGTGTAAAAATTGATTACTTTGTGGTACTGAGTTTGTCTCTGTCTAGGTCCTACTGTCTAAATTATGTGCTCTCAAAACTGTACATTCTAAGAAACCACAGCACTTATAGTTTATGGGATCATTCTCATTGTCAGCATTTTAAATGCAGCCATCTGGAGAAAACAAACTCTGTAAAAAAGGAGAGAGGGTAGTATATATCAGGATAAGAATTCTAGGCCTTAAGATACATAACAACCTCTGGGCCTTGAATTTAACATTAATATACCAAAGCCATTTGACTGATCTATGTAACTTGGCTAAACATTAAAGAACATGATAGGTCACTGGTTTTCAGGATTAGTAATTTTTTTTCTAGTGCAAACACCAAATCTTCTTTTTACTGAAGGTGGGAGAAAAACAGAGAAACTCGGAGAACACCCCTCAAAACTTAATAAAACAAACAAGCAAGCTACCCCTACCCCCAAACAGACAAGTAGAGGAGGGAGAATGAAAGAAGTGTTGATACTGGGATTTTTAGCAGGAGTATTGGGCTGGACCTACTTTCCTTGGAAAAGTAAAAGGGTGAGATTTTCAATCTGTACAAGTTATTATTTTTTTCCTTTCTCATTCTAAAGCATCTTACTTAGAAGCAGGAGGGATGAAGCATGATTTTATAGCACTGAGTGTCAAACACAGGGAGTTTTACTAGTTGAAGGAAACCTAAGAAGGCTAAGCATAATTCACCTATCACCATTTCAACATGTGACTATTGACAATGAACTGCTCTGAGATGAGGGTATTTTAAAGCATTTAAAATTAGTAATATTTATAAATATACTTTGTTTCATATTCTAAAATTTTCATATAATATCTACCTCTTCTAAAAAAATAAGAGAAATATTAGAGTGAGAGGGAAGGTGAGAAAAGCAGAGTGGACTAGGAAATGCCCCAGTGAACAAGGACACGGGCTCTTCTGAAAGATAGGCTGCAGGACATCACCAATGGGACTGTAAGGGCTTAGTTTGTAAGGTGAACTTTAAGTGGGTTGTATGGCTTTAAGAATATCTGGATCTTTCAGACACACTGATGCAATTGTATTCTAAAGAACAGAGATTCCATTCTTTAAAAAAAATTAATGAATCATAGAGGCAGTAGAAAACTCAACTGGATTTTGAAATTAGATCAGGCAAGATACTCCTGTTAAAAATCCCATAAACAACATTTCTCTCCTTGTCAAAAAAATTGGTTTTTTTTTTTTTTTTTTTGGTTTTTGGTTTTAGATTGCTTGTTTGATTAAGTTTTGAGGGATTTTTTTCTTTGTTTTTGTTTTGTTCTTGAGCTGTGATGACTTACCCTGTAGCTGATGAATACTTGGAACTCATTATGTAGACTAGACTGTGCTCAAACTTTCAGTGAATCTGCTATTTCAACCTTTTGAGTGCTGGGGTTACAGGCACTATAAATTGCATTTTAGAATTACATCTAAAAATAAAAATAGTTTTAATTACTACATAATTGGCTAGGTGTTATAGGTTTACAGTCTTGGGAGCAAATTCTTTATGACTGTAAGATGGAGAATGCTCATGCAAGAGAGCAGAGGAGAATCCTATGAGAAATTTAAATACTGTGATTTCCTGGGGTATATGTTCCCTACTGTCCAATCTCACCTTTAGCAAAACAACTGTCAGTTTATAGGACATTTGTTTTCCATCTTAAAAAAAATTTCTCTCTCCTCTTTTTTTCTCTCTCTCTCTGTCCAGTTATTTATTTGTGTGTTAATAATGCCATTTTTTTACACTCATCTAAACTATTTTATTCTTTGGATATCCTCTCTGTATGTTCTCATATCCCGCTTTTTGTTTCTGATTTTGGTGATTTGGATGTTGACATTTACTTATTTTTCTGTCTATCTTGTTGATTTTTCTCAAAGAACTAGCCCTTGGTATTGCTGATTCTTTGTATTATTATCTTTGTTTCTAATTTATTGATTTCAGTCCTGAGTTTAATTGTTTCCTGCCATACACTCTTGAGTGTGTTTGCTTCTTTTTGTTCTGAAGCTTTTAGTTGGGCTTTTAAATTACTAGTATGAGATCTCTCCAATTTCCTCATGAAGGCACTTAGTGCTATGAAATTTCATCTTAGGACTGTATTCATTATGCCACATAAGTTTGGGTAGATTGTGCCTTCATTTTCATTAAACTCTAGAAAGTCTTTAATTTTTTTCTTTATGTCTTCCCTGAGCCACTGATCATTGAGTAGAGAGTTGGTTAGTTACCCTAAGTTTGTAGGCTTTCTGTTTTTCTGTTGTTGAAATTCAGTTTTAATCCATGATGATTTGATAAGATATGAGGGGTTCTTTCAATCTTGTTCTTTCAATCTCTCGAGGCTTGCTTTTTGACTGAGTATGTGGTCAATTTTGGAGAAAGTTTCATAAAGTCCTAAGAAGAAGTTATATTCTTTTGTGTTTAGGTAAAATCTTCTGTAGATAATTGTTATGTCTTTGACTTCTAACATTTGATAGTTTCATTATTTCTTGGTTTAGTTTCTGTCTTGATGACCTGTCCATTGGTGAAAATGTGGTGTTGTAGTCTCCCATTATTAATATATGGAGTTTAATGTGACGTTTAAGATTTAATATTTCTTTTAAAAATGTTGATGCCCTTGCACTTGGTGAATAGGTGTTCATAATTGAGACATCATCTTGATGAAATTTTCCTTTGGTGAGTATGATGTGTCCTCACCTTCTCTTTTGATTAATTTCAGTTGAAAGTTTATTTTATTAGACATTAGAATGGCTAGTCCAGCTTGCTCTCTGTGTCTGTTTGAATGGAAAATATTTTCTAGCCCTTTACTCAGAGGTAGTATATACCTTTGTTTCTGAGGTATGTTTCTTGCATGCATCAGAATGGTGGATCCTGGTTTTGCATCCATTAGGTTAGCCTGCATATTTTTATTAGGGAGTTAAGACCATTTATATTGAGAGACATTAATGATCAATGATTGTTAATTTCTTTTATTTTGATGGTGGTGGTGTAGTGTGTGTTTGTATGTACTTCCCTTCTTTTGGTTTTGCTGATGTGGAATTATTTATTTCCTGTGGGGTTTTCTTGGGGGGGTGGGTTAGTTTATCACATTGAGTTGGAGTTTCCTTCAGTAACTAACTTTTCTAGGATTGTATTTGTAGATAGATA
This sequence comes from Arvicanthis niloticus, assembly GCF_011762505.2. NCBI lineage: Eukaryota > Metazoa > Chordata > Mammalia > Rodentia > Muridae > Arvicanthis > Arvicanthis niloticus. Next base: position 56,529,895 of record NC_047661.1, read on the forward strand.
TTGTTTAAATTTTTTCATAGAATATCTTATTTTCTCCATCTATAATGACTGAAAGATTTTTTTGGTTTACTTGTCTGGGCTGACATCTGTGATCTCTTAGGGTCTGCAAGGTTTCTGTCCAAGCCCTTCTAGATTTTAGAGTGTCTGTTGAGAATTCATATGTAATTCTGATAGGCCAACTTTTATATGTTATGTGGCGTTCCTTCTTGCACGTTTTAATATTCTTTCTTTGTTCTGTACATTTAATATTTTGATGTGGTAGAGGATTTTACTTTCTGGTCCAGTCTATTTGCTGCTCTGTATGCTTATTCTATGTTTATTGGCATCTCTTTCATTAGGTTGAGTAGTTTTCTTCTATAATTTTGTCGAATATAATTTCTGGGCCTTGGAGCTGGTTGTCTTCTTCTCTACTTCTATTATTCTAAGGTTTGTTCTTTTCATCATTTCCCAGATACCTTGAATGTTTTGTGTTAGGAACTTTTTAGATCTTAACATTTTCTTTGACTGATGTATCAATTTCTTCACTCGGATATTCTATGCCTTATATTCTCTCATCTATCTCTTTCATTCTATTGGTGATGTATGCATTGTTCCTGTTTTTTCTTTAGGTTTTCTATCTCCCAGATTCCCCCCCAACCCCCAGTTTGTGTTTTCTTTATTGATTTTCTTTCCATTATCACATATTGTACAGTTTTAATCATTTCCTTCACTTGTTTGATTGTATTTTTCTGGTTTTTTATGGGATTTATTCACTTTCTCTTTAAATCTCTATCATCTTTCTATGATTGTATTTAAGGTCACTTCTTGTGCTTCTTTTGTGTTACAATATCCAGGGCTTGGTAAAGTAAGATAGTTGGGCTCTGGTGGTAACATATTGCCCTGGCTCTTGTGTTCTTATGCTGGCCTTTAACCAACTGAGTGTTTCTGGTGTTGACAGTGTGTTTTGGATATTCCCAGGACTTTTTGCAAGTCAGATAGAACCTTCAACCTGACATTGCAGCTCAAAGACCATCAAGCTATTCACCTCTGCTGGATGTGTCCTCAGTGAAACTGAATATTCTTGGGCTCTTGCAGACCTCTTTAGGGGGAAAAGCAAAGCTGTGGACCTGAAGATGGGGCTTGGGGAAAGAGAGCAGTTCACTTTTGCTAGCTGTGTCCCAAGTGAACCATGCACAAGTATAGGATAAGTGATACAACCCAGGTGTTCCTGGTATTTATTTATATTTATTCTTCTTTCATATGCTACACCTGACAACAGTTTCCTCTTCCTCTGCATAGGCTCCCTGGCTTACCTCCCTTCTTCTCCAGATCCACCCAACCTTTGCCTCCTCTCAGAAAAGAGCTGGCTTCCCAGGGAACTACTATCAAACTCTGAATAACCAGCTACAATAAGACCAGGCACATAATTACCATTACAACAAGGGAGAGGCAATCCAGTAAGAAGAAAAGGGCCCCATGGAAGGCAAAAGAGTGTCAGATAGTCCTACTCCCACAAAACACCAACCATATGGTAACAACCATATGGTAACAACCATAACATATATGCAGAGGACTTACAGGCTCTCTGGTCTCTGCAAGTCCTCATGAGTCCCTGTCAGTTGGTTCCATGGACTATGTTCTTATGGTGATATGACATCTATTTTTCAATGTCACCAATTGTTTTATCTCAGAATTCATAGACTGCATATAAAGATTTTAAAGTTAATGATATTTTTTCAGTGATGCAGTTTTGAGATACATGTATATATGTATCATGTGTTTGTTTCTGACTGCGAACTCTATCAATAAGAACTCTCTTTATAATCATGTATAATTAGTAATTCTGTCTGCTTGGGTAGAAAACAAAGCCCATATTCAGGCTCTAAATTCTACTCTGTATTTCTTAGATAAGACTCAGTTGGCAATGTAATCATCCATAGATATACTCCAGACTCTCATGTCCCATTTTTAAATGATATAATTTGGGGTAAATCAACATCTTCCAGGTTATAAAACATATAACAGGGTAGGGATTTAAATGGGTTTTGTTTCAAGTATGTTAGTATCTTCTTTTAACCTCTTCTAAAAAAAAAAAAAAAAACACATTTTATATTTTATCTCTGACTCCTGCGTAGAATCAAACTTTATATTTTGAGTATAGGTAATTTTAATAAGCACTGATTATTCTACATTGTGTTGTTCAATTCTCAATTTTGGTGTAGTGTAAATGTCTGAGTTCAGAGAAAAAAACAGTAAACTTTGGACCAATTGGAGAGGGAAAGCTGGCAGAGAACATTCTTGTGCGGACATACATACCAGTATTCCTTTAGTTTGCACCAAGTATAACTGATTTTTGTTTGATGTGTTTGCATTTCTGAGCTTTCCCTTGTTTTGTACCCGGCATGTCTGACGTTCTGATAATACATTTGCATTTTTGGCCTCTTGTTCCTTTAGGTAATACCCATGGAGCAATGTGGTATCTGGTTTCTATAACCCTGTACAATGATTTCAATTGTTTTGTCATGTTCTTTAGAAAACCAAAGTTTTGGCATGTGACTGCACTTTCAAATGATGCTACCAGATAGTTCATTTGGAGAACTCTGGAAACTTACTCTTAGGTGGCCACTTATTCTTGTACATTTAAATCTGAGAGCTGTTAACATTTAATTTTTAATATATATATATATATATATATATATATATATATATATATGTGTGTGTGTGTGTGTGTGTTTGTGTGTGTGTGTGTGTGTGTGTTTTCTGAGGATGTGTACAAGATCAGAGAGCCTGTAAGACTCAGTTCTTTGATAAGGTCATGAGAGTGGAGCCCCACTGGACACTGACATGATTATATGAAGACAGAGATCTAGGATGCAAACATGTTCTTTCTTCCTTTTGCCATAAGATGTTGAGTGACCCCAGGAGTTTGCACACAAGGAGGTCATCCTGAGATGTAGACCTCAGATATGTCCTATAACTAACCTAGTCTTAGTAACAGAAAGTTAGTAGGTGTTTGACATTTTCCAAACCTTAGGAACTAACGGTGTAAGTATAAAATCAGAGGTTTTGTTTCCTGTATTATTTTGTAAATAACATGGTAGTTTCCAGAGACTTATTCTACACATAGAGAAATTGCTAAAACTTGATGTATAAATTATATTAAGTAAATTACCACCATTATGTGTGAAGGTTCAAACTTGTAGTAAGTTTTTCATATCAATAAATGTGGATTAATTAAACATAAAAGTATATAATCTTGAAGAATGAAGGACTATAGTAAAACTAAATCTGAATCTGCCAAATATCACCATTCATAGTACAAAAGTTTGACTGTGTCTGTCACTTTTTTAAAAAGTGGTAATTTGCAAATACCCTACAATAAATAATGGAATATATTGTTAGGAAGATCAGGATTAATAAAATACTGGTGTATTTGGCTACCTTATTCTGACAATCTTCTACATCTTCTATTGCATTGGAATAATTATGCATGTTGTTTATATAGACTCTATCTTCATCTGTTAGAGCTTCTAACATGGAAAGATTAGAAAAGACAAATATTACTTTCGAGGCATTTAAAATTCAATGTCAAGATGAATTAGATTTCTGTGATGTTCCACTTTCTGGTTCATAGGAGAGGGCTTTATATTGTCTTTACATGTAGAAGGAAGGAGAATATTTTGTGTCTTAGTTATAAGAGCTTCAGTCTTATTCTGAAGACTGTTTTTTCATTATCTAACCAAGTCACCAAGAAGCCAGATCCTATTGTAACTTCCAATACTTCTCATTTTATATTTGTCCCAAAGAAGATTCTTCAACTAAAAATATGGAAAAACCTATTAGAAAATTTTATGTATACATTTATATATACATTCTTCTACATGAATCTAGATAAATCACTGTATTAGGTACCAATAGAGCTTACCCAGTCTTACTTACTCCTACCGTGTATCCATGAGAAATATATGTTAGCAATATAGGTTTTAAAATGCCTTTCAGAGGTAAATTTTAGTATTACATGTTTAACAAGTTAGAATCAGGTTGACATCATGTTAAAGTTATTATATTAATTACTTATGCTGTAGATTTTTTAAAACAGTAAAATTATAGATTGTTTTTCAAAATGAATCTCTTTTACAATAACCTTCTTAGTCTATAAGTGGATTTATTACAGCATTGTAGATGCAATGAATTGATATGCAAATATCATTAATTTTATTCTTCCAAGCATATTTGTTCAATATAGAGATATAACAATAACATGTTAGAATTTAACTTGGTATATTCTTTCTTTTCTAGATTTTAGTTTATATGTGAAACATAGAACTGGATACTCATTTTGTATATAAGCACATATGCATATAATACGTTTATATGAAATATATTTATGGATATGTTTTATTCAAATTAGTCTTTGTGTTCATAACTGCTTAAATAAACTTGTACAGTTAACTTTCATGATGAAAAAGTTAACAAAAATACATTAATCTAAATACATTGAAAGAATCAAATTATTCTGAGCTATAAGTACATATTTTGTAACAGTGTTTCTGTGACACCAAATTTCTTTGAAATTTTTACAACTGTTTAATTAACTTCTCCATTTACCTGAAAAATTTTATACTTTGTCAATTAAATTATACTATGTTTATATATCTGGTAGAGTCAAATGTAAATTTAAAGAAAATGATATAACTGTATTTATCTTTTGAGGCTATTGCAAAATATCACAGATAAAATAATACTAGATACATCATAAAAGAGGAAGAGTGCAAAATAATTTTTAAGGAAGCTAGAGCATCTGACAAAAGCTGAGCATTTAGAGGAACCCTTGTGCAGTGGCAAAATAATTTTTAAGGAAGCTAGAGCATCTGACAAAAGCTGAGCATTTAGAGGAACCCTTGTGCAGTGGCATGCATCTAGAACGACATCCTATGCGATAATGAGAATGAAAACTTATGCCAGTTCTTGGAAGATGCTACAGTGAAACTATTTAAATCCAAGTCACAAGATTCTGTTCATTTTAGCTACGGTGAAATTTCTACTCATTTAGATGTCATTTGTGCTCAGCAAGATGGATACAGAAAACAAAAGGTGTTTTTAACAGGCAGAGAGACCACAGGCATACAGCACCTGCAGCTGAGCTGCTAAGGTTGGCCACACACAGAGAACCCCCGCTGGGGAGGGAAGGCAACCACAGAAAAGGCACCTGTCAGCTATTCATGAGCATGTACATTCTGAAAATTTCCAGACAAATAAAGGAATAAATAAGTAAAAAACCCATAGAAATGGAATTAAAAATATAGGAAACAAATAGTAGATATATTCAATTTATTTTGAAAAGAAAGCATAAGATATAAAAATAATAAAAATTTACTAAATGGATGTCAGAATAAATAAAATAACTATTACGTTTGAAAGACAAATGAAATGAAGTCTTGACCAAAATACCTTGGACATTTAAACAAATTGAAAAGATAGCCTATATACAAAAATAATAAAGTAAGAAAAAAATTCTGCTTGAGTAATTCATTAAAAGTCAAGTTCTTGAAGCCAAGTGTAGTGCAGAAACCTACAACCCTTGCATAGGGAGGAGAATCAGAAGTTTACCTCTGTTATGTAGTGAGTTCATGACTCTCACCTAAAATGAAATAAGAGTTTATTTTGAAGCCAAATCGGAATGCCCACTGCCTGAGAACACAGATTTAAGGTACTCCAAATTCTGCATTTTTAAATGGTAACAATTTGATAGGTTTTTCCTAGTAACAGAATAAAGAAATTATAAATCATATTACTTTGCAAATCCATTGCTGGAAATATTATTAGTCAGCTTTTCGTAACTACAGTGAAATACCTGTGGCAACTAACTTAATAGAAATTTAAGTTTGTTTGCCTCTCAGTTGTGTTTGACTGTTGATGGAGCAGCACAATAGTGGTAGCGTATAAGTTGACAACACATCTCAACACAACAAGAAGAAATGAAACAGCCTTGGCTCCCTAATTCCCTCTGGTGGTACCCTCCATTAGTTTTCAATAGGTCTCACATGTTAAAGATACAGAACACTTTCTGATGCTATACCTATATAGAAAACTCTGTGTTGCCAGGAATCACAACTCATACCTTGAATGTGATACGAGATTAGTTTATTCTGAAGGCAAACACAGCCAAGGCCTATGAACACAGATTTAGATTATTTCACATTTCAACTCTGATAACAGTTTGGTAAAGTATTTTTTAGAAACATACCTAAGAATGTCATAAACCAAGGTATGTTTCAAAAACATTGGTAGAAATATTAATTAGGTGGGTTACAGTAAATCACAGGAAATCTAAGTTACAGACATCAAATCCTATTTGATAGTACTTTCAGGCTTTTGGTTGATTGAAATTAGGGCTTTGTTAAATAAATTGAAATTAGGGTATTCCAAAAAGGTTTCATTTGTTAGTCACATGATGTTAGTTACAATGCAGAAGTGCACAAGAGATGGTTATTTGGGGGACTTAAGACAGCCCAAGATAGGTTGTAATTAGGCTTTGGACCTGTAGCATTCTAACTTCACAGTTATTGAAATTCAGCCTTATAGGAGTTTTGGTGGAAGATGTAACTTGGCCAGAAACCTTTCTTTATACCTATAATATACACACTTGTATGGGGATCACTTGTCCAAGGCATATCAATATGTCACTTATTAATTGGTTGTTGGATTATAATTGATGATACATGAATTATCTTCTGTATGTATATGGGCCTGTGTGTATGTCCCATGTGGATACCTATGGAGGAAAGAACAAGGCAGTTAAATCTCCTGGTGTTGCAGTTACAAGCACTACTGAGTGACCCAACATAGTACAGGTACAATGTGGGTACAAGAAACCAAACTCAAAAAGAGCCACAGCACTCTTAATGGCTGAGCCATCTCTTTACCCTATTTCTTTCTTCTTTCAATATTGACACAGTTTTCTATGTGATTTAATATCAAATTGAGAAAGTGTTATGAGATAGAGATGGAGATTTGTTTGTTGAAGACCAATTTACCTTTTGCTGTGACAGTGTCTGATTTGTTCTTCGACATTGGCTGGGCTGGGGCACAGACTCATGGCATGGGAACAAAAGCTCTAGAGTTTGGTGATGCTGTTTTGAGCTTTAGTTTTGAAAATTTCAGCTACTTTTGCCTACTTTGGTCAGAGTATTAGGAGTATACTCAAAGTGTCTGATGACTGGCTCGGTTTACCTCAGGGCTGGTTTCTTCTCCACTTTCCAGTCTCTTTTAAGTCACAAATCGGGTGGTACACCTCACTGTGGAGCTTCATAATTATGTTTTTACTTTGCCTTGAACACCTGGAAGACTGGTGTAAAGGTTTAGGAATCTTCTGTGTAATACTCTGAGTGGTAATGACCTCCACTAACTGTAGATTCCCTTGTTATATTCTCCAGTTTCTTGAGAAAACACCAAAATGCCTCTGAAAGTCATCTAATGTCCGTGATTAGGCCATTTCCCCCATGACATTTAGCATTAAGTAGAGAGGAAATTAAGTGGTTCCCTGTGCTGTACTTCACTGTAAAACTCTTGACAATTTGTTCTCTTCAATAATAAACACTGTCCTACACTTAAGAAACACAGGTTAGAAGAGGCCTTGCTGTTATACAGGCTGAATTTGAAATCTGACATTGACAGAACTGCACTGATTCCTTAATAGCAAATAAAGTATGTCACATAGTGCCCTTGGGATGTCAACCAAAGTCAGTCCTAAGAGCTGTATTCCTCCTTAATTTACATCTTAAGTGCTCATCATGGTTGGGAACAATGGATCCAGAATAGAAAGGCTGTAATAATTTCTCTCATTTCTTTAATCAGGGCAAGATTTTCAAGGACATATAATATATTATTTTAAAACTCTTAAAACACCATTTTTTTCTGTACTGTATCAAGCAAATCAGTATGCAGCTCAGATACAAAGTAGGGCAATAAGTCTTTCAACCAGAGTACATCTGAGATGTTCAATGAGGTATAACCACAGTGTAACGGAGAAAATGTATAGTAGAGATTGTGTGACTGGGTTGTTCTAATTTGGATGACCATATCTGCCTTGGATCTGCTTTAGATTATATCTTGCTTATTCTGCAAGAAAACAAGGGCTTTTTCATTACTTATACTTTATTTCTCGCAATTTTCTTTTAATAATAAAACACGAGAGAAAATATGGCAAATGTTCTGACTACACTGTGCACCTATCAGTTTCACATGAGATTCTATTCCTCATTTTAAAAATCAGAGACAAATGGAGGAATGTGCAAAAGAGGGCTACTAGAGGAGGCATGGCATGCACATGGGAACGCCAAGGATAGAACATGACTACAGCTAACAGGAGGATAGGTCAAATGAGGTGAGACCTCAAAGCATATGGATTAGTGTATGGGCTGGTGCTAAAGCATTGAGGTGAGGCCAGCAAGTTTAATACTACACAAGCTGCTCAGGATCTGATCTCTTGAAATTCGTTCTTCTCTTCTTTCTACAGTAACAGTTTGCTGCAGAGTATTATGAAAATTTGTCTTGAATTGGAGCTATATAAATATATAAAATGAAATATTTTCAGTTTATCTACAGTAGGAAGAAATGATTTAATGTCAAACTTTTGTGAAAGTAAACTAGAATCCAGAAATTTACTTGCGTAAAATAAATTTCTTTTTTTTTAAATTTTTTATTAGATATTTTATTTACACTTCAGATGGCATCCCCTTTCCCAATTCCCCCCCCTTAGAAAACCCCTATCCCATGCCCCCTTTCCCTTTTTGCATTTATACATTTTTTAAAAATAATGTTAATCATAGGCTTTATAAGTTTGGAATTGTTCAATCAGAGGTGTAACCCACTGACCAACCTAGATATAACAACTATCTTTGACTGGTGGAGATACATGAATATCTGCCTCCCTGTCTCCCCCCTCTTTCTCTCTTTCATCACCTAGCTTCTCCTCTCCTTCTTCTTCTCCTCTTCTTACTCCTTTTCTTCCTCTCAGTACTCCTCCCACCTTAGCTCCTCCTACATATCACCCTTCCTGTTAAGATGAAACTTTTCTCTCAAAGTACAATTAGAGCATAATTATGCCAATTTGTACCAGTGAGGTACAAGATAGTCCTAATACCCAGTCCATCCTTTTGTTGACTAACCAGCTCCTCTGTCATCTATCCTAATTAAAACATTTAGTTCTGAACCTGGCTTTAGGATGAATATCAGCTGACAACCATCCACTCAAATCTTTTCTCTTAAGGTAAATAGCTATAAGTTTTCAACCCCGTCAGAAATCCAGAATGACTGAGTTAACTATAATTGTGGGAAGCAAAAAGCATAGCTTCTAAAACTTAGCCAATTTATAGAGACCTGTGAACACCTGGACACTCGCTCTACTTCAAAACGTTGGAGCATCTGTTCTTCTGCCTTCTGGCCCAGGATCATCTGACAGACCTTAGTGCTGCAGAATTATAAATTTCTTATATAATCAGAATAGTTTTTTCTTTACATCATTGCATGTAATTCAGGTGATATCCAAGGGCAATTTTTATTGGTAGTACCCCGAGTTGTACCTCTTTGTCTTGAATATGTTTTGACATGTGTTTTATTCAGTCATTTAAAATCATATAACATAGCATAAATCAATTACTTCAAATTTAATCCATTTTGAAATAAAAAAGTTTGTTTACTGTGAAGATGAAACCAATAACAGTTGATTTAATAAGGTATATAATGAGTTCTATAAAGCTTATTTTTAATATTATAGACCGAAAATCATTTTAAAAGTAAACCAATAGAGTAAATTTCAGTTCTGGAGAACAGATCCATTCCTTGAGTGTACAAAGCAAGAAGTGTAATTCTCTGTTACTAGAATTCATTTTATTTGATACTAAATATATTATATTTCAATGATCCACTTATGGGGGAAATTAAAGCAAAGTCTGGGGACCTCTTCTGAAAAGCCTGATAGAAGCTTTTGAGTTTGCATGATATATATACGTGTATATATATATATATATATATAATATATATCATATATATACATCATGCAATATATATATTTATATTATATATTTATATTTTCTTATATTTTTTTCTTTTCCTAATTCATTGTTTTATTTCACTTTAATGTTATGAAGTACTCTCTACATATCTATCATCTATGCATCTATCATTTATCTATGTATCTATCTCTGTATCTATTTATGTCTCTATCTCTGTATCTTTCTCAGTATCTATGTATCTCTGTATTTATTATTTATCTATCTATCTATCTACCTATGTAGATATGTATCTACATATCATCAATGTATCTATGAATTTTCTATCATCTATCTACCTATCTATATACCTATGTATGAATTTATATATCTATGTAAATATGTATTTATGCATCTATGTATCTATCTTTGTATCTTTGTATGTATATATTTATGTATGTATCATCTATCTGTCTATCTATCTATCTATCTATCTATCTATCTATCTATCTATCATGTATTTATCGTCTATATATTATGTCTCATTTATGTGTGTTAATGATTTTGTGTGTGGTGCATGTACCATGATGCACATGTGTAGGTCAAAGGACAACACAGTGGAGTCAATTTTCTTCTTTTGTCCTTATGTGTTCTAGGAACCAAACTTAGGTTGTCACCTTTAATTCCCACTGTAACATTTCTCTGCCCCAGAAAAATGTGTTAAAGATTGTTTTGAGAAAACAAACATTTACCACATCCCATGCTCCTAATAAAATGACATTTTTATAAACTGCATTTGTGCACATACCTTTGTAAATAAAAGTATTACCAGAATTCAGCAAAAGTGTTTTTTGCTTAGTGAAAACTGAAATAACTATGCATTCACCATGCAATCCTTCTCTGAAATAGCAATGAGTATTTTAAACAAGATTAGCATCTTCTTTAGTTTCTAACAAAGCTGACTATTGAAAAGGATAATCAATTAGAATCTGGACAGGTTAGTTCAACTTAATGATAAAGGAGTTGCTGAAGAAAAATTTTTGTATCAAAAATTAGAATTAAGATAATGGCCATTATTATTTACTCAATACTTAATTTTTTTTCTCTCACATTCACATGCTGAGTAAAAGGTATACTGAATACTTTATAATTTTTTCAGCTCACCAAACTACAAAAAATATCGGGACAGCTATACTATGAGAAATAAAATGGAATTAAGAGCTTAGAAATACTTGGTCAACATGGACTCCAAAGCCAATCACTACTCTATTTGGAAACAGTCCCAAAGATGCTGTCATTCTGATATAACATCGCATGTCCCATGTAGTACTTATGAAGTTCTACACCTAGTATGAAAGAAAACCTCCCTTTAGAGGTATCCTTTAATAATAATTGCATTTCTCTATTGCATAGGATCATTTTATGAAGCATTATCACATGTATAAAAAAATACAATGGTAGAACAGAAGCCTGAGTTAAACTTGATTGGATTTAGCTAGGGTCATACCCCCTTGAAAAATAACTACCTTTCAGAACATGGGCATATGAACTCTTGTAAACGCCTTGTCCATTTGTTACTTATATACTTAATATCAAAATACTCACAATTTAATTTTAGATTTAAATACTGTGAGGTACCATTGACATATATTTAGTAGGATATATATGGTCTATTTTCCCCTTTTGCTTCTTCTTGTGTATCACAAGGAGCAGAGGTTCTTAGTTTTCTAAGTCACTTCTGCTTTCAGTATCATTGGGTAACCTGTATATGTGATGCAGGTGAGAAGCTAGAGAACACATATCCATTTGATGAGGCTCTACTGCCTAATGGGTGAATCCATTTCTTTTCATAAACTCGATACTTTAAATTATGTTCAAGCAGTTTTTAGACAAGTACTAAATTGCAATTCCACATATAGTTCAGCATATCAATGCGAAACTAATGTGGGAAAAAAGATGAGAATTTTTATAAAAACTTGCCTAATAAATGCAAGGAATGCTTTTCTGGTATTTTTTTTCTAGTTTTAATACACCAAAGAAGAAAATTTGTTTGCCTTTTAAAGGAACCTCTCACAGGAAGCCCAGCTTGTAAGCCATAAAACTCAGACTTATGAAAACAGCAGCTCAGCTCTAGGCTGGTTTCATAGTCAACTCAACCTAGTGTTTTCAATGAAGTGAAGTAGAGTAAGCCTTTTAATTGACTGAAATTAATGACTAATCACTGCTCATATATTTATCCCAATATATTTCATGAACATATATTTCATGCTCTAATTCAAAGATGTAAATAAAAAGTGTTGACTGGGAGTTATTTTTTCATTTAAATACAGAAGAAAAACAAAACAATCCACAGAACATCAACTATTAATAGGGATTCTTGGTTCCAATAATTTTATTGTAATAAAGTTTCATTTATTATTTTTCCAAAATGATCTTTTTTCTATCTGTCTTTCATTTATCATTTTCCCATTTCACTATGTTAAATTTTTTAACACCTAGAACCATTTAATCTCCTATTATGAATTAAACCTATCTGAATATTCATTTTTGGGTTTCTCTCTTCTTCAGATGCTAGAGACAGATGCTCAGGCAGTTCTTCACTCTGGTTCTCTCTTGACGATAGGTGAGGGGGAAGACAGTTGGTGGGAGCAAGACTTGGTCTTGCTAGATATTTAGGTCTGCCTTTTCCCTTTCTTTCTTTCTTTCTTTCTTTCTTTCTTTCTTTCTTTCTTTCTTTCTTTCTTTCCTCCCTCCCTCCCTCCCTCCCTCCCTCCCTCCCTCCCTCCCTCCCTCCCTTCTTTCTTTCTTTCTTTCTTTCCCTCTTTCTTTCTTTCCCTCTTTCTTTCTTTCATTCTTTCTATCTTTCTTTCTTTCTATCATACTTTCTTAATTTCCTTATTAATGTTTTGTTTTGTTTTGGTTTTTTGTTTGTTTTTCGAGACAGGGTTTCTCTGTATAGTCTTAGGTGTTCTGGAACGCACTCTGTATACTAGGCTGGCCTCAAACTCAGAAATCCGACTGCCTCTGCCTCCCAAGTGCTGGGATTAAAGGCATGCGCCACCACTGCTTCGCATTAGGGCTGCTTTTTCAATAATAAAACATTTATCTGTCTTAAGTCTAAGTTACTTTACAGTGGTTGCTGGCCTGTCTGCTTGACTTCCTCTGAGTCCAGAAACTTCAATGTCTTGCATTTAGCACCTTATCATAAAACAGCAGGATTAAGTAAAGGATTAATTGCTAGGGATTTTTTCTCTCTTGCCCAGAAAGAAGTCTTGCATCTTTTCAGGCAGGAGAGAGGTGTGTAGCAATAAACTTTTATTGAATTAGGAGAAGAGAGTGACATTTGCAGAAGGAAAAGCTTTTGCAGAAGTGAATATGCACAAACCCACATAAATTTATACACCAATTTACAAATATACATACACCTTAATGCAAACCAGTTGGGTCCAGCTACATATGTATATAATAATTCCATACTTAAACACACACATTCACACTTACATATATGCTTACGTAAATGTCCAAGTGTTAATGCAGAAAGAAGTCACTCCTTCTGGATGCAAAAGGAGCTCAAATCTTTATTGCAATGAGAAAGAATAAACTTATACTCTTTTATTGTTAAATGAATTTAACCCAAGTCTGTAAGAGGAAAGCACTGTCCTCTTTAGTAACAATAAACCCGCCTTGCTGTTAAGAAAAGACCTGTTCTAGTCCATGGTAAGGAGGAGCCTGCCTGTTATTTCTGCTCTCTCCAGCTTCTTTGTTTCTCTTTCCCTCTGCATTCTTTATATTGCTGTCTTAATTTTTAAGTTACCTTATAATTTCTAAGTTATTGGTCTTTGCTGTCCCTCTCTTTCCTATCTTGCTTTCTCGTAACTATGGCATTTCTCCAAATGCAATGTTGTTGCATTCCTAGTCTTTAGTACCTTTTGTAGAGGAGTAGACCACATGGTTTTTCCAGGCATACCCGTTTCTCTTTTTCTTTTTTTTCTTTTCTTTTTTTTTTAACCGAAGTTCACTAAAAGTTCAAACATAAACTGAATAAGAAGTTTATAATAGGGATATTTATATATGTATTCATTAAGTGTAAACATTCATTGTCTGTCACTAGCTCTACAGGTTCATGGAGAGTTAAAGATCTTAGCTAAGTTATTTTTGAGGGTTTGGGTAGATAAACACAGTCAATGTTTTATATTCTGTCCTCGCACCTAAAATAAATTATTAGTTCCCTTTGGTTAACTGTTTTACAACTTCTTCTAAGTTGTAAATGTCTGCTTTCTATCTGAGAGGCAGTTAACTTGTGACTCTTGAAGACTGGCAGATTTCTCACTGCAATTTTGGTATCAAAGAGGACTTAATAGCAGTGCTTATTATAAAAGGGATTAAAAATTACTAGTATAATTTTAGGACTTCATATAGAATCATCATTGAAAATTAAGAAAATAACCATTTGTCTGTTTAGCATCACTACCAAGATAGTACATAGTACATCTTCATTGTTCTGCAGTAATCTGCTCCAAAATGTGGGCTAATACCTACTGATTATATATATATATAATATACACATACAGGGAATATATATATACATACATACAGGGAAAAGCATATTAGTAGCAGGAATAGTTCCTCAAATGTAATCTCTTCAGCCTTGCCTAGAAGAGTGAATTCATCATAGCTTTACAGTCTATGATGGACCCATCTCAGAAAGATCACCTGCTAGTTTTAAGCTTCTTCTAGATGGATCCTTGCATTCAGACACATTCTTTCCCATCTTATATTTGTATTAAAAGAGCTATAAATGCCAAGAGTATTGGTTATAATCTTTTATCTATACGTACTTGATGAATTCCAGTCTCCTATATCTTCATACCTCATTGATACTTGCTTTTGTACTGTATAAGACACCTTGGAATAGAGATTATAAAAAGAGATTATAGCATGTTCTCTCAGACCTGTATTTCACAATCTGTGGTTTGAACCTACTTAGAGATGATGAGTTGGCATGGGGGTTAGAATAATGACTTTTCTTATGCTATAAGCTGAGACCCAAAGAGGCCAATTTCTCTGTTTTACAGAATTGTAGAAACCAGCAAAGTAAAGGGTATCAAGTAGTCATCTCTCCTGCTTCAGAACAGAGCAAAGACTTTGGCCTAAGATGAAGAACCTGGGCACATTGCCAGTACTAACAAGTCACTTTCATTTTACCTAGATGGGAATGAGAACATGTCTGAAGTGAACCACCACAGTGAAGTACAACTTAAAGAAGTTATAAAAAAATCTGGCCAGAGGTTAACAAAGCTGGTGTGGCATTGTCAGAGACTGAGGAAAAATGTTGAAGCTAGCTCCCTGAAACTCTACCAATTTTTTTAAAATAGTGTTTAATAGGTGCTATGATGGAGCAACAGGTAGCTGAAGGTCTTTTTTTATTGGATATTATATTTACATTTCAGATTTTATCTCCTTACCACATTCCCCCCACCACCCAGGTTCCACCTATCCCACCCCCCTTCTCCTGCTTCTATGAGGATGTGACCCCAACTATCACCCCACTCTCACCTCTCCACCCTTGAATCCCCCCCCCCACACACACTTGGTATTCAGCCTTCATGGGATCAAGGATCTTCTCTCCCACCTATGCCCAAAAAGGCCATCCTCCTCTAGATATACATTGGAGTCATGGGTCCCTCCCTATGTGCTCCCAGGCTGGTGGTTTAGACCCTGGGGAACTCTGCTTGGTTGGTATTGTTGCTCTCCTCATGGGGCAAAAACCCCTTTCAGCTCCTTCAGTCTTCTCTCTAACTCCTCCATTAGGAGCCCCTCGATTAGATCAATGGTTAGCTGTGAGCATCTGTATCTGAATATGTCAGACTCTGTCAGACCTCTAAGGAGACAGCTATATCAGGCTCCAATCAGCATGCTCTTCCTGACATCCACATCAGTGTCTACCTTTGGTGACTGCACATGGGATGGATACCTGGGTGGAATGGTCTCCAGAGGGCCCCTCCTTCACTTTCTGTCCCACACTTTGTCTCCATATTTACTCCCTTGAGTATTTTGTTACTCCTTCTAAGAAGGTCCGAGGCATCCACACTTGGTCTTCCTTCTTCATGAGCTTTATGTGGTCTTTGAGTTGAATCTTGACTATTTCAGGATTTTGGGTTAATATCCACATGTCATTGAGTAAATATCATGTGTATTCTTTTGTGATTGGGTTACTTCACTTAGGATGCTATTTTCTAGTTTCATCCATTTACTTAAAAATTTCTTGAATTCATTATTTTTAATAGCTGAGTAATACTCCATTGTGTAAATGTACCACATTTTTTTGTATCCATTCCTCTGTTGAAGGATATCTGGGTTCTTTCCAGCATCTAGCTATTATAAATAAGGCTGCTATGAACATAGTGGAGTTCTTGTTCTTGTCCTTGTTACATGTTGGATCATCTTCTGTGTATATGCCAGGAATGGTATAGTTGGGTCCTCAGGTAATGCTATGTTCAATTTTCTAAGGAACCACTAAACTGATTTCCAGAGTGGTTGTACCAGCTTGCAATCCCACCAACAATGGAGGAGTGTTCCTCTTTCTCCACATCCTCGCCAGCATCTACTATCACCTGAGTTTTTGATCTTAGCCATTCTGACTGGTGTGAGGTGGTATCTCAGGGTTGTTTTGATTTGCATTTCCCTGATCACTGAAGATGTTGAGCATTTCTTAAGGTGCTTTTTGGCCATTCGAGTTTTATCAGTTGAGAATTCTTTGTTTAGCTTTGTACCCCATTTTTTAATAGGGTTATTTGTTTTTCTGGAGTCTAATTCCTTGAGTTCTTTATATATATTGGATATTAGCGCTCTATCAGATATAGTATTGGTAATGATCTTTTCCAAATCTGTTGTTTGCTGTTTTGTCCTATTGACAGTGTTTTTTACCTTACAGAAACGTTGCAATTTTATGAGGTTCCATTTGTCAATTCTTAATCTTAGAGCATAAGCCATTGGTGTTCTGTTCAGGAACTTTTCCCCTGTGCCTAGGTATTCGAGAGACTTTCTCACCTTCTCTTCTATTAGTTTCAGTGTATCTGGTTTTATGTGAAGGTCCTTTATCCACTTGGACTTGAGCTTTGTACAAGAGGATAAGAATGGATTGATTTGCATTCTTCTACATGCTGACCTCCAGTTGAACCAGCACCATTTGTTAAAATTTCTGTCCTTTTTCCACTGGCACGTTTAGGTCCTCTGTGAAAGATCAAGTGACCATAGGTGTGTGGGTTAATTTCTGGATCTTCAATTCTAATCCATTGATCTTTCTGCCTGTCTCTGTTCCAATACCATGCAGTTTTTTTTTTTAAAAATCACTATTGCTCCTTAGTAGAGTTTGAGGTCAGAGATGGTGATTCCCCCAGTAGTTCTTTTATTGTTGAGAATACTTTTTTCTATCCTGGGTTTTTTGTTATTACAAATGAATTTGCAAATTGCTCTTTCTATTTCTATGAAGAATTGATTTTGAATTTTGATGGCATTGCACTGAATCTGTAGATTGCTTTTGGCAAGATGGCCATTTTTACTAAATTAATCCTGCCTATCCAGGAGCATGGGAGATCTTTCCATCTTCTGAGATCTTCTTCTATTTCTTTCTTCAGAGACTTGAAGTTCTTGTCATACAGATCTTTCACTTGCTTGGTTAGATTCACTCCAACATATTTTATATTATTTGTGACTATTGTGAAGGGTGTCATTTTCCTAATTTTTTTCTCAGCCTGTTTGTCCCTTGAGTAGAGGAAAGCTACTGATTTGTTTGAGTTGATTTTATATCCAGCTGCTTTGCTGAAGTTGTTTATTAAGTTTAGGAGTTCTCTGGTTGAAGTTTTAGGGTCACTTAAGTATACTATCATATCATCTGCAAATAGTAAATTTTTAAATTCTTCCTTTCCTCTTTGTATCCCTTTGACTTCCTTTTGTTGTCTTTGCTCTGGCTCATACTTCCAGCAGTATATTGAATAGGTACAGTGAGAGTGGGCAGCCTTGTCTAGTCCCTGATCTTAATGGGATTGCTTGAAGTTTCTCTCTAGTTTGATGTTGGCTATTGGCTTGCTGTATATTGCTTTACTATGTGTAGGTATGGGCCTTGAATTCCTCATCATTTCAAGACTTTTAACAAAAAGGGATGTTGAATTTTGTCAAATGCTTTTTCAGCATCTAGTGAGATGATCATGTGGTTTTTTTCTTTGAGTTTGTTTATATAGTGTATTACATTGATGAATTTCCGGATATTGAATCATCCCTGCATTCCTGGGATGAAGCCTTCTTGATCATAATGGATAATTGTTTTGATGTGTTCTTGGATTCAGTTTGCAAGAATTTTATTGAGTATTTTTGCATCAATGTTCATAAGAGAGATTGGTCTGAAATTCTCTTTCTTTGTTGGGTCTTTGTGACGTTTAGGTATGAGCGTAATTGCAGCTTCATAGAAAGAATTGCATAGTGTTCCTTCTGTTTTTATTTTGTGGAATAGTTTGAAGAGAATTGGTATTAGGTCTTCCTGGAAGGTCTGATAGTTTCTGCACTAAAACTATCTGGTCCAGGACTTTTTTTGGTTCAGAGGCTTTTACTGACTGCATCTATTTCTTTAGTGGTTATGGGATTGTTTAGATGGTTTATCTGTCCTGATTTAATTTTGGTACCTTGTATCTGCCTAGAAAATTCTTTATTTCATCCTGATTTTCCAATTTAGTTGAGTATAGGCCTTTGTAGTAAGATCTGATGATTTTTAAAAAAAATTTCCTCAGTTTCTGTTGTTATGTCTCCCTTTTCAGTTCTGATTTTTTTTTTGTTTGTTTGTTTTTTTGTTTTTCGAGACAGGGTTTCTCTGTGTAGCCCTGGCTGTCCTGGAACTCACTCTGTAGACCAGGCTGGCCTCAAACTCAGAAATCTGCCTGCCTCTGCCTCCCAAGTGCTGGGATTAAAGGCGTGCACCACCGCCGCCCAGTTCTGATTTTATTAATTTGGATACTGTCTCTTTGCCTTTTGGTTAATCTGGCTAAGTGTTTATCTATCTTGTTGATTTTTTCAAAGAATCAGCTCCTGGTTATGTTGATATTTTGTATAGTTCTTTCTGTTTCTACTTGGTTGATTTCAGCCCTGAGTTTGATTATTTCTTGCTGTTAACTCCTCTTTGGCCTATTTGTTTCTTCTTGTTCTAAAGTTTTCAGGTGTGCTGTCAAGTTGATAGTGTCTGCTCCCTCCAGTTTCTTTTTGTAGGCACTTAAAACTATGAGTTTTCCTCTTATTACTGCTTTCATGCAGTACCACAGGTTTTGGTATAATGTGTCCCGTCTGAGGCAAGTACCTTTTCATTCCTCTCTCTTCCTTCTGACAACATCCTCTCAACAAGTCCATCTCTTACTTTCATGTCATCTTTTTTTGTGTGAAACCATCTTAGTTTAGTTGGAGTTGCTTACCTGAGCATCTGTGAGAGTTATTCAATGGAAGAAGGGCAGTGTATCTGTGGCTATAGCACTGAAGTAAATTGCATCTCTGATAGGCTCTTTTCCATGATGAAGCATCCATGGGCCAAATGTTGTACAAGTCTTGAGCAGATAATGATGGCTGCATAAAGTTTATGAGCAGTTGGCCATGTCATTTCTCAATCACAACTTTGTATTGTATGTCTTCCCATTTTTAGCTGTATAGTCCTTTCTCTTCGTTTTTTTTTTTTGTTGTTGTTGTTGTGTTCCTTGAGCACATTTACATTGAGTTCACTTTAGTAATGCCTATATCATTCCCAGAATATGACATTCCACATTCCTTCCTCCTAGCTTCCGTGTCTTTCATTCTTTCTGCCCCCTTTTCTATAACTTTCTCTAAGGCTTAGGTCTTAGAGAATTGAATATTGCAGCTTCTCAATTGAGACATTTTGCCACCATTGCTTATTCTGAGAAAGTTGTCAAATTATAGGTTTTTGAATAAACCACTACCTGCTGTTATCAGAAGCTTCTTTGATGAAGGCAACACCTTTATCTTAATAAATATTATAAGTCTTTATTTTAGAATTATTTTTCTTTTATGCCATAAAGTTTGGATGTGTCAAAGTTTTTCCATGTTCCTGAATATTATATTCATGAGCTTTCTTTTGAAAAATTGACAACATTCTGAGACTGAAATAATTCTTCTACCCCATTTTCAAGTCTTGATATTTTGTCATTTAGTCTATTCTATTTATAAGGATTTGTAACCCATTTTTGACATATAATTTTCATACCCAATTTTATTTCATTTGGATATTTCAGTGTTTCTCTTTATTGAATTTCCATGTCCTAAATTATCTTCCTTCTTTCAATTAGCCTTTTATTTGTGTGTCTAAGGCTTCAATCAGGAGCTTATTCTAAGTTTATTTTGGTGTTGACTGATATCTTCTTTGAACTCCTTGAACTCCTTGAGTGTCTTTATGATTGCTTTTTAAAATTGTTTGTTTTGAGTTTTCTTTAAGTTCTTTTCCTTTCAGAACATTTCTTTAAGACCAAGTATAATAATGAGGACTCATTTTCTTTATTTCTCATATTATATTTTTTTGTGATGAAACTTTCAGTTTGATGGTTGGTTGTGGTTCTGACATGAATTTTTAAAGCTATATTTGTTATGTGGGATTTTTTTTTTGTTCTTATTTTAATGCTACTAAACTTGATTGGTTTTCTATCAAGGAAAATGTTTTGAAACTCAGTATTTTGATAACTGTATGTTGGTTTGTGTGGAGGCTGAGGTGATTTAAATTCAGTGACTTCTTGGGGAGGGAGGTGTCACTGTAGTCCTATTGGATGCATGTGTGGTTTATGAATTAAGCTTTTGGGTCAGTTTAAAGACTGGGGCTGAGGGATCTTGCCAGACACTGAGAACATTAATAGCTTCTCTGGCAAAACTGTAAAGTGAGAGGCTGAGTAGAGTTCAGTGTCTGTTACCAGCAGCTATTTTTTGTATCACTCTTGGGCTAGGTCCAGGAACAGAAGCAGAGTTAGGTGGACTCAAGTCTTACTATCAGAGGCACATGTTTATGCTTCCCGTGTAGCTCTGACTGGCCTAGGACTACCTATGTCAACTATACTGACCTAGTATAATTTTGGTAATCTTCCAGCTTCTGCCTTCTGAGTATTTGGAATATCAAGTTCCTCAGTATTAAAAAGTATAATCTTATTAAATCTAGTTAGGCTGAAAATTTTTAGATACATATATGCATTTTCTATCAGTTAAGAATGAGGTATTCTTATGCTTCTGCATAAGTGGCAAGGTTACAGAATGCCACAGGGCTATCACTGTATCATATAATCCTGGCTGGTATTTTATTAACATGCCTTTTAATGTTCCCAATGTGCAGGCAAACAATTGCCAATTAACTGTTAAGTTTAACAGGTTGTCAGAAGTTACTACAGTAAAGCATTCAATCGTGGGATTTATTTCTGCCCATTTACAATTTCTAATACTCCCTGTGGAGATGAATTAACTTTGGAGGATGTAATTTTACCCTAAAGTGCAGTGAGATGATCCTGATTGCTTTCTGAGTTCTCATTAAGATAATGTACTAATTATTCTTCTGGTTGCTGTGACAAAACACCTCAAAAAATGAAAAAAAAAAAAAAAACCCTTAAGGAAAGAGGAGTTTATTATGGCTCATGGTTTGCAGGTATAGTATTTCCTGGCAGGGAGGCATGACAATAGCAACAGCTATTGATACAACATAAGAAACATGAGGCGTCTGATCACATTGCATCCAAATGTCACTGAGATTTTCAAGGTACAAGCAGTCGGCACCCAGATTCTTTGCCAAAACATAACACAGATGGCCTCAATCTATGTTCCCAACTGAGTACTTGTTCTTTTCTGAAATATTGTGAGAAAACTTTTACGGCCCTCAATCCTGTTAAGCTCTGTTTACAGCTGCCTGTGGGCATTCTGGCCTATGACTCAAATTTTTTTTGCATTCCTTTTGCATTCTAGATCCTATGGACCATGAAAACAGGGTCAAGCTTATCACAGCAATGACTCTATTTCTTGGTTTTTCTCACTTCCCCTCCCCTCCCCTTCTCTCCCCTCCCTTCCCCTCCTCTTTCTCCCTCCCCACTCCATCTTGTTTTTCTTATTCTTCCTCTTTCTCTTCCTCCTCCTTCTCCTCCTCCTCCTTTTGTACTAGTTGCTTTTCTCATTGGAGTCACAAAATGTTTGGCCAATACAATTTAGCAAAAAAATATCTACTTTGGTTTATGCAATAGTGGTACAATTCATCATAATGGAGAAACCTGATTAGAACAAATCCTACTGTGTTGGAAGAAACATGAATTATCTGAAAAAATATATTCAGTAATCAGTGAGAGGCAAGGATGTTGCTCAACTCACTTTCTCCTTTTCATTGAATCTGAAACCCTATTACCTGGTACACAACTGGCTTCTCTCTTCACTTAAACATTTGTGCAAACCCCCTCATGAACCTGCCCAGAGCATATCTAATGAAGTTGTCAATTCTGATTCACCAATATGGAGAAGCCATCTCTTTATTTACTTGGCTTTTTATAGCATTAATGTATTCAATCATTTTTATTAGTGATATGACAAATATTCAATATACACAAAATACACAAAATACCTATACACAAATGGGTAAATGGATAAACGAGCTTTGCTTTGTCTTCTCATGGTTTAGTCTACAAGGATAAGATCAAATTTTATCTGTTAATCTAAACTGTAGTTCTCCCAAGAAAGAAGTAATTGACTTTTAATATTAACTCTGTTAATCTCTGTCCATGGTGCTGAGCTAAAGAATTCTAGCCATCAATCTTTCGATGAGATGAATCATATTTAAAATTTTTGGCATAACTCTTCAATAAGATTTTGAACCTGAAAAATCATGTTTTCATCAATAAAATAATCATTTTATTCCAAAAATAAATTTATGAAAGTTATAGATTGAATATGAAAAATAGGTCACACAGTCATATGCCAATTACTGATGAGGGTTATACAACATTGAATCATGTTTTATTTGTGATAATGTCTTAGAGCATTCCTTAGATAGCCTAAAATGTGTAGAATTGATGTATACAGAGATACATTAGGTTGTTGTCTTTTTTTCACAAGCTGCAAGCTTATATAGTAGGTTACAGTACTGAATACTATAGACAGTTATAACACAAGGATTAATATTTGTATATTTGAACGTATCTGAATATGCAAAAGACCAACTAAAAGATACACACCAGATTGAAAAGGAGAGCAGTTTCATGAGACACTCATCATGAATTGATCTTGGAAAACTGGAAGTTGTATGGGTGAGTCAATGAGTGGGTGATAAACAAATGTGAAAACCCTTTTAGGTTTCATGATATGAAGAGTTGGCCATCACAAAATGGATGGCATTTTTTTGAGTTCCTGTTTTTGTTTTGGTATTGATTTTTTATAAGACAAATAAAGAACATGAAATTGGTTGATTGAAAAAGATCTAGACATAAGAGTTAAATGAGACAAAATAATATGGTAAAAATATACTTCTGTATGAAAAGTTTCAGGTTAAAAGTATAGTATGTTAAAAATACTGGTACTCTGTGCAGCTGTACTAAGTACTTTCTAAAATAATGGCAAATATATGTATATTAAATATATACCAGCAATACTGTCATTTATAGACATTATCAATTAGGATGATCAGATCAACTGTGCTATTCTTTATTATGATTGGCAGCACCTTAGCCATTTATATAGCAGTATATATTATTATCACAAGAACAGGAACAATGTTATAAACTATAGCATGACTGCTGTGACAGAGCTGGATATAGTGGTCTTTCAATTTTAATCACAACTTTTTTACACAAGACTGTGCTTGACTCAAAATGTACATGCTTACTTACTGATAATGAGCTTCCAGTGAAATTTAAAGAAACATTTCTTATTTCCTGTCTTTTGACACTAAAAATCATTATAGGAGAATGCTATTTTATGCATGTGTGTAGAATTTTACATACCAAATGTAAATGATGTTTGATACAATGTACTAAATAAATTAAATTGTAGTCCTGTGTGTGTGTGTGTGTGTGTGTCTGTGAGTGAGTGTTTGTGTATATGTACATGTAGATATATATACAAAGAAGAGAGTAAAAGGATACAACTGGAGAGATTGGGATCTCTCCATGATCTGCTAGAAATGATTAGTATTTTTCAAGGATCATACCAGTAATATGTTATTATAAGTAAATGCTGTCAAATAAAGGGAAATTGACATATATGAATGAATAATTATTTGGGAGTGGTATTAAGGGGCGTTGTGTCACTTGCTCATTAGAGACACGAACAAATATCTATGTGTCTGAAATAGTGTACCAATGACATAAACATCAAATTTCAACTCACTATCTATTTTTGTAAAATAGATAGTCCTGGTTATGAATGAGGAAGTTAAAAATTGTCTTGATGAAGAGATGAGAGAAACCATGGAAAAAGTGGCAGAGAAAGAAAATAGACAAAATTGTGTTTATCTTTCTAATGCTTTCAGAAAATTCAGAAGGTAGGAAATACACTATCTCTTAAACTGAGTTATTTCAGTTTTTACAGATGGAAAAAAATAGTTGAGGAGTGTTTACAAAACACTGCAGCTCAATTAATTGCTTTAAGTCCTGTGAAGTTATTTGTATCACTGTATTTCATATTTAAATATGAAGACAAAAACCTCTTCTATGTTAATTAGCAAGGAAGTATCCTGGTAAATGAGGCAAAATGAAATGCAGTTTTATTTAAAAAAAGTAAGCTTACTGTATGTTTGAAAGGTGGTTAATGTTTACGTCAATTCTTTATGCCATTTTATATCTTCTCTGTTTCATTTGAAATATAGAATATTATAAATATCAAAGGACATTAGTGTAAAATTGTCTTCCATCATCAACCTAATATGTGCTTTTAAAATAATATTGGAAAAATTATTACAACTTAATAAACCTGATCTCTGTAAGTTATGCCAAACTATATTGTTTGTACCATAGAAAATTATGTTATGAAATTCTAACAAGTTCTTAACAGAAAACTGAAATTATACAGGGTTATAAAGATTTAATCATCAAATATATTTAACAAGGAGTTCAATAATTATATTTACAATTATGTTATGCACAAATACTTGGAGTAGTAGTCATGGTCATAAGCTAGTCAGCTCTGAATCAATGTATTAGGATTTCTCAATGATAATGAAAAATTTCAATATATATTCTTATCATATAATGTATTTTCTCTGATTTTCAAAATTCTAATTTTGGCAGGTAAAAATCAATAAAGATGTTTAAGTGCTGTTCAGCCATTTTGATTCTTGGATTCATCTTTCTGGAGTCTGAAGGGAGGCCAACAAAAGAATCAGGATATGGCCTTAAATCCTATCAACCTTTCACAAGATTACGACATAAGGTATGGCCAAGTTTTCTGTGTGCTCAAAGTGGCTTACATGTGTGAACTAAGAGATTAGATATAAGCTTAGGGACACTCACTTCTGAACATGCTTTCAACAATTTTATTTTATATGACAAAGTTTTAAAAATGGGAAATAGCAGCAACTGAAAGATTACAGTTTGGTGAATAGAATACTATTTTTTATGAGGAAAAGATGTACTTTGGATCTAAAACATAGTGCACTAGGTTGGATCTGGGGAGATGTATTAGTGGTTAAGAATTCATATTGTTGTTACATAGGACCTGAGCTTGGTTTTTAGTTAATCGAGCAGCTCACAACCACTTCTATTCCTACTTCAGGGAACCTAACATACTATTCTGAATTTTATGGCACTTGTACACACATGTTCATAAACCTACAGGCTCACACATTCATATGCACATAATTTAAAAATAAAATTATTCATTAAAAACTATTGCTATTAAAGTTTCCCCTGAGTATTCGTAATAATTTATATACCAAAAGTTAAGCCTGAGTTAGCCAGTTAATTTCTATTACTTTTATACACGTCTTAGAATATTTTAGTCTGCAAAATATTAATTTCTATAAATTCCTACAAAGATATATATGCATACACATATATGTTGGCAATGGAGAAATCCAGTTCATATAAAAATTATTGAATGTTTTCATTTATTCAAAAGCTGTTAAATTTTAGGTCCCTGATCATAGAAATGTGAAGTGTTTTGGAGCAAATACTTATATGCTTTCAACTTTTTCAACCTTAAAATGAGCAGTAATTTGTTTTATTGTTACATAGGACCTTAAATTTTAATTGTGGGTGGTTCCTTGCTTTAACATTATATTCTAAGGTCAGAAAAATTAAGTTTTGCATTTCCTGGTACGGGGTACATATGAGATACTGATGGACTAAATCTGTGGTAGAGGATTGGTGGGTAAAATACTTGATTACATTCCACTAGTTTTCTACAAAATACATGACCACAGTTTTGTGCATCATTGTGAACATTTTGAGAAAATTTTCAGTTAAATTTACATGTTAATATATCAATATACCTATCTAGGCAATTTAATAGATATTAAAAGAAAAAAAATATAATTAAATAAAATAAACTTGAGAAGAATATAAACTCTCGAGTATAAATATATTTTAATATTTACATCATTGTATGCCTATTTGTATATCACTAGAAATAATATATGTTGATATATAAAACACAGGGCAAAGTTCTCATGAAAATACATCACTTTTAAACAGCTTTCTGTGGCTATGATTAAGCTACCAAAGTTAACTAGTGAGGATGTGTACATATGTAAGCCTGTATGTTCTTGTGTGTGTTTATGTGTGTGCATGCATGCATGTGTGTGTATGTGTGTGTGTGTATGTATGTATGTATGTGTGTGTGTAAGTGGTTATTTACCACTTATAAGAGAAAAAAAGGTAAACCGAGCAAGCAATGGGAAGCAAGACAGTAAAAATTATCTTTTCATAGTCTTTGCTTCAGTGCCTGTCTCCAGTCTCCAGTTTCCAGTTTTTAGTTCCTGCCCTGAGTTTCCTCAAGGAAAAACTGCAATTGGAACAAGCGGGCCAAATAACACCCAGGTTCCTTTTGGTCATGCTGTTCATCAGAGCAAAGAAAGCAAATAAAGACAATGTTCATTTTGAGACAAAAATAGGACTAATTTGTCAGTATATGTTGAAATGATACAGATATGAACAAACACATACATATTTCACCATCTGCAGCTGTATATATCAAAAATGTCATTAAAATTCATTTGTCTGTATTTTACAGTAAAAATGAGTAACAATAAAATTGCCATGCTAATTATAGAAATCTTAATTATACTCTACAAATATATGTCTGAGGAAGAGCTGATTGTGTGTTTTACTAATGTGTTTATCCCACTACATTTATGCAACTTCATCTGAGGCAATTCATTAACACGCAGGAGCTGTAAAACACAGCCACTAAATTCAAAGCCCACAAACTTCTGCTCTTATTTATTACGCTTTAAAACGTACACATGGTGTGCTATTGCACAAGCTGCTTTCCTACAAATTGTCGTTTGATGGTGGTGTAGCCTGGGACACAGGACTGCTCTTTCTGCTTATTTGGATGATATTATTCAGATTCAGAAGCTTCCATGTGAAGCATGTAAAGTAGCTTCCATGTGAGCAGGCGACTGCAACAGTCATTATCAATAGGACAGGAAAAAATGAAAAGGTAGGATAGACAATGGGAGATTCACCCTAAATTTAAAGATAATGATCATAAAGCAGCGTGACACAGACCTGAGAGAGAAATGTCTGCTTTTAAGATTGTTCCCTCTGCTTCCCATAGAGCATATCAACTGTATTTTCATATTGTTTTCTGAACTGAGTATCTACTGACGGTGGCTTTACTTGGTTTAGGATGACCGTTAGCAGAGAATCACTAGGAAAGATAGAAATCATCTTGAATGTAGATGATCTTGTTATCAGAAATCTGAATTTTAATCACAGTACAATAATGATTGACTATCATGTGCATTGTGAAGAATTTCTAAATTGTGAGATATTTATAACACTGGTGAACGAATGCAACTGGAGTAGTGCATGTCACCAGACGTAACTGTGTCACTAGATATTTATTACCATGGAGCTATCACTCCACTTAATTCCTTATGTTAGTTTTTTTTTAATCTTATGGGCACTCTCATGGATAACATGGTTTTATTATTCCTTCATAGATAAGAAAATATGATTTCATGGATGTTTAGAATTTGTTTATTGTAATGTCATCCAAAATTATAAAGTAGAATTTTAAAATAGAGTCTAAAAAATCTAATATATGTTTAAAATTAAATGAGTGTTTTCATAGGTACTTGAACTCTGTGACATAAATTTACAACTTTGTTTACACACATATGTCTACCTTGAAATTAAATAAATGGGCTTATATTTTATTATATTGATTCAGTTTACTTTTAATATGTGAAATTTTGGCTGCATGTATCTATGCTCATTCCTTGCCTGTTTGTTTGCCGTGGGGTTCAAAAGCAGATTTTTAACCCTCCAGAACTGGAGTCACAGATGGTCATAAACCACCATGTGGGCACTTGGAATAGAATCTGAGTTGTTCACAAGAGCAACAAGTCCTTTTAACTGCTGAGCTGTCTCTGCAGCCTGATAGGTATTCATCTATGTTATCTTTCCTTGCCAGATACCTCTCTTGTCTACCTCTTCATTTTTCCCATTGCTTTCTTTTCTTCACCGTCCCCAGGTGACTTTTTATGGTCAACATGCACATTACAATACTTGGTTGTGTTATAATGATGAATTTCTGTAAAAAGTGACAGAGTAGATACACCATAGCTATGCAAGTTTAAATATGCTTGCCCGCTATTCTGTCCTCTTGTTGTCCTCCAGTTTCATTGCTAGTTCTTTTAAACTATAAATTTTACATTTCCAGTGCTTGGGTGGTTTAAAATTCCCATGACAACACTGAAACAGATGAAACAATCAAGTAAAAAAGAGGAGAATAGAATCACTGGGGACATATGGCACCTTCCTAGAAAAATTACAAATATTTTGCACTTGTCAATCCTTTGATCTTTCCATCTCATGAAAGTGTAGGACCTTTTAACCCAGCAGTGTGGCAAGTAGCAAAGAGCTTTTATTGGCCACTGAATATAAGTCTTATCTCCTTCCTTAATAGCCTTTCTGTAGTCACTTGCCCTTTTCCAGTAGGCTAAGGAAAAAAAAAAACTTGTGCAGAAAATCTGCTAATATTGTGGCCTGTGAGTGAGGAACAGAAGAGCATGAAATGTATTTGAATGAATATTTTATAACAACTGAGAAATCTTCCAGAATTCTCATTTGCCCTAAAGAGTAACAAATATGGTAGCCATTTAATAATCTAGCCTGTCCCAACAACATAGTGAATTATATATCCTGTTAATTAGGGTGTCATGGAACACGGAATGGAAAGAAGTTCTTTTTTATGTGAAATCATTGAATTTGGGGTTTATTGTTATCTCCATGTGCTCTCAGCTGCTCATCACAGATAAGACAAAACTAGAACTCCCCCCTTTCCCGTCTTCCTCCCTCCCTCCATTCCTCACTTCTTCCCTGCTCTCTGTCTCTCTCTCTCTTGGGGGTGGGGGGAGGGCTCCTTGTTTCATTTTCTTTTTTTGGCTTTTTCATTTCTCCCTCATTTCTGTTTTCCTCCTACTAATCACTCAACTATAATTTCTAACAAGTTAGCCTCCTTTTATCTGGATAGCCCATTGTATGCATGCACTGACATTTCCAAATATTAACAAGCTCTTTACTTGTCTGCCTGTTAATCTTCCTTGCTTTAGCACCTGTCTTTTTACCTCATCTCTCCTAAAGTGCTGATCACTCTGCTATACTGTACTGGGTTAGAGAAGACTGTATGAGGACAGTAAAGTTCTTTGAGTGTTTCTAATGGCATCACTTAAAGCCCCTGAAGTGTTTGTGTCTCACTTTGAGCAGAGTGTCAAGTCCAGCTAACCCAGCAAATTGAAGTTGATCTATGATATTTTTTTTCTGAAATTGAAGTACTTGTCTGTAAGGATCATTGTGTGAATGAAGCAAAGTGTGAAAAATTTAATCATTCATGATAGTGTAGCTGGTCACAATAACACAATAAAATTCAAAGAACTGATTTTTGATATATGACTTTCTTTTCCTTTCTGTTTCTTTTGTATTAACACTGTGGCATAATAGAAAGTAGCAGGAGAGAAATACAGAGAAAGAGATACACATTAAAAGAACCTCAGACTTTCAGTGCTCAGAGACAGAGCACTCCAAGCAATCCAAGACCCTTATTTTCTAACAGGAAGACTGTTGCCAAGTCCTGGAAATTACCATGTTACTAGTAGGAAGTTTCAGAGAGAGCATTAAAATGCTAGGTGTTTCCCCCCCCCCCCCTGAGGTCAAGAAACAATTTGGACTACCCCTTGAAAAAAATCTGTGGGTAGGGTCAAGAGGGGTTAAGAGGTTACTGTGAAAAATTAGTTAACTAAATGTTTAAAGGTATTCTTGTTAAAATGTATGGGCAAATTTATTTTATGCATATTAAGAAGGTTGACTATGGTTACATTTTAGATTTGTTTCAAATAAATACCTTGCATTTGAAAAATCTGGATCTTTTAAAAACATCCCCTGCAAAGAAATTAATCCCTGTATCAACTAATGCTGCCTCCATGCAATCTTCTGATTATGCAAGAACTGAGTCTTGAGTTATATAAATAAAGTACAATAATAAATCCACAATCTTTATTGATAGAAAGAATGAATCTTAGAGATACCACGAGTTTTCACAATAATTTTTTTATATAGAACAAGTATATTGTCATGAGTTCTAGACCAGCCTTGGCTACAAAATGATTTTCAGAGCATGTTAAGCTACAGTGTGAAACATTTGTCAAGCTCATAAGTGAGAAAAAAATCTTCATTATTTAAAAGACCATGGCAACACTGGCTCAGCTAAGTGTTTTGTAAAACTTTGGCCAGACATGATGAGCAACTTGAAAATCTATTAACTTGGAAATGTATTAATACATTTCTATTTATTTTTGAGGGGTAGATCACAAGAGTTTCCACGACACAAACATATACACAGAAAACATATACATCAAATATATATAAAAAATGTTGAATATGTGAGCAATGGTATCTTTACTAACTTAGTGGTAATGACTGTTTCACTACATATGTGTATATGAGATACCTAGTCATGGTCTTTAAGTGCACAAAATTTTTGTCAAACATGTCAATTAAATGAAGAGAAGGAACATATAAAATAAAAATCTTTTAAGAAATGTGTTCTGCTTGGATTATTGATAGGTTTGGATAATTTTGAGTCTTATTAATCTCATGAAGAAAAGATTAGTAGAGATATTATTGCTGAATTCTTCTGAGGTCCTTGGTTCTCTTTGTCTTCCAAACACTGTGAGACTAGAGAAAGATATACTAAGCTTAGTTCAATGAGTAAATCTGAACATTGTCAAAAATCAGGAAAGGCCTGAAGTTCTTATTAATCATCTTTATAGCCAATGGTATTTTTTGGGATACATAGTTTCACAAGTAGTAATAAAAGTCATTATCTTCAGTGCTAAAAACAAAGCACAATCCAATGATCATAGCAATAATAGTAGACATACTATCAACATTTGGACTATATTATGATTCCACACTATGTGATAATCCAGTGTTGTTAGGTCAGATTCTGAGGTGGGAAATGAATGATTAATTAAAGAGACTATTAAAAGAACCTATAACACTTACTGTATTCTTCAATACAGTCATGAAGTTCTAATCAGTCTGCATTGCAGTATCTTCCATAGACATATGGCTTCCTTTCTGGGAATCTCATTTGTTTATAAGCATGCTTAACATGTAATCTAGAGTAAATGATGTTCAGCCTATGGCTCAGCTCATAGTATTTGTAGGAGCACAAAAAGCCATGTTCAGATTGTCTTCCAAAAACTATTGAGAATACTACCTGGAACATAAAACAAGTCAATAGTAACAATTAATACATCTGTTTAAATAAAGCGCTGTGTGAGATAAGTTGACTTAAAAACCAAGTATATGGCTCCAGCTTCACTTCTCCCCCTTCCCAGTAAAAAACCTCTTAAGATCTTCAAGAAAATGACATGTTGTGTTAATGTTTGGAAGTGTTGTCTATTACTTCTAACTAAAGTTTATTTGTTCCTCTGGCTAAAATCACTCTACTTAACCCAAACAACCACAGAGATATATCTGGAATATGAAATGCTCAAGATAAAGTTCTTTGATAGAAAACCATCTTTTGATCCTTGGGAATGAATTTTCAAGGAAGTATATGTTTTGCAATATGGGGCTTCTCTTACCTCTGTTCTCACATTAGAAGATGTTATCTAAAGTTTTAAGATTATTTAAAACTTAAATAATTTAAATAATTTAATGATTTAAATTATTTAAAACTTAAATAATTTAATGATTTAAAAACAGTGCTTTCCTTTGAATAATTCAACTTTTAAAATGAAAGAAATGTGACAAATTATTATTCTATGTATTCCAAATTAGTATGAAACTAAAAATGTAGTCAAATGAAATAAATCATATAGCCATAACAACTAAACTTGCTTTTTAGGATTCTAATATATGCTATTATGTATAATTTTGGGCACAGATAAGACTTCTGTTTCATACAAATACATATTTTTCTAAACACCCAAGGTACAATCCTGTCTATGCTTATTTTATGAATGTTCTTGTATAGTTTATGACGCTTTCTTCCTTTACTATCAGAGCCCATTGATATTTTTCTGTGGGAAAAATGAAGCAAGACCACATTGGAAACTCATTGCATCTGAATCTATTTAATTGATCATACTTAATCACCACATATTTAGAAAACAGATACTTTAAGTAGTTTTGTGTGTTTGTGTTTGTATACAAAATATAAGAAAGAAGTACTCTGATGTACAGTAAATAAAGATACACTAATCTGATTTTTAAAATTAATATAGTTTCAAATTGGCATTTGCAGTTGTTTCTTCAACGTTTAAATAAATTATATATTATTTACTGCAGCTTGAATTCTTAAAAAATTACATTGTGAATTCAATTAGGAAAAGTTGTACATTACAAATGGGAATAAATCTCTTAATTTATGAGCTTTAAATTTAGCATGTTTAGATGATTAAAAACCTGGTAGAATATAAAGAATTGAAAGGGTGATATTGTTTCTATTAACTTTTATTTAGAATTGAGCTTTCCTGTATTTAGAGTTATAACACTAGATAGAAAGCATGTTGTTTTCTGGAGTCTAACTTCTTGAGTTCTTTGTATATTTCGAATATTAGCCCTCTATTGGATGTAGGGTTAGTGAAAATCTTTTCCCAATTTGTAGGTTGCTGTTTTGTCTTATTGACAGCATTCTTTGCTTTACAGAAGCTTTTCAATTTCATGAGGTCTCATTTATCAATTGTTGATTATGGAGCCTCAGCCCTTGGTGATCTGTTTAGGAAAATTTCCCATGTGACAATGTATTCAAGTTTGTATCCCACTTTCTCTTCTATTACATTCATCATATCTGGCTTTATGTTGATCCATTTGGACTTGAGCTTTGTACAAGGTGGTAAATATGGATCAATTTGCCTTCTTTTATAGGCAGTCTGCCAGTTAGACCAGCAACATTTGATTGAAGATACTTTCTTCTTTCCACTGTATGGTTTTAGCTTCTTTGTCAAAGATCAACTGTCCATAGGTGTGTGGGTTTATTTCTGGGTCTTCTATTGCATTGATGAACCTGTCTATCTGTGTACAAATACCATGCATCTTTTATCACTATTGTTTTGTAGTATAGCTTGAGGACCAGGATAGTGATTTCCCTTGGAAGTTCATTTATTCTTGAGAATTGTTTTTGCTGTCCTCATTTTTTTTGTTATTCCATATGAAGTTGAGAATTGTGCTTTCTATCTCTGTGAAGAATTGAGTTGGAATTTTGATGTGGATTACATTAAATCTGCAGATTACTTTTTGGTAAGATAGCCATTTTCACTATGTTAATCCTACCAATCAAAGAACATGAAAGATTTTTCTATCTTTGGAGATCTTCTTTGATTTCTTTCTTCAGGGAATTGAAAATCTTATTATACAGAACTTTCACTTGCTTGGTTTAGAGTTACACGAAGATAATATATATTATTTGTGAGTATTGTAAAGGGTGTTGTTTCCCTAATTTCTTTCTCAACCCATTTATCTTTTCTATAAAGGAAGGCTACTGATTTGTTTGAGTTAATTTTTTATCCAGCAACTTTCCTGAACTTGCTTATCAGCTGTAGGAATAGACTCTAGAAAGCCAAATAACCCAAATAAAAAATGGGTTGCAGAGCTAAACAGAGAGTTCTCAACAGAGGAATCTTGAATCTGAGATGAACCTAAAGAAATGTTTAAAATCCTTAGTCATTAGGGAAATGCAAATCAAATTAACCCTGAGATTTCACTTTATACCAATAAGAATGGCTAAGATAAAAACTCAGAAGATAGCAGATGCTGGCAAGGATGTAGAGAAAGACAAACATTGCTTTATTATTGGTGGGATTGAAAACTAGTATAACAACTCTGGAAATAAATCTGGCAGTTCCTCAGAAAACAGGAAATAGGTATACCTGAGGACCCAGCTATACATCTTCTGGGCATATACCCATATATCTTTTAAGATGCTCTACCATACACAAGGACACACTCTCCACTATGTTTATAGCAGCCTTATTTATAATAGCCAGAAGGTGGAAATAACCAAGATGTCCCTCAACCAAAGCATGAATACAGAAAATATGGTTCATTTATTGAATATGAATATTATTCAGCTATAAAAATGAGGACATCACAAATTTTGCAGATAGATGGACAGAACTAGAAAATATCATCCTGAGTGAGGTAACCCAGACCCAAAAAGACATACATAGTATGTACTCACTGGTAACTGGATAGTAGTCAAAAAGTTCTAAGTACTCACAGACCATATGAAGCTTAACAAGAAAGGCTATTTAAGTTTTGGTGCTTCCATTCCACTTAGAAGGGGGAACAAAATAATTATGGGAGGCAAAGGGAGGGAGGAAAATTGGTTGTAGAGGGAAGGAGGAGGGAAACTAAGGGGTAAGATTAGGTATTGTAGAGACAGGAGAGAAGCTCAGAGGGCCTGAAGAATAAAAAGAAATATGCAACCGTGTGGGGTGGGGGACAGAGGATGGGAACCATTAGAAAGTCATATTAGCAATGTGACAGGCTTCCAGGACCCAATGAGAAAGCCATTAACTGAAATGCCCAACAGTGGAGAGATGGAACCTGAAGAGACCACATAGACATGGTCCTCATTTAAAGGATGGGGCCACCTACCCATCTCAAAATTTTTGTCCATGAATTGTGCATCTAAAAGAAATTCAGGGACAAACAATGAAGCAGAGACTGAAGGAAAGGCCATCCAGATACCTCCCCAAGTTGGGATTCATCCCATTCCCATGTATCAAACCCAGACACTATTGCTGATACTATGTTGTGCTTAGAGACAGGAGCCTACCAGTACCTGACTGAGACAGATGCAGATACTTATAGCTAACCATTGGACAGAGGAAGGACTGAAGGAGCTGAAGGGGTTTCCAACTCCATAGGAAGAAAAATAGTATTAACTAACTGGACCCCTCAAAGCTCCCAGGGACTAAGCCACTAACCAAAGAGCATGCATGGGTTTGACTGGCCTCAGTGGAAGGGGATGTACTTGGTCCTGTGGAGGCTGCATGCTTCAGAGATGGGGGGATGCTGGGATGCTGGGTGAGATGGGAGTGGTAAAGTGGGTGGGATAATGTCTTCTTAGAGGTGAAAGGGAGGAAGAATGGGGTTGAGGGCTTATGGAGGGGTTATGGAGAACATTTGAAATGTAAATAAATAAAACAATTGATAAAAATAAAATTAATAAAGGTTTTTGTATATGTATATAAACATATATACATTGTTTTCTCTCACACACACAAATACACACATACATACACACACACTCATAACTGCACACATTGCTGTTAGGATAATTAAGGGTTGTGAACTCACATACGTTGTTGAATGTGACCTAAGGAGGTGCTGTGCACATGAAAATAGAATGCATACTTCTCAGCTTTCTCGTGTGTTCAACATTCTAGCCTCCAGCAAACATTTTTCTGGCATGTATTTTTTTTAACCAATTAAAAACACGTTCATTTGTTATTTCAGCACATTATTTATTAAGAGCCTAATAAATGTATAGCATTGAACAAAAGATTCCATATTGAATTTTCCAGAACATACTCCAATTCATCATATGATTGAAATAAACTTCTCAAACACCTGAAAACATGATTTAATGAAAATATGATTCAATATATATTGAAAAGTGTAATAAGGAAAGTGTCTCTTAGGGGAGCCAGCACAAAGTTTATTTTCTAGTTAGCTGTCTACAGGAAATTAATGATGCAATTAGCTGTGCAAACAGGCTTAGATTAAAGGTGTTGAGCTTAAGGATTCTGACTGAGGATGTATTTATCAGCTGTGCGGATTAAACCCCAGGCCCTCTTCACCTAAGGTGCTGTCAGCCATTATGATAAAGATGTCCAATAACAAATGTCTATCTTAATTGGCAGTCAGTCTAAAATTTGCTCAAAAAACCTTAGAAGCATTATTTGTTTCTCTTTTCTTTTTATCAGGTTTTTAGTAATACATTTTAATTATAAGGGGCGCTGTAGGTTAAACAACAAAATAATGTGACAGTACATAGATTCCCATATGTTCTCATTTCTGCATAGATGGCCTTTCTCTGTTATTTGGGCAGTGAATTAGAATGACACATTGTTGCAGTGGTGCTTGATTATCATCCAAAGCCTGCAGTTTGCAAAACAATTCATTTGTGGCTCTAGCTTGAAACTAAATGAGGCTTTGATAAATGTGACGTAACATGAATATCATATTTCAATAACGTAAACCTCTGAACTGTGTTCATTCACCCCTTCTCAATAATTCATAATTTTCCATCTACATAAATGAAATCACATAGTAATTAGTCTAAAGTTATTGGCTTCTTTCATAGTGATATGCATTCAAGACAATCAAATAATATTCCATGGTCTGCATGTACAATTTTTACATGCATTCATCTGCTGAGGGAATCTTTGTTGGTTTAGGTCATGAAGTGTGTGTGTGTGTGTGTGTGTGTGTGAGAGAGAGAGAGAGAGAGAGAGAGAGAGAGAGAGAGAGAGAGAGAGAGAGAGAGAGAGAGAGAATGAGAGAGTGAGAGAGTGAGAGAGAGAGATTTGGTGTCTTTGTCTAGCTTCTATTGCCTTCATATATGCAGATGTCAATTTGTTTGGGAATGATTTAATGTGTTATCTCTGTGCACAATTGTTGTATTGCTTTTAGTTCTTTATCTAAGATCTTGTCTTAGTTGGACAACTATCATATGTTTCAACAGTGTGGTGTCAGACCTGAAGAGCTGAACTGGTGACAATGACCTGCTAGGTTCATTACGCTTCAGTAATAATAGAAATAAGACTATGATAAAGACAACTGACATTGTAAATAAATAACAAGTGTCACTCAGCAGAAGAATAAATTAGAAGCACAGGTGGGAGAAATTAACAATGGATTAAGAATTTGATGTCCCAATCAATACAAGTGAAAACTACCCAAATATGACAGAGCTTAAGTTAATTTTTATGTTTATTTGGTATTGTTGGGATTGAAATCACTTTAATTTTCTTAGATTATTACTTGATTTTCTATTCAGGGAAATCTGCTTAGAAAAATTTTCTGAGGTTAAATATCTTCCAAGAAATGTCAACACTTCTCTAAAATGGTGTTACCAAGGCACTCAGTCTATTAGAGAGAATAGTTTTCTAAAGTAAGGTCTAATTTTATCAGTTATGTTGTCTTGTTCCTGAAATAAATAACCAGATAAAAGCTATTTAGAGCATGGAGGGTTTATGTCTATGTCCAGGCATAAAGCCCAGAGTGTGTAGCAGCTGGTCTGCAATCAGGAAGTAGGGAAGTGTGAATTCTAGTGTTCAGTGCTTTCTCTCTCTCTCTTTTATTTTTAATTTAATTTACTTTTTTCTTATTCAGGTTACATCCTCTTCATAGTCCCCCTTCCTATCACTCCCCACACACAATTCTTCTCTCATCTCCCTCCTGTTCTGCTCTGAGTGGGTGGGGGGCCCACCTGGGTATCCCCCCCGATCCTGGCACTTCAAGTCTCAAACCTTCAATGTGAAGCTAGGTGCCTCCTCTCCCATTGAGGATAGACAAGGCAGTCCAGCTAGAAGAACATCCCACTGAAAGGCAACAACTTTGTGACAGCCCCCATTCCAGTTGCTCAGGACCCACATGAAGAGCAAGCTGCACATCTGCTACATGTACACTATGAAGCTTAGGTCAAGCCTGTGCATATTCTTTGGTTAATGGTATGTTCTGAGAGCCCTGAGGGTCCAGCTTAGTTGATTCTGCTGGTCTTCCTGTGGACGTTTTTTTTCCTTTTCTGGGCCACAATCTTTCTTCTTGTTCTTCCATAAAACTCCCAAAGTTCCATCTACTGTTTGGCTGTGGGTGTTCTTATCTGTCTTAGTCAGCTGCTATGTGACAGAGGACACCTTGCTCCTGTCTACATACAAGTATAACAGAGTTTTAACAGTAGAGGAATTGATGATCACCCATGGGATGGGTCTCAAGTTGGGCCAATATTAGTTGGCCATTCCCTTGGATTTTGCTCCATCTCCCATGTCTGCATTATTATTATTATTATTATTATTATTATTATTATTAGACAGGATAATTTGGGTTTGAAAATTTTTTGGGTGAGTTTGTGTCTCTATCTCTCCACTGGGGTTCCTGACTGGCTACATGAGAGGACCTCTTCAGGTTTCATACCCTAATGTAGTGAGTTACAGTTAAGGTCACCCCATTGATAATTGGGTACCTCCTTTATCCCAGGTCTCTGTCTTGTCCTGGAAATCTCCTTACCACTGTCTATTGCAGATTTCCATTCATCTTCATAGCCATCTAGCCATTTTTCTCCTGTCCTTCCCAACACCTGATCCTGAATCCCCCCATTCCCTTCCCCATCCCCTCTCCGACTAATTCCCTTTCTCTGTCTGCCACTTATAACTACTTTATTCCCCTTTGTCAGTGAGATTCAAGCTACCTTGTTTTTTCCTTTCATCTTGTTTAGCTTCTTTGGGTGTCTGTGAACTGTAGCATGGTCCCTTTATTT
This sequence comes from Arvicanthis niloticus, assembly GCF_011762505.2. Classification (NCBI taxonomy): domain Eukaryota; kingdom Metazoa; phylum Chordata; class Mammalia; order Rodentia; family Muridae; genus Arvicanthis; species Arvicanthis niloticus. The sequence goes on from NC_047661.1 coordinate 56,569,086, forward strand.
TATGGCTGATATCCATTTATAAGAGAGTATATTCCATGATCTTTTGGGAGTGTGTTACCTCACTCAGAATATTTTCAAGTTACATCAGTTTACCTACAAAATTCACAATGTCCTTTTTTTAATAGCTGAACAGTATTCCATTGTATAGATGTATCACATTTTCTTTTTCTTTCTTTGTTTCTTGGTTTGTTTCTTTGTTTCTTTGTCTGTTTTCTTTGTTTCTTTCTTTTTCTCCTCCTTCCTTCCTTCCTTCCTTTTTTCCTTCCTTCCTTTTTTCCTTCCTTCCTTTTTTCCTTCCTTCCTTCCTTCCTTCCTTCCTTCCTTCCTTCCTTCCTTCCTTCCTTCCTTCTTTTATTCCTTCCTTCCTTCTTTCTTCTCTCTCTCTCTCTCCCTCCCCCATTGGTTATTTTACTTACTTATATTTTAAATGTTGTCCCACTTCCCTGCCTCCCCTCTACAAACCCCCATCCCATTCCCCATCCCCTTTGTCTCTAAGAGGGTGCTCCATTCATTCTTCAGTTAAGTTAACTTTTTTTTTTTTTCCAGTTTAGTTAACTACATTGTTTCCAGTTTCTGGTTACTACAAATAAAGCTGTTATGAAATAAAGCTGTTATGAACACAATTGAGCAAGTGTCTTTGTGGTATACTGGAACATCTTTTGGGTATATGTCCAGCAGTTTATAGTTCAATCTTGAGGTAGAACTATTTCCAGTTTTCTGAGAACCCAAAACCATACAACAGAAAAATGAAAACATCTTCAACAAATGGTGCTGGACTAACTGTATGTACACATGTAAAAGAATGAAAATAGATCCATATTCATCACCCTGCACAAAACTCAAGTTCAAGTGGACCAAGGACCTCAACATAAAACTAGATATACTAAATCTCTTGGAAGACAAAGGGGAAATGCTCTTGAATGCATTGGTACAGTAGAAAATTTCCTGAACAGAACAATAATGGCTCAAGCACTAATATCAACAATTGATAAATGGATCTCATGAAATTGTAAAACTTCTGTAAAGCAAAGGACACTATCAATAGAACAAATTTACAGGTTGGAAAGTGATTTTCACCATCCCCACATCTGACAGAAAGCTAACGTCTAGAACTTATAAATAACAAAAGAAACTAGACAGCAACCACCAAATGAACCAATTAAAAATGGGTACAGAACTAAACAGAGAATTTTAAATAAATGACTCTCAAATGGCTGAGAAGTACTTAACAAAATGTTCAAAGTCCTTGGTCATCTGGGAAATGCAAATCAAAATAACTCTGATGTTCCATCTTACACCCAGAATGGCTAAGATTCAAAACTCAAGAATAGCACATGCTGCCAAAGATGTGGAGCAAGAAGAACACTTCTTCATTGGTGTTGGGAGTGCAGACTTGTATAACGACTTTGAAAATCAATTTGGTGGGTGATTGCAACTGGAACTGAATATATCTTAGTGATACAGAAGTTTCACTGTGATTCTATTTAGTGTGTGTTTGTGTGTGTGTGTTTCTGTGTGTGTACTTCAATACTGTGACTCTAAGTTATCCACCACTACTTCATGTGTCATTCTTTACACTAAAGAAAATAACAATAGAAACTCTCTGAGAAGTTTGCTTAAGATATGTTAACAATGATCAGCAAAGTAGAATATTGGTATCATATTTAATATATGCCTATACAAATTTCCCCAAACACCAGTGCCTCTCATGTTTTCTAGGGAAGTGGAGGCATAGAATGTTGGAGCATTAGTTAGCTATAATTAGTGGCAAAATCCCTCTGTTTGTACTACTTTGTTCATTATATAAAACTGGGGTTTTTATCTTTTTTTTTCTCATATGGAAAGTATCCACATCATTACACCTGATTAGAAATATATTTTTATCTTAGTAACTATAATTCAAATTCCCTTGCCTATAGACAGTTTCAAAAAACTATAAACCAACTAATCACCAAATGTGCCATAGCAGAGCTTAATTTCATTAATTGAGGTAGATTTTTATAGCTTTAATTAAGGAAGCTACCATTACCATATTACATTTAGACAGACTTTGAATTTGAATGTATTTCCATTCTCTTATTTAAACTTTGGTTTGGCTAGCTTCCTTCATGTTGAAATATAACAGTGTTACTGAGATGAATATAAATATCAGAGCTCTACAAAATTAGAATATTTTCAACCTGAGTACAATGTGTGTTCAACTGCAGATGCACTCTGTGTACACTAATGAATTAAGAATTTATGGATATGAATATTCATTTTTCCATGTTTAGCAAGGTATTACTTTCAAATATTAAAACAGTCATCACCACATTCACAAGGTTCATCTTAATATTAGAATGTTATTTGCCCACTGAAATTTAAACAGGTTGCCAAATATATTTGACTCAATTTTTTAATGGAGCATTACTAAAATATTTTCATTTGTATAATATATAGTAGTGTTAAAGTTTTCTTTAATAGAATTTTTGTTGAATATGCAGGAATGAAGTGTTTTGCACTTCGAGAGAAGAAAAAACATCTATAGCTCTCAGGTTGACAAAACAGTGGGAAACTAAAAAGAAGTTCCCCAGGCAAAGAACATTTGTAGTAAAGCATAAAAACTTCCCATAATTTAGCATTAAATGTGTAATAATAAAAATGTGTAACAATAAATATTATTGCCTAAGACTCTATCAATTTTTGAAGTGTTCCCATGGAGACATATGCTTTAATGCTTAAAATAATAATATCACACATTACGTGTCTACTATACTATAACTGAGGGCTTTATAAATAAACACATACCATTCATATTGTCATCATTATTTGAAAGGAAAAATATCTAACTAGTTCCAAATTCATCTTTGAGCATTGAAGTAAGATTTAGATTTAAATAGATACAAAGAATGCACAAGAGATGGAACAGAGTTTCAGAGTACTCAGTAGTCTTCCAGAAGTTATACGTTTAATTCACAGCAACCACATGGCAGCTCACAATCATCTATAACTCCCAAACTAGAAGATTTGACAAATTTGATCTCCAAAGACATCTGCACATATACTTCACACACAAAATTACCCATAATTAGAAATAATAGAAACACATCTTTTAAAAGAGATGCAAGCAACAATCAAGCCCTAGACAAGGAGTACTCTTCTCCACCATCAACCATCAGTGTCCACTCTTATCTACTATGATTTGCCCATTTACCAGGTCATAATGGAGTTTTCTTTTAGTGAGGCAAGTTCTGTCTGTCTTTGACACCAGATCCTCAGTCTTTCCATTCCTTCAACTCTTCTTTGAGGAAAGTTAAATCCCTTGGGATCTATTGTTTCAGTCAATTTGATAGTCCAGGCAGGCGCACAAATCTTTATACTGTCTTTTCTCCTGATAGAGTGATGAGAGCTTGGAATTCCACCTGGAATACTATTTGATGAGACACCATTGATTAAATAACTTTCATTATATAAGAAAGAACAGTAAACATAGAAGGGAAAGAGAAAGAGAGAGAGAGAGAGAGAGAGAGAGAGAGAGAGAGAGAGAGAGAGAGAGAGAGAGAAACACAGAGAGAAACAGAGAAACAAACAGAAACAGAGACACAAAATAGAAAAACAGAGAGAGATAGAGGGAGAGAGACAGAGGCAACAGCAGAGTGAGAAGTGACATTAATATGGAGATATGAACAATAAAATAAAAATGACAATACATATATTTTATGTAACATGATTCAGCATTTTGTTTGTTTATTTTTAGTTTGAATCTTTAGGTCACTGAATACTTGTAGCACTCATTGAGGAAAAACTACCTTGTATCAACTTGACACAAACTAGTCACTTGGGAGTAGAGAATCCTAAATAAGGCCTGCTTTCATCAAATGTGAGCATGCTCGTGGGATAATTTACTAATTAATGATTGATGTTGGAAGACCTATCCCATGGTGGGCTGTGCCACCTCTGGGCAGGTGGTCACTGATTAAATAAAGAAACTGAGAAGGTCCAGGAAAGGCATTATTCTGCAGCCTCTGCTTCAGGCAAGAGCTCCCTGTCAAAAGGTTTCTGTCCCAATTTCCCTTAATGATGGACTGTGCAGTCATAAATCTACAGGCAACTGAGTGAAGCTGGGAGCCAAAGAGGTGGCTGTCCCTAGAAAAGAGCACACCAATTAGTTGTGTAGTGCCAAGCAGTGAGCCCTAAAACCATACAGATTTGTAACTTTATATGGTCTTTACAAGTCATATTTAAGAATATATATGTCTATATAAACACATATATACATGCAATAGTAATTATTGAAAAAAGAAGCCCTGAGTTTGAAGGAGAGCAGGAGGTATATATGGGGGAGGGTTGGAGGGAGGAAAGGGAAGGGAGAAATATTACAATTAACTTACAGTCTCAAAAATAAACAAAAAAGCAGGCAAAATAAATCCATATTTTTCTCAAATTGTGCTTGTTCATGGTTTATTACAACAGATTGCAAGCTTGTTCTCAAAAAAGATAATTTCAGGTCAGATTTAGCTCAGGTTCTTTTGAGTCTGTATCTAAAGAGCATAGTGTATTCAGCAATAGGGACTTAACCTTTCATCAACTAACATGAAGAAACCAAGAACAACAGTAATAGTTTACAATATTTTTGGAGTCTCTTACAAAATCCTTGACCAAGAACTCAAAAGGAGGATTCTCACCTATGTTGTTTCCTTTTGTTGTAAGATAGTCTATAGCCCATAGGGAGCATTGTTAGCTCAGATGGAAAAGTATAATTTAAAATATATATGTATGCACAAACCTATAAGTACTGTATGGAATTTTAGGTATATAGATAATAAGATACCTTATGTTTTTCAGACACCCTAGCTGTTATTTAACCTTCCTTTTTGGTATTAATTTCTTAATACCTCCCGATCTAAGGTCCTCTCCATTTTTTCAATTTTCCTTCAATCTCCCACAGCTATTGTTTCATTTCACTTTTATGATTTCTGCAGTTACTTCAGGCTTAAATATCCACATATAAAGATCCGGGGATAGGACATAGAGACGAGAGGCAGCCTGTGTGTCTTTCTGCCTCTGGGTTACATTATTCAATATGATCTTTTCAATTTTAATTTATTTACCTAAAAATTCATTTTTTCTTACTGATGAGTGGAGTTTCATAGTGGATATGTATCATGTTTTCATAATCAGCTAATCAGTTAAAGGACATTTAGGCTGGTTCCATCCCTAGTCATTGTGAATGAACAACAGTGAACATGGCTGAGGAAGTTTCTGCACAGTAGCATGTGGACTGCTCAGAGTAAACGCCAAGGAATTTTATACCTGGGTCAAGTGTTAGTTTTTATCTATCTTTTTAACATTCTACACATTCATTTCTGGAGTGTCTTCACTAGTTTATAATACTATCAACAGTGCGTGTGTGTTCCCTCTCTCCCAAAGGTTATTTCCAGCATTTGTTTTTGTTTGTATTGATGTTCTTTCCATTTTGTTTAGAACAAGATGAAGTCTCAAATCTACTTTTGATTTGCTTTCCCTGATTGCTAGGGATGAAGCAATCTCTTGGCTCTGGCCACCTCTCTCCTTTTCAAATAATAATTGGTTTGTGTATGTATGTTCTATGCTATGTTTTTATTGGATGTATTTATATTATGGGAAGGTTTTCTTTGCCCTTCAACTATGGCAGATAGTTTTACTGTGCACATTAGTCTCTTGGTATTTTAAGGGTTGGGAAATCTTACTCCATGATCATCTGAATTTCAAGATTTTCATTGACAAACCAGCTGTTGTCATAATTTTTATATGCAACTTCCATTCTTACAACTTGCAGCTTCAATACTCTCTTTTATTCTGTTTACTATTTTACCTATGGTATGCCATAGTGAGTTTCTTACCTGGTCTTGTCTGTTTTGTGATCTATGTGATTCTTTTGTCTGTGTGGGCATGTCTTAGTTTGTTTAAGGTTTATTCTGTCTTGTTGATGATTTTATATATGCCACTAATTTGAGATTCTTCTCTTTCATCTATGCCTATAATTGGATGATTTTGTCTGATATTTCTTGCATGTTCTTTTATTGTGTTTTAAATTTCTTTCTTTTTAAAAATTTTTATTGAAATTTGATTATTCTCTCATAAAATAGATCCTAACCACTGCTTACCCTCCCTCTTTTACTTTTCATAATATTTGTTTATTTTGTCTAGATCATCTACGTTATCTTAAATAATAATCTTAAGAATATCAGAACTTCTCCTAACTTTAGTCTACTTGTAAGTCCTTCCCTTGTTGTTTCTAGTTGAGTTATTAGTGTTTTATCAGTTACAACCCCAGCTTGAGCTCTCTTCATTGTTTCTATCTCTTTACTGGATTCTATTTTTTAATTATAGAATGCCTTCATTATGTCCAAAAGCCTGATATTTAAGGCTTTCTTGAACATCACTCAGGCAGTTCATATCCATTCTCTTTAAATTAATCAACTTGTTTTCTTGAGACTTTTTAAATTGAAAATAGATTCATCTCTCACACAATACATTCAAACCATAGTTTCTCCTCCCTCTGTTCCTTCGAGCTCTCCCACTATCTCTTCTCTCCCCCAGATCTATTTACCCATTATTTCGTCTTCAGAGAAGAATAGGCCTCTAAGAGATGACAGTCACACAGGACAAAAGAAGATATAAGACAAGGCAAAAGCACTCATATTGAGGCTGAACAAAGGAACCAAATAAGAGGGAAAGACTCCTAAGAGCAGGCAAAGAGTGATTTTCGAACCTCCATGAATTCATGAAGCATATGAATGTTCTTTTGGGTTTTGTGTCCTATGCTCTGTTAGATAGATCTTTTTTGGTAAATATTTCTACTGGAATGGAAGAATTCTTTTTTCACAGGGAATATATCTTTGATTTTAAAAATATTAGTGTTTTGCAATGAGATTTGGGCCTGTGAACTTTATTGTTAGTTCTCTGGGTGAGTAGGTTGGGGTAGAATACAGGATGTGTAGTCATGTCAGTCTTAAGATTTAATATGGATGAGGAAGGATGAGATTAGGTTGATAGAGAGGCTGGGCTGACATGTAGGGAAAGTATGGGAAGAGGAGGATCAGGCTGACTCACCAAGCTAGACAGTAGCATTAAATGTGTGAGATCTAGATAGACAGAGAGGTTGGAAGATACATAGAATCTAGAGGCTGAAGATGAGTATAGAGCATGTGGGTCCATGCTCTATATAAGAACTGGCAAGAGTAAGCTCAGATCCCAGAAATATTAAGTGAACAGTATCACTACCTGTCTTTGTACCTACTATAAAACACATAACCACAGATACCCCACTAAGAACCATAGACACTCAGTCTTGTAGCACAACACATCAAGTTATTCTTCATGCTAATGAGGTATCAAGATAGCCTTGATCCTTCAGTCAATTAGTTTGCCTTCCTGGGTATTCCTTGACCACAAAAGATATATAATCCCTGGCTCACACCAAATAGTGTATGTATTTACATCTGCCATCAAACAAACCAGTATGAACAAGCAAAGATTATCTCAGAGAGCTGTTTCATTAAGAATCACCCTGGCAAAAGACTTCCACTGAAAAGTTGTGCCTAAAACTCAGAAAAATAGGTTCCCTTCTTCCACTCCTACAATACAGTCAGCCCTTTCTCCCAATCAGACTGGGTTCTGGTCAGCCCTGCTTCAGCCTCATCTCTCCACCTGGTGAGCAGATGCCTTGAAGGAAAAGGTAGACCTCAGACTCCTGGTTCCTGAATTACCCTCCCAGCGGTATACCATTGGTTCCTGGGTACCCAGGGAGGAGGCTTGCCTGCTCCCCAGGGAAAAAACAAGAAACTGTACAACAGATGGTCAGTTCTTATCTTGGTCAGACCTTGCAGATTGGTGTCATGGTAGCAGACTAGGCTAGGGACTGCATATAAACTCAAGCTCTGTCTGGGAAATTGTCCAATTGTCCATTGTGCCAAGATGGGAGGATCAGGTACACTTACTCTGTTAGACCTTGTTGAAGAATGTTCTATATTTCACTTTAAAAAATTCTTTCTTCTTGTTCACCATGGTTTTTCTCACTGTACCTAGAAATTATGTGAAAAATATCAGAATTATTTTACAATTATTAACTTATTCTTAAACTCATGCTGATAAGGATTCTTATTTAAATCTTTAAACATTTCATATAATAAATATACCTGTTCCTATGATAACAGCAACTAATTTCTCCTCTACCTCTCTCTGTGATGTTTCATCATTTTTCCAATTTTGATCTTCCATATAATATGTTTACCTCTGAGTTTAGTTTAAGCTCTTGTTAATTTTAATTTTATTTTTATGTTCTGCTATTTAATGTTTTGATAATTTGAAATCATCTAATATTTTACGAGAAATGTCTTCCTAAAAATGTGTCTATTCTTCAGTTCTTTCATAATCTCCTTCATGTAAAGCTCTGCAGTCTTAAAATGATTTTAATGAGATAACATGTTTATCTAATGATAAACCATTATAAGAAAAAAAAATTTGGCATTAACTTGAACTTTCTGATTTTATTATAATATTAAAAATGTTTTATATATATTGTTTACATATTATATGATTCTAATATTCAAAGATGCATACTTGCTGGGCAGTGGTTGCACAGGCCTTTCATCCCAGCCTTTGGGAGGCAGAGGCAGGCAGATTTCTGAGTTTAAGGCCAGCCTGGTCTACAGAGTGAGTTCCAGGACAGACAGGACTACACAGAGAAACCCTGTCTCAAAAACCAAAAATAAATAAATAAATAAATAAAATAAAATAAAATAAAATAAAAATAAAAAAGAAGAAGATATATACTTATATTTTAATTAGCTGTTAATCATGAGGCCCAAAAGTTGATATGCAAATTTATGTGAATCTGAAATCCAAAAACCTCATAATTAATTGGGATTAATGGGTAAAATAATAATTGCAATATTTAGAGAAAGTGCTTAAGTAAGTGTTAAATGCTTTGACCATTATGTGATCTGAAAAAATAACTTTTGTTTTATCTAAAAATGAGAGAAATAGTAGATACAATGAAACTGACAAAAAAAGAATTAAAACATAAGCAAATCATAAATTCAGTGAAATAAGTTCATAAATTCTAAAACTATTATTTTAAAATGGTACCAAATACATAAGTCTTATAAAGGAAAAATTAGAGAAAAATGGATGATTCATTAAAAAATATAAATTCCCAAAAGCAGCACAAAGGAAAGTGCAAATTTAACTCTTAGTTTATAGAAGAGAATAGAAAGCAGGTCATAGGTCAGTCCTTACAAGAGCACCTGGAATGAAGAGTTAGATTTACAGCTGTACATCATCATTTAACAGACTCTTACTTTCTTCTTCATATTTTTATGTCTCATTTTTCTGTTTTAGTGTGTCAGATATTTTTCATTAATTAATTTGCTTGTTCTTCTTACATCCCAATCGGAGCTAGCTCTTCTTCCTCTCTTCCCAGCTCTCCCCTCTCCCTTCCCCTCCCATATGCCTTCTTCCATTTCTCCTCAGAATAGGGGAAACCTCCCATGTATAAAATCCCACCTTTACGTATCAAGCTGTAGTAAGACTATGTGTGTGTACATCTTCTTTTATTCAGGCTAGACAAGGCTGTCCAGTAGTCAGAGACAACTTCTGTTCCTGCTGTTTGAGGTTCCACATGAGGACTAAGCTGTATATATGTTACATATGTGTAGGGAGCTAGGTCCATCCCATGCATGCTCTCTGGTTGATGCTTCAGTCTCTGTGATCCTCTGTGTGCTTAGTTGATTCTGTATGTTTTCTTGTTGTGTTTTTTTTTCATCTTTTTTTGTGTGAAAATCTTTATTGGATATTTTATTTATATTTCAGATGCCATCCCCTTTCCCCATTTCCCCTCCCTAGAAAACCCCTATCCCATCCCCACTTTTGCTTTTATATTATTTTTTAATGTTAATCAAAGGCTTTATAAGTTTGGTAATGCTCAATATCAATCAGAAGTGTAACCCAATACCCAACCTAGATATATCAACTATCTTTGACTGGCTGGGACAGGCAAACATCCACCTCCATTCCCTCCCACCCCCATCACTTAGCTTCTCCTCTTCTTACTCCTCCCACCTTAGTTCCTCCTACATATCACCCTTCCTGTTAAAATAAAACATTTCTCTTAGAATACAATTAGAGCATAACTATACCAATTTGTGTCAGTAAGATACAAGATAGACCTAATACCCAGTCCGTCATTTTATTGACTAAACAGAACCCCTGTTGTCCCTCCTAACTAAAAGACTTAATTCTGAAATGGCTTTTTTTCGTGGCTTTAGAATGAATGTCAGCTGAAAACCATCCTCTCAAATCTTTTCTCTCAAAGTAAATGGCCGGGATTGGCTATGAGACTATAAGTATTCAACCTGTCAGAAATCCAGAATGACCAAGTTAACTGAAATTATGGGAAGCACAAAGCATAGCTTCTAAAACTTTGCCAATTTATAGAGACTGCTAAGCACCTTGACAGTCCCTATACTACAAAACATTCGAGCATTCGATCTTCAGCCTTCTGGCCCAGAATCATCTGACATACCTAGTGATGCAGAATTATTAAGGGCTGATTACTCTGTCTAGGCAGATATAATCAGTCGACTATTGTGAAACTTGTCGTTTTCTGGACAGTAATTTGTCTGTAGATGAAAAGAGGCAATTCTTGCCTAGTGGCTGTCTTACCACAACTGGAGTAACTCCAAAGATGCTCAATTTCTTCTTAGAATCCAAGACAGGAAGCTGTCAGGAGCAGACAGGTCTCTAATCAAAATGAACATTAATACAGAAATGTTTGTAACGTCAATTCTGTGGACTTCTGACGTTTTAAAAAACAACTATCCATGTAAGGCAATCTGGACTATTATTTGCTAACTCCTCTCAGCTAAATAAAATCTAGAAAACACCCTAACAATAAACTTAGAGCCATGAATTTGCTATAGGCCCTCAACTCACAGGATAACCATCTCAAGTCAGTTTAAAAAGTTAAAGAAGGACTGGGTCTAAGGCTTGTATTTCTAAATGTGTTATATAGGCACAATGCCTATGAAAGTAACAATATTAATCTGACTTTTATATCAATAAGAAGCTGATACCAAAGAAAACCTTAAATTTGAAATCAAAGTAAATTTTATACCATTTAAGAAATTATAACTTCATCTTAATTATAACTTCATACATATTTCTACCAATAGGTTTTGGCTGTGCAGTAAATTCTATCTAATCCTCCCTGTTCCAACAAAACCACTACTTTTCCCTAGAAAGCCAGCCCAGTATTAATCACCTCAGTCCCCAAGCCCAGGGAATAGGGGCACGGACTCTTCATTAACTTCTTCAAGCTGATTATGGGCGTTGAGATATTAGAAGAGGGGCAGGGAGAAGAGTAAATTGATAAGCCTCTGACGCTTTGTCTTCACTGCATCCAGCTGCAATTCCAGGACATCAGAGGTTCGAGCAGGTCTGCTCAGCTCACTTGATGAGTAGATACACCAAGGCTGTGTATTTTACAATATACAATTCTCAAAACAAAATTTAGTATCAAGATAATTTTTTGTTTGAATTGTGGAATCTAGTCTTCTGGTGGCCTGCCTCTGTCATGTCTAATCCATATAATTCTGGAAGTTTCTATGAGGGTGTACTACCACCATCCTCCCATTTTTACCTCCCTCCTCTTAAATTCCCCAACACTAAGGAATTCAAACTTTCAGGCACCAAGGCCCTCTACTTCCACTGATGCCTAACCCTTACCCCATCCCCCCCTCCAATTACTATGAGGGTGTACTCTCACCATCTTGTCATTTCCACCTTACTGCTCTTGAAATTACCCAACACTAGGGAATCCAAACTTTCAGGTACCTAGGCTGTCTACTTCCACTGATACCTGTCAAGGCCACCCTCAACTACCTATACAGGTGGAGCCATGAGTCTCTCCCTTTGTGTTCTCGGGCTGTAGATTTTAGAATGGTTACTGCAGCTTGTTTCTTAGGGCCATTTTCTTGAAAAATTGTTTTCCAGCCTTTTACTCTAAGGTAGAGTCTGTCTTTGTCACTGAGGTGGGTTTCCTGTATGCAGCAAAATGCTGGGCCCTGTTATGTATCCAGCCCATTAGCCTGTGTGTTTTAATTGGGGGATTGAATCCATTGATGTTAACAGATGTTAAGGAACAGTGATTGTTGCTTCTTGTTATTTTTGTGAAATTATCTTTGTGTGGCTATCTTCTTTTGGATTTGTTAAAAGAGGATTACTTTCTTGCTTTTTCTAGGGTACAATTTCCCTCCTTGTATTGAAGCTTTCCTGCTATTATCCTTTGTAATGCTGTATTTGTGGAAAGATATTGTATAAATTTGTTTTTGTTATGGAATATCTTGGTTTCTCCATCTATGTTAATTGAGAGTTTTGCTGGGTATAGTAGCTGGCATTTGTGTTCTCTTAGGATCTGTATAACATCTGTCCAGCATCTTCTAGCTTTTATAGTATCTGGTGAGAAGTCTGGTGTAATTCTGATAGGTCTGCCTTTATATGTTACTTCGCCTTTTTCCCTTACTGCATTTAATATTCTTTCTTTGTTTTGTGCACTTGGTATTTTGATTATTATGTGACAGGAGGAATTTCTTTTTTGGTCTAGTCTATTTGGCGTTCTATAGACTTCTTTTATGTTTGTGGACATTTCGTTCTTTAGATTAGAGAAGTTTTCTTCTATAATTTTGTTGAAGATATTTATTGGCCCTTTAAGTTGGGAATCTTCACTCTCATCTATACTTATTATCCTTTGATTTTGTCTTCTCATTGTGTTCTGGATTTCCTGGATGTTTTGTCTTAAGAACTTTTTGCATTTTGTGTTTTCTTTGACAGTTGTGTCAATATTTTCTATGGTATCTTCTGCACCTGAGATTCTCTCTTCTATCTCTTGTATTCTGTTGGTGATGCTTGTGTCTGTGACTCCTGATTACTTTCCTAGGTTTTCTATCTCCAGGGTAGTCTCCCTTTGTGATTTCTTGATTGTTTTTACTTCCATTTTTATGTCCTGGATGTTTTTGTTCAATTCCTTCACCTGTTTGGTTGTGTTCTCTTGTAATTCTTTAAGGGATTTTTGTGTTTCCTCTTTAAGGGCTTCTACCTGTCTACCTGTGTTCCTCTGAAGTTCTTTGAGAGTGTTATTTATGTTTTACTTAAAGTCCTCTATCATCATCATTAGAAGTGATTTTAAATCTAAATCTTGCTTTCCCAGTACTATGTGGGATTCAGGACTTTCTTGTGTGGGAGAACTAGGTTCTACTTATGCCAAATACCCTAGGTTGCTGATGCTTATGTTCTTGCACTTGCCTTTTGCCATCTGGATCTCCTTAGTGCTACCTGCCCTGTCTCTGACTTCAGCCTCTCTTTCCTATTATCTTGGTTTTATCAGAATTGTGTGGGGTGGATGTTACTACTGGGGTAAGAGCTGGGGCCCAAAATCTGCTCAGAGCTCCAGGCCAGGAGTGACTTCCTGGGTCCTTGAGGGTCCCAGTCACTCCCTGTTTGGGGCAAGCTTTACTGTCTGCTTACCTAAGATAATGCCAGGGTTAGAGCACCTGGGGGCCCTTTTTCCTCTGGGTTCTTAGAGATTGGTGGCAGAGTTGCTGCCCGGGGGCAGAGTTGCCTCTCCATCTTCTACAAGACTTCTTGCTGGGTGAAGCCATTCAGATGACTATTGTGCTGGCATCGTACCTTCAAGTATAGCAGAACAGTATTAATAGTTTCAGGGGTGGGCTCTCTCTTTCATGTCATGGGACTCAAGTTGGGCCAGTCATTGGTTGGCCATTTTCTTACTTTCTGTTCTCTGTTTATCTCTGCACTTCTTATAGGCAGAAAATATGGTGGGCTGAAAGTTTCCATTCCTCCACTGGAAGTTGTACCTGATTACATGTTTCATATTCCAATTTACCTATTGCTAGGAGACTTAGCTAGGGTCATCCTCAAGGGTTCCTAGAGATTCCTATTGTCCGAGATTTCTAGCTTGTTCCAGAGATACCCCTCCCAGTCACAGATTTCAGTTCTCTCATTCAAATCTCTCTCCCATCATCCTTCCCTCACTTGATAGTCCAGTTCAGCACCACACTCCCTTTCTCAACCAGTTCCTTCCTCTGTCTCTCCAGATGCCTATGTTATTTCCACATCTCAATAGCTTATAAAGCTAGTGAAATTAAGGCACTAGTTTTCAAAGAAATGTAAAAAATATTCATATTAGTACATAACACCTAAATTTTAAATTTGGGAATTTCTTCAAATATTATTTTCAATTTTAAAAACTTTTTCAAAACTTATTCATCTTATATTCCAATATTGTCCCCCATTCCTCCCAGTATGCCCTCACACATATTCTCCCCACATTCCTCTCTCTTTTTATCCTCTGAGAAGGAGAAGACCCCTGATATGGACCCTCTCCAGCACATCAGTTCACTGCAGGACTGAGTGCATCCTCTTTCACTGAGGACAAAAGCCTTTTAGGTCAAAATACATTTGAAGAATTTTCGAGATTTTATTAGGTCTCTCTTTTTTTTTCTGAATTCTATACATCTTTGAGATTTATACCTTTGTAAATTTAGCTAAGAATATGTTGTGTTTGTGTGTTTGTGTGTCTGTGTGTGTGTGTGTTATGTTTTTTTTTCATGAGGAAGAGGAGAGAAAAGTAATTTTATTCCTGGATTTATTTATGCATTTATACTTCTGAGTATATCTGTGAACAAGATGACATATTATATGTGAGATCTTCTTTACTACATGAATTACATTTTGTTGTTAAATAAACAGATTTCTGTTATAAAATCCTCCTTAGAAACAAAGGAATATTCCAACAAGAATATTCTAACCAACAAATGGATTGATTAATAAGAAAGTAATATTTTAACCTCTTTTTCAGTATTACTGCCTGATTTTACTAAAAATAATGTTTCAGTTCTATTTGTTATTTATGTTTATTTTACTTCTGGAAGGGCAAAGATGAAATATTGACCTTGATTTGTTTTTTCTGAGCATTGTTTATCTTACTTCTGTTTATAGACAAAGATAATCACTTTGCAAATTGGACTTTGACTAGCCAAAGGCAAGGCCAGAGATAAAAGAGAATTAAATGCTTCTGATTCTTGCTCTGATCCACTTCATTAGCAGAGAGCCTCCTGGCCTCTTGAACTTAGAGTTCCTCTGTGATCCATTATATTGTGTCTGTTTTGATTTTCTGCTATGGAGATGTGGCTGCTTAAGAGTCTTTTGGTGTCTCTGACCCAGGAGAACTCTGGATAATCCTCAATGGTGCCAGTCCATGAGCTCTGACAATAGATAGGGAGTGATTACACATTTATTATTAAATAATTGGGCTGCTTCCTAAAATAAAGTTTATTCAGAGGTCAAGTAAACACTGGTAATAAGTAGAACTTTGCAGCTCAATCAAACAAATGGTGCATTATATTCTCAGAAATTTCATCTTGCAGTTTGGTAAAAGAGGGTTCCCTTGGGTATAATTTGCCCAGAATAATTTTGTGTAAAGCAACATTGCTTAATAATGTTATTGTGTAACATATTCTTAAAATTTTAACAACTTGAATACACTAGGGTCTTTTTAGTCAACGTATTAAGAACTTTATCGCTAAAGAAATTGTATTTAAGTAACCCAATATTCAATCTACTATGCAAAATTTGTCAATTTAACATTAAAAACTTTAATAAGAAACAGAGCACATGAGCATATTTAAAGGCCTAGAGATTTTGGCCAGCCAGGTCAAATTCAAGTTACTTATAAATAAAGTAAAAAGTTACATTTTAGACATAAGGTAATGGAATGAAAAATTGTAACATACGAGAGATTGATGGAACATTGAAGTGTTAGTAGCTGAATTACACATAGCTATAAAATCATAGAGTATACTCCATAAGCCTTTACATAAATATGAAGAATTAGCCTCTTATGTGGAATTTTATAGAGCTTCTGCTTTCTATAATTATATAATTTTGAGTGCTGTCATATTATTCCTTATTGAAATCTTCTAGCAAGGACCTTATGCCCTGCAGCATGAGATTTTAATTACTCCTGTCAGTGTCAGAACACCCACTAAATATACTCATCACAGTAAATGTGTACATGGTTATCTATAGAAAATAAATATTATTAAGATCTAAATACAAGTATCATTTAAGATGTTTTAAATGAATCTTAAGTAACACAGAGAATCCATCAAATATAAAACAGTATCAATACCATGTTGGTCCAAGCAGATTTGCTCAATGCTTGTAATCTAAACAAGGTGTTTCAATGTTCACAGGGAATAACATTAAAAACAAAATAATTCTAGGGAGGCAATTGTGGTTTTCCTTAGTACAGTCTGTTTCATTTTTTTGTTAAAATATTGTAATAATTTTAGGCAAGTATACATACATTGCCCTTTCTATCAACTACTATCAAGTTTGACCATCTCAAATCCCTTCCTCCTTTCCTAAAGTATAATTACTCACTTTATCTATGCAACCAATGTGATGTATTCTGAAGACCAATAATGATTTCCTGCTTTCCATTGCATAATCTAGAATTACAGCTAAACCAACTTTACTTAGATCATTCTAAATTCTATTAATAAAAATTTATAAAGAAATATCTTAGACGTTTTTTCTGTAACCTAATTATGCCTTTCATTTTAAATCCTGCTGCCTTTCTTCAGTAGGAATATTTAGTTTCCTCTTGGGAAACTAAAATGCTTTGGTGTTGCCTAGTTCTGCTTTGAAGATGTAATATTTCTACAAATGAAAGACAATTCTTAGCATATCAATATGTTTATGTATAGAAATATAAAATCAACTAAACACAAATCTATCCTTGATGTTTATATTTTATATTATGGGCTTTAAAGCCATATATATAAGAGCAGAGAAAATAAAACAATGTAACAAAAAAATCTGTGTTCCCAAACATTTCAAAATGATTTTTATTGGCATCTCTTTATTTAAAAAGTCATTTAAAGATATGATGTTATCATCTTTCTGCATCTCTCTCTCTCATGTCCACAAGTATATATCTTTACTTACATGCTCAGAAGGACATGTTGAATATTGGTAGTGGTCTGGTGTATCTCTGAATAATATTCATTGAACTAACATAATCAAGGAAGGTTAAACTATATATATTTTAGCTTTAATTTTAGATTACATGTGTGCCTTCAGAAAATCTTAGGGTGAAAGAAGTTAGAAATTGGAAAATTGGTCTGAGAGAAAGCTGACTGATACGTTTAGCAATTATAGACTAGGAAATGATGGTGGCACCTACACTCAAAGAATTGCAAATGATCACAATCGCACAGTAAATCCTTAAAAAAAAAATACTCCCCTGACTTCTTTTTAGATAATATATCACCCAGTAGAACTGTATTGCTTTTTCCTGTATTAACTCTCCACCCATTTATTTCCTGAAACTAGTGAATGTCTAAAGGATTTTGGTTTCATTAGATTTCTCTCACTGTCTATCAGGATTTAATAATGTATCTGGAAATATAAGTCGGGGCAGAAAATTTCTTGGGTTCTAGACAGGTTCCTTGTATTCTTTTGTGGTGCAATAGTAAAAAGGTCTAACATTTTCCCATTGTGAGTTAAATATCCAGTTTTTTGGAATATTTCTCTGTGTCCTCTTCATCTTCCTCATCCTTTTGCTTTTGGTACAGAATGATGAAACTAGAAGGGCCTTGCCAGAGTTTTTTCCCAGCTTCCAAATACAAAAACTAATATTAATCATTCTTACAAAACAGTTTCAGATTTTCTGTTATAAAGACAAAATATCTTGATTTTGTTAAAGAACCTGAGACTGCATCTCATGGTATACAGTTCGGTGAATCTTAGTTTTCAACGATCTACTTCTACTTATTGGTATACACCCCATTTACGTGCTATGGAGAAACAACAAATAAAATTAGTGTGTATGAATTGCCACAAAGTTTGTTTCTAGCACTGATTAATTTACAATAGCAACTCTGTACATCGAAAAAAAGACATTTCAGGATAAGATTATGTATTAACTAGGGTTACTTTTCACCTATTAATTTAAAATATTTTCTATTCTTGGCAACAAAAACAGCCATGCCTCAGTCCCATATTTTTAATTCTCCATTTTGTTCTTATATCCCAGCAGCCATTTCTCACACTGAGATATTGATTTCACTTTGCATGTAAATGTATGTGATGTAAAAGACTAGTTTATGTCAATGTTTGTGGCTGAAGACTTCAGGGACCTCATAGCTCAAAGACACATCTTACAATCCCAGGTCTTTTGTAATAGGCTTGTCATAGTTACTTTTTTACTGCTGTAACAAAACACCATGACTAAGGTAACGTATTAAAGAAAGTATGTTAAAAGGGATCATGGTTAGCAACCAGAGTATTAGCATCCGTGACTACTGCAGGGAACATGACAACAGGCAAGCAGGCATGGTGCTAGAACAGTACTGGAATGTTTATATCTGGTATGTAAGTGTGATGCTAAAAAAATACCCGAGAATAGCATGAATTTTTGAAACCTTAAAGCTTACCCCCAGTGATGCATCTCCTCCAATAAGGCCACACCTCATGATCCTTTCAGTCGCTGAACATATAAACGTACAAAACCCACTTCTACTCAAAGACCCCAAATTGAAAATAATCCAGATGAAACTTTCCTTAAAAGCAATCAGCAGAAGGGAAGAAACTGTTTCTTTACTATAATGTAAACCATTATCTTTATTTTTTAGAACCTCGTGTTTCTATAACTATCTTTAATAAGCTAGTGCAGAAAAAGAAAGCATTTAATTTCTTGAGAAATGTGTATAAATCCCACAGAATGAAGAAGTTTGCTGAATGACAGATTTTGGTATTTCATCATACAAGTGTTTCTGCGCTTTGCATTCCACTTCTAATTCTTGAGTTGCACCTGTTCACTCCCTTCCCCCAGTGATTTTTTTAGATGTCTTAAGTCCAGATTCTAGTACAGCCAACATCTGGCAATGAAACAATAGTGATATAGAAACAGTAGCACTCATTATTCAGATTATGATGTTTGATCTTTCCTCTTTTATTGACATATAACACTGTGCCCTCTTTTGACATGTAGCTGCAGTGACTTGCTTCTTTACAGGATATGTTATCACAAAGGAAACAATGAATTCTCCAAAGTATAATGTGTGCTTAAACTCTGAATGTGGTATTTTAAAATAAAATTTTAAGTTATTATGCATTTATTGACATGGAATTCTACCTGTAGTGAAGACCACATTTGTTTGTACTATCAATGAAGAAGAAAAAAACACAATTATTACCTTAAAGGGGATAAAAGGTAGGATATTCTGGTACTCAATTTGAGTGATTGTTTTCCAGAAACAGACATTTAGGTTACTCCATGTTTCAATGTGGAAACAGTTTTTAAAAACTATTTTCTTTCTTTCTTTCTTTCTTTCTTTCTTTCTTTCTTTCTTTCTTTCTTTCTTTCTTTCTTTCTTTCTTTCCACTCCAGATTTTATTTCCCCCATCCACCCTCTGACTGTTTTACATTCCATACCTTCAACCCACCCCCTGTCTCCATGACTCTGTCCCCACTCCCTATCCCCCACCCCACCTGACCTCTAAACTCCCTGGAGTCTCCAGTCTCTAGAGGGTTAGGTGACCATCTCTGAACACTGACCTGGCAGTCCTCTCTGCTGTATATGTGTTGAGGGCTTCATATCAGCTGGTGGATGCTGCCTTTTTGGTTGCCCAGTGTTTGAGAGATCTCAGGGGTCCAGATTAATTGAGACTGTTGGTCCTTCTAGAGAATCACCCTCTTCTTCAGCTTTTTCCTAATTTGAACACAGTGGTCAGCAGCTTCTGTCCATTGGGTGGGTGTAAATATCTACATCTGACTCTTTCAGCTGCTTGTTGGGTCTTCTTCAGGGCATTCAGAATAGGTCCTATTTTGTGAGTACTCCATAGCCTCAGAAATAGTGTCAGGCCTCGGGGCCTTCCCTTGAGCTGGATCCCACTTTGGACCTGTCACTGGACCTTCTTTTCCTCAGGCTCCTCTCCATTTCTATCCCTGAGTTCTTTCAAACAGGACAATTATGGGTTAGAGTTTTGACTGTGGGATGGTAACCCCCTCCCTCATTTGTTGCCCTGTCTTTCTGCTGGAGGTGGGCTCTGTAAGTTCCCTCTCCCTACTGTTTGGGCATTTTATCTAAGGTCATTGCATTTGACTCCTGAAAGCCTCTCATCTCCCAGGTCTCTGGTGTATTCTGGAGGATCCCCCAAACCTCTGACCTTTCTAAGTTGCTTGTTTCCATTCTTTCTGCTAGCCCTCTGGGATTCAGTTCATTTCCCTCCTCCAATACCTGATCAGGTTTCCCTCTAGCTGCAACTGCCCCCCAACAACCCCAGTCCACTTTCCCTCCTGGTCCCTGCCTCCAAGTCACTCTAAAACATACAGGATCATAAGTGAGGAGGCCACAACATCTGTCCCAACACTTAGAACAACTATCCCAACAGGATTCACAGACACAGAAACTCCTGCCTGGCCAGAGGCACTGGTTCCTTCCTGTCTGAGTCAGTGCCCTGAGCAGACCTTGGCCTCTACTGCACCTAGTCTCACAACACCCAGAAGAAGCTCAACTTCCAGGCAATCTAGAATGCCCAGGGTAATAGGTGAGAAGGCCACAACATCTTGACACCCAGGTACTCTAACACACCCAGGATCATAACATCTCAGGATCTCAGTCACACCAGGATTTCAGGATCCCAGAAATAGCTTGACTCCCAGGAGCTCTGACACACCCAGGATCTCAGGATCACAGGATCCTAGAATCACAGGATCACAGAGACAGCTAGACTCTGAGGAGTTCTGACACAACCAGAATTATAGGAGGACAGGCTCTAGTCAGAAACGGCGAGTCCATGTAGCAATGGACATAACTAGATGGAGAGAGGCAAGCATAAGTACATAGGCACCAGAAACCAAGGTCACTTTGCATCGTCAGAACCCAGATCTCCCACCATAGCAAGTTCTGGATACACCATCAGACCAGAAAAACAAGATTCAGATCTAAAATTCACTTCTCATTATGATGATAGAGGGCTTTAAGTAGGACATAAATAACTCCCTTTAAAAAAATACAGGAAAACATGGGTAAACAGGTAGAAGCCCTTAAAGAGGAAACACAAAAACTCATTAAAAAATTACAGGAAAACATAACCAAACAGGAGAAGAGATTGAACAAGACCATCTAGGATCTAAAAATGGAAATAGAAACAATAAAGAAAACACAAAGGGAGACAACCCTGAAGATAGAAGACTTAGGAAAGCGATCAGAAGACATCGATGTAAGCATCACCAACAGAATACAAGAGATAGAAGAGAGAATTTTATGTGCACAAGATACCATGAAAAACATTGACACAAATAATAAAATGCAAAATGCTAAAAGCTCCTAACCCAAAACATCCAGGAAATCTAGGACATGATGAGTAGATGAAACCTAAGGATAATAAGTGTAGAAGAGAGCGAAGATTCCCAACTTAAAGGACCAATAAGTATCCTCAACAAAATTATAGAAGAAAACTTCTCTAACCTAAAGAACGAGATGCTCATAAACATACAAGAAGCCTATAGAACGTCAAATAGACAAGACGAGAAAAGAAATTCCTCCCGTCACATAATAATCAAAGCACAAAACAAAGAAAGAATATTAAAAGCAGCAAGGGAAAAGGGTCAAGTAATATACAAAGTCAGACCTATCAGAATTACACCAGATTTCTCACCAGAGACTATAAAAGCCAGAAGATCCTGGGCAGATGTCATATAGACCTTAAAAGAACACAAATGCCAGACAAGGCTACTATACCCAGAAAAATTCTGAATTATCATAGATGGAAAAAAGATGTTCTATGACAAAATGAAATTTACACAATATCTTTTCACAAATCCAGCCCTGCAAACAGTAATATATGGAAAACTCCAACACAAAAAGGGAAACTCCAACCTAGAAAAAACAAGAAAGTAATCCTCTTTCAACAAACCAAAAAGAAGATAGCCACACAAGCATAATTCCACTTTTAACAATAAAAATAGCAGGAAGCAACAATCACTTTTCCTTATGATCTCTTAACATCAATGGACTCAATTCCCCAATAAAACAACATATACTAACAGACTGGATACATAAACAAGATCCAGCATTTTGCTGCATACAGGAAATGCACCTCAGTGACAAAAATATATACTACCTTAGAGTAAAGGGCTGGAAAAAATTTTTTTTTCACGTAAATGGTCCCATGAAACAACCTGGAGTAGTCATTCTAATATGAAATTACATCAACTTTCAACCAAAAGTTAACAAAAAAGATAAGGAAGGACACTTTGTACTAGCCAAAGGAAAAATCTACCAAGGTGAATTATCAATTCTGAACATCTATGCTCCAAATGCAAGGATTCATATAATTCAGCCACATTCGTAAAAGAAACTTTACTAAAGCTCAAAGCACATATTGCACCTCACACATTAAGTTTCAATAATAACAAATAAGAACATCATACATTAATGACTTTCCAAATACAATAGAGGAAATATTCAGTAGGTAGGCTGAAGCAAACTGAAGGCCCTGTTATAAGTCCCAGAAAGTATCTGATGGCATTGTTAGCTCTTTGCTGTCAGGATACTAGTGTTCTGTTTGTGAATTTCAAACTATGTATCTAATGGTCACAAAGATGTTAGGTAAGATATAGAGGAGGACAACAAATGACAATTACAGAGGATGAAGATGCCCTAAGATAATGAACCCATGGAAATGCAATATTCCAGAGTCTATGGCCACAACCGTTCTAATTCATTAATCAGCCTCACAGAACACTTCTTGTAAGGTGTAACTTCTTTTCAGTAAATTTGTTCAAAGTATTTTTACTACAAACAATCATGCCTTATTTTTTCTGCTACATGATATGGCTCCAGTTGGATGTTTATGCTAAGATAGAAATTTGAAATTTTCTGTTGGAGAAATCTTGAGAAAACCATCTTTAAGTAATAATGCTGAGAGGACTGTGCAGAGAAAGGATTTAATTTACAGGGAGATTGCAATATGGGTCCTGATTATCCCCAAAGGGAGTTCTAGGGTGGCCTAGTTTTGCACAAGGCTGGTAGATTCTGCATCCTGTTATTAGGCAACCACCATAGTGGTGCTCCCTTAGAAATAAATACAGCATCTATTTGGTTATTTCTTCACTGCATGGAGTGAGCTGGGATATAATGACAAATGGCAAAATTCTTAAATCTTAAACTTTCTGTTTTGTCATTAATAGTTTAATCATTTTCTTATAATATAGTATAACAGTATCTCCAGCCAGCAGCAAAATTGGTAGAGTCTCATTATATAAGGAAAATCATTCCTGCAGCTTCCCCAGTTCTTAATACTGAAATTATTAAAATTGACACATAGAAGACTCTTTTGGTCAAATGATGAATATCCAGGCTCTGAAGCCTCTAACATACATGGTACTTCTCTTCTTTAGCTCAATTCTGACTTTGCAATATCAACAACTTCTCCATTTCTAGCCAACACCCAGCAAGTTCTTAAAAACTTATCACATTTTGTGGCTTTCCTTATGATTTTATCAGTTTTCTCCTTTTCAGACCTTTGCAACCTTTTGGACTATTCTTGGCTCCTTAATCATTTGTAGTCATTCTATAATATATACATATGTATATAGCAATTTATTACATGATGTGTGATTTGTTAGTTATTAAAACTTGTATAAAACTGTGTGTGTACCTTGCCAGGAATACCAAGAAAAGTGATATATGTCAGATTAATAATAATTAAATCACCCTACCTTCCTAGTATATTGCTATTCAATAAATGTTGACATTTTGGAGAGTTATAAATGTCTTTCCTTTGCTTCTAACACACAACAATCATGCCACAGCTTATTCAACTTAATGTTTCTCTTAGTAGAGTTTCTAAGGAAAAAGGTCTATGGTCTAGATGGCTAGGATCAGTCACCTATGTCCAATTTTACAGTTAAATAGACAAATAATAATGAAATGCAGAGAACACATTTACCAGTGTGTCTACACTAGAAAGAAGAACAAAGTGTCCAGTGATCCCAAGTCCATTTCTAAGGTAATGACATAAGCTTTGGCAGGGATAAAACATACATAATTGGGAAACCTTGGTCAAGGAATGGTTTGCTACATTGTTCATCCATTTGAAAGTGCTTTTCTTTTTAAAATCTTTATTATTATCATTGTTTGATAATTCTTTATTTTTGTTTGATATTTTTGATAATTATTTGATAATGATTTGATGATTATTATCACTATTTGAGGAAATCAAGGTGGCTCTTGATAATATTTATGCCAGCTTTCTGGGGCAGGCTCACTTTCATAAATAATTGACCTTTCCTTGTCTAGGCCAGCTGGACAATCAAGTGGGACCCCTAGACCCTGTGGAGAGGACTGAGATGAATGAGAAAATAAAAAGGCACAGCAATTCAAGAAGTCTGATCAAGCTGGCAAAGACTTTTTTTTGTTCACACAGGTTATATACTCTGAAAACAGGATATGGGGAGGGATAGGAAAAGAAAGAGGGTTTTGCAGGTGGAGGAAGCTAGCTACAGCTGTGGGATCTCACTAAGTTATACCTGTTGTTCTCACAAAGCCTTGCCATTACAGGGGTTCTAAAAACATCTATCTAGCAGGATGTTGGCTAAATCTAAAGATCAGGAGAAAGGGTTACTAAGGTGGGTTGCTATGAGGCCTTGTTTGAAGACCTGAGAACTGACAAGTGAATCATGGAAGGTAAGCAGAAAGAAGAATAGTAGATAGGAGAGCCAAGGATGAGTATGTGTCAAGAATAAGGCCTTGCCATGGCTTCCCACATTTCCTGAGGGTTGGTCTCTTTTGAAAGTTTCTGCTATTCTTGGAAGCCAAGGTTTCTCCATGTTTAAAGCAATGGCTTAACACTATGTGAAGTATATTTGAAAGGCAATATTATGTCTGCTTGTAGACAGAGGATAACTTTTTAAAGAGGTGAGAGACTCTCAGGACTCAAAGGGAGAGACCTTAGATAAAATTCTCTACACTGGGGAGAGGGAATTTGTAGAGTCTACCTCCAGTAAAAATACTGACATCAAGTGGAGGGATGGGGTTGCCATCACACAGTCAAAAACTCTGACCCAGAATTGTCTCTGTCTGAAAGAACTGTAGGAACAAAAGTGGAGAAGAGCCTAAGGAAAAGGAGGTCCAGTGACAGGCCCTCTCCCTCCCCCTCTGCCTCCCCTTCTCCCTTCCCCTCTCCCTCACCCACACCCTTTCTCTCTCTCTCTCTCTCTCTCTCTCTCTCTCTCTCTCTCTCTCTCCCTCTCTCTCTCTCATTTCTTCATTTCTTTGTTTCTGCTCTCTGTTTATCTGTTTACAATTCTTTAATCTACTGCTCCACTATGCTTGCCTGCCACAGTGCTCCCTGTAACAATGGTTATGAACTAACTCTCTAAAGTTATAAATAAGCCACACTTTAATGCTCTGTTTAATAATTGTACTGGTCATGGTATCTCTTCCTATCTATAGAACACTTTGACTCAAATATTTCCTTAACTAATTAATTTGAAATAAACTGTCTTTTTCTAGCAACAGTATAACATCTCACTGAATTTGAATCTTGGATGGTGAGGGTGTTGCTGCAAACCTTGGAAGAACTAAAGCCAGAGTAGAAGACAACTGCTGTCCTAATTACAATGTCCTCAGGAATGGGGAATGCCAGAATGTTTTCTAATGTCACACTTGCAAATGATTAGACAGGGTCCACAAAACTAAAAATAATGTGTGACATTTACTTTACCAACTTAAAATTACATTTAAAGCCTACCAATATTGCCTACAAACACCATCATAAAATGTTTATAAAAATGTTGAACTAACATGGACATTGTGATTCAGTCAAGTGGACACACAATTAACTACATACATGCTAAATATATAAAGGTAAGCATTCCATAATTGAATATATCTTGGATTAAACAATTAGCTATCATATCTAAGTACAATTTGTTTATAATTATTCTGAGAAGTTTTTATTTTTAAAATTAAATTTGTTTCAGACAATTTCTCACATTACAATGTGCAAGGACGGTTTTCAGCCCCTGCCATCCTCTTCTTTCCATACATATGTTTCTCATGTTCATGTCTATTCATGTTGTTTTGTAATCTGCTGAGATTAAGCAAGGCTCCCCCCCCTTTCTGTCTCTCTGTCTCTGTCTCTGTCTCTGTCTCTCTCTCTCTCTCTCTCTCTCTCTCTCTCTCTCTCTCTCTCTCTCTCTCTCTGTGTGTGTGTGATTGTGAGTTTGGAGTTATCTACTCAAGCCTGTTCATTTCCATGAATGTACAAATGAAGACCATGGTTCTTCCTCATCCAGATCTATAAAAAGCCACTAGTGCAGAGCTACAGCATAGGGCCCCATGAGCTTCTTCCCTTTCCTTGACTGATAGTTCCTATCTTTTTAGAGCCTAGTACTAATAATTACAGTTGTGAGTTGAAGATTCTACTGGTTGTAATGAGTGTATGGAATGGCATTTTACATTCCTATACACTATCTCTAGATTTTATGTACTTTTCATCCCCTCTTCTGTCCACTGAATCTTAGAATGGTATTCTAAATGCCTCTCTTAGTTCTGATCTACAAAGATTCCAATGTTTGTCAGATAAATATAAACCTTCTGTCTCTTCTAAGAACTACTTCCATATGTTGAAATGTGTATGTATATGTGTGTGTATGAGTGTGTATTCTTAAAATAGTATTTGATAAATTATTATTTTTAAAATCATTTGTTAACAGGAGAGACTTACCTGAACTATTTAATGTAGATTTTACATTATTTTCCATCATATTCATTCCTTTATTATGTTTTAGGTGAATGCTTCATATTTGAAGATTTTCCATAGTTGAATTATTGCTGATAGTGTTTTACCCTTTTTGTGTGCTTGGTAATGTAAAAGGATAGATATGGTTTGTTTAATAAGCACTTTGGCCTTCATATGTGAAGGATCATTAAAGACTTCAACAATATATGTTTCACTATTAACTACGTATTGATTTGTTCATTGAACTGTTATCAATTAAAGATACACACCCCACTGAAAAATCAATTGTATTTGATTATGACTCCACCTTTTCATGTCCATATATAATGCACATA
Source organism: Arvicanthis niloticus (assembly GCF_011762505.2). NCBI lineage: Eukaryota > Metazoa > Chordata > Mammalia > Rodentia > Muridae > Arvicanthis > Arvicanthis niloticus. The sequence goes on from NC_047661.1 coordinate 56,596,283, forward strand.
CACAGATACATGTATAATCATATACATGCATATTCAACATTTTATGAAGTAAGAATAGAAGAGTTAAAGGAGTCTTGAGACATGGAGGAACAGGGACATGTTATTCCAAGACACAGATAATCACTCATAACCACTAACAGTCCTATAAATCTTATATAAGTGTATCAATTAATTGAATTTTATTAATTATTCATATATGAATCATCACAGTCTATGTCATGAATACATTCAATCTATTTTGACAATTAAAAACTTAAAAAACTACTTGTGAAACATTAAAAATCAAATTTATGATTCATTTACATATTTATAAATTGTTAATAACTAAGGGAATTTCTGAGTGAATGAGATATAAGTTTACGAACGGAAGAAAGCATAGACAAGGATAAGCTCACATTTAGGGTAGATGTTTACACTGCTCTCAGTCTTAGAAGAGTCATCAGCACCTTTGTCCTTGAACTTGTTCAAGAACACTTCAAGTACATTGCTCCAGGAAAAGAAAAACAAAAAAAGGAAAAGAAAACAGAAAAACCATCAAGCCTTACACAGAATATATCACCATAATATTAAAAAATACATCTGTAAAATCACATAGAAAAAGTGTTATAACTATCTTAAATAATGAATATATTATTAATGTATTTTTATAAATACATAAAGAAGTCACAGTGGAGAAAAAATAGTCTATTCAATATTATTAGTATCCAATGTCCTAGGAGTATTAAAATTTTTTAGATAGACATGAACATTTTTATATTATTTTTTCTAAGTATTTATAACCATTGCTAAGGTTAAGAATTTTTTTTTTTTTTTACAAATTTGATCCAACAAAGTTCTTCAGAAAATATCATATAAATCATGTAAATTATGGAACTTATTCATTCAATTATGGAGTCTTAGAAGTGTAAAGATTTATTGCTGGCAAGCTAGAGACTTGACAGCAGTGAGGTGGAGGTCTCATCTGAAATTGACAGGTTTAAGGCTCAAGAGTAGATAATGTCTCTTTTATAAGACTTACAGCAGCAGGAAAATATTTAAATTAGATCACATACAGTAGTCCAGGAGACATACTTCTTATTCCATTTCTTCCTTTCTAAAAATTCCTTAAAAGTTCCATGTATTTATGCTATGTATATTAATCATTTACATCAACCACTACCTCCCTGTAATTTCCCCTAGTGCACCGTCCCATATACCTCTGAGCTCCCTTGCCTCATCTATTTGTTTATGTTAATAAGCCCCCGAGTCCAATTAGTATTGCCCATATGCACATGAGCATCCTACAAGAGCACGAATCCTCAAAGCCCTCAACAGTCATTAGTTTGAGGATTCTTTCCTCATCATGTTATGCTCATCTTGTTCAGGTAACCACAGCTATTACTATTTTATGTGAACAACAATTTGTTCATACCCGCAGGTCAGCATTTCATTGTTCTCCTCCTGAACCATTGGCTATTAGGTTGTTTCGATTCCCTTCTTCCTTGCTGTTCCCACAGCTTTAAAGATGGAGAGGCAACTTTTCACTCTATTTCTGTCAATTGGGTTATGTCAAACCAGTGTCAAAAAGAACAACTTGCTTTACTCACTCTATCTACTTAAATGTTACTTGACTAAGAAGTCAGAAACACCATAAAACATACAGAATTGTTGTGTGCATATCTAGATCAAAGTCCAGTCAAAAGACTCATCATCTATATTATCTTTCATAAAACTTCACATACTTTGAAGTGACAAACTTCAAATGTAATTAACAGACATTCAAGTTGACAATCAAGACCAGTAATCACAGCTGTCGTTTTACCTACTTAATAAATATTACTTTTTATATGACAATTCCTTACGTGTGTAATACATGCTTGTCATTACTATCCCTCTGCCCTTTCTTATCTCTTGCACACTGCTACCAAGATGATCTACACTCCCCCAAATCTACAGCTCATTTTATACCTTTCTGTTTGTGCTTTTGTTTTTTTCCATTTCGTAGGCTATCCAATGCAGGAGGAAAAACTAATCAGTGGGCAAATCACTGAAGAGAGCAATTTACTTTTCTCCTCAAGCTGCCTTGTCATTAGCTTCCCTAGGCAGAATGGGGCCCATTATTCATAACCTCCTAAATTTTGCTGGGTTAAACTTGTGTAGACAACTGTAGTTTCTGAGACTTCATGAGTGTCATGGCCACGCCATGTGTCTAAAACAACAAACATATCTCACTACTCATCCATATTGTCTGGCTCTTATATTGTTTCTATCTCTTCTTCTCAAGTGTCTCTCAGCCTTGAAGAGGTAAAAGAGTTTCTTATATAAGGCTTAAAATTTAGCAGTCACTATTCTCAGCACCATGAGCAGAGTTTAGGGTGCATTGTATGTGTGTTTTTTTTTTTACAAATAGTAGTATTGCCTATAGGTATAAACACACATATTTAGTAGTTTGAAACATGCCCATTTAGCAAAACTACATAGTAGGTTCACCCTCAGTATCTATGACCTCTGCAGCCCTTTACCAAGTCCGCTATACCAAGCATGGATTATTTTTTTTTTAATGTGGAACATGCCTCTCACTCAAGCAGAAATCAATTAGTTACCTCCTCAACAATAGTACCATTCTTGCATCAGCAGCAGGTTGTTATTGTAGCATGCTAGGTCCAAATAATTTTCTCTCTGCTGCCTGCATAGGAACTTCCAGCTACTAGGGAGAAAGCTTCTAGCTCAGTTCCAGAACTGTTTCTCTATATTTTGTAACCAATGTGTGTGGTATCACATTCAATAAAGTGTTATTATCCTTTTTTTGTGTGAGAAACTGAGGGAATTATCAATAGCCTGTATTGTTTTGGAAAACTCTTAGGTCAGAAATTCTTGGGAAGATATCCTATACTTGGCATTGTTGTTTAATAACCCATGACTTCTGGGATTGACATTATCCATCAATATAATGCATTCATTCAAATTGTTTTTTAGCTATGTTTTTCGTGACTATCATCAGCCTTTCACTACTTGCTATCTGTTTTTCATTCATTTGCCTATTATTTCTGTAGTGACTTTAAATGATTTCCTTTACTTTTTGAAATTACAATACATACATACATACGTCATTTTTCACTTTTCTTTCCTCCTTGAACTCTTGCTACAAGAATCCTTGTTCTCCTTCACATCACAGACTCATTTATCATTAATTGCTGTTACATTCATGTTTCTATAGAGGACTGAAAGCTAGAAAAAGGCCATGCTGTGAGAAAAAGGAGGCATTAAGGATGCAAATATATATATGTGCATATATGCACCTATGAACATAATCATTTTGTTTATGAAGTAGCAGGTGTCATTGTGGCTTCATCATATGTCTTTACTCCAAGTCATCCCATCCTCCACACCATTTTCGTCTCCCATCTCATACTCTATTTCTATTTAAACGTTGTCACCACACTCTCCCCTCTGCTGTTTATATCACATTAATGCTGCAGTTCCACCCCTCCTTAATGCCTCCTTTTTCTCACAGCATGGCTCTTTCCTAGTTTCCAGACCTCTATACATGGTCCAACAAAAAGAAGTAAAGCTAAAACTTACGAGCTGTGATCCACATGAAGGAGAAAACAGAAAAAGCATACTTTCTGGACCTGGCTTTCCTCACTCAGTGCAGAATTTCTCAACACCTCCATTCTCTTCAAGTTTCATAGTTTCATTTTACCAGGTGAATAAAATTGAGTTCTATATGTGATCCCACAATTTTATTATCCATTTATCAGTGGATGGGCATCTTCTGGCATTCTGTTTCTTATCGCTTGTACTAAAGCAGACATGAGTGTAGATGAGGAAGTACTTGTGGAGTAGGTTCTAAAAGTTGTTTTCTGTAATACTAGGACCTGGGTCATATGATAGTTCTATTTTTAGCTTTCTTTCCTCCTTTCCCTCATCCCTCCCTCTATTGCACTCTCCCTCCCTCCCTCCCTCCCTCCCTCCCTCCCTCCCTCTCTCCCTCCCTCCCTTTTCTTTCTTTCTTTCCTTTTTTTCTTAATTTTTCTGAGACACTCCCAAACTGATTTATATAGAAGCAGCACTTACCATAAGTTTTATGATTTTCCTTTTCATCAAACACACTCCAGCATTTGTGGACATTTGTGTTCTTGATAATGGTCATTCTAGCTGGAATAGGATGGAGTCTCAAAGAGGTTTAATTCTGCATTCTTCAGATGACTCATGAGTCAAATACAATGTTAAAAGAAGTGGTTGTACTAAATACTGGAAGGAACAAGTTTAAGAATATAAAATAAGAGTCAGAACTGAAAATAAAATTCATTTTCAATTGAACCTTCAACTGTGACATCCATTATTTTATTTTTCTAATAAGCTTTTAAAAGAAATGATGACAGACTGCAACCCGGAAGAATTTAACATTATTGTAGATAAAACATAATAAATCAATTCACTTTTCATCTTTGGGTTTCAACCAATTCTTCTGTTTTATCAGTTCTCTAATGAATCATAAAATTCATAAAAAAGTTGAGCGATCTTGCATTTATTTCTAGATATGACCTTTTTATTCTCAGAGTCAAATGTCTTTGAGTAACTGTCTAAAATTTTGCCAGTAATCTTTGTAATACAGCCTCTCCCTGTGTCATTTTAAGTTTTCATCTTGCTCTTTGCCTTTTCCTCTTGTTTACAGACTTAACAAGTTCTCATTTGTCACTGTTATAGATGATGCTACTTAATGACTATTATTAGCATTTTTCTTCCACTGTGACTCTTGATTTTTCATGACCTTTGTTTTTATGCACTGACTTGTAGACTAATATGATAGTGCTTCATTATAAAATGAAAACAGTTTCAGTTCTTAGAAAGACTGTTGGCAATATGTAGATCTGCCTTAAATGCCTGTTCCCTGAATGGAGGTACTGTTTTGGGAGTCTTGGTGACCTATCGTAAGTGTGACTTCGCTGGTGGAAGAGCGTCATTTGATTAAGGACTTCAAGGTTTATATTTGCCCCTGATTCTGCCTCATCTCTGCTTAATAGGCTGTCATTGTGAGAAGTCTTGTTCCTATCCACATAGTAATAACCTTGTACCATGACACATTGCATCATTTTTTACTTAATTGCCAATACAGTGGTAAAACTTGGAGCTCTGAATATAACTATATTAGTCAACAAACAGGTTGATTTTGATATGAATTAATTTAAGCATCTAAATGCTTTAATATAATTATGGTACTTCCAGGTTAGAATCAAAATACACTCATATGGATGACATGCTAATATTTCAGTTCTGAAAAATATTTAGTAATTAGTATAAAAATAGTACATGCTTTCCCAATCTTTTTTTCTCTTTTTAAAAAATAATTTTAAATTTTAATTAAAATATAATTGCATCATTTCCCCTTTTAATTACATCCCATCATTTTCTCCTGTTTTCTACTTATCCTCATATTTTTGATATTTTCTTTGATTATTATTGTTACATATATGCACCTAAATATAGGCAATGTATTTCTATGTATTTGCATAAACACAGAAACACATTAACACAGAGATACATTAACACATATTAACAAATACATAAATACAACTGCTAAATCTATTTAGGGAGCATTTCTTTTTGTTTATTGTTATACTCACACATACCATTGCTAATTCTTTTGTAGTGTTGCTGATATTTACATTATTTAAGGATTGTTCACTTATTATTGTATAACAAATTAAGAAGTTAAGGGACTCATCCCTAGGGAGAGCTAACCCCCTCTCTCAGCACTCATTAGTTGCCTGTAGTTCTTTGTCTAGTTATGTGAGCCTGTGCAAGTGCCTCCTTCTGGTTAGCATATCTCTCTGTGTGTTCTCTGCTCAGGCCTTGTTTAGACAGCCATACTATTGTGATTTGGGCAATGTAGATTCCTTTTCCTTTCTAGGAGACACAATCTCACAGCAGACATCATGATCCTTTGACTCATGCTTCCTGCTCTCTTTTCTTTCCCTTATAGGTGCCAGAGTTGCATTTTTTTTTAACATTCAAAATATGTCACTTTTCACCTGCTAGCATATAATTACCAAAAATACTAACTTGTATCAAAATTTAGAGTTTTTCCCTTCCTTTTTGCAGTAGGTTAGATATTTGGAATATTATTTAAATACTTTTTACTCACGTGGTATTTTTAAAAATTATTTTAAATATTGTAAGGTTTTTAACTTGTTTAAGAAATTCTGCTCAAATTTTGAAAAATCTATTTACTTCTGATGCTATGATGACAATATTTTAGACACAATGAAAAATTTTATCATTAATCACTTTTAGATTCCCTTTTCTGTCCTGCCATTTGAACAGTACCAATACAGTGATTTTTTTCTCTGTTGTTTTACTCAGAACAAGAACTTTGTCCCTTTGTACTGATTCAGAAATCTGGCACACTTTATTATATACCAAAATAAATATTTTGATAGAATAATCAGAAGCTTACCATGTTTAAGTGAATCATATTTAGTTTCATTTTCAGAAACCTGACCTCTGAGTCTAAGCTTCTTTCTGTGCCTCATTACATCTTTGCTTTCTTATGAGTCAATGTTTTTGATAAATCTTCATATTTTCAGTCTAGTTTTACTGATATGTTTTTAAAAATAAACTTGTTTCATCACATAGAATATAACATGTATATTGTTTATCTTTTATAATCCTTGTCTTTATGTATTTTATTACCTACACCCAGGTAACATTTCTTGTACAAATGAAATTATTTACCCTTATATACATAAGTGACTAAATTCTAAAATATTATATTATATCATCATATTATTTTTCAGAATGTGGCAACACTGCTTATAACTCTCAGCATTATATCTTAAATTGTAAAATTACATTAATATAAAATGAAATTAAAGACAACTTTTGTGAACATATATTTGGAAATCAGAATCTTCACTCACACAATACCTCCCAATCAGTTTCCTCTCCCTCTACTGCTCTTTCCTCCCTTCATCCCTCCAACCGAGACTCCTCCTCCATTTCCTATTCAGAAAAAAGCAGATCTCCAATAGGACTAAATAGGATACAATAAGGAGTGAGACAAGGCAAATGTGTTCAAGGTTGTTCCCCATTTTCTCTTCTATCAGATTCACTGTATCTGTTTTTATTGTGAAATATCTGGTACATTTGGTGTTGAATTTTATGCAGGAAGATATATATGGATCTATTTAGAAACTTCTGCATCCAGACATCCAGTTTGACTAGCACCATTTATTGAAGATTCTTTTCTTTAAGTAAGTTTTTTCTGGCTTTTCTATAAAAAGTGTCTATATGTGGATATATTTCTATCGATTTCTATCAATTTGATTCCATTGATATACATGCTTCATTCATTCTAATACCATGTAGATTTTATTACTATAGCTCTGTAGTATAAATTTAGCCAGAGATGGTGATACCTTAGGCCGGTCTTTTCTTCTATAGGATTACTTTATCTATACTGGGGGCTTTTTAATATTTTTTCCCATATGAAATAGAGAATTGTCTTTCAAGATTTGGAAAGAAGTCTGTTGGAATTTTGTTTGGGATACTTTGGATCTGTAGATTGCTTTTGGTAGGATGGGCATTTTTACTATGTGAATCCTATTGATCCATAGCAAGGAAGATCATTTGTTTTTCTGGTAACTTCTAAAATTTCTTTCTTTAAGGAATTGAAATTTTTATCATACAAGCCTTTTACTTTCTTGGAGAGAGTTACCCCAAGATATTTTAAAAGAATGTTTAGAATATTTAATACATTCATGGTTACAAATTTATTGCCTCTTTAAGCAAAATAACATAATGTAACTACATTATTTTTCATACTATTCTATACTTTGCATAATTTACTAATTATAGATCAAATGAAATATTAATCTTTGAATTTATTAAAATAAGATTGTATCAGAGTAAATGCTGGGTAGACTAACTATTAGAACAATTAGACACCCTTTTTAAAATTTTAAGTCCGGGGATTTACTTTTTAAAATTGTTATAGCATAGACATGCAAGAGTTTATCAGAATAGCAGCCTTCCAATGATAGAGCACATGAGAAAAATATAGACTAAAAGGAAAGACAATGAAAGCTTTTCTAGTCAGGCCAGAAAGTTGTGACTTAGTGAGATGAAATTTTGCAAAATTTAAAACCTAGATAAAAATGATGATGCTGTCAGGTCCTTTCAGCCACAGGGCTTAGCACAGATGGGTCACACACTCCAGATGGAGCCTCCATTCCCTCATGACCTATTTGCCACCTGCTGCATATCAGACTTTTAATATGAAGCCGTGGTTTTATCATAATCTTGTGATGACTCACAAAATCAAATATTTCACATTTATCAACATGTTTTTTATGATAGTGAAGTCCACAGCAAATACATTAGCTTAAATATATTTATTCTTAATTGATTTGTGAACATTCCTAATAATTATACCTTCCTATGAAAAGGCAATATTTTGGAACTGAGAATTTCCTTCTGCTTCCCTCTGTTCATAGCATGCTGCACTGTTGATCTGAATATCATTTCAACTTGTTTTAGAGCTATTTATTCCCAATTTTGCATTTGTTTGGTGAACAATACATTTGAAGTTCCGAAGTTATCTTCTTTCTCAGTTTTTCTTTAATACTTAAAGAATCTCTTGTATTTTGTTGGCGATGCTTGCATCTGTGACTCCTGTTCTCTTTTCTAGGTTTTCTATCTCCAGGGCTGTTGTCTCCCTTTGAATTTTCTTTAATGATTCTACTTCCCTTTTTAGATCCTGGATGGTTTTGTTCAGTCCCTTCACCTGCTTGATTGCATTGTCCTGTATTTCTTTATGGGATTTGTGTGCTTCCTCTTTAAGGGATTCTACTTGTTTACTTGTGTTCTGCACTTATTTAAGGGAGATTTTATTTTATTTTATTTTATTTTATTTTATTTTATTTTTTAGCAAGAAAGCCCACTTTATTCCAATTTGAAATGTAGAAGTTTGCCCAATCTATTGAATATTTTGCTGGGCATTAAAAGCCACTCAGAAACTCACCTCACTGTGTGTAATATGATACCTTTTCCCTAAAGGAGTTATTTATTTCCTTAAAGTCCTCTATCATCTTCATGACATGAGAGTTTAGATCTGAATCTTGTATAAAGGGTGTGCTTGGGTATCCAGGACTTGCTGTGGTGGGAGAACTGGGTTCTGATTTTGCCAAGTCAAATTGGTTTCTGTTGCTTATATTCTTATGCTTGCCTCTCGCTATCTGATTATCTTTGGTGTTATCTGGCCTCTCTGACTCTGACTGGAGCCTGTCTTTTCTGTGACCCTGTGATCCTGGGAGTCGAACTAGGGAGTCAAGGAGATGGAAAGAGAGGGGGACAAAAGAGGGGGAAAGGAGAAGGAGAAAATAATGGTGACAGTATCAATCTGGAGAAGACTTGAAAGAGGTACAGAGGGTCAGGAAATTGAATAAAAATAGGAAGTAGGGGGGAATGAGGAATTGGGGATAGCCACTGGAAGGTCCCAGACACCAGAGAAAAGTAAGGCATACATACATGCACACAAACAGGCACATGAACAATTACATCTAGAGTACACATGTACATATATGTATATGCAATTTTATGTATATGCATATTTTCCTGTTGTATATCTGTGTCCAACAAACAAGCCTGGTACATTTGGGGAAGAGCAGACAGCATCAGTCCCCTTGGAGCTGGGGGTATAGACAGTTGGGAAATGCCCTCTGCATGCTGGGAATTGAATCAGGGTTATCAGTGAGAAGAGCATCTGCTCTTATCACTTTATCTCACTTATATTCATCTCTTTAGCTCATGTATGCTCCAATTCAGAAAACTGAAAATATTGAAAGTAGTCGCGTTGCTTCTATACCTAAATCTATATGTGTAATAAAGGCCAATCAGTACCCAATGGGAATGACTTTAGCGGTAACGCACAGAGAATGGGGAGATAGAATCTGTGGAGATCATCTCCAGTAATAGGCACGGCCCCTGGTCAAGGGATGGAGCCACCCATCCATCTCAATGTTTTTTAACCCAGAACTGTTCCGGTCCAAAGGAAGAAGAGGGGGAAAAAAGGAACAGAAACTGAAGGAAGGAACAACCAGGGGAACTGCCCCAACTAGGGATACATCATGTCTGCAGACTTCAAACCCAAGACTTGAGGACAGGTACCAAGTGTGGCAGTTCCAGGGGAGGTCCAGCAAGCATCTGACGGAAGCAGAGGTGGATGCTTGGAGCCAGCCATCAGGCTGAACTCAGGGAACCTGGTGAGGGAGCTGTCTGAAAGACTGGAGGAGCAGAGCTTGATTGCAACTCCATTGGAAGAACAACATAGGCTGGCCTAACCACCTAGTTCTCCCAGAGACTAGACCACTGTACCTAAAGACCATGTAATTTACAAAAAAAATACTTAAATACTTAAAGTATTTAAAGAATGAGTTTAAAAGAAAAAAAGAAAAAGAAAAGAAAACCAATGAAAAAGCATTGTCAATCTAAGGAGATAACAGATGAGGGTAAGAAAGATCCCATGTAATTTACAAAAAAAATACTTAAATACTTAAAGTATTTAAAGAATGAGTTTTGATATTTCAAGAGAATATGTCCTATACTAATAGAGAAAATTATGATGAATTAAATATATTTAAAAACATTTATATTATGTATAGATATGTGTATGTATATGATGTATATGAATATGCATACATACATGCACACAAACAGGCACATGAACAATTACATCTAGAGTACACATGTACATATATGTATATGCAATTTTATGTATATGCATATTTTCCTGTTGTATATCTGTGTCCAACAAACAAGCCTGGTACATTTGGGGAAGAGCAGACAGCATCAATCCCCTTGGAGCTGGGGGTATAGACAGTTGGGAAATGCCCTCTGCATGCTGGGAATTGAATCAGGGTTATCAGTGAGAAGAGCATCTGCTCTTATTACTTTATCTCACTTATATTCATCTCTTTAGCTCATGTATGCTCCAATTCAGAAAACTGAAAATATTGAAAGTAGTCACGTTGCTTCTATACCTAAATCTATATGTGTAATAAAGGCCAATATAAAAGTCAAAAGTACTTTATTTATCTCTCATTTAGAAAGTAATATCCAGCCATCTTTTTAAAAAGAATGTTGTTATGGAAAGGCTGATAATAGAGAAATTCTTTCTCTTTATGATCATTTACGTTCTTCTGAAAATAAATAAATATGTATCTTTATAATCAACTTCTTTCAATCTTCTATTATTTACATTTGTGAATTTTTTTCTTATCTCAACTTGATCTTATCTCAACTTGATCTCTTTTAAGAAATGGATAAATAGTGGGAAAAACAAAATACAGAAAAATATTTTTTGTTCACTCTTACATATGAACCAAATATTTATGAAAAGATATATATGTATATATGGAAATATCTGTATACACATGCAGTCCACGGAGACACACACACAAATATATATATGACATAAAAACAGAAGTAGAGATATTTGGAAGAGGAAGAGAATTTTAACTGATATGAGGAACTGGTAGAGACAAACAAGGATTGTGAAAAAGAAAATATCAAAGGTTAATGGTATACATTATAAAAATGTCATAAAAACTAATTTTCTGTAAGCTTACTCAAACTAATACATAAAAGAAATACTTTCAGCATTACAGAGCTCATTCAGGAATGCTTAATGTGGAGGTCAGATACTCATGACCCATGTAAAGTGAAACATGATACTGTCATCAGTTCAGATTTAGTCCATTATAATCATGGTGGGAAACATGGCTGCATTCAGGTAGACATAGTTCTGAAGAAAGAGTTGAGATTCCTACACCTTGATACACACACAGAAGGGAGAGAACTGATTTGAGCTTCTGATACTTCAGTGCCAACCCCCAGGATGACACTCTTCCTTCAGCAAACCAACATTTACTCCAGTAAGGCCAGACCTCCTAATGGTGCCACTCCCTATAAGCAAGCATTCAAACACATGAGTCTGTGGAGGCCAAACCTATTAAAACAAATGTAGGTATACATGGAGGGCAGGACAAATAATGTATTAAATTTTTACTCATAGTGTCAGAATTTCATACAGAGTGTGCAAATTTCAAACATAAGTATTTAGATCCCATCTACCTCTGACTTTCTACCTACAGTTTCTCCCAGTCTCTCCCTTCACCCCAATCCCACCTTCCTGTCTTTTTCTTTTACTTTTTCTTTCTAATCATGTCTAAGTAACACTCTCCATTTATGTGTATATTTAGAGCACCATCCACTGGACCATGGTCAATACATTATGACTGATAACACAAAAGAAAGTGACTCTCCTCCTCCCACTCTATACCTTACAATGCCTATAAACTATCCATTGCTCCTGATCATGCTGTGTGGCCTTGTGAGGCCCTTCCTCTCTATGCTAAAATGTTGATTGACCCAACATTGACCAAGTCTCTCATATGCAACTAACACTGATCTGATTTACTGATTGCTATGGCCCTGTCATGTCTAGAAGATATTAGTTGACAGAAATCTTCCCTGGCTTATGTTTCTTACTATCTTTCTTACCCATCTTTTTTGAGTTTCCTGAACCTTATAAAGAGAGTGTGTGGTAAAGAAGTATCATTAATACCGAAACAGTTTTAAGTCACTTATCTTCTGTAGTTTGAACAGTTATGAATATGAATTAACTGCTATTTGCTACATAATGAAGATTTTCTGATAAGGGATGAGAGTTGAGATAGTCTATAGTTTTAAAGATAAGTATTTAGAAAACAATTACAATATATTCTTTTATAAACTTAATTTTCATAGGGCCTTTGACCTCTAAGCTGCAAATTCTACATTTATTGTACCTTGAATTTCTTTCTGTAGATAAGGCCTTGAGTCCAGTGAAAATGTTTCTGGTTAGCTCCATGACATTCCCTCCATCAATGGAGCATGTCTTGCCAAGCTGATCATTACTGTATTTCTCAATGGTCACAGCTGTGAAATACTGCTGATGTCTTTCCTCGTCCCATATAATCATCTAGCATTATGCAAACTAGCCAACCAGCAGGATAAATGCTTCCAATTCAGTCCCAATTTGAATTCTTTATGTCCTATGATCAAAGAAAGTGGTAGTGTTTCCAGCAATCACATTATATCATCAAATATTGGTGTGTAACTAAGAGCAATGACAATAACTTTTGTTGTTTTTCTGGTCTCTGGGAGGAGAATTTGTCTGGGCAGCACTGATTGGACTCAGTGGATGTAAAGGGAGAAAAAGACACAAAAAGCTGGAGTGGGGGTTGAAAAAGGGAGAAGGAGGGGCTTGGGGAATTATGAATATATCCTAATTACTTTGTATTTTTTATTGTCTCTGAGAGGTATCCCAATCTGACACTAGGCTTCTTTTGTTTGACAACTTATGACTTGGTACCACAGCATTATCCATTTTTTTGAATAGGGAAACTCAATTACATTTAAAAAAAAATCCATGCTTTTAGGAAGCTTATAAAATAGATTTCCATATGGTATTTTCAAATATTCTTAGTGTTCTTTTCCTTCTTACCTACCCTCTCTAGCAGCTCATGTCCCTCCCTCTTCACATCTTCTCTCCATTCCTCCTCCCTCCTCTTATTTTCCTAGTCAAAGTACAAATCCCTTCTCTTTAAACTTTCTTCTTTCTCCTGTATCAATACATTTCTATTGATCACCCACACAAATAAGGAAATATTCTATTTCCTATGTATTTTATTGCAGTTTTTACAAGATCTTCACTAGAATCTTTCAACTCTACATTTTAGAATAAAAAAACTAAACAAACAAACAAAACAACAAGAAAGATAAACCTCACACTACTAAGTGATTAAATTGGTGTCTCCTATTTCAGTGGCTTTGGTATTATGTCAACTTTCTGCAAATTTTAATTTTCATTGTTTCAAAGCATTTTGTCCCTACTCTAAATTGTGTGTAATAAGAGATGCCTATAGATTTATTTATTTATTCACAGATGGTTTTTGTTTATTGTTTTATTCTATATTTTAATTTCAGCTATGTCTTTTAATTATAGGTATATTTAATTTATACAATTATCATAAATCAATATAAAAAGTGCTTTTTCAACATTTTTATTATTTATGAATACTCATATTTGCAGAAACTTTAACTTAAAAACCTCAAAAAAGTTTGTGAAACTATGCATGAAATTTTCTAGTCGTAAATTGTCTTGTGAAATTCACCTTTTCTGAAAGAGTAAGCAAATAGTACTGATGTCAGGTGAATTCTTGGTAAGCAAAATTATATCTTCTTCTTTAATGTTACTGAGGTCTACCCATGTAGTTTGAGTTTTCTTTTCCCTAACCACTTCATGCAGATGGTAAAGTTTTTGAGAACAGAAGCTTTATCATAGGTAGTTGTAAAGATAATTCCCTTGATGTCACTCACCTTAGTATAAAATTTAGCTTAATTTAATGGTAGCATTTCTACCCACCTGCCAAGTTGGCAAAGGGATATTGTTAAATTTTCTTGTTTATTTTATGAAGATCCCAAGTGTGCAAATCATAATTCTTTATGGTAATTTGAAAAATACATTTTTTTACTCTAACTTCATAAAAACCCCTTTGTTTGATTCCCATTGGTGCCTAGGCTGTGAGGACTAGGTAGGAAAAACTAACCTAAGATTTTTGCATACTTGAAATTAAGATGTAAATGAAATAAACTTAAAAATCACCTACTAGATTATAAAAATAATGTGTGAAAATCAACTAATACATTGTAAGACTAATGTCTTACTATCATTACTTTTCTTCTTTTAAAATAGTATTCACCTATGTGTACCCTTTGTATCATTTTTCTTCATCCCTCAAGTCTTTTTCATATTTCTTAACCATGATCTTCTCTAACTCATGTCTTCTTTAAAATTATTACACACACACACACACACACACACACACACACACACACACACAGCACACACATACACAAATAAACACACATTAATATAGAAATGCAACCTCTGATTTCATATACTGTTGCTCATATCTGTGTGTTTGTAATCTTGTAGTTTGTGTGTTTGCATAGGTCTTTGATAATCAATTAGGGAGCTTCTCTCAAACTATAGCTGATTTTCACTTTTTTAGAAGAAATTATTTGCCTGTGGCTTTTCATAGAGGAGTGGAGTCTTGTGGGATTTCCCTACATGCATTGGGATTGAAATAAGCACTGTCAGTATTCAGGCTTTGTTTGGTCAACCATATCATCACTAGTTCATGAGTTAAGCTTCACTGTCAGAAATAGACATTTTGTGACATACATCCTGTTTTTGCCTCTTTGGATCTTTCTATCCTTTGGATGGTGTTTGAGTCTCAGATGTAGGCTTTGTATCAACTAGAGTCCCATGGTCAGCAGCTCTCTGCATCATCACAAATTGTGCCTTTTTGTAATGGTAGTCTTCAATTTCAAAAATAAGCTTCTTGGATAAGGGTGAGCTCTGCATCTTTCTGTTGCCATAAGGAAAAGTATCAAGAATGGAGTCAGAGATTGTACTGATTTGGGAAAGTAGCAGTACAACCTGTCATCACTTTAAATGCCACTGAGTCTCAATCTTTTTTGTTTATAGATGTTAAATCATCTTTCTGTGTAGGCAGATTGACATTTTGTGTGTTTGTGCTCATACTACATGCTCCTAGCTTTTCTCACTCCATTCTTTTCCAGAAAGCCTCTGGACTTGCACTGCATAGGTTATTTTGTAGTACTGTGGTCTGGCCATTGATATCTAGAAAATAATGTTATATTTTGTACACTAGCGAACAACTTTTTTCTTTCACAAAACATAGTCTCAATAATAAATTTTATTTGTAACCATTAAAAAGCATATTAGTATGTAAACAATGTTATACCTTTATTATGGACTTTGAAAAAAGTCTGATGGTTTTATTATTATAACAGTAACTGCTCAACAACTGTCTACAAACTTCGTAAATTACAAACTCAAATTCTTACAAAGGAAATATAGAAGAAATTATAATGTGAATGGCTGAGTTTAAGATCATGTAGTATCACCAATTTCCATGACAAATACATTAATTAGTGATTACATTATCACTTATTATAAATCCTTTAATTATTTATGCTAGAAAATCAACACTATGTTTCTTATTACTAAAGTACACTGCAAAGCTGTTAGAGTAATTGTTATGCTTATTTCATTTGGGGATCTTTAGCAAATAGACTCAGCTCTAATAATTAACTGAATGTGAATATTCAGAAGAATAGAAAATATAATTTTATCACCAGGTGAATTTAATTTTACATTTTGACATTTTAAATCAAAATATAATAGTAAATAATAATGTTACTATTAGAACACAAAATTATCATTATCAGAAATCAGAATTTCACAGCCCTTCAACCCAAACCCCAATTCTTAGTTTTTCTTTTGCAATGTTCATTGAGCTTTAGAGGTGCAGTGAGAAAGTTCTGCCTAGTGCTGAGCCTAACTCTCACTTACTTCAGCAGCTTGTCAGCTGGGTATATCTACATCCACCACCATTAATCACAAAGAAGGACTTTTATGATTAGAGTCAAATGGGAATTCTCATTTGTCTATGTGTATGAACATAGACAGTTAGAAGGAAGCTTGTCCTAGAATAATTGAAAAGCATTATCCAAATATCCAGAATATTTCCCTTTTTACACATATTCTCTCTCTTTCTCTCTCTGTCTCTCTCTGTCTCTCTCTCTCTGTCTCTGTCTCTCTCTCTGCCTCTCCCTGTCTCTCTTTGTCTCTGTCTCTGTCTCTCTCTCTGTCTCTCTCTCTCCCTTACACACACAAACAAACACACTTATACAAAGTATTAAGTTCCCCAATAGATTTTTGCATAATTAGTTTTAGTGAGTTAGTGAGTCCTCTGTCATCTTATAAATACCCATACCACTATACTAATTTAAAATTTCTGCTCACAAATGTGCACATTCTGTTATAAAATCATTCTGTTATAAAAATCATTCTGACAAGAATGCTTTTCTTACTAGTCATGGAATAGGCATTATCAAAAGAAATGCACTTCTGTCTTAGGTTGGTAAGGTTCTGTGAAGACTCTTACCCATCCTTAGCTTGCCTTTCTGTTAATTTAATAATTCTGTCTTGGTTTCCATTTTCAGGTTCAAGCCACGTACTTGGCTGCCTACATGTTGATGTTGTTGAAGGAAAGCTTTAACACAATGAGCAGGAATAAAAGTATTCCCAGGACAAAAAAAAGCTAGTATGATCAAGTTGTATATGCCATTTTTGAAGCTTGAGCAAAATGGAAATACTGACCTCAAGCCATGGGTAATTTTATCTGCAGTATCTACTGCATCAACACTCAGCAGAGCAACATTCTTTGTTTTCTTTTTTTATTGGATATTTTATTTGTGTACAATACAGATGCCATCCCATTTTCCCTCCCTAGAACCCCCTATTCTATACCCCCTCCTCCTTTATGATTTTATACCATTTTGATTACATGCATGTATTAAGGTCAGTGCTAGGTTGAGGGTCTAGCAATATAATAGATGCAAATAGTCAAAAAACAAGCAATACAATAAACACAAATAGTCAAAGTAAAAGCAACCCAATCATGTGAACAATCCCTTGATCACCGTCTCTAAGGCCTTATCAGGATGACCAAAGTATCAGAGCCTACTTCCCTGTCCTAGTCCAAGGTTATTTTCATGTCTGAAGCCTACTTTCTTGTTTTAGCCTAAAATTCTAAGCTTTCTATGTATCCTTAAAACATCCTGAGAGGTGTTAGAATTATGCCAAATACACTGCACCTACACGTGTCATTAAACTTCTTCCAAATTATAATGACTACCATTGTAAAATGTAGAACTAACATGAATCCAAAGGTATTTGGCATGACACTTAAGATGGCTCCTTACCCTTAAATTCTGAACCTCCTTCAAATAATTTGAATAGGATAAAGAGAACCAATTTGTTCTTCCAAATGCCTATTTAAAACTTCTGGTATATTCAACACATAAGTAATGTTTTTGCTAAATGATTAATAAAAAAAGTAGCTGGCTTCTTGTGTCACAGCAATTGCAGAAGCAGTGGTGCTAGCAATTAATGTAATTAAAGCTGTTATACCAGTAATAATTAAGCCCACTACCCTCTTGCTTCTGCTTAAAGCCTGACTCATTTCTTCCAGTACTTGCAAGCTATTTTTAGAATACCAAGGTTCTGTGATACTCAGGGCACTAAAATAAAAGCTGGTTGATAGACCTCTATAACTGGCAGGCTGGATTTCAAAACACAAACACAATTAGAAGGTGTACAATTAATGCAACTTATGTTAAATACTGTATAAGAAACAAAAGTATTTTTAATTTGACAATTAAAAGAGCCTTAACACATGTTCTAACACCTGTTTGAAATCCAGATCCTATCCCAACTTTATCTCTTGTTAACATCATAGAGAACTGCAGCTAATTTCCATATATGTCTCTAAAAATGTCCAGAACCAGACTTCCAAATGAAGACTGTTATTTTCAATATTGGATTGATGGCTCAGTCTTGTTAATGAAATCAAAAAAGGGGAGAGGCAGAGAGCCTTTGGGCTGCTTGGCAAGAATCTGACATGGGCCAAGAGCAAGAAAATGGGCTGCTTGACAGAAATATGACATTGGCCTAGGACAAGGAATTAGGCTTGAGGCAGGAATCTGACATTAGGCTAGAACAAAGAAATAATTTCAGACAGGAATCTAAATTTGGGGCTAGAACAAGGAAGTAGGCTTCAGATATGAAAATGACCTTGGACTAGGACAGGGAAGTAGGCTCAGATACTTTGGTCACCCTTATAAGCCCTTAGAGACAGTGACCAAGGGAGTGTTCATGTAACTGGGTTTAATTCCTTGCTTTTTCTTTGACTATTTGTGTTTATTGTATTGCTTGTTCCTTGACTATTTGCATCCTTTGTATTGCTAGACCCTCAACCTAGAACTGACCTTAATACATTCATGTAATCAAAATGGTATAAAATCATAAAGGAGGAGGGGCTATAGGATAGGGGGTTCTAGGGAGGGAAAATGGGAAAAGGGGATGGCATCTGTATTGTACATAAATAAAATATCCAATAAAAACATCATTGTTTTTATTGTTTTATCCCCTTCTCGTAGGATAGCCCCACTAAAAATGAACCATTTCTAGTTTCTTTTCATTTTTTTTCTATAGGTTTTCCCATATTGAACACATAAATATGAATATATGAAGTTAGGGTCCACCTATGAAAAAGAACACTGAGAATATAATAAAATGATATGTCCTCTGCTCTTTCTCTTAACTGTGTAAAGAACATACTTTCCCCTGTAATCTCATCTCTTTAAAGATTTTCAGTTTCTCACTACCTATTTTTTACCTTCACACAGGCAAAATTACAGGAGGCACTCAATTCTCCATGAATTTACTACAAAACAGTGTATAAGCTCACCATTTATTGGTATATCTTATCATCGTGTGTGTGTGTGTGTGTGTGTGTGTATGTGTGTGTTGTACATGGGTGCCTTTTCTTGCCACTCAACTATTGAATTGTGAAGCCAAAACCTGAGGGTTTATAAATGGAGATTTCAGAGTTCTCTAGTCCATGAAATCAACCTTCCACTAATGGGGACAGGCATGATCACAAATGGGTTATTAATGGAAGCAATATCCTCTGTAAAGATAATCAAACAGTAGAGATGCTGTTGGAAATTAACTAAAGAAACTAAAGAAAGTCTTACTCATGGGACAGTGGAAAAGGTACATCATTGAAATGTCAAGAAAAACTCTTATTTGAAATGAAATATAATAAAATTATAATTAAATTAATACTTTACTGGCAGTTTTTTTATAATAGTATTTAAGTAAGTCAGAGATATTTCATACTTACTCATGTGCTTTATTTGACAGGAATTTTATAATCAAATTAACTGTAGCAAGATTAATGTTATTGAGATAATAGTCAGAAGAGCAGGTGAAAAAACTTGTGTATTTTGGTATATTCATATGTTGGAATGTTAAAAAATAATTGTATTAACAAATTGTAATAACTTAATTATACTAAATAACTCTCCTATTGATCACTTCTATGAATTTATAAACTTCAAAGCATTGTAACACCAATAGTTTTAACAATCTTTATGCTCTACAGTATATGGAAATAAATACATGATACATGTATGTGTTCAGCAGAACTTTAGATTTTTTTGGTGGCATCTTTTTGGGAAATAAATAATTGACATCAAAATTTTGAGAACAAACTAAAGCTAATTATCCTACTATAATAATAAGTCTTATGCTATAAATTAAAATGTTGATAATCATTAGTCTTAATTATATTTTCTATTTTGATAACAATATGCTACGTTAAAAAATTTCAGCATGGCTTGGTATATGTGGTTATTAACTAGTTTTCATAGATTTCCTTATAAAACAATTATATGTGCCAACAGAGTTAATTTTCTGTAGTGGTGAGTTTTGGCTATACCACTTTGGCTCCTAACAGATCACATGCAGGTACATGCCCAGAAGCTATCTTTGAATCTTCAAATGAAAGGCGCACACACAGCTTATTTTTTAAAATGCCTTTGCTACCTCAAAGGCTGGGCACTCCACAACCTTCCCCTCCTACCCCAGGCCCAATCTGGGAAGTGGTCAGTGGCCACTTACATGAAATCTCACATGGCTGGTTGGCTTTATCTTCTTCTGCTCCTGTGTTCCATTGTTCTACCCCACATCATGGAGATTCTCTCCCATTCTTTTCTCAGTCCTTGCCTGCACAACTTTATGTGTCCCATCACATGCCAAGCCATTGGCTTTTGGCATCTTTATTGATTGATCAGAAACCAAGTGGGGACAAGGACCGTTAGCATTTGGGCATGCAAATTCTTTGTTGAATCAAAACATTATAACCAATCTCTGATTATTTTATGTTAGGTATTTTTACATTGACTTAATTGTTTTAAAAAAAATTAAGAGTTTCTTGTTTATATCCAAGTGATTCTTCTGAATTTATCATTCCATTCAATTTATTTTTGAATGTTTTTTTTTTCATAAAAATGGTCTCAAATATATAAGATAACATTATCAAAGGCTTGGGATTTAAAAATAATAGCTAAATTCCTAGGAAAGTATAATCATTAAATAATTATCAATCAGTTCATGACACAAAGATTGTTGGCTACTTTAACCTCTGGTTTATATTTTTATGGTGTCTGTTTATATTACAATATTGCAATACTTTACAATTTTTCTAAGAAATACTGCAAGACAAAGTGAAAAATGAGTTGTGTTCCTATTAATGCATTTTATAGGCAGGAAAATATAATTATTTCAAAATTGATTGCCATATCAGAAAATATTTGGAAGCCATATTAAAACAGATTTATATAAACATGTATTAATATATTGTACAGCTAAACACAGTGTCAATGTCTGTTTGGCCTATTTGAACTCATATAATACAAGCATAGTTATGTATCAAAATCATCTTTGATGAAACCAGTCAGGATTGGCTCAAGAACACTAAGCCATAAGGTTTGTGATTCTTCTGCTTATGAAATAGTATATTTAAGTCACTGTCAGATTCTTGAAATTTGGCAAACAACTCAATCTTCAATATTGAGCTAATCACTTCTCTCATTAAATAAAAATAATATTATATTCAACTTACTCAATTAATTGATAAGGCCTGCATACCTCAGCTTTCCCCCCATATATTGTGTTTCTTCTATCACATTTTTTCTACTTATGTTCTGTATCAATAATAATAGAAAGTCAGTAATGTTGCCATTTTCTTTATTTTATTTTTCTTCCATTATGCAGATGTTGTCAAATTCTACTGTAGTATGTAAAAAAATAGTAGTAACAACATAAAACTAAATGATAACTAGATAAAATGAAACAAGTTTTGTGAATAAATCACAAAACTCAAGTCATTCTCTACTAGTTAGCTTTCTGATAAAATTTTTTATCAGCATGTACATTTGATAGTATCCTTTTCCTTATTTGAATAATTCCAATATTACATCTAAACCCACATGAGAAACAAAATAGTATTTATCTGAAGGCAATGATTCCACCTAGCTCAATAATTCTAATGGGTATTTTAAGGAGATAATTGTACTTGACCTCCAAGAAGAATCTATATAATTGAAAACTTACTTCATAAATAATGCATTAACTGAGACTCTATGATTCCTTGCTCTCATGGTTTTTAATCCTAAAATTTCCTATCTTTCCATTTTATTTCACTGTGTAATTAAACTTTATATTTGTCCTAATTTTAAATACTTAATTCTAGAACATTCGATTTATCTTTCTTCTCTGAATAAAGACTGTGGTTATTTATATAGAGGCTAAAGATTTTAAACAGCATGTATTTTCTTGAAATAGTGCCCCATGTATTCTAGACCTTAAGAATCGTTCATTCTTGGAAACAATGTTTCATTATCTTTATCTTGTCTCACTATATTTTTAAAGTATTAGGCAGAAATTAGAGAGAAATGGATTTAGTTGCAAATTAGCTAAGTCAGAGAAAGACTATTACTTTCTCTCCACTATTTCTATAGCAATGTTACCATTTTATAGTAAAGATGAAAAAATCCAAGATTATATAACACACATATGTGTGTATGTATATCTCATTGTATGTATGTACAAGATAAGTTGTTACAATGGTGTGATTTTTCTTCCTATGAGAGCACTTATTTCTCTGGTTAGCACTAGGTCTTTTCTTCCATCATGTATTCCTAAGGTTCTGTGCATTCTATGTGTTCTATTGTTTCTCGTGATAGCTAAGCAGATTGTATTACAATGTCTCCTATTATATCAGGATTTTGGAATAAGGTCACAATGACCTTTACCCATCAAAAAATAATCCAAAATACATTCCAGTCTATTATGTTTCAAAAGAAAGAGTGATAATGTTTAATCTCATGGAATGTTGCAGATGTTACTTCTACCTATTTTGTGATGGCCAATATACAAAAGATCAACACGTCCATTGGATGTGATCAATCAGCCACATTATTAATATCTAGATACAGATGTCAAAATTGTAGGTAGAAACGTTTTTAATTAAATTCATTGATTTTTTCCTCTTTACAAGCCAATGTCAGACATTCTATTCCTCCCAGAGCCCCCAACACATGTCCTCCCTCAATCCTGCTTCCCCTTTTCTTTTGAGAAGGGAAGCCCGCCTCTGGGGATCAAACTCTTGCCCTCTTGCCCCCCCCCCCCCACAGAAATTAAGCTGGGACTAGGCACTTCCTCTCCCACTGAGGTCATGCAAGTCTGTCCATTTAGGGGTGAAGGATTCATATGCACTCAGGCAGGCAGACAGGCAGGTAAGCAGGCAACAGGCTCAGGGACAGACTCTATTCCAGTTGTTTGGAAGACCCTCATGAAGAACAAGTTGTTCATCTGCTACATATATGCAGGAGACCTAGATCTGGCCTATGCTTGCCATTCGGTTGGTGATTCAGTCTCTGGAAGGCCACAAGGGTCCAGGTTAGTCGTCTCTGTTGGTCTTCCTGTGGAATCCCTCTCTTCTTTCGGTCCCTCAATCTTTCTTCCAGTTTTTCTCTAAGACTTACTTAGCTCCATTTAATGTTTGGAGTGTCTCTGTATCTTTTTCCATTGGCTGCTGTGTGGAATCTCTTAGAAGACAGTTATGCTAGGTTTCTGTCTGCAAGGATAACAATATAATTGATAGTGTCAGTGTCAGGGATTGGTTCTTGCCTATGAGATGGGTCTAAATTTGGGGCAGTCATTTCTTGGCCATTCGCTCAGTCTATGTTCTATCTTTGCCCCTGCTCACCTTATAGAAAGGACATATTTTGTGACATAAACTTTGTGGGTGAGTGGCTGTCCTTATCCTTCTACTGGGAGTTCTAACTGGTTGTAGGAAGCAGCCTCTTCAAGATCCATATTGTAAACTTCTAGGAATCTTAGCTACAGTTGCCTCTTTAGACCTTCTGGAGTCTCTCCTGATTCTAAGACTCTGGAATATCTGAGAGATTGACACCCCCAGGCCAATCCCTCATCTTTCTCCCTTCTTCTCCCTACATATGATTTTCCCACCTGACCCTCCCCATCATCTCCTCTTGTACCCATTTTCCTCATTCCATCAAACTCAGATATTTATTTTGTTTCCCATTCTGAGAATGATTCAGATATCTTCCACTGTTCCTTCTTTGTTATTTGGTTTCTTGGATATGTTGATTATAGCATGTTTATCTTTAACTTTATGGCTAATACCCACTCATAAGTGAGTACACACCATGTATATCCTTTGGGTCTGCATAACCTCTCTCAGGATATTCTGTTATTTTTTAGTTTCATCCATTTGCCCATGGAATTCAGTGTATCCTTATTTGTGTGACTGAGTAGTATTCCATTATATAAATGAATCACATTTTTTCTGTTTCTGTTCTCCAGTTGAGAAATATCTAGATTGTTTTCAGGTCTGGCTATTACAAATGAAGATGCTATGAACATGGTTGGACAAGTGTCCTTGTGAGATGGTAGAGCATCCTTTGGGTATATGCCCAGGATTGGTATAGCTGGATCTTGAGGTAGAATTATTTCCTGTCTTCTGAGAACCTGACAAAGAGACTTTCGTAGTGGTTGTAAAAAATTGAACTCCCACCAGCAGTGGTGGAATGTTTGTATGTAGAAACTTTAAGTAGAAGTTTGATGTTGCAGTTTTACAGAGAATATAAATCTGTAACTCTTTATATCAAGGATGGCAATGGTTCTCAAAGCAAGAATGTCTGGTACATTCACTAAAGTTTGTAGGAAGTTGATACTCAAATAAGTGGTATGAAACCCTTATAGGCAAAACCATAGACTTCAAAAAAACCCAAGTGTACAGAGCTAAAAAAATGAAAAATGATAAAGATGCTTATTTTTGAGTCCTAACTTATCAGGCTAGAAATAGCTTGGTTCTTTACTGAGCCCATTTCCTTGGCAATATCCTTGTCTCCTTGTTGTAATCTATTCGTCATTGTGCCAAGTCTGAGAAGATGCTTCATATCCAGTGCCATATTATTCTATGCCATTGACATCATCTAACTGTTACCACAAAATATATTCTTGGTCCCTACTTTGTTATTCTATTATTGCCTTTCTCAAACTATCTTAAAGAAATGATCAAAATCATTGTGGTTGTATTTAAATGTCATTCTGATAATATTACTTGCTTAGAATGAGATGTTCAAAGATCTCTTAATGGTTTCAGACTAAAATCCAAAATCCTTATAAATGTTTTTATGGCCTCCCTGATAGCACCTTCTATTGAACTCTGTCTACTTTATCTAATCCAGTCATGTTGGACTCAACACTTTTTTTACTCTTGTGTAAACTTTCCTTAGACATGCAAATTAATTCCAGGTAGGTTGAGTTAACAAATTTACTGAATTATAAGGTTTTCCCATTTAAACTCTTTATATGGAAATCCAGTATTGGAGAAGCTTAATACAGTGAAAAATTGTAAAAACCAAAGAAAGAAATTGAAAAAGCTATAATATCAAAGAACAATCATGGGCATGGATCAGTAGATTCAATATTGTCGACATTGCTGTATTTCAAAAAGCAATCTATAGATTCAAACCATTCTAGTCAATATGCCAATGTGATTCTTTACAATAAAATAGACACAAAGAAATCACAAAATTCATGTGGAAGCAAAAAACTTTGCATATTTAAACAATTCTGAGTAAATAAGGATAATTAATCATAAAGAAATCAGCAAATATCTATATTATGGAGACATAGTCACAAAAAGTATTATACTGTACAAGAAATAGCAAGAAACAGGCATGTAGACAACAGAATAAACCAGAAAATAAAGAGATAAACCAGCAATTAAAGAAAGCCATGTAAATTTTGACAATGATCACCAAAACAAATAACTGAAGTAAAAAAGACTTTTCAACAAACGTTGTGGGGGAAAATAGCTTTTCCACATGTAAAAGAATAAAATGAAATCAGAATTTTTCCAGATATTAAAAATGCTAATAGGTCAGCTAATGTTTTATAAGCACTGGAAATTTTAAAATTGTAGAGGAAAATATTGAACATTTAAGGATAGACATAAGCCTGTGTATACCCCAGTACATAACCTCCCAAATGTACTAATGGGATCACCTGAAATTAAAGGCATTTGCACAACCAAAGGAATTATCCAGAGTAAAGAAACAGAGTGAGAAATGGAGAAAAAGTCTTTGTCTGCTTTATAGGATAATAGATTAATATCTATAATATATTATAAGAATATATATAACTATAAAAATTAAACCACTACACTTTTCAGATATTTCAATCAGTAAATGAGTTAATAAAGTGAACATTCAACTATAAAGATGAAATACTAATAACCAATAAACATGAAAAATGGGTAATATCCTCCATTATTAAAGGAATTGAAATTAAAGTTGTAATCAAGTTTCAACTTACTCTAGTGTGAATGGCTGTCTATTAAGAAAATAATTAAATGTAAATACTATTGCAGAGAAAGCAGGAACTATATGGGGCAAGTGGGAATGCAAATTAGTTTAGATACAACAGGAATGCATATAAAGATAGCACAAAATTGAAAAATATAACTATCAAACTAGTTTAAGGTGCTCAAAGAAATTTAATACATCACATTACTTAGACACTAGTACATCCATGTTTATTAAAAACATTTTTAAATACCAAACATCTGAAATTTGCCTAAATGTATTATGAATAAAAATGTATTCATAAAAATGATGTTGGGTATATTACAATAGTGTTTTCTAGAGTCATAAGGAGGAATACAATTACGTTGTTTGCAGGACCATGGATTCCATTGGATAGTGTAATACTGAGGGTAATGAGGCAGATACAGAAAGATAAATGCTACTGTTTTCTTTCAGTTTTGTGTCCAACATTTTATATATACAAGAAATCATTTATGTATGTGAAATAAACCTAGAAGCAAGATTATACTAGAGAAACAATAGGAACAGCAATAGTGACAAGAAGAAGAAATTTGGGTGAATATCCTCAAAGTACATGGTATTCTTGTATAAAATTATATATATGAAATAAACTATATGTGAAATGACTATATATGATGATAAAACTACATGTGTATCAATATATATAGGAAATTTAGCATATAATATATAATCTTTCAGATTGCCAGTATTTAGTACATTGATTAATAATATACATATAATAATGCATACATAAGTTATACATATATATGTATAACTTAAGAGATTTTTTATTGAGTTTAAAATTTTAGATTAATGGTCACAACAACATAAGATTTTTACTGAAAATTTTGATTGGTATTAATTTAAATCTAGATTAAATATATATTTAATATTTGATATTTTATTTGGAATCTGTTTTAAAATTATTTTAGTTGAGATCCTGAAATTTCAAGGAGACTAAACTGTGTTTGAATGTTAACTGAGAAGTTACAGAATATCTAATTTAAAACTTGAAAAACCTAATATTTTGAGGTTATTTTGTAACTAGTAAAGAAGATGCCAAGTTGATGTTCAGATTTAACTGTAGCAACCTTTTAATGAAAAACATATTGTCAACATTAGCCTTAAAATAAAAACATAAATTCTAACATAAATTGAAGTAAAGTCAGTATTTATACCACTTTAAAGTGAGTTTTCACTTTATTTATTTTTAAATAATTATTGTTGTAAATATTTTATAATTAATATTGATTTGACTATAATTTAGAAAATATTACTATCTATTGATATTAAATGGAATGAAAATTAAATAGGCATGAATAACTATTACTCATTAGCCTTTTATTATTCTGTAATATATGTATATATATGTTATATATATATATGTTATATATATGTTATATATATATGTTATATATATATATATATATATATATATATATATATATATATATATATCTTATAGAACCAGTACACCAGGAGGTATTATTAATTGGATAGATTATTTTCAAAATTATGTTTTGAAGTATACGTATTGAAAGCATTTGACTCATGTTGATGATAAAAATTTATCAACATATCAGTAACATACTTATTTAAAGATTTTGACCTATTTCTGTTTTCATTTCAGCAGGAAAAACGTCAAGAGAGTTCAAGAATCAAAGGTAAGAAATGAATATTTTAAAATAATCTTTCAAAGGTTAAATAGAAAATTATGTAATACCATCTTAAAAATACAGTAATAACAGTATAATTCATAGTCTGCAGTACCATTCTAAAATGATTTGAACCTCTGGGTATTCTGTATTGCCAGCAGACTACTCTGTTGAGAAAATCTTTGTTCACAAGATGGTCAAGATAAGATCACTGCCCCAACCAGTATTGCAAGGATTTAGTGTTTTGTCACATCTATAAATAGATAAATGAAACTTTTTAAAATACATTCTATAATGAACTCAGTATTGGGCCATTTCTATCTTACTTTACTTATATGTAAATTATTGAAGATATTTGTTAATGTTTTTAAATAGATAATAGCATAGCATGAAATATTTCTAATAAGAAAAAGGAAACTCTGGAAAATCCTGAGTTAAAAATTAAATTAATTATGTTTGGGCAATAGGAAACATGACATCTTTTGCCTCTGAAATTATTATACACATTTATCTTCAACAAACTAATGATAGATTTGAGAAGCACACTTTTGGGTTGCAAATTAGAATTTCTGTTCTAAGACATGCTGTCTGATATGCATTCAAATGACATGAATTTCTGACATACTGATTGCACATCTTCCTGCCCATGAAGATGGCTCCAGTGTATCAGGTTAACATTAAATCATACTTGTAACTCTGTTGTTGAAGAAGAAATAAGTTTAGTGAAACATTATTCTTGATGTTTTATTACCCTGGATGTACAAATCACACCATATCAAGTAAAAATTATGTTTTGTAAGTATTGTCTGGGAATATGTTTTAACGATGTAATAAAATTTTGGAGATGATGTTTGCCTGACCTTCTTCTGTTCTTCGCTGACATATGATTCAAAACTCACACATACTGGATGATTTTTTTAAAATTACTGACTTATATGTGAATGAGTGATGAATTATGACACCAGCACTTGCTTATTTCAACTAGAAGGACTGCTGTTTCCTTGGAATAATTTTATCTTCTAAAGAATAGCTTTTATAGTGTCAATGTTAAATAAAACAAAAGAATAACAGTATGAAGCTATAGCTTATTAAGAACTGTTAGGCAATTTTGAAAATTGCATGTTTCTTAGGAAATAATCATTGTAATCCATGTTAATATTTTTATAAATTATTTTCATCTAGTTGTTCTGTGAACTTCCTGTGTAACGGCTAATCTCATTTATTCGAACAAGTTTATTACATGGAATTAGGTCTAGAAGAAGGTTTTAATTTAATTTCCTCCATTTGTGCCTGGTTTTGCTCATAACAAGAACCACCAACTTAATGATTCTAACTTAATGTTTCCAGTGTTCTTCTATAAACAAATTTCAAAGCAGTTAAATGAAACTTGATCTCTATTTTGTCACATGTGTAGAAATAAATTTGGAAATACCTATAAACTTTTAATTGTGTAACAGGTTAATGTTTGTAGAATATGATCTTTCTTTGAAATATCCTGGAAATTAATATTTTTATATTTTCTAAAATTACATGTTTATATGATTTAACCAAGAGAAAGCATTTATTTGAATTATGAATGGTTTTTGTATATGTTTGCTATATTTAATAAGTTAAGTGGGAGTCTTTATTTTCCAATTTGAGAGGTTTACAGTTGTTTAATATAGTCTTTCCAATTTAAATTTGTGCTGATGATTACAGTAGAGAAATGAAGACAGTTCTATAAAGCTGAAAGTTTTAATTTGTAGACAATCTTTAACACACTTTCACAGAAATATCATGTATATATAACATTAGTATATTTATATTGCATTGAAATCCATAAAGTTTTATAAAAATACTGTTACCAAATAATTCATTTTGAAGATTATTTTAAAATAAGTAACACAATAAATTCATTAAAACCTGCCAGTATTTTTCAAAGAAGTGTCATATTTGATCATCTACACAATTCAATTAAAATGAAGTTTCTGTAGACCATAGTGGTGCAACAACATTTTGAATAAGATTGAACTAATACATGACTTACAAATAACTTTGCATTTCTGCCAAGTTGCCAATCCTTTAAGTTGCTCAAATAGTTTAAAACACCTGTTGAAATATTTACAGCCAGTTTACCCTGATTATCTATTGGTGAAATTATATGAATCATCTTTTCTTTTGCTTTATAAATAAAAGACTAATTACCCATCCTCAAGAGCAAAAATGTGCATCTAACACACTCTCTCTTTCTCATCTTTTTAATGAACACATTGTGTTCTTCTCATTCAGAAATGATAGAAATAAAATATGTGTTCCTTCTACAGTTAGCTATAGTTTGAATAATCTATTGTTTTACAATGTAGAGGCTCTGAAACCTAAGTTACTTTCTTCATGGATGTAACTTTTTGTTAAACTACTAATAAACATCAAACACTGTGTAGTACTATTTACCCATCTGACATTATTTTAATAGTCAATCAAATATTATTAAATATGGCTTAGTGTTTATATGATAAAAATAGTAAATCAGATCAAAAGAAAATAATCTATATCAATATGTATTTTATTTTAAATCATACTTTATTAATCAATTATTAGTTGTACATTGGAAAATTTGCCATGTTTAATTAGAACTATTCTTTTCTATATTCAGATTTTAAAGATACAAATTTTATTGATTTCTGTTATTTTTTTATACCACAATGATGAATATTGTCCAAAATGCAGTTCAGTTCTTTCGAGGACTTGGAATTGAATGGAACTTACAGTATACTGAATAGCTTGTATTTATATATTTAGAAATATTTATATATTTATATACATATATGTATATAACAAAAATGATAATCAGGAAGCAAAAATTTACAAAAGAATAAGTAGGGATATATGGAATCACTTAAAGAAAGGACAAGGAAGGGAGAAATGATGCATTTATATTTCAATTTTTTAATACTATAAAAGCTTTGGATAATTTTATTATGATAAACATCCACCTTGTAAAACATTGTAATTCTTAAAAGCATCTCTACTAGAAACTGTCTGTTGGCTACATGTTGCCCTAAAACAACTGAAGGAAGGATGGATTTGTCTTGGGTTAAAGTTGGGTGATAAATCTACCTTGGTTAGAAAGGTATTGTGATGAAAGTGTGCAGCCATGGTCACTTTTATTTCCAGTCAAGAAGCAGAGAGAGATGAATCTTGTTACTCAGCTTGCTTCTTCCCTTAATTTAGTCCAGTACCCAATCCTGTGGGATGGTGTAATCAACAATTACAATATGTCTCCCCCATTTCATTTAACAGAATAATGTTTCACAAATGTGTACAGTGGCTTATGTTCTATGGGATTCTATATCTTGTCAAGTTGACAGATATTGATACTTGTGGGGAAAACAATGAATGATGGAATTTATTATAGATACAATAGGTTTGGACTCTTCTTAGAGATTCAAACTTTCTGGAGCTTCACACTAATGAAACTTAATAAATGAAGAAATGTGTTAGAACATTAACAGTGAACAACATGAATGATGCCAACAAATGTTCCCTCAGATTTTTTCAAGTTTGCTGTCAGTGGAATGCATTTGATCATTTTATTTATGATTTAAGGTAATACGCTTTTTATCTTTTAAAAATTCATCAAGATAGATCTGAGAGAAAATGTTTGCTGCACAAGCATGATTTTCTAAGGACCATACTTAATACCCACTTATTAATACAAACTAGGTTCAAAAATCTGTGTCTAAAACTCCAGCATTGGGGTGATGGGAGTAAAAACAAAATAATAAGACCATACAGATGGCCAGTATAGCCTAGCTCCAGGTCAGTTAGAGAAATAGAGAGAGAGAAAAAAGGTAAATACAGAAAAAATTACTAAGGACAACATCTGAATATAACTTCCAGTCTGTATATACACCCTCATTGTTGGAAATACTTGCAAGTACACTTGATCACATAAATACATCACAATAATCTCTCTCTCTCTCTCTCTCTCTCTCTCTCTCTCTCTCTCTCTCTGTTTCTCTGTGTGTGTCTGTCTCTCTTTCTCTTTCTCTTTCTCTTTCTCTTTCAAAATAACACTAAGTTGGAGTTCGAGAGGATGTGAGAGGGAGAATACATACATATATTTATATATGTATGATAAAAAATTTTAAATAAAAATATTCATCAAAATAAGTTGTTACAATTTTAAATTATCCTGATTAATGTTATCCTGAAAAATAAACCTAGAAGTCAATCATCTTTTTCTATAGAATGGCACTACTAAGGCCAGTAGAATAGAGTCCAAAAGCAACTGTTCAAGTTTATTACTCATGCAGAGAAGAGTTCATTTTACTTTATGTCAAAACATATTGTCTCTTTGAACCATTTTCATATTATTTAGATCTCCAGCAGCTTTCAATAAATCATGTCATTGAACACATCATTTATTTATTTCAAAATGATTTGCACTGCAAATTCTTGCCCACCAACAGCCAGTGCAAGGTAAAAGATAGCAGAACATAATAGGTCTGGAGATGTTGTGCAAACAGAGTCCAAATGACTATGTTTTCTAAATGATTTAAAGCTTCATATAAAATATAATTAAATTTTCTATATTTAAGTCAGTGGTTTTATGATTCACTTTATTTTAAACCATACACTACCTAATCAACACTGACCTTTCCTTTAATTTCTAATGCAAAACTTCTTTTATTAAGGACCTTACAAAAGCTAAGTGCCTTCAACAGAGATTTTATTTTAAAAAGTATCATTTGATATAGTCACATAACTAATATTTTAATAAGAAACTTAACATAGTTGATTATTATATATTTAGTGTAAAGAAATAGTTTCCACTAGAATGAATAATTTCTTGAATGATTATTTCCTGAAATGGTCCTGTGCCTGAATATTTCAATTTTGTATTGTACTGCAGTCTCTGTTTCATATGTCAAAGAAAACACTCTATGGTCCATTACTTGTTTTGCTTTCTTGTTTTG
Source organism: Arvicanthis niloticus (assembly GCF_011762505.2). Lineage (NCBI taxonomy): Eukaryota > Metazoa > Chordata > Mammalia > Rodentia > Muridae > Arvicanthis > Arvicanthis niloticus. The sequence goes on from NC_047661.1 coordinate 56,629,344, forward strand.
TTTTGACATTTGGGCACATTAAATATGACACTTACTTCATTAAAGAGAATTTGTTACCTTGTATTTTTGAGTATCTATTTGTATTTTGTTCCCCAAAATAACTACTATCATATATTTTTAATGTTTTGTGAGGTATCTGAATTCTTTTTGAAATAAAGCAAATTAGATGTCATATCAAAAAGTGATGTTGTTATATTTAAGGTTTTTTCGCTGTTAATTAAATATGCTTTGCTCAGCTTTGACAGCTCTTGTAATATTTATGAAATATATAAAAAAATTCCCTTTAAAATTATGATACATTTTTATTTCTATGTTTTATGTAAATATATACAGTCCTGCATAATATAATGACCTGCATAATGACCAAATTTATACCTTTACACTCAAATGATAACTTCCTAAATTATTGGTGGATTTCTTCTAATGTATGAGAATAATAAAGCACATGTGGTTGAAATGCATTCTGCCAATGCAAGATTTTTACATGATCATAGTGTTGCTTGCCTTTGTTTATATATATATTTCAAGTCTTTAATTTGATCCAGGGTTCTTACCCTATCACCTACCTTCCAGGAAATAGTAATTATGATTCATAGCATTAGAGTAATTGAGCATACATTCTGAGAAAGGCTGATTTTTGCTAACTTCTTCTATTATTCATTCTTTCATGAAGCTCTTTGTATTTTCTCTTCTCACGGCTAATGTAAATATACTAGAGAATGCTTATCTAAGAATTCAATCAAGATTAGCATTTACTTTTTTGACTCATTTGAGTAAGATGTAAAAATTTTAGATTATCCAAGTTATTGTTCACATATTATTAAATGTATACCTTTTACTCATTTTTAATATATCCATGCTTGATGAGAGGTATTGATTGTGAATTTGGGTGGATTTAGAGTAATCTAGAAAACACAACTATGGGTGCTTCTTCAGGAATGTAGGGAGAAGTAACAAGAGAAATGGTGACCTTGACTATGGGTGGTGTGTTCCAACTGGCAGAATGGATAGAACAGGGTTCAAGGGAAATGGTGTGTGCACAGGTCTGATTCTGCCTCCTCCTTCTGAGAAAGTGCACACTCATCTCTGTAGACTACTAGCAGAAGACTCCAGTTTCTTTAGTCTCATCATATAGAATCAATATCAGTGGTGCATCTATGCAGCTGTGAGTCTTTTAGCACCAGATCTAGAATAATGACATCTAGATCAGATACTTGGGCTAAGTAATTACTGTATTTTCAACATGTTTTACACACAGATGAGGACTGTGAGCCTCTCAGTTCTATTTGTAAACCAACTTAATAATCCCCCCTTTTAGCATATACTTTTGTGCATTTTATTTCATTTTTAGAGAATGCTATGTAATATAAAATGGTAGAAAAATACATGTTGCAAAAACCTCAAATACATAAATATACAAAATAAAAAATATATCAAATTAAAGTTTATGCTATTTAATTATTTTACTTTTTCTATTGCATTTGGAAGATGTCACAAGTTTGTCTCCTAATGATGTAATGATGAACAGGCATGATGTTTCCTTCATGACTGTTTTAGACTAACTTTATGTTTATGCTAACATAAAAGCTCTGTTATCCCAGCAAAAGGAATAAAAGATATTTTGTTCAAGAGCTACATATGAGCCCAGGAATAGAGATGCACATTTATTCAAATACCATATTCCACAATGAAACTGGCTACATAGGATTTTATTAGTTAGAAAATAAAAGAGGGACATAAATCAAGGTGTTTGTCAAGTCAGGGTCACAGAGAATCAAGGAAACTCTGCTTTATGTCTGCAATACTATCTGAAGACATTCTTATCTTGGACAGGGAACACCTAATGATGTGCTATAATTTTGATAGTCAAAAGGATGTTAGACCATATACAGTTCTGGGGAATTGGTGGCTTTCAAAAGGAAATAAGAAGAGCCTAATATAAGTTGTCTATTTTCTGCATAATTTTAACCCTGTATTTTATAATCTTGAAGTTTAGTCATGAACTTACCAATAACTGTAAAGACTGTCAAATATATGATTGGCTAGTAAGTTAACTTGATAATTTTATGCATGCTGGCTGTGACGGTTAGCTTTCCCTGACAACTCAATCTAGTGCCATCTGGTTTAATATTCTCAGTGTAGAGCTATATAGATTAAACTAGTCTGTTATTTCATGGAGGGATTATGTTGAGTATGTTAATTGAGATGTAAAGACATGCCCATTGTGAGTGGCACCATTCCCTGTTCATGAGTAATGGCATATATTAAGCCCTTTTCTTGTGTTTTAACTCTCAATGTAATGGAACTGCTGCTTCAATTTAACACCCAACCAAATGATGGAATATAATATTGAACTGTGAGTCAAAACCCCTTTTTTCTCTGTATTTTTTTTTTAACAAAGGAATTTTATCACAGCAACAGAAAACAAAACTATGACCCTGGTAGGAGAGATGAGGCTCACTTATCAGAGAAAAGAACAGTCCCAGTAGCTGGGCAATGCCCCCTACTCTGTTACACTCAGTCAAGGAAGTCCATGTGCTTTAAAATGAAAAGAGTTGGAGGGAGGGTACCTGGAACTGGGTGTAGTAAGGAAAGAGAAAGCATAATGTGACATAGTTATCTTTTAATTAAACTGTATTAAAACAATAAAAATAAATAATTTGGACTTCTTTAGTCATTGGGAAAGACTCCAGGAAGCAAGCTTAAACAACTAGGAGTCCATTCATTTGTAGATACGTGGCAAAAATATTTTTAGCCAATTTAGCAAAGGGATATAATGTAAAAAAAATTATTAATTCAGCTTTAATGGCGGTTCGCACATATGTCTCCTTCTAACTTAAATGCTGAATATCAGCTATGTTTTAATATAGTGATGATTTCTACAATAGAGTATCGGCCAAATATGAAAAATTTTGCTTTGATGGATCTAGGATTAGTGATTCTTGAAAATGTATCCACAACACAGAAGAGTTAGCATTTCCATAAAGCAACGAAACTGCACCCAATAGATAAGGCAGGGTTTCTTATATACATTGATAATCATGAGCAATCTCTTTATTTTGCTGAAAACCCATCCTGGTGGCTCAGAATCATGTTAAATACACTAATTTTAATGTTTCCCATAAGTCCACAAAGATCTCAATTCAAGCTGTAGGCCATTTTTATTATTCATTTTATTATCTTGGCAGGATTAGCAGCAAAATCCTAAATAGTAAAACTGAGAGCACAGATTGATCTACCTTAGAGTCCCTCCTGAAGCTATTATGACTTTAGGATTTTCAATAGTAATTCTACAATTACTATACAATTTACCATTTCCCCAAGAGTAATTCAGGATATCATCTTTTAATTTAAATAGCCACTTCTTTTTTTACTTTTTAACACAAGGGTTATAAACACAAAAATACAGGATGTGGGCAAGGGGATGACACAGGAGCCTAAGTATTCAGGGGGAGTACAGATATCTTTTAGAACAGGGTATCAGCTGGATGAAGGACTCTGCCTATGATTCACTTGTCCTAATCTAATTTGGTACTATCTGCCAAGGCTGCCTATTTACAAGGTCTATGACTACTCAGACTGGTAGATTTCAACAAAAGCTGCCTGTTTAAAATAGTTTATAGCCATCTGTTTCAGTGTTTTTCCATAGAGACACAAGACTTTGTGTTAGCAGGAATGAATGTCAGGCCTATTGATGATTTTAGGCTTATGGCTGATTTTAGGCCTTCAGTGTGTAAGCAGGGCTGCCCCTGACATCTCCCTTCTCCAAGTATAGAAGGGCTGTGGCGATTTTAATCTTGCCAAGGCAGGGATAGAGGCCTAACCTCCAGTAATTAAAGGGGACCTTGTAATGGCTCCAGTCCCACTGTCGTTGTCCAGTGAAGCATGAGGGCCATACCCGTCCTGATGTCTTTTTTCTGGAGAAGGGATACTTTTGACATTAACCCCTATGCAGTCAGGCTTGTCCCTTGGGGAACCCAGAAACATATTTTTAACTTTTATTTATATTCCCTTGCAGTGCTTAGCCGCGCAACCTAAGCAAGAATTCAGATCACCAGACAGAGGGGGTTCTGGGTGGTCCCTCTCTGCTTGGTCTAGGGGCAGAAGTCTCCTCTTTTAGGTTGGGTGGAGATGGGACTTGGGAACATCCTGGATAGAGTAACAACCTCAGCTAGAGTCTCATGATCCTTCATAGCTAACTTATGATAATGTATCTGAATAGATTTTAAATAGCCACTTCTTAAAACTTTCTCTTTAAAAGATTTGGGCATAGAAAATCTTCATAAAAACATTTTTAAAAAATGCTCATATATAATATAAAATATATTCTGATAGTATATATGTTATGGTGATTTCTCTAAATAATATCTTCATGATGTTTTTATTTATGGAGCTGAAATTGAAAGTCAGAGCCTTTCATATCTAAACAAAAATTCTAATGTTGAGTTACATTTCTTGATCAATATAGGTACAACATGAGTGAAGATCTGTGGCTTCGTTTCTTGCTTTTTTTTCCCCAAAATATGTTGTGGTGACTATTAATCAATACCTTATCACATATAATAATTTTTCTCCAACTTTATAAATCTTATCAGAAGGCTGCCTGAAGTGGGGAAATTTTTATATGACATTTTCTATTCCCTCACACAAAGGTTATCACCTAAGTTTTCTTGTGGTACTTTCCCAGGTTTTATTCTAGTACTTAAGTATTTAATCTGTTTTCAGTGACTTATTTTAAGTGACAATACACAGGAGTCTAATTTTATTTTTGTCCAGGTGATGTCCAATTTTTTTCCCACATCATTTATTGAAGAAGACATCTGCAAATCTACCACAGCTAACTCTTGCAGTCTCTGCACACTTTTTTTCTGCAATTGTCCCTTAGGAGAAGAGAATATGATAGAGAAATCCTATTTAGAGATGAGTGATACATAGTTTTATTTTTTTATATGGACCAGTTGTGGATATTTGTTTTAGACACCAATGACTGAAACAAGAAGATTTTCTGGTGAGGGTTAAGAGATGCACTAATCTACAAGTATTGAAAGAAATCATTAGGATTTATTTAACACTGTGGACATTTGGTAGAATGATTCTATTGTCCCTTTGCCCCCTACCACACCCCACAAAGGTGTATGACTTACCTACCACCAGTTTCTTGCCCTGATAATGGTAACACATACAGTTTCTGTCTTGGGTAGCTGACCTCAAATCCCATCAGCAACAAGTTGGTTACTAGCATAATGTTCATAACACTGTTGCATCAGTGGCCATATCTTACTATCCCAATATTTTTGTAGTTTACAGGGCTCACAGACAGATAAACGTGATGATGACTTTTCTCAATTGATAGTGCACATAGAACCTTCTAGCACTTCAGCTATCTAGTAGGGACAAAGCTTCCAGGTCAGTTGTAGTTTGATTTCTTCCTGTTCTCTGATTCAAGTATATAGATTCTTCAGCAGGGTCTTGCTTTATATAAGGTCTTACTGTCTAGTCCTGCAGGGTAACCAAGAGCAATGGTTAAAACATGTAATATTTGTGGGTCTACAGGATTTTACCGCCCCAATGTTCTAAAGTAGTAATCTATTCTTGATGCTGTACTTTTTGATAATCTCTGTGTCTCCATTTCTCCTAATTCATCTTTGGAATTTGATGATTTGGACACATTAAAAATTTCCTAGTTTTTTTATTTATTTCCCATGATCTTTATTCTTTTCTAAGCATTCACAATTGCTTATTTTCCTTTCTTTGAAGAATTCTTCAATGTAGCTTCTATAATGCTCAGGTAGTAGCCATTCATTTACTTTGTACTTAGGTTTGAAACATTTATTTTCTGACTGATTTTTAAAAGTATCTCAGATGCTTGGTTGCTAGTTAGTTATTTTGTGGGCTTGATCTATAAAAATCTATGATCCCCTAGTGTTTAGAACAATTTTCAAATTCAGTTGGAATAACAACAACAACAAAAAAAACAGGAAATTGAGAACTATTCTCAACAATAAAAGAACTTCTGGGGAAATCACCATCCCTGACCTCAAACTGTACTACAGTGCAGTAGTGATAAAAACTATATGGTATTGGTACAGAGACAGGCAGGAAGATCAATGGAATAGAACTGAAGATCCGGAAATTAACCTACACACCTATGGTCACTTGATCTTTGACAAAGGAGCTAAAACTGTCCAGTGGAAATAGGACAGCATTTTCAACAAATGATGCTGGTTCAACTGGAGGTCAGCATGTAGAAGAATGCAAATAGATCCATTCTTATCTCCTTTATAAAGCTCAAGTTCAAGTGGATAAAGGACCTTCACATAAAACCAGATACACTGAAACTAATAGAAGAGAAAGTGGGGAAGACCTTCTAATACCTAGGCACAGGGGAAAATTTTCCGTACAGAACACCAATGGCTTATGCTTTAAGATCAAGTATTGACAAATAGGACCTCATAAAATTGCAAAGTTTCTGTAAGGCAAAGGACACGGTCAATAGGACAATAAGGCAACCAACAAACTGGAAAAAGATCTTTATCAATCCCACATCTAATAAAGGGCGAATATATACAAAGAACACAAGAAATTAGACTCAGGCAACCAAACAACCCTATTAAAAATGGGGTACAGAGCTATACAAAGAATTCTCAACTGAGGAAACTTGAATGGCTGAGAAGCACCTAAAAAATGCTCAATATCTTTAGTCATCAGAGAAATGCAAATCAAAACAACCCTGAGACTCCACTTCACACTAGTCAGAATGACTAAGATAAAAAACTGAGGTGATAGCAGATGCTGGTGAGGATGTGGAGAATGAGGAACACTCCTCCATTGTTGGTGGGATTGCAAGCTGGTGCAACCTCTCTGGAAATTTGTCAGGCCAATCCTCAGAAAACTAGACATAGCATTACCTGAGGACCCAGCTATATATACCACTCCTGGGCATATACCCAGAAGATGCTACAACTTACACCAAGGACATATGCTCCACTATGTTCATAGAAGCCTTATTTATAATAGCCAAAAGCTGGAAAGAACCCAGATGTCCTTCATCAGAGGAATGGATACAGAGAATGTGATACATTTACACAATGGAGAATTAGTCAGCTATTAAAAACAATGAATTTGAGAAATTCTTACATAAATGAATAGAATTAGAAAATATCATCCTGAGTGAGGTACCCAATCACAAAAGTACAAACATGGTATTCACTCACTGATAATTGGATATTAGCCCAGAAGCTCACAATACCCAAGATTCAACTCATAGACCACATGAAGCTCATGAAGAAGGAAGACCAAAGTGTGGTGCTTTGGTCCTTCTTAGAAGGAGTAGCAAAATACTCAAAGGGAACAAATATAGAGACAATGTGTGGGACAAAAACTGAAAGAGGGGCAGTCTGGTATTTGTTCTACCTGGGTATCCATCCCTTGTGCAGTCACCAAAGGTAGATGCTGATGTGGATGTCAGGAAGTGCATGCTGACAGAAACCTGATATAACTGTCTCCTTAGAGGTCTGCCAGAGGCTGAAATAAACAAAGGCAGATGCGTACAGGTAACCATTGAATTGATCATGGGCTTCCCAATGGAGAATTGAGAGAGAAGACTGAAAGAGCTGAAGGTCTTTGAGGCTCCATGGAGAAAGCAACAATATCAACCAACCAGAGCTCACAGGGTCTAAACCAGCAGCTCCTATGGGAGCACATGGATCCATGGCTCCAGTTGTATATTTAGGGGAGGATGGCATTGTTGGGCATAGGTGAGAAAGGAAGTCCTTGGTCCAGTGAAGGTTGGATGACCCAGTGTGGGGGAATTCGTGGGTGGGGAGGTGGGAGTGGGAGGGTGGGTGGGAGCACATCCTCATAGAAGCAGGAGGAGGGGGGATGTGATAAGGGGTTCCTGGGTGAGAATGAAATGGGGAAAGGTGATCACATCTGAAATGTAAGTAAAATATCCAATAAAAATATAATAAATAATATAAGTTAAAATAAAATAATATAAAATAATATAGTTTGTATATATAAGTATGCATATATATATGTACTGTTTATCTCATGTTTAAAGAAAAACTTCATTTATAAATGGTTAAAATTAAAGCATATATCTCTATATCTTTAAATACCCAGCAAGCACCATTTTCACAAAAGTTATATAGAAAATATTTGTGAATAGTTTGTGAAGCATAAATAAAACTTCTTCACTAAGATTGAGATGCCAGCTGCCAGTATATGGAAGGTTTCAAGTACCAGCTGGCGGCCATCAAAAAGCATGTGTATAAGTGAATTATACTGCACATGGAAACATCATGAATATGACTATGAGGAGAAATGCAAGACCTAATGTGGCTAATGCAGCTTGCACATGGCATACGTGTAATAGTTCCTCTCTGAAAAATTTGTGTGACAAATATTTAGATACTCTATGCCTTAATCAAGATGATTTCTACTACTTGATTACTACATGACTCTGCTTCATTGATTCTGACATTTAGGTCCCCAACTCTATGTCCTGTAAGACCAAATAGGAGAAAGAAGCGGGTTAGAATTTTATTGTGTGGGCTTCCCCAAGGATGAAAACAAAGACATGGCTCACTCCCCAACTACTGCTACCACAGGCCTTCAGACCTCTTCAGCCCTTATCTCAAAACAAAAGAGACTCTTGGTCTCCAGCTCTTGACTTCCTCTAATCCTACAGATTACTGTAGCACAGCCTGGGGATCTTCCCCATCTCTCCTCTCCTTTGGCCCCATCCCCACTTTCTATTCAACTCCCACTTAGAGTCAAAGGGTTTGCCTTTCTACGTCTGTGTATATATCTCAACTTGTTCTTCTATTGTTCTACACATAATGCTGTGGATTAATACTTTCAAGCAACCAGAATCAGATAAAGAGCCAACAATATTAGTCACAGAATGGAAGCTGTACAGGTTGAGGGTTATTATTAAAAAATATTGTAGTCTAATTTCCCAGGGAAAGTCTAAGCAAAGAACAAGATACAGGCCTTAGTCTTGTGAGGATAAAGCAGCCAAAGGAGTTAAGTGCAAGATCTATTGAAGCAGTAATTTCTGGCAGAGTTCCTAAAGCCTGGGACCAATTGAAGAGTTGGAAGAATGGATGAAGAACATTGCCACAAGTAGGCAGCTTAGTATTAGTAGGAGCTTACAAGAAACCTTACACTTGGAAAAACAATGATTAAAACATCACATTTTGAGAAAGTTGGGGTCTATAACTTTCTATGAACATGTGGCATGTATTCATTTTGCTGGTTCAGTCTCTATCAATTTGTAGCTCTTTTTGGTACTTTTCTCTAATACCTGTACTATGCATATTAACTGAAAGGTCTGCCAGAAGTGGGAAAGAACCTATGTTGAAAAAAAAACAAAACAAAAAAACCCCAAAAAAAACAAAACTCAGAAAACCTTCTGGTTTTCATTCCTTAAGTTAATGCTCAAAATGTCAATGAGAACTACACTTAGACAGAAAGTCTTGCCAATCTAACATAGTATTTCCATTCTAGAGTCATCATGTTGGCATAACATTAAAATAATATTTTAACTGTTGTATCATAGTATTTTATCATAGTAAAAGTTTCTACAATATTTTATATCTCAGTTATCAGGTAAAGTTGTAGCAGTTTTCTGTTTTGGAGTCAGTCTAGAACAAAGCTCAGTGCTTTGCATTTTGGTGAGTCACAGCCGAAACAACCATGGTCAAAGATAAGAACAGTTTATATCACCTGCAGCTACAGAAGCTCAGAAAATCAGCCCCAAAGCGAGGCTCTCCATGAGCAAGGAGATATGAAGACTTTTAGTGGAGAAGCCTATACCTATTTATTAAAAAATGCTCTTGGGAGCTTTGCACATTTGTGAGCATATCCAATTTTATCTGAAAACTGCTGGAAATACTTAATTAAATTTAAAGTGAATGAAGAAAACATGGCAGATTGGAATAATTCTTGATAATTCTGATCAGTTTTTTTTTTTTAAACCTTTCTCATCCAGGATTTTTTCTTTTTGGATAAAATGAATGAATAGATAAATGCAAGTAAAATCTTTATTTACTAGAAATATTGAGATGTGTTTTTAAAAATTTTAGTATAACTACAATCTTATTAAAGGTGCAGGCAAAATTGTATACTAATGAGATGTGCTTATTTTATATAAGGAATTAGTTTTAGCTGAATATTGATACTACAATATAGCATCAACAGTGTTTTCCAGAATTTACTGACATCTTGATTTTATAATTGCTAATTCCATGTTGAATATATGATAGAGACTAGGAGAAGTGTATTTGATGTCTGTTACATCACAGACCCTGCAGCTCTCCCTAATCTCAGAAATCAGGCCATGTCTCTCTGCTGCTGTTAAGCCCCAGCTGGGAAAGTCAGAACACACAGTTCTCAGTGGGAAGTGGGGAGTGTCAAACCTGTTCCCTCTTGCCTTGTAGCTGTAAGATAAATTTATTTATAGTCCCATCAATTACTTATCTTCCTGGCATGTACATCACACGGTGTTGAACTTTTCACATATTTCTGAAAGCTAGATAAATCAGGGACTTCCACTGTTTTGAAATTTCTCTGAACACTTTCTTATCCAGACCTTACATCAGGTTGTCCATAGTGCCTGCCTTGCTTATTCTTATTTTAAGGTATTTCTTTCATTGAATCTCTGCTTCACTGTTTGTGTGTTAAGGTCAGCATCTTATTAAGGCACTCTATAGTTTGTTATCTCTGATATGAAATTGCATCTCAAATCTTAAGAGGTAATCCTGACCCCCACAGTCAAGAGACTCTCTTTCTCCTAAGAAGGCTCATTCTGAAGGCTAATTATTTGCTATGCTCTCTCTCAATCCTGTCACTCTCTCAGTCTCTTCATTATAACAAAGCCAATTTAAAAATTGTTGGAAATTCTGTTCTAATGTAAAATTCATTTAACTTTATGTGCCGCGCCAACCCTGACCAGCAGGAATTAAGACATGGAACAACCAGTTCCTTCTCACAGCAGTTTACTCAGGATGCTTAGCAGTTGGTAGTCAAGATGGCGAGCCTGCGATCCCTTCCCGGGCACAGCTTGTAAACCCTGCCAGGAGCCCATGAACTCATGCCACGTGCACCATACAGCTGAGGTCACTAAACAGCAAAACAAGCTATGTGGGATAAACAATATATTTATCAAGTGTGCTTCAGCTGTTATAGGCTTTTGAAAACCAAGTCTTTCATCAGGGTATATGGTTCCAGATGGCTGCAAAGTTGATCTAGCCGCTTTCTACTAAAGTCTGCTCCCAACAACTTTATTCTTAAAAATCCCCATTTAGCATCTCATGTAGCAATTTTCAAAATCAAACATTCTAGTGCGATACAATGTGAATATGTTAATATATGCTAATGTGATGCTCATGTGCTGTGTAGTGACAGTAGTAAAGTATTAAAATGTTTGCAGTTGTTTTCCACAATTAAAGCATTAATTTTTTTGAGACTGCACTGTAAAATCATTGCAGTCCATAATGTCCCATAGTCTCGAATCTGAGCTGAGGTATTTCAGGAAGCCTTAGCTGATGTTACATAGTGTGATAACCTGTGCAGTAGAAAGCATACATGTTGTGTGTTCAGAACTAAAACTACAGTGAAGAAAGCACTGGTAGAAATGCATCTCATTCATTCTTTTTTGGTGCTAACTTTACCTTTTCTCAAAGCACAACCACAAAATGTTTACAGTTGCCCATTTCAGCTATTCAACCTCATATTAATATCACTGGCACTAGTTTACTTTGTAAGTCAACTTAGAATTTAGTAGGGGGTCCAGGTGCAGTTGGCTCATTTTTGTTAAGATATTTTAAAATTAAAATTTGTTTGTTTTCTTTCTTTTTTTAATTAAGACTCCACTAGACCAAGAGGCTTCCCTCCCACTGATGCCAGATAGGGCCATCATCTGCTAAATATGTATCTGGAGCCATGGGTCTCTCCGTGAATACTCTTAGGTTGGTGGTTTAGTCCCTGGGAGCTCTGGGTGGTCCAGTTAGTTGATATTGTTCTTCTTATGCAGTTGCAGTCCTTTCCAGCTCCTTCAGTTCTTCCTCTAGCTCTTCCATTGGGTGTCCCTTGGCTCAGTATGATGGTTCCCAGATGAGTATCTGCATCTATATTGGTCAGGTGCTGGTAGAACCTCTCAGGGATAGCCATATCAGGATCCTGTCAGCAAGTGCTTCTTGGCATCAGCAACAGTGTCAAGGTTTCATGTCTGCAGATGGGATGGATCACTACTAGATAGGTTGTTCTCTTGATTGTCTTTCCTTCAGTCTCTGTTCCATTTTTTGTACCTGCCTTTCCTTTAGACAGGAACAATTCTGTTTTTTTCCCTTGTATTGGATATTTTCTTTATTTACACTTCAAATGTTATCCCCTCCAGAACCCCCATCCCATTTCCTCTCCCCCTGTCTCTATGAGGGTACACCTCACACTCATGCCCACTCTTGCCTTCCTGCCCTGGCTTACCCCTACACTGGGGCATCTAACCCACAGGTTAAAATTTTTGGGATGGCTATGTGTAGGATTAATGGGGTCTGCATCTGCTTTGCCAAAGGGCTGCTCAGAGAGGCAGAATATTGCTGAGCAGGGGTTAGGCTGTGGGGAAGCTGTGGGACACCACTCAGAGTGTGGGAAAGCACAGTCTGAGGTCCTCACAGCCAGAGCTGGCTGGGGCTGGGAGGGTGTCCCGGGGCCTGCAAAGAGGCCAGGGCCATCTGGTTTTCAGCCTCTCAGACACCCAGGCACTGCTGGGAACCAAGGAAGAGCTGAGAATGGAGTGGGGGTCCCCGCAGGCTGGATCTAACTCAGAGCCTAGGGGGAAAACAGGGGAGAGCTTTGGTTGGTCTCTTAGGGAAAGTCCTTGGCTTGATGGTGGCAGCGGGCTTGAGCTTGGTCTTGATGGCGGTCATGGCTGGGAGCACAGAGAGGCTTTCTACAGGAGATTAAAGGGTGGCTCTGTATGGTTCTGCATGGAGGACTCTACCTGTGGAGGGGCTTGGGATGTTGCCCCTACATGACTGAAGGCCACAAGGACTGTGGTCACTGTCAGGAGCCTAATGCTCGGGAATCAGGCGAAATGCCTACCATCCCTTTAAAGTTGCTAGTCTTTAAAGTTTCTAGTCTTAGCTCAACAAGGAACCAGGCTGCCTTTCATGGTCTACAGGTGTGTGGTCCCATCCCATAACTAGGGGGTGATGCCTATCTACTAGAGGTGGTCTCTACAGGTTCTATATCTCCTTTGTTTGATATTTTGGCTAAAGTCATCTCAGTTAGGTACTGGGAGCCTTTTGCTTCCCAGGTGTCTGGTACTTTCTAGTGGCTACCACTAGTTCCCCATCCCCCTCTGCTGTACATTTCTATTCAATTTTCTGACCCTCTATACTTCTCTTCTGTCCTTTCCCATACCTGATCCTGTGCCCCTTTGTTCCCCTCACCCTCCTCTCTCCTCCTCCGAGGAGCTCTCTCCCTCTAACTTCTGTGATTATTTTGTTCCCCCTTCTATGTAGTATTGTAGCATTCATATTTTGATCTTCTTTTTTTTAAGGGTCATATTGTTTGTGGGTTGTATTATCATGGGTATTCTGAGCTTTTGGGCTAATATTCATTTATCAATGAGTGCATACCATATGTGCTCTTTTGTGTCTGGGTTACCTCACTCAAGATGGTATTTTTTAGTTCCATCCATTTGATGTGAATTTCATGAAGTCATTGTTTTTAATAGCTGATTAGTACTCCATTGTGTAGATGTACACATTTTCTGAATCCATTTCTCTGTTGAAGGACATCTGAGTTGTTTCCAGCTTCTGGCCATTATAAATAAGGCTGCTATAAGCATACTGGAGAGTGTGTCCTTGTTATATGTTGGAGCATCTTTTGGATATATGCCCAGATATATAGTTGGGTCTTCCAATAGAACTATTTCCAATTTTGTGAGGAACTGCCAGATTGATTTCCAGAGTGTTTTTTTCAGTTCTATGAGTAGAGCAGAATGTTTTTAGGAGCCATTTTATTACTACATTTTCATAGCAGAACAGTAGTATTTGGATTTTCCCTAGGAACATGGTCTATCTAGTCTCAGGTTCTCAGAGACCTGAGCTATATTGGGATGGGTTCCCATCTCATGGAGTGGTTAATTACTTCCTCAAGGTTTGTGGAAGACTATTGCACCAGATTGACATTCCATTTCCAGTAAGTTATGTAGGTTCTGTATTCAGCAACAGGAGAGATATTTTTGAATACTGCTTCAATAGCTATGGGTCATTATCATGTCACATACTTAAATTCTCATTGAATTCAAATAATCAGACTTGCATGGCAAGCATTTTTTTCCCCTGTGGAACCATTTCAAGAGTCTCTAAGTGTAATTTAACAATGATATTCTGACTTATTTTGACATGAAATCTAATTTGTTGTACTTCAAAACAGTGATTTACAGTTGTATTTGCTTATAGTGGTGACTTAATGATTATGAATTTTTATACTTTGTATTATTATGGAAAGTTTCACTCTGCATTAAAGTGATAAGTACTATCACTGGATATAGTTATTGTCCTTAATAGCATGCAAGATACCACTCTTTGCTTGCTTGGCTTTCAGAGTTTCTATTGAAAGGTATGGTACAGTTTTGATGGATTGCCTTTGCATGTCTCTGGGTGCTTTGCTCCCCAGGTTTTAGTGTTTCTTTTTTTCTCTATATACTTAGTTTTTTAACTACAACATGCCATTAATCATCTGATCTATCTGTTTTGCATTCTCAATGTCTTCTGAATCTATATGTCCATGCCTCTTTCTTTATGATTTGTAAATGTGGCCTTTCAACTGTGTCCTACAATCACACAGGAAAACTTAAACTTTCTCACTGTTTCATCATCGTCACTGCTGAATGCTCTAACTCTCCTATTTGTCTTCCATATCTTTTATTCGATCTTCTACTTGATTTATCCTTGTTTTTTACAATGTTGAAAATATTATCTAGTTTGATATGCATTTTACTTCTAATATTTCTTTTTTCTTTCTTTTGTTTTTTGAGACAGGGTTTCTCTGTGTAGTCTTGGCTCTGGCTGTCCTGGAACTCACTCTGTAGACCAGGCTGGCCTCAAACTCAGAAATCTGCCTGCCTCTGCCTCCCAAGTGCTGGGATTAAAGGCATGTGCCACCACTGCCCAGCTCTTCTTTTTTCTTTTTTTTTATTGGATATTTTCTTTATTTATAATTTCAAATGTTATCCCCTTTTTTGGTTTCCCTTCTGGGAGCCCTCTATCCCTTCTCCCTCCCCCCTGATTCTATGAAAGTGTTTGTCCACCCACCCATGCACCCACTTACACCCGCCTCCCCACCTTGGCATTCCCCTACACTGGGGCATCGAACCTTCACAGGACCAAGGACCTCTCCTCCCATTGATTTCTGACAAGGCCATCCTCTGCTACATATGTGTCTGGAGCCATGGGTTACACCATGTGTACTCTTTGGATGGTGGTTTAGTTCCTGGGAGCTCAGGGGAGTTTGTTTGGTTGAACTTGTTGTTCTTCCTATGGTGTTGCAAATCTCTTCAACTCCTTCATTCCTTTCTCTAACTCCTCCATTGAGGGCCCTGTGCTCAATCCAATGGCTGGCTGTGAGCATCTGCCTTTGTATTTGTCAAGTTGTGGCAAAGCCTCTCAGGCTCCTGTCAGCATTTACGTCTTGGCATCTGCAATATTGTCTGTGTTTGGTGACTGTATATGGGATGAATCCCAAGGTGGGATAGTCTCTGAATGGCATTTACTTCAGTCTCTGCTCCACACTTTGTCTTTATATTTCCTCCTGTGAGTCTTTTGTTCCCCCTTCTAAGAAGGACCGAAGCATCCACACTTTGGTCTTCCTTCTTCTTGAACTTCATGTGGTCTGTGCATTGTATCATGGGTATTCTGAGCATTTGGGCTAATATCCACTTATCTGTGAGAGTATACCAAGTCTGATTTTTTGTGACTGGGTTGTTACCTCACTCAGGATGAAATTTTCTAATTCCATCCATTTGCCTAAGAAATTTTTACTACTTCTGACTCTATTGAATTCTGTCATATGCTTTGTTGCTATCCTTGCTTCATTTAGTTATTCCCATATCGGTTAGTTGACTGAGGAACTGAAGATAATGAGAGGCATTATTGGCAGGAATAAGTATTAATCAATGTAATAAAAAGTCAACATGAGAAAAATAAATGGGGTAGTTTAGGAGTTTTAGGACCCATAGTTTAAATAGTCATCATCTTAAGATTATAGGTAAGAAGTAAAAAAGGATATAGCATGAGAAAGAGGGATTTAGAGAGATAGTGTACACAAAGGAGAAGACTAGAGTATACCACAGATTGAATGTTGAAATGTATGTAAAAAAAAAAATCACAAAATCCAGTCAAGGTATCTAAAACCAAAACCAAATGTTTCAGTATATATTAAAAATGATCAATGAGTCCCTGTGCTCAATCCAGCTACTCTCTGCCTGCCAACTCCACTGCCTTTATGGCTAGCCCCATGTACAACTGATTGCCATCTTCCTTCCCAGCTTTGGTTTGCTGCCTCAGTGCTGCCTCTACCTTCTCATCTATAATCCTCCTGTGTATGGCAGTCCCAACTTCCAGTAACCCAGTAAAACAAAACTCTAGAAACTTACAATTAATCAGTCAGATTTATATATCAATAAATTCTCATTAACAAGATGCCCACACAATAATTTCAGAGTCAGTTGATAATGATACAAGCAGCCCACCTAGATTTGATAAGTTACTCCAATTATTTCATCCCTACATTTTATTGTATCTACCTGTGGCTATTTAATGCCATGCTGAATCTGGATCATCCTGTCCGTTAGCCACCATCTTCATTCTCCTTCTTCCTCCTGAGTTTCTCTCTCTCTCTCTCTCTCTCTCTCTCTCTCTCTCTCTCTCTGCAACTCTTAGCTCCGCCTCCCTTTTCCTTGTCTAGTCAGAGGCCTCCTGCTGTACTAGTATTTAAATTGATTTGACAGGGAAAATCCTGTGACCACCAAATAAATTCCTTAATAACTATGGAAAAATATTACAGGAAATACTCTCAATTTTTCCCAAATTTCAGCTCTAATTTTTAATTATATATGTACTTTACTAGGTTAACATATGTTCTTCTTATTCCAATTTACTTCAGAAATTTTAATATAAAGGCAAGTTGAACTTTATCACATAAATTTTCTGTGTTTCAACTGCTCATGTTATTTATATCTTTATTTTTATATTGTATTATTTATTTAAAATATAGTTAAATTAAAGACAGACTTATTACATGACATTACCATTCACCTACTTGATATATTAAAAAAAAATGAAAAGAAAAATACTCATTCAAAAGCTTTTATACAAATATTCATAGAATCATTATCATAAGAGAAAGTAGAAATATATAAAAATTTTATTAAGTGAATGAATAATTTTGGTCCTGAATGAAATAATGTGTTATTGTATAATAAAAATATAAACATGAAAGGCGAATAATTTACACTATCTTTATTGGTTATTACATTCTTTGCAGCCTATCTTCCTTTGTTTTCTCTGGGATTTGAATTTTATTTATTGAGTTGATAAACTATATTATAATGTCCAAAGGAAGAAACTCAAAATACAAAATTGTGATGAAGCAATTTTATATTGATAAAATATTCTGGAAATAAAAAAAATCTATTTCCTTGAACATAGTATATTAGCTTTACGTATGCCACTTGTTAACTGAAAATTGTGATTTAAAGCTCTAGTTTTTATTAATTATATTAAAATATATAACTTCCTATTAAATACGGTCTGCTGGTAACATAAAGGGCAATTCTTACATAGCATTGAAACATTAATCTAAGTGGCTTTTCATGTGTTGTGCTTGATAATCACAGCCTCTTGCATTGTGAACACTTTTCTGTTGGAACAATTATCATATTCATGTTGTGCTTTGCCTTCTTAGAGACCTTTTCTATTTTGTTAACTAGTAAGGTCGGACCCTATTTCTTAGTGTACTATTTTCCTTGCTCCTCAATCTGAGAATACAATTAAAAGTGCCAGCTCTAGTTGACTTTTATATCAGACTTGTGATGAGATATTAGAGAAGTCTAAATTAAGCCTTATTAAAAGTCTACTGCTAAAAATTGCACTGGACACTTATACATATTTCATTAATTTCAGTGGGTCAGATTAACAAGGCTCTGTGCTGCATTAGTGTCAAAGGTATATAAGAGTGTCAGTTCTGATTACTGTGGAGGGAATGAAATTTCAAAGAGGACTTAAAACTAATCTATGATTTACTAGTAGATCAATCATTTGTAATTATGGCAATATTTTATAGAGATCAGATATTTCTGCCAATGGAAACTAAAATTTTTATTTTTTTCTTCATGACAATAAACAGGAAAACAGTTTTCTATAATTTTTCAACAAAATAAACTACTTTTAGAGATTGCATCTCTCTCTCTCTCTCTCTCTCTCTCTCTCTCTCTCTTTCTCTCTCTCTCTTTGTGTGTGTTTAGGATATTCTTTTCATATGCAGAGGTTTGTCCTTCCAATATGTGGTTTTTAAGGACCAAACTCAGGTCTTCAGACATTAAGGTAATTACAATTACCCACTGAGCCATCTCATATATCAAATCAAACATCCTTATGTAAGCTAAATAGATAGAGAAATGTGCCATTTGGAAGATGAAACAGTTTTAATACAAAATACATAATACAAATTGCTATTTTTTGTGTGGTTTACAATATTGTCTTTAATCTTGAAATTTTTATGAATTTTTTTAAAAAATACATTTCAGATTTTATCCCTTCACCCCATTCCCCTCACCACCCAGGAACCCCCTATCCCATCCCCCCTCCTGCCTCCACAAGGGTGTGCTCCCACCTACCCCCTACTCTCCTCTCCCCACGCTCGAATTCCTCCCCGCCCAGTATTCAGCCTTCATGGGACCAAGTATCTCCTCTCCCACCCATGCCTGACAAGGCCATCTCCCCTAAGTATACAGCCGAAGTCATGGGTGCCTCCCTTTGTGCTCACATGCTGGTGGTTTAGACCCTGGGGAGCTCTGGTTGGCTGGCACTGTTGTTCTCCTCTTGGGGCCACCAAACCTTTCGACACCTTCAGTCCTCTAACTTCTCCATTGGGAACCCTTGATCAGATCAATGGGTAGCTGCGAGCGTCTGCCTCTGGATATGTTAGACTCTGGCAGACCTCCGAGGAGACATCTACATCAGGCTCCTGTCAGCATGCACTTCCTGACATCCATATTGGCATCTATCTTTGGTGACTGCACATGGGATGGATATCAAGGTAGAGTGGTCTTCCGATGGCCCCTCCTTGATTTCTGTCCCACACTTTGTTGCCATATTTGCTCCCTTGAGCATTCTGTCACTCCTTCCAAGTAGGACCAAGGCAACCACATGTGGTGTTCCTTCTTCATGAGCTTCATTTGGTCAAGCTTTTGGGCTAACATCTGCATATCAGTGAGTAAATACCATGTGTGTTCTTTTGTGATTGAGTTACCTCACTCAGGAAAATATTTTCTAGTTCCATCCATTTACCTAAGAATTTCTTGAATTCATTATTTTTAATAGCTGAGTAGTACACCATTGTGTAAATGTACTACATTTTTTGTATCCATTCCTCTGTTGAAGAACATCTGGGTTCTTTCCAGGTTCTGGCTATTATAAATAAGGCTGCTATGAACATAGTGGAGAATATGTCCTTGTTATATGTTGGAGCATCTTCTGGGTATATGCCCAGGAGTGGTATAGCTGGATCCTCAGGTAATGCTATGTCCAATTTTCTGAGGAACCGCCATACTGATTTCCAGAGTGGTTGCACCAGCTTGCATTCCCACCAACAATGGAGGAGTGTTCCTCTTTCTCCACATCCTTGCCAGCATCTACCATCACTTGAATTTTTTATCTCAGCAATTCTAACTGGTGTGAGGTGGTATCTCAGGGTTGTTTTCATTTGCATTTCCCTGATTACTAAGGATGTTGAGCATTTCTTAAGGTGCTTCTCGGCCATTTGATTTTCCTCAGTTGAGAATTCTTTGTTTAGCTCTGTACCCCATTTTTAAATAGGGTTATTTGTTTTTCTGGAGAGTAATTGATATTTTGTATAGTTCTTTCTGTTTGTTCTTGGTTGATTTCAGCTCTGAGTTTGATTATTTCCTGCTGTCTACTCCTCTTGGATATATTTGTTTCTTTTTGTTCTAACGCTTTCAGGTGTACTGTCTAGTTATTATTGTATGCTCTGTCCAGTTTTTTTTTTTTTTTTTTTTTGTAAGCACTTGGAGCTATGAGTTTTCCTCTTAGTACTGCTTTCATGAAGTCCCACAAGTTTTGGTATGATGTGTCCTCCTTTTTATTAAATTCTGAAAAGTCTTTAATTTTTTTCTTTACTTCTTTGCACTGTTCAGTTTCCACGTGTATGTGGGTTTTCATTGCTTTTGTCATTATTAAAGACCAGCCTTTGTCCATGGTGGTCTGATAGGATACAAGGGATTATTTCAATCTTTTTGTATATGTTGAGGTCTGTTTTGTGTCAAATTATATGGTCTATTTTGGAGAAGTACCATGAGGTGCTGAGAAAAAGGTATATTCTTTTGTTTTAGGATGAAATGTTTTATAGATATCAGTTATATCCATTTGGTTCATAAATTCTGTTAGTTTCATTGTGTCTTGGTTTAGTTTTTGTTTCCATGATCTGTCCATTGCTGAGAGTGGGGTGTTGAAGTCCCCCACTATTATTGTGTGCGGTACAATATATGCTTTGTGCTTTAGTAAAGTGTCTTTTATGTATGTGGGTGTCCTTGCATTTGAGGCATAGATGTTCAGAATTGAGAGTTCTTCTTGGTACATTTTTTTTGATGAGTATGTAGTGTCCTTCCTTACCTTTTTCAATTACTTTTGGTTGAAAATCAATTTTATTTGATATTAGAATTGCTACTCCAGCTTGTTTCTTGGGACCATTTGCTTGGAAGAGTGTTTTCCATCCTTTTACTCTGAAGTAGTGTCAGTATTTGTCACAAAGGTGTGTTTCTTGTATGCAGCAAAATTCTGGGTCCTGTTTATGTATCCAGTCTGATATTCTATGTCTTTTTGGAGAATTGAGTCCATTGATATTAAGAGATACTAAGGAAAAATGATTGTTGCTTCCTGTTATTTTTGTTATTAGAGGTGGAATTATGTTTGTGTAACATAATTCTTTTGGGGTTGCTGGAAGACTACTTTCTTGCTTTTTCTTGGTTGTAGTTTCCCTCCTTGTGTTGAAGTTCTCCATCCATTATCCTGTGAAGTGCTGGATTTGTGGGAAGATATTGTGTAAATTTGGTTTTGTCATGGAATATCTTGGTTTCTCCATCAATAGTGATTGAGAGTTTTGCTGGGTATAGTAGTCTGGGCTGGAATTTGTGATCTCTTAGGGTCTGTATAATATCAGTCCAGGATCTTCTGGCTATTATAGTCTCTGGTGAGAAGTCTGGTGTAATTCTTTTGTTTGTTTGTTTTTGTTTTTTGTGTGTTTTTTGTTTGTTTGTTTGGTTGGTTTTTGTTTGTTTGTGTAGCCAGGACTACACAGAGACAGGGTTTCTCTGTGTAGTCCTGGCTGTCCTGGAACTCACTTTGTAGACCAGGCTGGACTTGATCAGAAATCTGCCTGCCTCTGCCTCCCAAGTGCTGGGATTAAAGGCGTGGACCACCACTGCCTGGCTGGTGTAATTCTTATAGGTCGGCCTTTATATGTTACTTTACCATTTGATGTTTTGATTATTATGTGGCAGGAGGTATTTCTTTTCTGGTCTAGGCTATTTGGAGTTCTGTAGGCTTCTTGTATATTTATGGACATCTCTTTCTGTAGGTTAAGAAAGTATTCCTCTATAATTTTGTTGAAGATATTTATTGGTCCTTTAAGTTGGGAGTATTCACCCTCATGTATACCTATTATCCTTAGGTTTGGTCTTCTCATTGTGTCCTGGATTTCCTGGATGTTTTGTGTTAGGAGCTTTTTGCATTTCACATTTTCTTTGACTGTTGTGTCAATGTTTTCCATGGTATCTTCTGTTTATGAGATTTTCTTTTCTATCTCTTGTATTCTGTTGGTAATGCTTGTGTCTATGACTCCTGATTTTTTTTCTAGGTTTTCTATCTCCAGGGTAGTCTCCCTTTGAGATTTCTTTATTGTTTCTACTTGCATTTTTAGATCCTGGGTGGTTTTGTGTAATTCCTTCACCTGTTTGATTGTGTTTTCTTGCATTTCTTTAAGGGCTTCTACCTGTTTACCTGTGTTCTCCTCAAATTTTTTGAGAGTGTCGTTTGTTTATGTACTTTTTAAAGTCCTCTATCATCATCATGAGAAGTGATTTTAATTCTGAATCCTGCTTTTCCAGTGTGATGTGGTGTTCAGGAATTGCTATGGTGGAAGAACTGAGTTCTGGTGATTCCAAGTAACTTTGGATTCTGTTGTTTACATTCTTATGCTTTCCTGTTGCCATTTGGTTAGCTCTAGTGCTACCTGCACACACTGTTTCTGACTGAAGCCTGCCTTTCCAGTTATCTTGGTTGTGTCAGAACTCCTCGGGGTCTGGATGTCTCTGTGATCCTGAGCTCCAGCTGTTCTGGGTACAGTGGCTCCTCTAGGATATCTCAGGATATGGTGTCTCCAAGGTAGTAGACCAGCTAGGTGTTTGCTGCTCGGGATATGGTGTCCCCTGCTTGAAGTTCAGTGACCTTTCTCGGATGCCTCCGGATGCAGTTTCCACAGGGGAGCAGATCAGCTGTGTATTTGCTCTAACCACTGGGATGGGATCCGGGCAAGGGGCGGAAAGGAAGTGGTATTCCGAAGTGGCGAGGTTTGGGTGCCAGGTGTGCTCTGGGGGCTCCCTGCTGCCAGTTGTGTCTCTGGGACATAGGACGGTGGGCATGTGCTCCTACCTGCAGCTCTGTGGGCAATGGCCTCTCTAGGATGCCTCCGGATGAGGTTTCCACAGGGAAGCAGATCAGCTGGGTGTCTGCTCCAGTCCACAAATAGCTATTTTTAAAGAACTATGTAACATAAGCTAATGTTTGGCAACTCACCTTTGATAGGACAAAGAATGGTCTGACAGAATCAGTGTTATGGACACAAATGCTCCCCAATTTCCCAATTTTTATAATGCCTGCTTTTTTGGAAGAGATTAAATTATATTTAATAACTCCTTTCTTTTTACTCATTATCCTGAGAAAACCTCTGCAATCATACTATTGTTTTTGCAGAAGAGAAACTTCCAGTCACATTGTTCCAGCATTCAAAGCTGCAGGAATAACTTACAGCCTCTAGTCTAAAAAGCCTTACAATACATATTTTTTATATCAAAGCTTGTTTAAACAAAGCAACATATTTATTAAATGATACTTATTCAATCAAAATGTGGGAGCTCTAAATAGCATAAGAAAAATCAACAATAGTTAAAATTTAAAAAAAATCAGAAACAATGGATTTAACCATAGGATTCTAACTTCAATGTGCCTAAGTCTTATCATGTCACTATTTATTGTTAGTATAGATTGTTTCTATGATGATAAAATCCTCATGAAGCCACACTCAGTCACCTCACCATCCTTCATATTCATGACTTATAACATCTCACATTAAATTTTATATTACCTTTATTTATGCATAATAGTGCCTAACACTTCAGAATCATGTAAAGGTGCCAACATTTAATCATGCATGTCAGAGGTGGTGTAAATGTATGTGAATACATGTTATTTGCATGTGAAAATAACTTGCACATTCAATCAGGATTTGTAAATAGGAAGAAAAGAACCCATGTTCACTGACTGAGTGAGCTTATCAGTATAAAACGAATTTTAGCCACTTTCTGTTTTTATCCACAAGTGACAGTTTATGGAAAGGGGTTTGAATTGAGCTTGGCATTTTCAACTAGTTTCTGTGTATCTTTGTCTAACAGAAGAGGAAAGGGCTGAAGCTTATAATAGCTTTTTCCTTCCTGCAGTAGTGTCTCAGGCTTCTGAAGTTTTATAGTACTGTTTCCTGACCTCACTGGTCTCCCAGTGAACAGTTTTGAGCATTCTCATTAAACAGCATGTCCTTATCTATCAACTATCCATTCTGCTGTGAATTTAAGATTCACTAATATGGAATGGAGGAATGGGCAAATATACAGTAACAAACGGAACACTTTTCATTGTAGTCATGCTATGTCATGTCTAGTCATCTCTAGTTGTTGTAGTGCCCATACCATTTTTATAATGTTGCTGTTTTGAGAATGACTAAGGAAAGATAGCTGACACAGGGCCAGTGAAAACACATGACAATGAATGATCTGATGAATCAAACTAAAAATGCCTCCTGCTGCTAACATCTCATAATCTAATGTTCATGGAAGCAAAGTTAGGACTGTAATATATATATATATATATATATATTACAGTCCTAACTTTGTTTTATATATATATATATATATGTGTGTGTGTGTGTGTGTGTGTGTGTGTGTGTAATAACTAATTTTTTAATCATTTTATTTGTTATCATTATTATCATTGCATCTTATTTTCATTGTAGCTAAAAAATTTAAAGTTAGAAAGATGCAATTCAGAAAGTCTCACATAAAATAAACATACTCAGGCTTCAGGGGTAAACCAGTTGCTTTACTTGCTTTCATGGATCTGACCCCTTTTACCCCCACTCTCCTATTTCTCTTCCTCATACTATTTGTTTTTCTCCTTCTGTTGTCACTGTTTCTTCTCTTTCCCCTCTTTCTCCATCCCATTCTTGTCTTCAATGTTTCCTCTATATTTACTATATGATGATGATTACAAAATGAGTTAGTATATAGCAAGGACACAACACAGAAATGATTTGTTTTTAGGCTAATCTAAATCAATATTATTAATTTAATATTATATCTTTGATGCTTAACTTCACCTTTCAGAAAATTAATTGTTTTTATTTTTCTAGTATTTTAATTTATTTTTTTATTGTTTTAGTTTATTGTTTTAGTTTTTATTTCATTGGTTTAATCACATGATTTTATTGCTTTTTTGTTTATTTTTATTTCATAGTTTTGGTTATGGCTAAGGATTGTGCTTGTGTCAAGAGCTGTGACTTATTTTAAGCCTACTTGCCAACCTCCTGTAATGGTGTTGAAAGCCACAGTAATTTTGTGTAAAGTAATGACATTTCCTTTGGAAATATAGCTTCTTAGTACTCCTTAATATCAGAGGTCAGCATGAATATTTTGCACAATTACCTAATAAATGACCTTAACTGTGTTATTTCATTTAACATACATTTAATGAAATGTCATTCATGTATAAAGTAGATCTTTAAAAGTTTTGTGAAACTTTAGATGATCCATTTTTTAATCATTATTTTAAAAGGTTTTTAAAGTCTTATAATATCTGTGTCTTTGTGTCTGGCAAGGATAAAAAGCACAGAGACTGGTTCATGTTCCTATATCAAACCTTTTGAAACATATTCTACTGATAACCCTTAGAAAAGAAACTTCAAATCTAGTAGATCAATTCACCTCATGAAAGTAAATCTCAAACTTGAGTCATTCAGTGCAGGCTCAGTTTACAGTGTCCATGGAATCAGCAAATAGTTACTATCACTTTGAAATTTGCTTGTGTTAACACGTACTCTTGGGGAAAAAAGAAATGTTAGCTTCTAAAATATTTTTCTTTTCATTTTCTTAATTGGATAGTTTATTTATTTATATTTCAAATATTTACCCCTTTCCAGGCACACCTTCCCAAAACCCTATCTTATCCCTTCCCCCTGCTTCTATTAGAGTGTTCCCCCACCCACCCACTCATACCTTTCCACCTTCGAATTCCCCTTCACTGGGGCACCGAGCCTTCACAGGACCAAAGGCCTCTCCTTTCATTGATGTCCAACAAGGCCATCCTCTGATACATATGCAGCTGGAGCCATAAGTCCTTCCTTGTGTGCTCCTTGGTTGGTGATTCAGTCCCTGGGAGCTCTGGGGTTAATGTTAAACTATGGTAGAAATTTCTTTGATTGTCTCTGTGGGAATTGTTGAAGGAAGACTGCCTAGGAGGATATTTTACATCATATTTTCATTATTCTGTTAAGCTTATGAACATGGATTCTACTGGAGGTTCTATTTTTAAAATTAAGCTGTGATTAAAGCATGAATGAAATTTACAGATCCTTACAAGAGTAATTCAGCTGTATTGAAATGTTTTTTTCATAAAATCAATTGTGAATATACAATCTAGTGTATTTTTTCCATGAATTTTTCCTGTGTGTTGGTGAATACAGATGTGTTGAAGACACTTTGAAGTAGTTACTATATGGAGATAATTAGAAAGAGATTTACTAGATATTAAAGGAGACAATTTAGAATAATTTTTTATTCTGATTAATAGTACCAAGCTAACATCGGTACTATTTGAAATTTAAGTTCATTTATTATGAATTATTTAATATTTATTTTCTGTCAGTACTTTAAGCATAGCTGGAACTTTAATCTTCACATAATAGTTTTTATTTCTATTGGCAGTTCTTCAGAGGACCTTACTATCTTCCTTTGTTCAGGTTTATAAAAAAACTTTTATTTATTCTTTGAGAATTACATACAATATATTTTAAGTATTCATTTTATCTGCAAGACCTGCCTCACATCTGTTCCAACTATATTTCATATATTTTTATGTCATCATCATCATCATCATATGGTGGTTGTGGTGATAATAATTATAGAAGAAAAAGGAGAAAGAGGAATTAGAGGAGAAGAAGGACGAGAGATTAACAAAGCCAAGAAAAGACACATTTGTGTCAACCAGGACTCCTGAGCATGAGGCCTCTCCCAGAATTTAGTTGATATAACCAATGTCACTCATTTCTCTTGCTTTACAGTATGTTTTCTAGGCTAGGCATAGTATATTCTATGTTCTGGAAGTTTGTCTGGAAATATGCACATATTGAGCATGTTATACAGTCTATATTAATTCATATGTGCATCAGTCCTGTGTTATCTGGAGGACACTCTTCCATTTAAATCATCTTCCATCTCTTCCTTTTGTACCCTTGCTGTCTCCTGCATATTTCCATTAGACTTGGCTCTATCTTATAATGTTAGGCGTTTATTGGAACCTTTTTGGTCAATGTCTCAAAAATATGGAACGTATCTATAGTACTGGTTGTTGTATTTGGTACCATATAACATCAAGTAGGGATATTGTATCCTCCAATTTATTGTATCTCCAATTAAAGCCCTTTGTATATGTATATATTTTAGGAAGGTTCTATTGGATTAGCTTTCTGCATGGTTTCTAAGAGGCCTTTAGTGTTAGTTGTCACTCCTCATATTCCCTCCTGTACTCACCTTCCCATTTTCTGCTCAATTTAATTCTGTTTAAATTCCATCTATATCCTTTTATAATTCATATACTATACTTCCTTTATTGGAATATCCCTTTCTACTCCCTGCTCTTCATCTGGCCTCTATGGCTATTCTAAAAGAAACACACATTCACATAAAAGAAAACAGATGCAATGTTTGTTTTTGGGTTCTGGCTTCCCTCATTTGGGATCATTGTCTCTAGCATCATCAATTTACCTGGAAATTATATGATTTCTCACCTCTCTTTCACAATTGAACTCAAATTTCTATAGTGGAGAATTAAATTAAAATGTCTTTACCAAATATTGCAATTAAAAGATGAGTACATTTAAGGGCAGAAAATATAATAACAGTTGTGCTGAATTCTTGCTTTTTCAACATAATTTTAATTATATCTTGTAGTTTATTTGAGCAATGTCTATCATCTGTGATTTTTAAAAAGCAGTATTAGAAACATTTGTATTCTGAAATTCTTCCTCAGCACAATTTGCTTGAGAGTTTTTTCTGTGTGTGTGTGTGCTTGTGCATGTATGCATGCATGCGTGTGTATATGTGTGTATATAAAAGGGATAAAACCTAAGACAAGAATATTTGTCAAATGTTCTACCACTGAACTGAAAACCCCCATCTCAATATACTTTTCTCATTTTAACACTGATTTTAGCAATAACAGGTTTGGGTCTTTTGCTATCATTTATATTACTTCCGACATCTATAAAAGATTTTTGGCTTTCATATAACCATTGCTTCAGACAGTGTTCATTTTCTTCTGAGTCATTATACTTTGCTGGGTATGAGGCTGATTCCTCTAGTAAAAATACTATGTAATCATCAATCTTTGTAGGGTGTATTATTCCAATTGTTACTTGTTATTGTCATCTCATTAGAGTGGGTAATCTTCATATTGTCTTTTGGTGTCCTTGTTGTTGTTGTTGTTTTTGACAAGATACCTTTGTGTAGACTTGGCTGTCCTGGAACTCTCTCTGCAGACCAGTCCAGTCTCAAACTCACAGAGGTGTACCTCCCTTTATCTCCTTTGTGCTAGGATTAAAATTGGTGCCACCACTGCTCAGCTGATGAGTAATTTGAAGTATTTCTCAGACTATAAATAAAATGACTGACTTTGAGTGGATGCAAATGTTCGTAATCCAAGTGAGTCTTTCTAACTTATGATGTTTCCTAATTTTTTTTCTGTAGTGTAACCCATTTAGTTTGCAGTTAATCTTCATCATAAATTTATTCTCACTCATGCTCATAATATTTTCAAAAATTAAAGTTATTGAGACTTTTTCAAAACAATGATCCTGATTCAAAGAAAAATATCTTAAAATGCTTTTTTAAAAAATTATTTATTTTATTTAAATTTTAAAATTGAAATATATGTCTAGTACAGGATACAATAATTTGATAAATATATATATAATGTGTAATAGTTTAAAAAATTACTAATTTTAGATGTCAAATATTAGTGTTTATATATGTGAAATTTTTAAATGTGTATCATGTATTACGTAGCCTTGGTGAAGTTTTCTCGATTTATTTGATGTAGTGGAAATATGTTTACATGCTGAGACACTGTTTGTAAAATGCTCCTTTGTTATGCAGAATCCTTAAAAGTTATATCTGCAAAATTCTTAAAAATCATTTCCACACAATCATAATTAGAAGTTCTTTACTCAAGACAAAATATATATTGTTAGTAGATCCACAATAGCAATCAACTACTCAGATCATCCACTACCACCATGAGATGATTCCTTTGGACAATTCACTTGACACCAGGAATTGGAGATATCTTTAAATATATACCGTGAAATTAATATTTTCTACAAAACAAGACAATATATACTTTAAAACATATTTACACAGCAGAAACAATATAAAATTGCAGATTGAAGAGTAACTTTTTTACTATTCTCTTTCTTTTTTTATTTTATATTTTATTTACATTTAAGATGCCAGCCCCTTTCCACATTTCCCCTCCCTAGAACACCCCTGTCCCATGCCCCACTTTCCTTTTTGCTTTTATATGATTTTTTAAAAATGTTAATCAAAGGATTTATATGTTTGGTAATGCTTAATCAGAAGCATAACCCAATACCCAACCTAGATATAAAAACTATCTTTGACTGGTGGAGACATTTGAACATCTGCCTCCATGCCCCCTCTCTCTTTCTCTCTCTCATCACCTAGCTTCTCCTCTTCTTCATCTTCTCTCCTTGTTCCATCTCTTCCTCTCAGTACTCCTTCCCACTTAGCTCCTCCTACATATCACTCTTCCTGTTAAAGTAGAACTTTTCTCTCAAAATACAGTTAGAGCATACTTATTCCTAATTGTACCAGTGAGGTACAAGATAGTCCTAATACCCAGTCCATCATTCTGTTGACTAACCAGAACCTCTGTCATCTCTTCTAACTAAAACACTTACTTTTGATCCTGGCTTTTTGGCTTTAGAATGAATGTCAGCTGAAAACCATCTACTCAGATCTTTTCTCTCAAAGTAAATAGCCAGGATTGGTTATGAGACTATAGGTCTTCAACCCCATCAGAAATCCAGAATGACTGAGTTAACTGAAGTTATGGGAAGCACTAAGCATAGCTTCTAAGACTTAGCCAATTTATAGAGACCGCTGAACACCTGAAAAGCCCCTATACTACCGAACGTTGGAGCATCAAATCTTCAGCCTTCTGGCCCAGAATCATCTGACAGACCTTAGTGATGCAGGATTATTAAGGGCTGATTACTCTGTCTAGGCAGATATAATCAGTCGACTATTCTGCATGTGTGTCCTTTTCTGGACAGTAATTTGTCTGTAGATGGAGAGAGGCAATTCTTGCCTAGTGGCTGTCACCGCACAACTGGAGTATCTCCAAGGATGCTCAATTTCTTCTTAGAATCCACGACAGGAAGCTGTCAGGAGCAGACAGGTCTCTAATCAAAATGAACATTAATATATAAATATTTGTAGCATCAGTTCTATGGACTTCTGATGTTTTGAAAACCAACTATCCATGTAAGGTAACCTGGACTGTTGTCTGTCCACTCCTCTCAGCTATTTCTAAATAAAATATGGAAAACACCCTAACAATAAACTCAAAACCATGAGTTTGCTATAGTCCCTTAACTCATAGGTTAACCGTCCCAAATCAGTTAAAAAAGTTAAAAAAGGGCTGGGTCCAGGCCTTGTATTCCTGAATGTGTTATACAGGCACAATGCCCTTGAGAGTATCAATATTCATCTCATTTTTATATTAATAAGAGGCTCATACCAATGAAAACCTTAAATTTGAAATCAAAGTAAATTTTGTACCATTTAAGAAATTATAACTTTATCTTGATAGTAATTATACAGATTTCTACCAATAGGTTATGGCTATGCAATAAGTCCTAGCTAATCCACCCTGTTCCAACAAAACCACTACTTTTCCCTAGAAAGACAGACCATTATTAACCACATTAGTCCCCAAGCTCAGGGAATAGGGGCGCTGACTCTTCTTTAACTTCTTCAAGCTGATTAAGGGTGTTGAGATTTTAGAAGAGGGGTGGGGGGGGGAGAGTAATTTGATAAGCCTCTGATGCTGTGTCTTCACTGAATCCAGAAGGAATTCCAGGACATCGGAGGTTTGGGCAGGTCTGCTCAGTATGCTTGATGAGTAGATACACCAAGGCTGTGTATTCTGCAATATACAATTCTCAGAACAAGTTTTAGTATCAAGAAAAAAAATTTCCCACCCCCAGGGGGCTGACATTTTTTTTTAAGATGTTGGTTCTGACGACTTTTTTTTTTCGCTTATTAAAATTGGTTGTAGTATTTATGTTTCAGATTTTATCCCCTTACCCTACTTCCTCCCACCACCCAGAAACCTCCTATCCCATCCACCTCCTCATGCTTCTATGAGGCAGTGACTGCACCTACCCCCCTCACTATCCCCTCCCCGCCCT
Organism: Arvicanthis niloticus; assembly: GCF_011762505.2. Taxonomy (NCBI): domain Eukaryota; kingdom Metazoa; phylum Chordata; class Mammalia; order Rodentia; family Muridae; genus Arvicanthis; species Arvicanthis niloticus. The sequence goes on from NC_047661.1 coordinate 56,660,691, forward strand.
CACATCCCCCCCCACTGTGTGTTCTTTTTTTTTTTTTTTATGGGACCAAGAAACTCCTCTCCCACCTATGTCCAACAAGGCCATCCTCCCCTACATATACCTCTGGAGTCTTGGGTCCCTCCCTATGTGTTCCCAGGCTGGTCATTTAGACCCTGGGGGGCTGTGGTTGTTTGGTATTGTTGCTTTCCACCTGGGGTCACTAACCCTTTCTGCTTCTTCAGTCTTCTCACTAAGTTCTCCATTGGGAAACCCCTGATCATATCAGTGGTTAACTGTGAGCATTGTCCTCTGAGTGTGTTAGTCTTTGTCAGACCTCTAAGGAGACAGCTATATCATGTTCCTCACATTATGCACTTCCAGCCATCCACAACAGTGGATTTTGGGTTAGTAGCTTTTTGTATTTTGCATTTTCTTTGACAGTTGTGTCAATGTTTTCCATGGTATCTTCTGCACATGAGATTCTCTCTTCCATATCTTGTATTCTGTTGGTGATACTTGTGTCTATGACTCCTGATCTTTTTTTTAGGTTTTCTATCTCCAGGGTGTTTTCCCTTTGTGATTTCTTTATTGTTTCTACTTCCATCTTTAGATCCTGCATGGTTCTGTTTAATTCCTTTTCCCGTTTGGTTGCATTTTCTTGCAATTCCTTAAGGGATTTTTGTGTTTCCTCTTTAAGGGTTTCTATCTGTCTACCAGTGCTCTCCTTAAGTTCTTTGAGAGCGTTATTTATGTCTTTCTTAAAGCTCTCTATCATCATCATCCGAGCCGGGAGTGACTTCCTGGGTCCTTTTGGTTCCCAGTTACTTCTGTTTAGGGCGGGCCCTGCTGTCTGCTTACCTAAGATACTGCCTGAGTTAGAGCGCCTGGGATCCCCGCTTCCTCTGGGTTCTTGGAAGTTGGGGGCAGAGCTGCCACCCAAGATCTGCCTACTATTCTCTTTCTTAAACAACTAGATTGTTCACAGTTATTTATTTGAATTTACATTTAAAAGATCTTATTTAAGTTGAGTTGTAAATTTGTGTTCACAAAGTTATTCCCCAGTACATTGCTACTTTTTAAAGTATAGTTTGCTAATTTTAAGAAAGAAAAGACTTGAGATTGAAGCAATGAAATATTTTTATTCTGTAGCTCTTTGGTTAGAATTTCATGAAGCAAGAATTTAAAAAAAAAAGTAAATTAAAAAGTCAGGCAACTACTTCCTGTGGGTGATTACATGTCAAAGAGGTTTTGACTCTCTAGGAGAGTATTTCTGAGGTACATGTTACTTGTATGTCATAAAGAAGGAGAGGAATTTATAATTTAAAAAATTATGAAATAAATGTTCTACAGAGGCAAATTATTCTGGAAAATGTCTGTCTTAAATTGGACCAGGAGGGGAATAAAACCTGGAGTGTTCAAAATAAATAAATAAATAAAAGAAAAAAGAAAAAAATAATATAAAAGAACAGAGATAAGACTGAATCTAAACCTTTATAACATCTTTCCAATGTCATGAAACTACAGTCTATAAAGACCCTGAAATGCTGAAATGTATCTTTCATTACCATTAAAATAACTTTTGTATTAATATCAAAAATTTTTTTCAAGATTTCAACACCTTCTGCTTATCTTGGTAATTGCAGAATGTAGTTTTTCTACTGGATTGCTTTAGATGGACCACAGTTACTGGTCATCAAACTGTTTCTTGTGTTGTACTGTCTGGAACCTCAGAAACTCTTCCTTTTTACTACAGCCTTTAGTGTTGGAGAGTGGTGTAAATACTAAGCTATACTCATATCTACATTCATGAAACTCACGTGCATGTATCATACACATCGATTCTCACAAAAATATGGAGGGACCACATTTTTATTGTAGTTATTAACTGGAAATCCTTGGTATATGGACAATATAGCCATTTGAAGAAACAGATATGTGTTATATCCATCACTCATTATTTGTATGGATGATACTTAGGAAATCTAGACAGATTGCCTAGATTGTTTAGAAATTGATAATAGTTATGTCTTTTATTTACACATTTCCTTGTCATTTCTAGGAAATAATTCTTACAGTTGATATAGTCACATGTATTGTTATAAATTATTAAATAAACATAATATATAAATATATGACTTATTTAATAAAATATATTCTTTACATATACTGTCATTGTATACATACAAGATATAAGGAATGATGTCACATTCGGAATGACTAAACAAATACTACTCCTCTTTTATCTATCCTTAAATGTTGGTGTGCGTGTTTTTGTGTGAATTGAGGAGGGTTTTCTAGTTAACTGTAAGTATTCTGAGAGTACCAATGAATTACTTAGTTATGATTGAATCTTCAAGTCATGTAAAAAATATAGCCACAAGGTGAGATAACTTTAGGAAACAGGGAAAGTTGACAGTTTTATAAAACAATTACTAGAGCAGTATTTCTGAAGTAAGAAAATTGCACACCAGCTTGTGTGAAATGAGACATGCTTCCAGGAAGCAAAACTTACAGTGCTGTAAGCAAAGGCAGCTGAGTGGCTTTGATCAGGTCACGTCAGTAAGATTGAACTGACAGCAAAAGGGAAGATGCTATAAACAGAGGAGATGATTCAGGAAAGCAGAAAGACATGAAAAGTAAAAATTCCAAATTATAATGATAGAAATAAATTTGAACTGTGGAGGTTTTGAAGTTCTTAGAGGAGTAAGAATTTATGGTGAATACTGAGGTATTCAAGGAAATGAAGGTATGTTGAAAATGATTTTAAGGCGCCTGGAAGTTTCTGATTTTTGTGAAAGCAAATCCTTTAGGGGATTACTTTTTATTCAAATCAAGAATTTTATACATGCTAGATGATGTATGATAGGCACATTTTCTACCACTGAGCTACACTTCAGTTTCACAAAGTAAGTTTTAGTGTTTGACAATGAAACAGCCTTTCTTCTAAGTTCTTGCAAGTGAACCATGGCTTTGTATGTACAAGGCATTTTGTCTTGATAATGTACTTGTCTGTGCTTTGCCTTTATTGACAGAGAAGGAAGACTGTAAAAATAATTTCAGAGTTTTCCTTTCCTATCTACAAACCAAAAGCTTTCCCAGCGTTTCCTCTGGGCCTCAGATGAAAGTTAATCGTGACATGGATTCCATAACACCTGATTGTTGCTAATAAATTATTATGTCTCCGTACATGACAAGCACTCATTAACACGGGGTCCTTCAGGAAACATAACAGGCACCCACATTCTGAGGAGTATTCTAAAAACAAAAACAAAAAACCAAAACCAAACCAAATCAAAACAAAACAAAGAAACATGGTAGGTTCCAGAGAGTTCTTTGAACAGACTCCATCAAACTCTTCTTTTGTGCTTTTTTTCAGGTATTTAGAATGAACGTAAAATCAAATCATTACTAAAACACCTCATTAAATGTTAATACAAATGTTGGAAATCTGTCAAATTGAGAAGCATTTAAAAAACTAAAATTTGTGTATTAAGTGCTAAAGTGGCCCTGCCTCAGTGGAACAGTGTGTGTTCAGAGTTTAGCAATGCTGAGTGTTAATTATTGCCTTCTGGGACATGACAGATGAGTACTCTGCGCCACTGCTTAAATTTCCCAAGAATAAGCTTCACTTTATGTACTCAGAGGTCATTTGTTTTAGAGAGAGTCAGTGACGCAAAAGGCCGTGTGCAGCAATCCACAAGCAGGTACTAGGCCAGTACTGGTGTGGGATTCTGTTCCCATTGCTTCCCCTCTTTGTGAAAGTGAGCAAATTACTGCACAAGGCTCTTTAACTCTGTGCATGAAATAATTTCATATTGACTGATAAAGTGGATATAGTAAAATATTGTAGGTATAAACTAATGTATCTTCTTATCTAATTTGCTGCTCTGTACATAAAAGTCACTATTATTTGAGCAATATAATTGCTTATCTAGATTTTACTTTGCCAGAACTTTTTTTTTTTTTTATAATAGTGTACTTCATCAAATCATATGTTTGTTCCTGGGGAAAATTATAGATATTTTGCACCAATTATATATTCCTAATTAGACAAATACATCGAGGCACAAACACATGACAAAAGCTGAAAACTAGGCAAGCATAATATGGCATTGCTTTACTTATCTCAACTTCTCCTTCCTGTAGGGTGTACAGATGTGTCACAGTACAGAAACCATTTTGAGCAGACATGAAGATGTATACCTTTTTCTAGAACTCTAAGGACAGAAGAAGATAGACCTTGATGACTTCAAGAGTATCTGGTCTATGTACAAAGTGACTTGCAGTCAGAGTTACATAGTGAGACTTGCCTCAAAAACAAAAACAAAACCAAAACAAAACAAATACAAAGCAAGCATTCTCTTTCTGAGCCTATGTACTTTATTGTGATTAAAAAATCTTTGTTATCAATATATACCCTAAGCATAAGTATATTGTTTTCCCACTTATATTTAAATAATTTATATTACAATTAAATTTTGAGCAAGTGAAAAGTGCAATTTATACTTTGGAGAAGGACATGTATTTAGAGTTAATCAGTATAATTGTAGTCTAGTGGAGGCCTACAAATTTCTCTCTAGAATGCTGAGTTTATTTCCTGGAACTTTTGTAGTGCACAATGCTCTCTTGTTCTGAATAGTTTATTTGTCAAGTGCCTGCATAATTTCTTCACATGCATTTTCCAGGTCCAATGACTAAAGGCCATTTTGAATCCCAGTGGAAATAAATTTATACTCTTTCTAACATATTTGACAGTTAATACTTAGAATTTCTTTTTAATTAGCTAAGACACATATATAAAATTACTTTAATGGCCAACCAGCTGTTATTAAGCTTTGATTCTATAACTATGATTTGGGAAGTTTCTGAAGTGTTGTAGTCTATGCTTATGACATAAGAAAGATGTTGAAATCTATAATATTGTTACCAAAATTTAAGGGGTCTTTTCACAGTCACTAGATGACTTCAAGAGAATGGGGCCCATCATTGCTGGTACTTAGTCTAATGAGAATTTAAAGGAATTTATGAACAGGCAGGAATGTATAAAGGAATAAGTAGAGGAATAATTATTTTGCCTATATCTTTAAAAGTCTGAAGATGAGCCTGTGTATTGGGGTGGTCACTAGCACAGATGATGGACCAGACTAAACTGTAATGTTGTGTCTTTACCCAGGTCAGAGATTTTATTCTCTCAACAGGGAGAAGAAGGAGATTTCCATAAGGCATTTTTATTTCTACTCTAACAATAAAAGAAATATAAAGTTAATTATGTATAGAGAGATTTTTGTTAACATGCATTAATTGTGCATATTAATGGGATATAGTGATGTATCCATAAATACATGTGAAGTGCTGGATCAAATCTAAACTTTTTCTTTCTTTCCTGTAATACTATCTTCAATTTATGGACAGTAAATACTCTTTTTCAAGTCATTTTTAAGGCTTCAACTTATGAGCATCCATTAATTACTTTTATTTCTGTATCTCTTGTAATCCACTTCACAGTTTCCTTTAATTCCATGCATTTTGCTACAAATGACACAATTTAATTCTCATGTATAGTTTTCTCTTTCTCTCTTTCTCTCTCTCTCTCTCTCTTTCTTACACACATGCACACATACACATATACACATACACACACATACACACACTCATCTGTTGATGTACAGCTAGGATAATTATATAACTCAGATATTTCTAAGCCTGCTGCATTAAACACAAACAACAAATATCTATTTTGTGTGCTAAGTTTACTTCCTGAGGCTTATGTATTTGACTCTTTCTCACTGTGAAAGACTTCTTCCTCTCATGCATTCTACAGATTCAAAGCTCAAGGCCAGCTTCTTCAAGAGGTCTATTCTAGCTCTTTTACTTAAAACAAAAATCCTCCAATTTTTTTTAGGTCTTCCTAACCATTGCCTCTGCTTTTTATTTCACCATAGCCCTTTTACTTTATGACAAAATTCTGCTAAATTATCCTATTTTATGACTTCTGAAGACATAGTTCTATCTGGTTTACTCATTGCTGCACTAGCTGTCTCAGGCATCTTGTTTCTCTTGGCATCTAATGTATCAAGAATGGATATTTTTAATTAATTAATATTGTGAATTATTATACTTGTATCTTAAAATGTTATCTACAACTCATTTCTCCACATCACATTTCTAATAACAAATATTAAAGTGATCAGAAGAGAAAAGAGACAGCATGGGAATTTTCTTAAATTGGTATCTCTTTATTTCTTAATTCTTCAATAACTACTTTTTGCTTTGATTTTCCAAAGTGTGAATATCCCAGCTTTAAAAAAGATAGATGTAAATTATAAAACGACAACCATTATAAAAATGATAGAAAAACCAAAGAGTTATGTGAAGTAATATACATTAAAAAAAGAAATTCAAAATCATTTAAAGTTACAATATGGCATTTCTTGGATGAAAATCATAACAACACTTTCAATTTTATATAAGAACATTTAAGAGAGTAACATTATAAGATAATTTGTTAAAAATTAAAGCTAGAATTGGCCCATATCTGGTGAAAACTTTTTCTGTACACTTACATTTGCTTAGATATGCAACCTCATTATTAAATGGGGTAGGAGCAAGCTTGGGAATTTATACCTAGCACTGAGGCATGTGGCCATGTCACTCAGACCTTTGTGCACTGATCCTCCTTACACATTACTTTTACAGGAAATAAGTTAGAATAGAGGTGTTCATTTGGATCATTTTTCAATAAGATGATGGTGCTTCATAGGGATGTAGGAAAGAAATGTTACTCAAAAAGATAAAAAAAAAACCAGACTTTTAGAAAAAGTCTTTTACTCTGGCATTTCTTCAGCTTCCAGATAATCTTGAGTTGTATATGACACTGTACTTTCTTAATAGCTTATACTGAAAAAATTATAAAATCAGAATATTATTTATGTACCTAAATGGTAATGTTAGATTTATAAGCATAACCACTACCTTTTATTGTATGTTCATCATTGACAGCATCATAAATGTAACTATACACATTATCTTTAGGAACAGTGTCCTGAGCTTATGCTCACTCTGTGTCCCTACAAGCCAGGTTCAACCATTCATCCTTCATTAGCTAATGAAATCAGCCAAGGTAACACTGAGATGCAGAAAATGGAGACTTACTCAATGGGGCTGCATTGTGAAGAGTGACAAAAAGATCCAAAGGACACACCAAATTAATCTTTGGGATATATTTAAGTAATACAGGTCAACCTGTGTTCTGTCCACCAAATGATTGACCAATTATTGTGCCTCTGTAAGATGGACTAGCATGTCAAAAGTTTATCTCCAAATAAAAATTTTACCCTTCCACTGTCCCAGGCTTTAGATTTTTTTCTTTTTTACAGCATGAAGTTTCTCAGCTTCTTAGGTCTATTGTTAAACTAGTTTGATAACCTTACTGGTGTATAAATATCTCCATAGAATATATTCATTCCTGTCATGTACAATACATTTTATTTTGACATAATTTATATTTAACATTATTTAAATAAATTTAAATTTTTCTGTCTTTATACCAATGCATATGTGTGTGTGTGTGTGTGTGTGTGTGTGTGTGTGTGTATGCACGTGTGTGTATTGTGGTTATATGGACACATGTGCTATGACACATACAGAGATGTAAAAGGACATATTTGCAGGCTTATATCTCTCTTAACTTTTTATGGGTTTCAGAATTGGGTTCAGGATCCTAGGATTGTTCAGCCTCATGTGCTTTACCTCCTGGGTCATCCTGAAGACTCTAACTTACTATTTTTATTATTCTTGAAATTATAACATTTCCAACTTTTATTAAAGATATAACATAACAGCAAACTCAGTCTGAAAGTTCACCTTTTATATCTGGGATGGTTCAATAGAAAGATACTTTCTTACACTTTAGCTTACTTCCATAATACATCTCAGTGTGTTGATCTGATGTGAAGATGCTCACATGTATCTTCTTTAAAATGAGTTACAAAGTTGAGTTTCTGAAATCAGTGTAAACTGAACAAGGACTAAGAAGTTCCAGTTTCTATAAAATCCACCAGATTGAATTTAATTTAAGTAGTTGGAAATGGCTTTCCCAAAGTTGCTTACTATATATCTATATTTATTTAACATAAATTTTAGAACAATTTATGGTATGTGATTATAGTCAAAGTGTGTGAAAGTTTTGACAATATATTCACACATGAAACTGCTACAAACCTAGACAAATATACAGTTAAATATTAAATATGTGCATGTGAACATATATTTATGAGACATTTATTTTTTGTGAATATTTCTTTTTGGTAAGCTTAGGTATCTACTAACATTTTGCTATCACCTAACTACCAGGATACTAAAAATATCTTGGCACGTATATTTTCAAATGAACATCCATTTTTGGCAAAACTTTTCTTCATTCTCCCAACCTTTTAAAATCACTTATCTATTTTCTTTCCATTAATATTTCCAGGCTACACAAGAATAATTGTCAAATGGGAACTTTTAAGAGGATTGACTTATTTATTATACTGACTTTAATTGTTAACTTAATAAGTAGTATAATTTTAATATATCAAGAAACCTATGTAAACGTTAAGGCCAGTCATCTTGGCATTAACAATTGATTTTAATGTTTCTCTTTGCCTGGTGCTTAAAGCCTAAGAATTCTGTTTATGAAATGAAAGTCATGATGATGAAATGAATGAATGCTTCTAGTAATACAGTAAATTTTGGGGTGCCAGCTTCAACATAAGCCCCTCTCTTTCATAGTGAGTGTAGATTTGGCAGCTAGGGTTATACAAACTCAGATAACCAAAACTTTCTGAGCTGGTGGCAGACTAGCAGATTCTTTTCTACCAAATCAAGTAATGAAATTATGACCACAGTGAATGAGAATCAGAGAGAGATGGTTATTATCAATTCAAAGGTGAGGGCTCAATGGGAGTCAGTGTTCCTGCATGGTCTTCAGTATTGATTCAAGGTGGGGCTTGAGAGTGATTAGAGATTCTGCAATTGTCTTTAGTGTGGATTCAAAGGTAGAGTCTTCTGAAAGATACACTAAAGATGCCAACCTTAATGTCTAACAGCTTAAGGCAGAAACATACATGAGTATGAAAAGGAGGCATCAGCCTAGTTGATTCAACCACAAAATGTCCAAGTATCCCTTCTTAGAAACATCGACTAAGGTCCCTGGCTACTATATTAGACAATAAGGTACACAGAGTCAGAACTCTCTACAGTCTCAGAGGTGCTGTTTTGGGTATTCTGTCCTGACTATTTTCTATCTACTGTACACAGTATTGAAAGTTCTGTTTAGTCCATTAAAACATCTGGTATATAGTTAAGTATAAACTGAGTGTAATATTTCCTGATCTTTCTTATGTCTTGTATGTAAAGGGAGGGAGCTTTTATTGTACTGTTTTGTTATTTTGAGAAATTACTTGCAACTTAAGGCTCTCTGTTGCAAAAATCTCCTGAGTAACATTTTCAGACATAGGGATTGAATATTACTTGGCAACCTTTATGTGCTAGTACAGGCTATCTTTTTATAGATTTTATTTTATTTCTGAATTTGCAGTAATTGTTCAAGTACAATACACTTGGCTTAGGGGGTATGAAGGTCATTGCCATATTCTACTAAATGATTATAATTTCCCATCAGACACTTTTTCAATCTGCTCCTACTGCTATCAGAAAAGTCAATATTTGCATTCTGTTGAATATGCATGACCACTAGTGTTTGAACAAAGGGCTACTTGATATATGCACCTCTATGATTATCTTGTTTGCATCCATGAGAAATTATCTGAAAATCCTCTAATAATTGAAAGACTTGCTGTAAAGTGTTATTTCCTTATTAAAATTAGTTTTGCTGCAATTGCGGCCCTAGCACTTTAAATTTCTTAATTAAAAATATCACTAGAAGTAGGAAAAATTTAAATATTTAAGAAATAGCTTCTTTCCTCATAAATGGTAGATTATGCATGTAAATACATTTTCAAAAATTTTAACTTATTCTTGGTTCATTTAATCTTTAGAATTTATGCATTGAAGCTGCTCATCTTTACTGGAAGTTTCTGATATTTTAATAGAACTCAATAGCTTCAAATGAGAGTAATACTGTCACATTTTAGAAATGATAATCAATTTTTAAGTCTACTTTGTATGCAATAGTGTTAACTTAAAAATTGTAGTGCTGCTCTCAGGATAACTGAATGCTATTCACTATTATTCTGAAGCATTCCATTGTATTGTTGTTACTGATTCATCTTATATCAACCTGTATTTACACTTCAGATGGCATCCCCTATCCCCATTCCCCCTCACCCCGCTTAGGAAACCCCTATCCCATGCCCCCTTTTCCTTTTTGCATTTATACATCTTTTTTAAAAAATGTTAATCATAGGCTTTATAAGTTTGGAATTGTTCAATCAGAGGTGTAACCCACTGACCGACCTAGATATAACAACTATCTTTGACTGGTGGAGATACATGAATATCTGCTTCCCTGTCTCCCCCCTCTTTCTCTCTTTCATCACCTAGCTTCTCCTCTCCTTCTTCTTCTCCTCTTCTTACTCCTTTTCTTCCTCTCAGTACTCCTCCTACCTTAGCTCCTCCTACACATCACCCTTCCTGTTAAAATGAAACTTTTCTCTCAAAATACAATTAGAGCATAATTGTGCTAATTTGTACCAGTGAGGTACAGGATAGTCCTAATACCCAGTCCATCCTTTTGTTGACTAACCAGCTCCTCTGTCATCTATTCTAGCTAGAACATTTAGTTCTGAACCTGGCTTTAGGAATGAATGAATGCTGACGACCATCCACTCAAATCTTTTCTCTTAAGGTCAATAGCTATATGTTTTCAACCCCATCAGAAATCCAGAATGACTGAGTTAACTATAATTGTGGGAAGCACAAATCGTAGTTTCTAAAACTTAGCCAATTTATAGAGACCTCTGACCACCTGGACATTCGCTCTACTTCAAAACGTTGGAGCATCTGTTCTTCTGCCTTCTGGCCCAGGATCTTCTGACAGACCTTAGTGCTGCAGAATTATTAAGGGCTGATTACTCTGTCTAGGCAGATATAATCAGTCGACTATTCTGCAAGTGTGTCCTTTTCTGAACAGTAATTTGTCTGTAGAAGGAAAGTGGCAATTCTTGCCTAGTGGCTGTCTTATCACAACTGGAGTGACTCCAAGGATGCTCAATTTCTTCTTAGAATTCAATATAGGAAGCTGTCCGGAGCAGACAGGTCTCTAATGAAAATGAACATTAATACTGAAATGTTTGTCATGTCAATTCTAAGGATTTCTGATGTTTTGAAAACCAGCTATCCATGTAAGGTAATCTGGACTGTTGCCTGTTAACTCCACTCAGCTATTTCTAAATAAAACATAGAGAACACCCTTATAATAAACTCCAAGTCATGAATTTGCTATAGTCCCTTAACTCACAGGCTGACCATCTCAAATCAGTTAAAAAAAGTTAAAGAAGGACTGGGTCTAAGCTTTGTATTCCTAAATGTGTTATACTGGTACAATGCCTATGAGAGTAACAATATTTGCCTCACTCTTATATCACTAAGAAGCTCATGCCAATGAAAACCTTAAAATTTGTAAACAAAGTAAATTGGTGCCATTTAAGAATTTATATCTTCATCTTGATATTAATTATACAGATTTCTACTAATAGGTTATGGCTATGCAATAAACCCTAGCTAATCCTCTGTATTCCGACAAAACCACTACTTTTCCCTAGAGAGACAGCCCAACATTTACCACCTTAGTCCCCATGCCCAGGGAATAGGGGCGCTGACTCATCATTAGCTTCTTCAAGCTGATTATGGGCGTTGAGATATTAGAAGAGGAGTGGGGGGGAGAGCAAATTGACAATCCTCTGATGCTGTGTCTTCGCTGACTCCAGATGGAATTCCCGGACCTCAGAGGTTTGAGCAGGTCTGCCCAGCTTGCTTGTTGAGTAGCTACACCAAGGCTGATCATTCTGCAATATACAATTCTCAAAAACAAATTTTAGTATCATGATAGTTTTTTTTTTTAAGAGGGCTGACATTTTATTAAGAATGTTGGTTCTACCTGCTTTTCTATTTTTTCCCCTCTTTTATTGGATATAATATTTACATTTCAAATTTTATCCCCTTACCATATTTCCCCCACCACCCAGGAACCCCTTATCCCATTCCCCCTCCTCCTGCTTCTATGAAGGTGTTTATCCACCTACCCCCAGCCCCCCTCCCCACCCTCAGATTCACCCCCCCCTCAGTGCTCAGCCTTCAGGGTACCATTGACCTTGTCTCCCACCTATGCCCAACAAGGCCATCCTCCCCTACATATACAGCTGGAGTCATGTGTCTCTCTATATGTGCTCCTAGGCTGGTGGTTTAGACCCTGGGGAGCTCTGGCTGGTTGGTATTGTTGCTCTCCTCACGGGACAACCAGCCCTTAAGGTTCCTTCAATTTACTCTCTAACTCCTCCATTGGGAACCTTTGATCAGATTAATGGATAGCTGTGGGTATCTGTCTCTGGGTATGTCCGACTCTGGGAGACCTCTAAGGAGACAGCCTTATCAGGCTGCTGTCAGCTTTCCCATCCTGACATCCCTATCAGCCTCTATTTTTGGTGACTGCCCTTGGAATGAATACCCAGATGGAATGGTCTCCCTACAACCTCCCCTTCAGATTCTGACCCACACTTTGTGTCCATATTTGTTCCCTTGGGTATTTAGTTACTCCTTCTAAGAAAGACCTAGGCATCCTCACTTGTTTTTTCTTCTTCATGAGCTTCATGTTGTCTGGTAGTTGAATCTTTGTTGTTTCAAATTTTTGGGCTACTCTCCCCTTATCAGTGAGTAAATACCATGTGTGTTCTTTTGTGATTGGGTTACCTCACTCAGGATGATATTTTCTAGTTCCATCCATTTACCTAAGAATTTCCCAAATTCATTATTTTTAATAGCTGAGTAGTACACCATTGTGTAAATGTACTACATTTTTTGTATCCATTCCTCTGTTGAAGGGCACCTGGGTTCTTTCCAGCTTCTGGCTATTATAAATAAGGCTGCTATGAACATAGTGGAGCATATGCCTTTGTTATTTGTTGGGGCATTTTCTGGGTATATGCCCAGGAGTGGTATAGCTGGGTCCTCAGGTAGTGCTATGTCTAATTTTCTGAGGAACCGCCAGACTGACTTCCAAAGTGGTTGTACCAGCTTGCAACCCCACCAACAATGAAGGAGTGTTCCTCTTTCTTCATATCCTCGCCAGCATCTACTATCACCTGAGTTTTTGATCTTAGCCATTCTGACTGGTGTGAGGTGGTATCTCAGTGTTGTTTTGATTTGCATTTCCCTGATGACTAAGGATGTTGAGCATTTCTTAAGGTGCTTCTCGGCCATTCGAGTTTCCTCAGTTGAGAATTCTTTGTTTAGCTCTGTACCCCATTTTTAATGGGGTTATTTTGTTGTTTGGCATCTAATTTCTTGAGTTCTTTGTAAATATTCTATATTAGCCCCCTATCGAATGTAGGATTCTTAATGATCTTTTCCCAATCTGTTGGTTGCCGTTTTGTCTTGTTGATAGTGTCCTTTGCCTTACAGAAGCTTAGCAATTTGATGAGGTCCCATTTGTTGATTCTTGATCTTAGAGCATAAGCCATTGGTGTTCTGTTCAGGAACTTTCCCCCTGTGCCTAGGTATTCGAGGGTCTTCCCCAACTTCTCTTCTAATACTTTCAGTGTACCTGGCTTTATGTGAAGGTGTTGAGCTTTGTGCAAGGGGATAATAAGAATGGATTAATTTGCATTCTTCTACATGTTGACCTCCAGTTGATTCAGCACCACTTGTTGAAAATGCTGTCCTTTTTCCACTGGATGGATTTAACTCCCTTGTCAAAGATCAAGTGACCATAGGTATGCGGGTTCATTTCTGGGTCTTCAATTCTATTCCATTGATTGTCCTGTCTGTCTCTGTACCAATACCAAGTAGTTTTTATCAGTACTGCTCTGTAGTACAGTTTGATGTCCTGAATGGTGATTCCCCCAGAGGTTCTTTCATTGTTGAGAATAGTTCTCGCTATCCTAGGTTTTTTGTTATTCCAAATGAATTTGTAAATTGCTCTTTCTATCTCTATTAAGAATTGATTTGGAATTTTAATGGGTATTGCATTGAATCTGTAGATTGCTTTTGGCAGGATAGCCATTTTTACTAAATTAATCCTGCCAATGCAGGAGTATGGGAGATCTTTCCATCTTCTGAGATCTTCTTAAATTTCTTTCTTCAGAGACTTGAAGTTCTTGTCATACAGATCTTTCACTTGCTTTGTTAGATTCACTCCAAGATAATTTATTTTATTTGTGGCTATTGTGAAGGGTGTCATTTCCCTGATTTCTTTCTCTGCCTGTTTATCCTTTGAATAGAGGAAGGCTACTGATTTGTTTGAGTTGATTTTATATCCAGCTACATTGCTAAAGTTGTTTATCAGGTTTAGGTGTTCTCTGGTGGAAGTTTTAGGTTCACTTAAGTATACTATCATATCATCTGCAAATAGTGAAATTTTGACTTCTTCCTTTCCTATCTGTATCCCTTTGACTTCCTTTTGTTGTCTAATTGCTCTAGCTAAGACTTCCAGTACTATATTGAATAGGTAAGGTGAGAGTGGGCAGCCTTGCCTAGTCCCTGATCTTAGTGGGATTGCTTCAAGTTTCTCTCCATTTAGTTTGATGTTGGCTACTGGCTTGCTGTATATTGCTTTTACTATGTTTAGATATGGTCCTTGAATTCCTGATCTTTCCAAGTCTTTTAACATGAAGGGATGTTGAATTTTGTCAAATGCTTTCTCAGCATCTAGTGAGATGACCATGTGGTTTTTCTCTTTGAGTTTATTTATGTAGTGGATTACATTGATGGATTTCCGAATATTGAACCATCCCTGCATTCCTGGGATAAAGCCTACTTGATCTTGATGGATAATTGTTTTGATGTGTTGTTGGATTTGGTTTGCGAGAATTTTATTGAGTATTTTTGCATCAATATTCATAAGAGAGATTGGTCTGTAGTTCTCTTTCTTTGTTGGGTCTTTCTGTGGTTTAGTTATGAGTGTAATGGTAGCTTCATAGAATGAATGGGGTAGTGTTCTTTCTGTTTCTATTCGATGGAATAGCTTGAAGAGGCTTGGTATTAGGTCTTCCTTGAAGGACTGAAAGAATTCTGCACTGAAACCATCTGGCCCCGGACGTTTTTTGGTGGGAAGATTTTTAATGACTGTGTCTATGTCTTTACGCGTTATGGGACTGTTTAGATAGTTTATCTGCTCCTCGTTTAACTTTGGTACCTGGTATCTATCTAGAAAATTGTCCATTTCCTCCAGATGTTCCAATTTTGTTGAGTATAGGCCTTTGTAGTAGGATCTGATAATTTTTTTTTAATTTCCTCTGTTTCTGTTGTTATGTCTCCCTTTTCAGTTCTGATTTTATTAATTTGAATGCTGTGTCTGCGCCCTTTGGTTAGTCTGGCTAAGGGTTTGTCTATCTTGTTGATTTTTTCAAAGAACCAGCTCCTGGTTTTGTTGATATTTTGTATAGTTCTTTTTGTTTCGACTTGGTTGATTTCTGCCCTGAGTTTGATTATTTCCTGCGGTCTACTTCTCTTGGGTATACTAGCTTCTTTTTGTTCTAATGCTTTCAGGTTTGCTGTCAAGTTGTTAATGTATGCTCTTTCCACTTTCTTTTTGTGAGCACTTAGAGCTATGTTTTTTCCTCTTAGTACTGCTTTCAATGAGTCCCACATGTTTTGATATGATGTGTCCTCATTTTCATTTAAATCTAAAAAGTCTTTAATTTCTTTCTTAATTTCTTCCTTGACCAAGTTATCATTGAGTAGAGCATTGTTCAGTTGCCAAGTGTATGTGGGCTTTCTGTTGTTTTTGTCCATGTCAAAGACTAGTCTTAATCCATGGTGGTCTGATAAGGTACTAGGGATTATTTCAATCATTTTTTATATGTTGAGGCCTGTTTTGTGACCAATTATATGGTCTATTTTGGAGAAGGTACCATGAGGTGCTGAGAAGAAGGTATATTCTTTTGTTTTAGGATGAAATGTTCTATAGATGTCAGTTAAGTCCAATTGGTTCATAACTTCTGTTAGTTTCATTGTGTCTCGATTTAGTTTCTGTTTCCATGATCTGTCCATAGCTGAGAGTGGGGTGTTGAAATCTCCCACTATTATTGTGTAGGGTACAATGTATGCTTTAAGTTTTAATAAAGTGTCTTTTATGTATGTGGGTGCCCTTACATTTGTGGCATAGATGTTGAGAATTGCAAGTTCCTCTTGGTACATTTTTCCTCTGATGAATATGAAGTGTCCTTCTTTATCTTTTTTGATTAATTCTGGTTGAAAACTGATTTTATTTGATATTAGAATCGCTACTCCAGCTTGTTTCTTGGGACCATTTGCTTGGAAGATTGTTTTCCAACCTTTTACTCTGAGGTAGTGTCTGTCCTTTCCACAAAGGTGCATTTCCTGAATGCAGCAAAATGTTGGGTCCTGTTTACATATCCAGTCTGATAGTCTATGTCTTTTTACTGGAGAACTGAGTCCATTGATATTAAGAGATATTAAGGAAAAATGAGTGTTGTTTCCTGTTATTTTTGTTATTGGCAGTGGAGATGTGTTTGTGTAGCTACCTTCTTTTACGGTTTTTGGAAGATTACTTTCCTGCTTTTTCTAGGTTGTAGTTTCCCTCCTTGTGATGGAGTTTTCCACCAATTATCCTTTGAAGTGCTGGGTTTGTGTTGAGATACTCTGTAAATTTGGATTTGTCATGGAATATTTTGGTTTCTCCATCAATAATGATTGACAGTTTTGCTGGGTATAGTAGTCTGGGCTGACATTTATGTTCTTTTAGGGTCTGTATGATATCAGTCCAGGATCTTTTGGCTTTTATGGTCTCTGGTGAGAAGTCTGGTGTAATTCTTATAGGTCTGCCTTTACATGTTACTTTGCCTTTTTCCCTTACTGCTTTTAGTATTTTTTCTTTGTTTTGTACATTTGATGTTTTGACTATTATGTGGTGGGAAGTATTTCTGGTCTAAACTATTTGGAGTTCTGTAGGCTTCTTGTATATTTATGGACATCTCTTTCTTTAGGTTAGGGAAGTTTTCCTCTATAATTTTGTTGAGGATATTTACTGGTCCTTTAAGTTTGGAGTCTTCCGCCTCATCTATTCCTATTATCCTTAGGTTTGGCCTTCTCATTGTGTCTTGGATTTCTTGTATATTTTGGGTTAGTAGCTTTTTGTATTTTGCATTTTCTTTGACAGTTGTGTCAATGTTTTCCATGGTATCTTCTGCACATGAGATTCTCTCTTCCATCTCTTGTATGCTGTTGGTAATACTTGTGTCTATGACTCCTGATCGTTTTTTTTTTTTTTTTTTTTTTTTTTTTTTTTTTTTTTTTTTTTTTTTTTAAGTTTTCTATCTCCAGGGCATTCTCCCTTTGTGATTTCTTTACTGTTTCTACTTTCATTTTTAGATCCTGCATGGTTTTGTTTAATTCCTTCTCCCATTTGGTTGCATTTTCTTGCAATTCCTTAAGGGATTTTTGTGTTTCCTCTCTAAGGGTTTCTATCTGTTCTTTGAGAGTGTTATTTTTGTCTTTCTTAAAGTCCTCTATCATCATCATGAGAAGTGATTTTAATTCTGAATCCTGCTTTTCTGGTGTGATGGGGTGTTCAGGGCTTGTTTTGATGGGGGAACTGGGTTCTGATGATGCCATGCAACTTTGGTTTCTGTTGCTTACATTCTTGCGCCTGCCTTTTGCCACCTGGTTAAATCTAGTGCTACCTGTACTTCTGTCTCTGATTGAAGCCCGTCTTTCCAGTTGTCTCGCTTGTGTTTGGTCTTCTAGGAGTCCAGATGTCTCTGTGATTTTTTCCAGCTGCCCTGATTACAGTGGTATCTCTAGGATGCCTCAGGATATGGTGCCTCCAAGGTAGCAGTCCAGCTAGATGTCTGCTGTTCTGGGTGCAGTGTCTCCTCTTGGATATCTCAGGATATGTTGTCTGACACTATGAGTTCAGTTGTTCCTCTGTGGCTCTGGGTTGAGTGTACCTTCCAGTATGTCTCAGGCGGAATCCGGGGTCCACACAACTGCAGACCTGGTAGAGGTCTGGTCCGGGCCTCAGACTGGGAGATGGGCAGAAGGGGGGTGCTAGCTGGCAGGGGCGCGGGGGGGGGGTATCTGCTGGATTCTGAGCACTCAGGGCACCCAGCTATGAGCTCAGGGTAGTATGTGGGTTTTCCTACCTAAAGCTGGTTGTGGGATCTGTGGATCCCCCAGAATGTGTCTGGCGGCAGTAACGGGGTGCACTCACCGGCAGGCCTCAGACCAGAGGAGGGGCGAGCGGCAGAAGGGGAGTGCTAGTGCTGGCTTTGGGTTCTATGGATCCCCCAGAATGTGTCTGGTGGAATCCAGGGCGTCGAGCTATATAATCTTTTATGTTGTATTTCATTGTGGTCAACAGATAAGAAAATTGATAAGTCTTTTTAATAATTACATTAGGCTAAACTTATCCACTTATTCTAGTCCCGTAACTTATTCTAATTTTTGAGAAACTAACAAAAAATCTATGGCTTATATGAAATTACTCAAAATACATATTTTTATCTCTCTTTAGTATAACTTTTTAACTTATATGTGTGCGAGTGTGTGCGTGTGTGGGGGGGGTGGATGTGCGTGGGCGTGTGATGTGTGGTGAGAGTGGATAGACGTGTTTGCCACAACACCTTTGTGGAGGCTAGAGGGTAAATCTGTTGAGTTGGATCTCTTTTGCTTTTATATGAGTGATGGTGATCTGAAATACAATGTGTAAACCATCCTGAAATTCTTTTCATTAGTTTGCATTTAAAATGTCTTTAAAGTTCCATAATTGATTATTTTATAACAAAATTTTTATTATTCTCACTGTAAAACTTAAAAGAAGTATGATTCTTCACTCTGCTGAGTTTAATTTGCTAAATCTGAAAAAAATATAAAGTTAGTCTCGGCACAAAACACGTTTTATTTGGTTATGCCAGTCTACATCTTTGTAATCTCTCAGACAATTAAAGGTAGACGCTCTCTAGCTCAGTATTTGTTTTAACTGATTTTGACTGAGGTGTGGGTTATACCCTACATTGGGACAGTGTCGCCTACAAGTTAGTGTTAGTCTGAGGCATTGACCTTCTTAGTTTATCACTGAGTATGAGTTCTTGTATACTATATAAAGTAAGTGACTTTTCTTTTCTTTAATTAATTTTTTATTGGATCTTTTATTTACATTTTAGATGCTATACTTTTCCCTCATTTCCCCCTACTCACCCAGAAACCCGCTATTCCATCCCCTTTCCTCCTGCTTCTATGAGGATGTGTCTCCGCTCACCCACACACTCCCAACTCCCCACCCTCGAATTCCCCCACACTGGGGCATCCAGCCTTCACAGGACCAAGGACCTCCTCTCCTACCTATGCCCAAGAAGAGACAAGGCTTTCCTCACCTACATATGCTGCTGGAGCCACGGGTCCTATGTACTCTCAGGCTGGTGGTTTAGACCCTGGGAGCTCTGGTTAGTTGGCATAGATGCTCTCTCTCCGTGGGGCTGCAAACTCCTTCAGCTGCTTCAGTCTTCTCTCTAACTCCTCCATTGGGAATCCCAGGATCAGTTAAATGGTTAGCTGTGAGCATCTGCCTCTGTATATGTCAGGCTCTTACAGATCTCTAAGGAGACAGCTATATCAGGCTCCTGTCAGCATGCACTTCCTGGCATCCACATCAGTGTCACCTTTGGTGACTACATGGGATGGTTACCCAGGTGGAGCAGTCTCTGGACGGCCACTCCTTCAGTTTCTGTCCTACACTTTGTCTTCCTATTTGCTCCCATGATTATTTTGATACTTTTCTTTTTATATAGTAAACTGTTCCTTTAGAAATACAAGGCTTACTTATGCTTGAAATATCTCATAGCCTCTATGCTTGATTAACTGTTTTTGCAAATTTCCTGAATGTGATGCTTTGGTTTGGGTTAGCATAGTGTTTTTGCCAAAATAAAAACCAAAAGACAAAATCAGAACACCATTACAGCCATAGGGAGTAATACAGAGTATAATATAAATAATAAGGCAATGAAAAGAACTGATGATATGAGGTGACCAGAAAAATTCATTGCGCAGATAATATCACAGCTAAGGGAATGAGTATTACAACAATACAGGAATGCATGCATATTAATTAAAATATTATGTGTGTGAAATATAGATAAGTTTTTAACAATAAATATGTATAAATGCTTATAATTTCTGAAGATAAATTTATGTCATTTGCATAAGAATAATACACATTGTGCTATTCAAATCTAATACTGTGTTTATATAGATATGAAAGTACAGGTATATTCAAAATTATATTCACCTATAAGCTTTTATTTCTTTTGGTAAAAAAATTTAATTGTATACTTAAAATATTTTATTTGAAAATATATTTATTTCAAAATCTAAAAATTGTGATGAATATATGCAATGCATAATAGAGTAATTAATAAATCATTCATGTTATGAATGACATATACTTTTTAAAAGAAATATATTTACTTTTTGTATTAATTTTATAGGATCATACCTTACTTTAAATAATGAGCACAGATTACTTTTATGGCATTTTCATGCAGATATGCACAACCACAGCTTCCATAATAAACTTACTACTATGATATTTTTCTATAAATTAGAAACTATGAATGTACTCAATGGTTATTTTTGTCTTACTATAATCCTTTTTGAATTACTAAAGATTGAGAAACTGGGGTTGGCTAAGATTAGTAGCAAAATCATTATTGAAATTGGTTTCTAGAAAGCCAGTAATATGGCTAAACAGATAAAGGTACATGTCATCAAGCCTGGTGATCTGAGGTCAGTCCTTGGAAACCACATTTTAGAAGAGTAATAACTCTGAGAAAAATTGTCTTCTGACCTACATTCGCAGAATCAGGGGAGCATGCCTTTGAGTATGTTCATGTTTGCATAAATACACACACACACACACACTTTTTAAAAACTCTTTGTTTTGGTATGCTTTTGTTCCATTATATCAAGTCTATTTATAATATTTGAACCTAAACTTAATGTCACACATGTTAATTTTGTAGACTCTGATAAAATTTTTATAATATACAAAAGTACTTATGATTTAAGTGTCAAATTATTCATATTAAACCCAATTAAATTTGACACCGGAAAAAATAGTATAATCTATATCATGGAGAACTGACATAATGTAATCCGAAATAATTACTAATCAGTTTCATCAAATCTGTTCCTACATTTAAAAAAGTGTCAGTTTGGACCATACTATTTTTAATAATTTTAGAGGTGTGTATCTGTTTATGTGTGTATCTGATATGTGCAGTGGCCCATTCAAGGTAAAAATGAACATAAAATCCCCTGAAGCTGGTCTTACAGACAGTTGTCAGTAACTCAGCATATGCAGGTTATTGAACTTGGGTCTTCTGGAAGAGCAGCAACTTCTTTTGACTGTTGAGCTATCTAGTCATCCCTGATAATTTATATTTTTAATGTATAGAAAAATATGCATTTTTAATGTTATAAGTTATATAAATAGATCACTTAAACTTTACTATTAAAGGGTGTGATAAATATATTTATGTGACAAAGAAAAGACTTACTAGATGTGAGGTTGACACTGTACCTTAAATTTTAAAAAAAGAGATAATGGATTAGGAAATCTTATTTGAATGTAATTTAGGGCACAGGCTTCCTGTTGGTCATTCATTTAATGTAGTGTGAGATGTGTAGATTTTTTAAAAAATAATTCTATATAGAATTTATAGGGATATTATTGTATGGAAAGGGGTATAATGACAATAACCATATGAACTAAAACAATGTACAGTTATATGATTCTGTTTTATGTCATTTTAGAAAGTTTAATTTACATGCTATGATATTATCTTATTGAAAACAATGATACAGTAAAAGATATCAACAATAAAAGGTTCATTTTGTGAATGTTTGACTCAATGTGTTCTATTTCAATCAACCTTAGTCGTGTTCAAGATGTGCATAGGTCTTTAAAATTCTAAGCAAAGATACATTTCATATTTTTTGCTAAAATGATAAATATTATTTACAAGTCATAGACATGATTTAAATAATCATTCTGATACTTGATAGTTTAGAATCACTGTTATTCTAGGTCAAGTGTAGATACCATGGAATAATTTTTAAGAGTCCTTGCTCCATTTCTACCATCACAAGTGGATAACCTAGGAATATTCAGCATTTTATATGCTGTGTGTTGATACTACATTAAGGGGCAAAAAATATTTTTCTTGAAGTAATTTAGGCAAGATTAGCCTGAATTTAAATTTTACACTTCTCTTCTTTTGCCTTCTATACACTCGTAGTCTGTGGGTTGAGGCCTCATTGTTATATTTTTGTTGTTATATATCTGAACTTTCCCTGTCCCTAACAAAAGTCATTAGTCTAAATTTATTGAACATTACAGAAAACTTCATATGCAATTATATCTCAATTACTAAATTTTACGCTTCCATTTTCTCCCTACAAATGTCCCATATATATCTCACAATTAGACAATCAGTTTATATGATCTTTCCTGGGGGAAATTGCCTAGCAGCAATTTATTTAGAAGTTACTTTACTGACACCAAATGACCTAGAATAGCAAAACCACAAACACGTTGTCAGCCTACATTTTGCTTCCAACATTTATGTGGTATGTATTGTCTTTAATGAAAGTTGCTTTCATCCTGTTGCCTGCTTTTAGCAAACTATTACCAAGAACACACACACACACACACAAACACACACACACACACACACACACACACACACACACACTATTCTTTGTTATGGTGGTAGAGGGGAAATTTTAATAGTAAAAGCTAAATATTTAGCTTAGGCTGTAAAAACTAATCATGGGCATTTTAGAGTGTAATAAGCTTTGTTACATGATTTTCTTTCAGGAAGGTTGAATTTAAGTAAACGGGATACACAGCAAGAGAACACATTCAGTAGATGGTTTTAGGCATATCATTGACTCGACTGCAAGTAGTGGCAAAATTCAGTGTTTGAAAACAAGGGGCATTTTTATAAAAGTTGTTCCCACAATTAGAGTAGATAGCCAGGAAAGACTTTCATAGAAAATATTGTGCATTTGTCTACCTTAGAAATCTATTCGGACAAACAGGGCTCCTTGCTATCAGTTCAACACTAGTCATGAAGAAAGAAGGGCCAGGCTTCATATATGATGAGGCATAAAAACAATCAAGCACTTCAAATGTAGCAGTTCAAAGTGGCATAAACAATCAAACTTTTTCTGAACAGTTTTATGGTATGTATTCTCTGCAATGCTTTACTATCTGTTCTGTTGTGGTTTGTCAGCACAACCTGTATGGGAATTACAATTGGTTTCCTTTCACTACATTAATTTATTATTTGGAATAATAATATTATCTTTTGTCTTTCATGTTTTTTAATTAAGACAAGTTATTTGACTGAATTTCAATAAGATACCAGAAAAACTTCCAAGACTAAAAAAGAATAAAATAGTAATATGATTATTTTATTCAGTTAAAATACAATTAGAGTACTATATACACCACTAAGAATCTTAAATTCAGAGCATTGTCTTATAATCCTAACAAGTAGTGAATGAATAATTTTAATTCATGAATAAAGAAACAGGTAGAAAACATTTATTTCTTTTTGAGGGAGTACAAGTGGGTAATGAACCTGGGACGTTTGTATGTTAAGCAATTATTTTTTAGTTACATCTTACATCTTTTCATAACTTTCTTACTTATTATAAAAAAGTTCATAGTAATATACAGAAGCACATCCTTCCTGCAATATAAACGATCTTTTTGCTTGAATATCTCTAGGAAAGTCAAATACTGTTAAAATGTTGCTCTTGTATTCAAAAGCTGCATGAAGGTGTTTGTTTTCTAGAGATCTGAATGACTTTTCCTAACCAGGGAATGATCATCAGGAATATGTAGGTATTGGCAGAGCAAGCAAACAGATGGGAAAATGGATACTTCTCAAATCCCACCACTCTGCTACTTCTTTTGTTGGTATGTGCTATAAAACATATTTAATGGAAGGATTAACTACTTGGAGAACCCAACTACTTTGAAATTATGAATGATGTCTTACACTCTCACAATAGGCAGCTTATGGTTGTGCCTTCACCTTTCTATCAACATTGATAACATCAACAACCAGACTTACTGAAGACCTCAGAAGTCAGTAATCATTCTTAAAGCTGTGTAATTATTATGTGGTTAACTTTCTCCCTAGTGAAAATAATTAGATAAAAAATATATGTGCCTATAATTTTTAATTTTTAAATTGAAATTATAACACCTTTCTTTTTAGTCTCCCCAAATTTTCTCATATACCCTTCCCACCACCCTTCAAATTAATGCTATCTTTATTCACTAATTTTCACTGCATTCATATATTGACACAAGTATGAATACATTCATATATACACACACATATATATATGCATATATATACCTAATTATAAGGTATTATATATGAATTGGTTATATCCAGGATTAGTGTATAAATGAGGAGTGTAACAATACACAAAATATATTCATTTTGAGAATTCATTCAATGAAGGATGGGGAAGTGGGAGTGGGTGGGTGGTGGGGGGCACATCCTCATAGAGTCAGAAGAAGGGGAGATGGGATAGGGGGTTGCTGGGTGGGGGAAATGGGGAAAGGGATAACATCTGAAATGTAAATAAAATATCCAATAAAAAACCATATTTTTGCAAAGTAAAAAAAAAGAATGCATTTAATGTTAATATTTAGAATAACACTTAGAATAAGAATTGGTGAAAAAATACTGCTCTTAGTCACTAGGATAAGAGTAGGCTCAAGAATCAAAGAGAGAAAATACAAACCTGCCTTTGTGACTCAGTGTTTTTAAGGCCAGCTTGTCATGGGCTTGTATGGAGAATGCATGTGTCATTCTGGAAAACATAGGAGTATAAGAAAACACAGGAGAAATGTGCTGAATACGTACATAAAATTTGCAAGAGCATTTAGATTTTATAGCACTGTACCACACCTGCAGAGTTGCAGAGGCAACCCTGAGCTGAGCAATGGCATTATGCTGTAACAATCTTAAACGTCTCATAGCAAATTATCAAAAAGCAACGTACTTCTCGAGATAAACCGTGGAAGTCTTTACTCTGCGTTTTTAGCATAATGTTATTGTGAAATGATCATCATCATTATACTAGCAAAGCATTTTCATTATCTTTTAATGGATCTACATTGCAGTATGAAGTGTATGCTGCACATGGCAGTGACCCTCAGCTGAGGAAGCTCTGATATCATATCTGCATCTTACTAGGGAGGAGTATTTGTGATCTACTAAGCTTTCTCATTAAAACTTTTCTTAATAGATTTTTCAGTAAATGACATCATAGAACTGTTAAGTTAACTTCTGCAACTTGAAGAAAAGGGAAAGGTCTCATTGTTACATTTTACAAAATTATCTTCAGAGAAGTGGTCAACTATGTTTAACATCAAATTAATTTTATGATTTAGATTTATTAATTAATTAAGCTATTTATTTGCTTTATATCTTGATCATATGGTCCCTTCCTTTCTCTCCTCCCAGTTCTTCCCTTTTACCCTCCTCCCCATTCACCCCTCCATCCCTTTTCCTCTCATGGATATCAGTCAGCCTTGGCATATAAAGTTGCAGTTAAGACTTTTTGGGGGCCGACTTTTAGCAGAAAGTGGCTATCAGCTTTGCAGCCATCTTGAGCCATATACCCTGACATGAGACTTGGATTACAATAGCCTACAACAGCTGAGCACACTCAGATAACATCTTGCTTTGGATATTCAGGACTTTCCTTGGGTGTGTGAGATTAAAGGTGTGTGAGATTAAAGGTGTGTGACTTAAGAGTGTGACCTAGAGATCAGATTTAGAGACAAGACCTAAGGGCATGATTAAAGGTGTAACTTAGAGGCGTGGCTTAGAAGTGAGACATATAAAAGGCAGAGGCAGATGGCAGAGAGATATACTCTTTAGGGAGACTCTTTAGAGAGTACAGCTAGACTTGGGACTTTGACTAGGAAGAGAGACTGAAGAATAAACGGGATTGAATCACACTCTGTCTGGTCTCCATTCTTTGAGTCCATCCTCACTCTCTCTCTTGCTGAACCCCGACCCGTGGACCGATCGACAGCTGGGGCCGGGATACAGTGGCCGCCAAATGTGGGGCAGCCCGGGCCTCCACATTTTGCTCGGGCCGGGGCAAGACTATGGGCATCTTTTCCAATTAAGTCTAGGGAAGGAAGTTCATTTAGGGGAAAGGAATCCAAAGGTAGTCTAAGAGACAGCCCTTGCTCTCACTTTTGGAGTTACACGTGAAGACCAAGCTGTACAACTGTGACATATGTGCAGAGGGCCTAAGTCCATCCTATGAATGCTCCCTGGTTGGAAGTTCAGTCTCTATAAGCACCTATGTGCCCACAAAAGTTGATTATATGGTTTTTCTTGACGTCTTCTAAAACCCTCTGACGTTTTACTTACACCCTCTGCCTTCCAAAAGATTCATCAAGCTCTTAATGTTGTGCTGTGGGTCTGTGTATCTGTTTGAATTGGTTGCTGTGTAATCTTCTTTCATGAGAGTTATACTAGGCTCCTGTCTGCAAGTATAGCACAAAGTCATTAACATTTCCCTTTCTTGGTGTGGGTCTCAAGCTGGGCTAGTCAGTGGTTGCCCCTTCCCTCAAATTTTACTCTGTCTTTAATCTTGCACAGCTCTTATGCAAGAAAAATTGTAGGTTAAAGATTTTGTGGCTTGGTTAGTGTCTGAATCCATATATTCAGTACAGACTCCATATCCTCCATTGTTAGGTGTCTTTGCCAAAATCACCCTGATAAATTTTGAGGAGTTTCAATTGTCCTAGGTTTCTAATTCTTCCTAAAGATGTCCTCTGCCCCATTTCTGTTGTCTCTTCCAGAACTCTCTCCCTCTGTTCTCTCCCCATCTGATACCTCCTGTTCCTACCTCCACCATCACTGTCTTAATCTATTTCCCCTTCTCACAGAAATTTAACCCTTCCTCACATTTAGCATCTTTGGGTCTGTGGATAGTTTCATTGTTGTCCTGTAATTTATGACTAATATCCACTTATAAAGGAGTGCACACCATGTTTGTCATTCTTGGTCTGGGTTATGTCAGTCAGGATGAGCTTTTCTAGTTAGATCCATTTGCCTATAAATTTAATTATGTCTTTTCTTTTTTTTTTTTTAGTGGCTAACTGGTTTTTGTGTGTGCAAATGTACCACATTTTCTTTATCCATTTTTTTTTTTTTTTTTTTTGATGAGGAACATCTAGGTTGTTTCCAGTTTTGGGCTGTTATGAATAAATCTGCTATGAACAAATTTGAGCAAGTATCTTGTATGGTAGAGCCTCTTTTGGGTATATGACAAGGAGATGGTATAGTTGGGTCTTGAGGTACATCCACCAACAATGGAGGAGTGTTCTATTGTTCCACAACCTCACCAACATGTGCTTTCACTTGAGATTTTGACATAGTCATTCTGAATGGGTGTATGTATGATAAACTCTCTGAATCATTATAATTTACATTTTCTAATGACAAGGATGTAGTATGTTTCTTGGCTATTAGAGCTTCCATAAGGTGCTGAGAGAAATGCATTTTTTTCCTGTTTGAGTTAAAGTCTCTGTAGATATTTGTTGGGTTCATTTCAGTCATAAAGCCTCTTAGTTCCATTA
Source organism: Arvicanthis niloticus (assembly GCF_011762505.2). Classification (NCBI taxonomy): domain Eukaryota; kingdom Metazoa; phylum Chordata; class Mammalia; order Rodentia; family Muridae; genus Arvicanthis; species Arvicanthis niloticus. Next base: position 56,688,541 of record NC_047661.1, read on the forward strand.
GTTCTCTGTTTAGTTTTTCTCTTACTGATCTGTATATTGGTTATAATATCATCTTCCACTATTTTATATTTTCATTGGTTATTTTATTTATTTACATTTCAAATGTTATCCTCCTTCCCAGTTTCACCTCCACCAGCCCCCCCATCCCATTCTCCCTCCACCATGAATAAAAGACCATCTTCCACTATTAATGTGTGTGGTTCAAAGTATAATTTAAACCTGAGTAATTTTCTTTTTAAAAAATGGGTGCTTTTTATATTGGGGCACAGATACTCACAATTAAAACATCTGCTCCATGTCCTTCTGATTTAGAGTCTCTGTTGCGAAGTCAAATGTAATTCTGATAGGTCTGCCTTTAAATTTTACTTTGCCTATTCCCCTTGTATTTTTAAATATTCTTTATCTGTTTTGAACACTTAGTGTTTTGAGTACTATGTGATGGAAAGATTCATGTTTTTGTTATATCTATTTGATGATCTGTAAAGTTATTCTATATTTATAGGAATCTCTTTCTTTAGGTTAGAAATTTTTTTCTATGATATTGTTAAATATATTTTCTGGGTCTCTGATCTAGGAATAATCTTCTTCTTCTTCTTCTTCTTCTTCTTCTTCTTCTTCTTCTTCTTCTTCTTCTTCTTCTTCTTCTTCTTCTTCCTCCTCCTCCTCCTCCTCCTCCTCCTCCTCCTCTCCCTCCTCCTCTTCCTTCTCCTCTTCTTTCTCCTCCTTCTCTTCCTCTTCCTCTTCATCCTCTTCATCCTCCTCCTCTTCATCCTCCTTCTCCTCCTTCTCTTCTTCCTCCTCTTCCTCCTCCTCCAATTCATCCTCCTTCTCCTCCTTCTCTTTCTTCTCCCCCTCCTCCTCTTTCTCCTCCTCCTCCTCTTCCTCATTCTTCTACTCCTATTATTAGTAGGCTTAATCTTTTTATCGTGTTACAATTTTGTCTGGATAGTTTTTGTCAGAAACTTATAATTAACATTTTCTTTGACCAATGTATCAATTTCTTCTCTTTTATCTTCTATGCTTGAGATGTTCTCTGCTACATAGTTTGTTCTGTTGGTGATGCTTCTGTAGTTTCTGTTTTCTTACCTAGGCTATTCATCTCCAGAATTCCATCACTTTGTGTATTCTTTATTTGTTACATCTCTATTTTCAGGTCCTTAACAGTTTTATTCATTTCAATGACCAGTTTGATGACATTTCCTGTATTTCTTTGAGGGTTTTATTCATTTCCTCTCTAAAGGTCACTACCATCTTCCTAAGAATAGAGATCAAGTCATTTCAGCTGTGTTGAAACATTCAGGCCTCACTGTAGTACAATAGCTAAAATCTGGTTGTGCATTTTGCCCTAACTGCTATTGATTATGTTTTTATGCTAGACTTTACTCATGTGGGTATTATGGTTATTATAGTTTTAAATGATGATTTCTGACTTTATGTTTGTTGAATGGATGTTTTCTTGAATTTTTCCCCTTCTTTCTGTTTCCTCTATCTCTTTCCTGAATAGACTAGGGTTCTGTTGACTAGTGAGGAGTCTTCAGGTCTAGTGGGCTGTCTCAGCTTGGGTTTTTGTGCCCTATCTAGCCCCTGTGGTTTTAGGTGCTAATCTTGCTTCTGAGGTCTCTAGTACCACTAGTATGGCCTATGGATCCTGGTGACAGAATTTCATGGTGTCCAGGAAAACAGGAGGTATTGTGGGCTGGAAAATGGAGTGCAGTGGTATGATGCAGTTTAAGGCTATTGGGTATGCTTTAAGCGGATATGATAAGCAAGAGCTTGGGGCAGACCTGATGTCCCTGATGTTGGAGGGTGGGGGGGCGGTCATCTCTGAGAGAGCAGACAGTGCTGTGGGCCAGAAAATGGAAGATAGGGGATAACTTTCTTCACGAGGCTAGACTAAACTAATTTTGTCTGCCACAAGGAAAGAACTGAGAAGATCTATATGCTTTTGTTTTTTATAGCAAATGGTTAACTTTCTTGTTGTTGCTTTGCTTTGTTTTGCTTTGCTTTTATTTTTCTTAGTGTGAAAGATGATTTCAGAGCCTCTTTCATGTTATTAAAGTGCTCTGAGTCTTGAACCACACTCAAAGTCCAGAGACTTGTGACTTTAGTATGTTAATTTATGTGTTGGTTTAAACATAAAAATACTATTAATGTCTCATAATTTCTGTGTGGTTATTGGTAATGATGACAAATGAAACACCAACACTAAAAGTAAAACAATAAAAAAGAAAATACAAGTGTGTGTCTGTGTATGTGTGTGTGTGTGTGTGTGAGAGAGAGAGAGAGAGAGAGAGAGAGAGAGAGAGAGAGAGAATGAGAAAGGAGATAATTAGAGTGAATAAAGAGAAATTGAGAGAAAAACCCTTGACATTATTAAATCCTGTTGAAAATCATACTTAAGAATTTTGTTTCTTTATTATTTATTTAATGCATATGTTTACCTCTGTCTTTATATATTTTTGTGCTACAGATGCCCACTTGGGCATTTACTATAGGAAACTATGTTATCTAGCAGCTGAGCCCTTCTCTCTGCCTTCAGATTATGACTTTGATACATTTAATCCTTGGCAATTATTGCTCTTTTAAAACATAAATAATAGAAGACAAACAATCACTGTGGCAGATGACTCCATTGTCACTGAGAAAAAAGCCTGGGGACAGCACCTGAGTAAGGCACAATGATGAGAGGTTTTCAAGATAGCAAAAAGGAAATATGGCAATACATTTTTTTTATTTATTAGATATTTTATTTACACTTCAGATGCCATACCCTTTCCCCATTCCCCCCCTTAGAAAACCCCTATCCCATGCCCCCTTTTCCTTTTTGCATTTATACATTTTTTTTAAAAATGCTAATCATAGGCTTTATAAGTTTGGTATTGTTCAATCAGAGTTGTAACCCACTACCCAACCTAGATATAACAACTATCTTTGACTGGTGGAGATACATGAACATCTGCCTCCCTGTCTCCCCCCTCTTTCTCTCTTTCATCGCCTAGCTTCTCCTCTCCTTCTTCTTCTCCTCTTCTTACTCCTTTTCTTCCTCTCAGTACTCCTCCCACCTTAGCTCCTCCTACACATCACCCTTCCTGTTAAAATGAAACTTTTCTCTCAAAATACAATTAGAGCATAATTATGCCAATTTGTACCAGTGAGGTACAGGATAGTCCTAATACCCAGTCCATTCTTTTGTTGACTAACCAGCACCTCTGTCATCTATCCTAACTAAAACATTTAGTTCTGAACCTGGCTTTAGGATGAATGTCAGCTGCTGACCATCCACTCAAATCTTTTCTCTCAAGGTAAATAGCTATAAGTTTTCAACCCTGTCAGATATCCAGAATGACTGAGTTAACTATAATTGTGGGAAGCACAAGCATAGCTTCTAAAACTTAGCCAATTTATAGAGACCTCTGAACACCTGGACACTCGCTCTATTTCAAAATGTTGGAGAATCTGTTCTACTTTAAAGTCATCTTAGAAAAAAAACCAAAAATGCCTTTGAGACAATGAAAAAAAATGGGAAAAGTGTTTTAAGTGTGGTTGAAAGAAGAATGTGTTAGCACTAGTTTGAATTCTGAGATGGAGAGCATGTTAGAAGGCTCCAGAGATGGTGTCAAAAATAACACCGCACTGGAGATTGATGTGACTAGATTCTGTATTCCTAGAAATGAGCTACTACAAACCCTATTGCATTTCTATTGTGGTTTCTATGAGGAAGAAGAGTTAGTCCATCCTCGCGCATGCTTGTAATATCAGTTTTGGGAAGCAGATTGTAGAAGATCAAAAGTAGGAGGTCACACTGCTGCACTACTGAGTGAGACATTGTGTGTACCACCATTCATTCTCTCTCTCTCTCTCTCTCTCTCTATATATATATATATATATATATATATATATATATATATATAATATTCTTGAAGAAGATTCATCATGAACCCTTCTGAATTGATAGGAAATGGGAAGATCTGAAGTAAATGTGGTCTTTTACACTAAAGATCATGTTTTCTATCTTGCTATTTACTAGAAGTCTTCCTCACAAGCTCTTTGATATGGGATTGCTCTGTATGTGGAAGATGAGAAAAGATAACTGAAATAAATATTCTTTTAGAAGGACAGATGTTGAATATGATGAATTTTTTTTTACATTAGCCAGGTTAATTTTCTAAGTATAAGGTTGTAATTTTCCCCATAATTACATAGCCACCTGGAATGCCTGAGTTAAGAATTATGTAAGTTAGTGAGTACCAGAATCAGAAATGATGGAGGAACATGGTAGCATCTTTACCTGAGGAACTTTGATACAGTGACCAGTGATGCGAAGAAGCTGGATCCTTGTGATAATTAAAAAGTATTATCTACTTGATTTTGATAATATAAGGGTTAATTAATGATTTACCGAATATCTAATATGCACATGTAGCAAATCCATTAGTGTTTTTTATTTTCAGATCAATAGTAGTTTGCCTCACTGTTGGGATTTAGGTACACTCTAGTGTTCATGTGTCATTATAGTCTATAATGAGGTTCTGCTATTATTTATGTCAGCATATAAAATGTGATACTTCCTTTTTTGTGTTCTGATATTTGAGCTATGAGACAATCAAGTCCACAAATTTTGTCATGACCTTCAAGTGCTCTATGGTAGATGTGTAAAATCACTATTACCCATATAACAGCACTATGCAATAAACTAGATTGAAGAAGGGGGATGCTGGCAGGGGTGAGGTAGGTGTGTAGGGGAGCTCCCTACAAGGGCAAAGAAGAGGAGGATGGGGTGAAAAACTCGGGGAGAGGAGACAGGGAAGGCAGGCAAGATTGGGGATGTAAATAAATAAAATGATTTAATAAAAATGTGTAACCACAATTAGGTTAGTATTCAGATTATTTAGTTCTGAATATATATATATATATATATATATAGAATATATATATATATATATATATTCATTTTCAGATTTTATTCCTTTTTGAATTCTATCATTTTACATCAATGAGAAAAAGGTAACAGATTTCAAAGTGATTATGTTATAGCATGCAATGCATTTAATTTTGCTTAACTGATAAAGAATAGTTATTTTTCCCATTGTCTCAATCATTTTGTCAGGCACTGAACTTGGCTTGTATGTCACTTATCTAACAGAAAAATACATTTCACACTGAGAAAAAGAATGTGTCACAAAATGAACTATTAAGGTCGCCACAGTTTGTAGGCTAAGTACGGTAATGATTAATATAGTTTACAAGCAGATATCCTATTGTATTTAAGGACTACTCAATAGGAAGAAATTAATACTAATTAATAATATTAACACAGTCAAATATGCATGTGTAGAGAGGTCACAGACTCTAGAGAATTAACTGGTTCCATCTTCCCAAATATGTCTAACTTTTTGGCAGCAGATGAAGGTTTTTAAAGAACTCATGACTTATCTAAACATAGAAAATCATTAACCTGTGGAGTTCCCAGTATAAGCTTTGTTTTTCTATAGTGAACCCCTACATATAAGGCTTGTGACTAAGATGATGAAAGAGTGAATATTGTATGGTATTGTACTGTGTTGTGTTGTATTGTGTTATGTTGTGTTGTATATTGGTAATGCCTTGACTTGTTGGTCATTATTGTAGTTCATAGGTTTTACATCTTGGTAGGGAAACTGATTGTCTTTTTTGCCTTGGCAGCTTCCATATCATTAGTGAGAGCTAGTTTTTAAGGAGAATTATAGTTCAGTTACTAGTCAGTTCTTCCAAATCCTTTGCCTGAAGTGTGTGATATATTCTGTATCATTGTCTAACTGTATGTTCTGAGAGGCAACTATGAGCAGTAGAAATGGTTTCTATTATTTTGGTAGTGTCTTATACTCCTAGAGGAACTTCTTATTTTGGCATTGGGATTTTTGTTAAGTAATCTAAGTCTCTCTGGTGAAGCATTATATTCTACACATAATGTCACTTAATCTCTCTATATAATATGCATATATATATGAATGCACATATATATCACGTATTTCATTTCTTTGCATATATAAATTATATATAATATGTTGTATTAGTATTGTGTATAATGTATATGTTCTTAAAGTTTGTGACAGATGTTCCTGACCCACCTTTGATTGCCTATATCACAGATGGGACAAGCTGTCTTGCCTCAAGTTTTTAGACCTTGTGGACCAGAGAGTCAAAATGAGAAGTTATAATGACTCTTGTAGTTTTCTTAAATGTGGCCAGTTATTCAGACTCAATCATAGACTGGTCTAGAAATCAATCCAATATTGGAAATAAGTCTTCATTTGGAAGGCTGGTTCTGGACATTTTCAGAGACATATTTATATGTTAGCTGCAGTTCTCTATGATGTTATGTTAGCAAGAGATAAAGTTAGGACTCGATCTAGATTTCAAACAAGTGTTAGTGTATATGTTAAGGATCTTTTAATTGTCATGTTAAGATTACTTTTGTTTCTTCTATGGTATTTATTGTATGTTGCATTGACTATATACTTTCTAATTGTGTTAGTGTGTTGCAACCTGGCATGTCTGTTACAGGGGCCTATCAACCAGCTTTTGTCTTATTTCCCTGAGTATTAGAAAGCCTTGATTCCCTGAAAAAGGCTTGAAAGTGCTGGAAGAAGTGAGTTAGGCCTTTAAGCAGAAGCAAGAGGTTAGTGGGCTTGATTATTGCTGGTACAACATATTTAATTACATTAATTGCTAACACCACTGCTTCTGCAATTGCTTTGACATAAGAAGTTTAGACAGCTACTTTTATTAATAATTTAGCAAAAAAAGTTATGAATGTATTAAGTATACAAGAGGTCTTAGATAGACATATGGTACAATGGATTGATGTTCTTTATGCTATTCAAATTACTGGAAGGAGGTTCAGAGTTTAAGAGTAAGGAGACATATCGAGTGTCATGCCAAATACCAATGGATTTGTGTTACTTCTAAAATTTACAATGATAGTCATTATAATTAGGAAAAAGTTTAAAGACACTGGCAGGGTATTTGGCATAATTTTAACACCTCTCTGGATGTTTTAACTTTTCATAGTAAGATTATGAAGTTAAAGAATGCTGCTCTGCTGAGCTATGATGCTGCAAATAGTGCTGATAATTTTTGTTATGGCCTGAGGTCAGTATTTCCATTTTGGTCAAGCTTCAGGAATGACATATATAGCTTGACCATGCTAGCACTTTTTGTCCTGGGAATACTTATATTTCTGGCCATTATGTTAAAGTTTCTCTTAAACAACATCCACATATTGGCAGCCAAAGTACATACATGACTTGAACCTGAAAATGGATCCCAAGATAGAGCTATTAATTTAACAGGCTGGCAAGCAGAGGATGGGTAAGATTCTGCACAGAGCCTTACCAACCTAAGACAGAAGTACATTGCTATTAATAATGAATATTCCATGATGAGTAAGGAAGGCACTCTCGTCAGAATGGCCTAAGACAGGCTCAGTCTTGTTTATGAAATAATAAAGGGGGAGATGTCGAGAGCTTCTGGGGCTTCTTGGCAGGAATCTGACATTGGCCAAGGACAAGGAAATGGGCTTAAGGCAGGACTCTTAAGTTAGGATAGAAAAAAGAAGTAATTTCAGGAAGGAATATAAATCTTAGGTTAGATCAAAAAAGTAGGCTTCAGACATGAAAATGATTTTGGGCTAGGACAGGGAAGTAGGTTCAGATATTTTGGTCATCCTGATAAGCCCTTAGAAACAGATCAAGGGAGTGATCACAGGAGTGATCCTGGGACTTTGTATATTACCTTGCTTGTTCTTTGACTATTTGCATCTATTGTATTGCTAGTTCCTCAATCTAAAACTGACCTTAATACTTGCATGTAATTAAAATGGCATAAAGCAGATTAGAAAAAAGAAAAAGCTGGAGACTGAAAATGAGCTAAGACCTCTATTTGCTCCAAAGATGTCTGTGGTAGATGAATTCATTCTGCAATTCAGAAAGGAGCAAAGGAATCCTGAGTGCAAGCTAAAAATGGAAGAAGAAAGACCCTATTCTTGCACTGCTAATAGGCTTTGTAAATAAACAACTTTATATATCTACGAATACCTGGCACTTAAAACTAAAGCATCCATTAGTGACTCATTGGACTTAAAAGACTGGCCTTACCTTCTGTGGTCAGCAATCTTTATTCCCTTTGACTCCACCATTCTAGACAGAAAACAGTTACTGCAATATGACTTGATATCCTACAAGATTTGCTGAGACAGTCTCTGACCAGAGTTCCTCTCCAGCTACTTTTTTCTCTTGATGAGATTAGCACACAGCAAAGGCATCAGATAGCCTGAGCAGCAGCAGCAGGTCACACTTCTGCTCATGCACAGGACTCAGAGTAATTAACAATTGCACAATGTTGTATTCATGCCATTTCTGTGCCTGAGCTTGTAGAGCACAAGCTCTCGGCAGCAGTTTCTGTTAGGAGAGGCTTCCTAGGTTATTTATAACATCCTCTACTTCCTCACAGTGAGTGCTTCACCCCCTGCTCTCAAGCCAGGTCAACACTGTGAGGACAGTGGAGGGACTGAGCAAAATTGTTTGCAGACTCTGGCTATGCTGAAAGCCAGAGCAGGTGATTCACTGCCAATTGCTTGTACCTTGGCTGGACTACCTGTTTCTATCTACACAACCCAAAGCCATCATGCCTTACCTCACACTCATTGTCAGGAACAGGGAATAGTTATGTGGACCCTGTTTCAGACAGGAGTGAGCTGGTCTTGAAAGCATGTGTGGTAGGCAAACTACCTGAACTAGTGTTGTGCTGCAAGGTATTTGAATGATGGATATTTATTACTCATTATTTGTATGTATTATATGCCATTCATATTTATTTATTTATTTATTATTAAATTTCAGCTGGTATTCAAATGAAAAAAAAAGTTTGTGACATCTGAGTTGGGTGCCTTTTTGTGAAGCTGGTTTGGCACCCAGATATCCCTGCTCTGCTTATGCCATATAAACACTTCTGTGTCATTTCTTATGTAGAACTTTTGTCAAAACAGCAACACATTTGTCTTATTCTTTTAGGGCTACTTCAATGAGATTATTTAAGTCAATGACTTTGGCAATGACATATCTCTAAATAGAGCTACATTCTGAAGTACACAGAGTGTACATCAATATATGAGTGGTTAGATGGAGTTTATCTTTTTTTTGTATTATATTAACATTTCAGATTTTATCCCCTTATCCCACTTCCTCCTACCACCTAGAAACCTCCTATTCCATCCCCCCTCCTCATACTTCTATGAGGCTGTGCCCCCACCCACCCCACCCCCACTATCCCCTCCCCACCATCACATTCCAACCCCCACTCTGTGTTCATTTTTCATGGGACCAAGAATCTTCTCTCCCACCTATGACAGACAAGGCCATGCTCTCCTACATATACCGCTGGAGTCATGGGTCCCTCCCTATGTGCTCCCAGGCTGGTGGTTTAGACCCTGGGAGGCTCTGGTTGATTGGTCTGCCAGAGACTGACACATTCAGAGGATGATGCTCACAGCTAACCACTGATATGATCAAGGGTTTCCCAATGGAGAAATTAGAGAGAAGACTGAAGGAGCAGAAAGGGTTTGTGACCCCAGGAGGAAAGCAACAATACAAAACAACCAGATGGAGTTTATCTAATATCAGTGTCTTTTTGGAAACATCTTTAATTGCTGTGAAAATATCTCTAAAATATCCAGAATAGATTGCTTAATATTTCTGATAGTTACATTAATAAAGAATAGAATGAAAATCTTGTACTCAGCAAAATCACGATGGATGGAGTTAATTGTAGAGCTGTAAGAGAATATCTGAGTGATTTAAAGTTTAGGTTTCTAAACCCTCTTCTTACACTGTGGCAGAAACTTCAATAGGAATTAGAACAATTGTAACATTTTCTTATTATAGTTTTATATTTTAACCTTCATGAGCATATTATAGCTTGATTGTCTTTATGGAATGAGCTACACACACACAGACACACACATGTGGTCATAAAATGTATGCATTTCAACATATGCACACTGTACTTTGATAAATTAGGTCTCAGCTTTGCATTTCATTCATTTTCTTCTGGCTATCTGATGTTTTTAAACTGAAAAACTAAGAAAGTTTGTACTTTAGGAATGATAATAGATAATCCATGGAACATAAGTAAGTGACAAAAAGATAATAGAATTTATTAGGCATCAACAATGAATTTCTGAATTAGCCATTCTATCCTATTAAATGCCTTAATCCAAAAGCACAAAGAAAAGCTTAGTGACAATTGTATTCCTCATTCAAGGTGTGCAGCTAGTTGGTTGTTGTCATGAGGTGACATACATGAATATTCATCATCAAGAAATTATATTGTTTTGAAGTTCAATTTCTTAGGCATTTACAATGTATATATGTGTTGAAATATCACATACTCCTCTCAGTTATATGTAGAATGCATATGTCCATGTATTATGAAAAGAAATTTTATTATTAATATTTTAACTAATATTCTTTTAAAAACAGTAGCAAGATAGTAAAAACTGTGCCTTACATCTTTGATCCTTGATCTAAGCATCATGTCTTGTGGTAATAAAAATCTCATCCTGTCTTTCTGGGAAACACATACCACTTTGTGGTTTGCTATAACTGAATACTTAATAGGAATAAAAAGTTACATTAAGGTAAAATAAGAAACACAAATTAACAGTTCTTCTTTCTGGATTATGGGAAAAGCCTATTCTGCATACTATCCAAATCATAATAGTTGGAAACTCTGAATATCTCTTGAGCTTACCCACAAATGAGATTTGAGAGAGTGTTACTCCCATAATCATATGAGAGGCTAAGCTTTCTCTAGTTCTATCTATATGGGGCTCATTGAAGAATGTGTACCAGGAGGAATTGCAAATGATTCTGAAACTAAATCTCGCAGGAATCAGGGTTGTTGCATGGAAAATAGATTCAAGGACCAAGAGAAGTAGGCCCACCAAAGAGAGACAACATGTCCAGAGAAAACATAATAACGTTTCATATTCCAATGAAGCATGTGATTTAGAAAAAAGTATTCACATATATGAATTTGTTTTTAGGTGTTTTAATGCTCTGGGAAAATTGTGCTTTTTGTAGCAACTGAAAATTCTTGTCTTTTAATTAAGAAAGCATTATCTTGCTCTAGAATCCAACAAAGCAGTGGTATAATGAAACAATTAAAGTAGTTCTTATTCATTAACAAAAACTTTATTATACTGTTTAGAAGCCAAGGGAAGTAATTATATGAAATTGTGGCTGCATGTATTGTAAAATTAGAAGATAATTAATTCAAATATAACTTATAAATAGAAACAGAAAAACACCATGTTCCACACATATCCATCACTATCATACTATGCTGTGTAAGACATGAAACATTGTTAATATTTACAAAATAAAAATGAAGTTGGCATTACAAATTATATACTATCTGCCTTTCAGGAGAAAACACTAAATTGACCCATATTATCACACGACTTTCTATAATACAAGAAAATTAATAGCAAAATGTACTCCTCATTTAAAGTAGTTTCCCTTGATTCTATTAAACCTCTCATTTTGCTTCACATAGATTGGGAGATATTCTGAGGTAAATAATATAGAACAACTCTTTTGAATTTTATTATAAACTTTGTATAGTGCTGTAATTTCAAAGGAAAGCCACATGAGAGGCTATCCAGATGGAAGTGTAAAGCATGGTAAAGGGACTGCTGAAACACTCAGTGGGGCACAGCAGAGAATGTGAGGAAATAATTGATAATTTAATAAAATTTAATAATATATTAGTGAGTTGACATGTGAAAATGCCATTTTTCTGTTAGAATAAAATCTGACTTGATATTGTGACTTAAAATTTTCATCTTTATTAAAGGACTGCCATATATTATGAATAGTCTTCATGATGTAATGAAAGCACTTTTGTTTTATTTTTATTAACAGACATTACCTATGAGGATTATATTGGAATTCAGTGCAGCCTCAAACTGCAATTATATGAATAATTAGCAATTAGTACCATAGAGTTTATAGAAAATTAGAGGAATGTGCCAATGATGAATAGAATTCCCCATTTTCTTTTCTGAAATACTTTTTCCTAGTAACCAATATCAATTCATAATTCAGAGTTCATAACTATAATTCATTTCATAAGTACTAAATGCAAACCTTCTCACATGGTCATTGAAAACCAATGCTGAGCATTTTGATAGATCAAGAATCAAATTAAATAATTTCTCTATGTTTTTTACAACTATACATATATCAAGCAGGAAAGAAAATATTTCTTTGCATTTGTTCCACTTAGAATGTTTACTTTTATTGTACTCATGTATAGACAAGGCTATTGATTGGCATTAAATACCTGAAAGCAATGATAGTTGGGAATCTTTTGTAAAAATATTGTTATAAACTATTTCTCTTGAACAGTCATTTTCTCACAAGGGGTCAGGTAACTAGAAGTTGAAGCCAACAGTAAGAATATTGATCTTCTTCACTTTTAAAGGTGTTCATGTATATATGCTGATTTAATTCTCTTTCATATAGTACCTATACCACTTCACATTGGAAATATTTTAGAAGGATTTACAAAACGTAGGGAGAACACAAGGTTACTGTTGCATTGCAGTGGAGTGGTTAATAAGCTTTAGGTTAAACAAAGCTGCTTAGAATGTTTTTATTGATTTAATTTATAATTTTAAAATTTTGAAATCAATTTAATGCGTTTTCCCACCAATTATAAGCAATATAGAAAACATTTAAAATAATGCTTTCATATCTTGAGATTGACCTTACATAAATATTCTGGTACAAATGAGACATTTTAGAAATGTATGATATCTAATTGGAAGAAGAGAAAACCATTAAATATTGAATTATTTTTAAACAATAGTTTTAGTTTTCTCTCATACAATACATGCAGACTACAGTTTCCCCTTCATCCTTTCTTCCAATTCTCTTCATTTCACCTTCTATCTCCCCTAGATTTACCCCTCTTATGTTTTTCTGCAGAAAAGAACAGGCCTCTCAGGGATATCAACCAAACACATCAAAACAAGGATAAGATGAAACACAAACCCTCATATCACGGCTGGATGAGGCAACCAAGCAGGAGGAAAAATGTCCTAGAAGAAGGCAAAATAGTCAGAGACCACTACCATTTCCACTTTAAACATTCCCATAAGAGTACCAAGCTAAACAACCATAATATGCAGAGGACCTAGTGTAAACCAATGCAGGCTCCGTAATTGCCACTTCAGTCTCTATACTTGTGCAGTAGAGCTTGTAATCAGAGATTGTGTTACCTCTGGATGCTGTTTCATTGTACAGGATTGTTTTTTAATCCATTGTTTTCTTTTTTTTTTTAAATAAAGTTCAGTATAGTCGTTTTAAGGTCTGTAAAAAAAAAAAACTGTGTTGAAACTTTGATGGGGATTGTGTTGTCTCTAGATTCCTTTTGAAAACATGTGCATTTTTACGTTATTCTATCAAGTCATGAGCATGGAGGTTCTCACCATCCTCTGATATCTTCCTGATTTTTTTTCTTCAAGGATTTGATGTTTTTATCATACAATTCTTTTGCTTGCTTGGCTAGAGTTGCCCGAGCACATTTCATGTAATTTGTGGCTATTGTAAAAGGTGCTGTTTCCCTGATTTATTTATCATATTTGCCATTTATATGTAGGAAAGCCACTGAATTTTTAATTAGTCTTCTATCTAGCCACTTCACTGGAGGTATTTATTGGCTGTACATGTTGCCTGATAGAATTTTTGGGATTACTTATGTATATTATCATATCATCTGCAAATTATGTTACTTTGACTTCTTTTGTTCCAAATTGAATCTCCTTGATCTTCTTCCACTGTCCCTTTGCTCTAGCTAGAAGTTCAAGTACTATACTAAATAAAAAGAGTAGACAGCCTGCCTTGTTCCTGATTTTAGTGAAATTGCCTTGAGTTTCCATCCATTTATTTGATGATGGAGGCTGGTACATGTTGAGGAGCAGGGGGATGTGGCAGTTGGGGATATTGTTAGATGGCACCAAGAAAGTGGAGGAGCTCTGCAGGCCGGTGGCCTGACTGGAGTTCTCATGGCTGGTGTGGCATCTTCTAGAGCAGGGAATCTCCACAGGATTTGGGGTGTAAGATATAGTAATGAGGAGGGGGAAGTGAATTGGGAAACAAGAGTATCAGATGGGGTTCACCAAGAGAGTGGAGGAGGCCCATGGGCAACAGCCTACCTAGTATTCTCTTTTTGTTGATTTTTGGGGGTTTTCATTTTGTTCCCATTTCATTAATGTCCTAGTTTGCATTTTTATTGCTGTGAACAAACACCATGACCACAAAGAAAATTGGGGAGAAAAAGATTTATTTGGCTTACACTTACAGATCATAGCCCATCATAGAAGAAGTCAGGACAGGACCTTAATTAAGTAGAGCTGAAGTCTGAAGACACGAGCTAATGTAGAGGGCCTGGGGGCGGTGGGGGAATGAGGAAGGAAGCAAGGCTGTAAGTACTGTTTTCTCTTCTGCTTCTTATAACTTACACAGCCTGCTTCTTGTAGAAGCCAGGAGTAACAGCCCAGGAATGGTGCCATGTACCATGGGCTAGACTATTCCCAATTTATCATTAATTGAGAAAAAACCTTGAGGCTGGATCCCATTAAGGCATTTCCTCAACTGAGGCTTCCTCCTCTCTGATATTCTAGCTGGTGTCAAGTTCCCACACAAAACCAGCCAGAACAATTAATTTCTCCAATATTTTTTTCACTGATTTTCATTTTAAATGGTTCTATGTTTGGCTTGCCACTGTTTTTTCCAAAATCTTGATGTGCATCACTTGGTAGTTTGAGTTCATTAATTTTAAAGAAATATTAATTATACATTTTTGCTCACATGTGCAGATGTGTACATGTGTGTGTGTCTTTGTGTGTCTGTGTATGTGTATCACAGTTAACATGTCAAAGTCTGACAACATGTTGCTTGAGTTGTGTTACCCTTTCCACTATTTGTGACTGAGAATTCAAATTCTTGCCATCCAGGTCAGTAACAAGCAATTATTTCTCTTGAGCCAGTTCACTGATCCTGTATTTGTTTTTTAAAATTTTTATTAAAAATTATAATTATATATTTTGCATAAGGCCATTTATAGTAAACGTCTTATGTTTTGGTATATCACTTTTTCATATTCATTTTACCTTAGAAATTCATTTTTTTCATTTTAATCTCTTTGATGAGCCAGTGACTACTCAATAATTTATTGAACAACATACATGAGCTGGCATATGTTTTGAAGTTTACCTCATTTTTAATATTTACTTTTTAAAATTTTTATAGAATATATTTCAGTAATATTCCAACTTATCTGTTTCCATTAATGTCTTATTTTATGCCATTTTTTACTAGACAGTCTAGACAGAGTTATCATAACTTTTATATTTGTTAATATTTATATCAAAATATAATCTATCTTGGTAGATTATTAATAAAAATATATGGTGAGCAACTTTTGGATGGAATGTATTTAGTTCATTTGATACTATAGATCAAATATAATGTTATTTATTTTTGAGGAGTTTGTTGAATTGTTTTTCTCTTACTGTTTTTTTTTTTGTCTTTTATCTATTAATATATATTTTACACTCCAGATTTTATTCCCTCATCCACCTTCTGACTGTTCCACATTCTATACCTCTTCCCTTCCCCCTGTCTCCACCAGGATGTTCCCACCTGAAACCCCCACCTAACCAGAACTCTAAACTCCAGTCTCTTGAGGGTTAGGTGCATCTTCTCTGACTGAACCCAGACCTGGAGGTCCTATGCTGTACATGTGTTATGGGCCTTATATCAGATGCCTGGTTTGTGGTCCAGTGTTTGAGAGAGCTCCAGCATCCACGGTAATTGAGATTGCTGGTCCACCTACAGAATCACCCTTCTCATCAACTTCTTCCAGCCTTTCCTTAATTCAACCACATGGATCAGCAGCTTCTGTCCACTGGTTAGGTGCAAATATCTGTATCTGACTTTTTCAGCTGCTTGTTGGGTCTTCTGGAGTGCAGGCATGATAGGCCCCTTTTTTGTGAGCACTCCTTAGCCTCAGTAATAGTGTCAGGCTGTGGGACCTCCCCTTGAGCTGGATCCCACTTTGGGCCTGTCGCTGGACCTTCTTTCCCTTAGGCTTGTCTTCACTTATATACTGGCAGTTCTTTCAGACAGGAACAAATATGGATCAGAGTTTTGACTGTGGGATGACAACCCATCCCTCAATTGATGCCCTGTCTTCCAGCTGGAGGTGGGCTCTATAAAATTTTCCTACTGTTGGACATTTCATCTAAGATCTTTCCCTTTGAGTCCTGAGAGTCTCTCCCCTCCCAGGTCTCTGGTGGATTCTGGAGAGTCTCCTCAACCTTCTACCTCCCAAGGTTGTCTTTTTCCATTCTTTCTGCTGACCCTCAGGGCTTCAGTCCTTTTTCCACACCAGATCTTGTTTTCCTCTCCCTGCTACCCTGTCCCCTTTCCCACCCAGGTCCCTCTCTCCCGACCCCTTTGTGTTTGCTTTTTTCTTCCTCCCAAATGGGACTGAGGAGTCCTCACTTGGGCACTTTACCTTGTTAACCTTTTTGAGTTCTGTAGGCTGTACCTTGGGTTGCTTTTATGTTTGTTTCTTCTTTCCTTCCTTGTCTCCGTCTCCGTCTCCCCGTCGTCTCCCCGTCGTCTCCCCGTCGTCTCCCCGTCTCCCCGTCTCCGTCTCCTCCTCCTCCTCCTCCTCCTCCTCCTCCTCCTCCTCCTCCTCCTCCTCCTCCTCCTCCTCCTCCTCCTCCTCCTCCTCCTCCTCCTCCTCCTCCTCCTTCTCCTTTTACTTCTTTTACTTCTTCTTTTGGTTAATATCCACTTATTAGTGAGTACATACAGAAAATGTGGTTCATTTACACAATAGAATACTACTCAGCTATTAAGAATGAGGATATCCTGAGTTTTGCAGGCAAATGGGTAGAACTAGAAAATAACATCCTGAGTGAGGTAACTCAGAGTTTGTTGAATTTTTACTTGCATTTTATATGTATTGGTCAGACTGTAATCTAAACTAATCATCCAGAATGTTAATGAAGTTGATCTGTCATTAATATAGTAGTTGTTAATTTGAATAAATTACTTATAGTAGTGTTCAGTGCATATTTAATCCTATTACAACAGAAGTTATAATTTTAAAATCTACCACCACCATTATATTAAATGAGACAAAACTGAGAGCACATATTCTAAAAAATGAAATGAGGGTTATGAATCTATATTGAATATATATTCACAACTCAATATGTAGTTGAAGATTTTGCTACAGATATCAGAGATAGAAATCAAATAGTTACACATAAGAAAGGAAGAAAGTAAGCTAGCCTTGTTTGTTGATGCCATACTTCTATACTTAAAAACTACTCTATCAAAAAATTCTTAGTTTTATAAACAGTTTAAACAAATTGTACTATGCCAAATCATTTTATACCCTAGTAACTGCCGTATATATCAATAAAGAGGATGCTGAGAAATTAGGAAGCTAACTCCATTTAAGTTGCTTAGAAAGAAATAGAACATTTAGTTGTGAATCTAAACCAGGTGATAAAACCTGTATAAGAAAATGTAAGAAACTGAAGAAATTACTTGAAAACCACACTAGTTGATATGAAGGCCATCTGGTTACATGGACTGGGTAAATTAATTTTAGAAAACTGACTATACTGTCAGAAAATTATTACTGAGAGCCCATGCAATTCCCCTAAGATTTTGACATTCTCAGAACAAGAAAAAACATTAAAATTCATATAAAACACCAAAATAACTCTCAATTGTAAAATTTTTCCTAAACAGCAAAAAATGATGCTAGATCTAGCATAATCCTTGGCCTCAGAATCTGATGGAATGCCAGAGTGTCAAGATGGTATGGTTTTGACAAGAATACATTTATATACAGAATACTGAAGTTGAACAGAGAACTTAGAAATAAACTCAACTACAGTCACCTACTTTTTCATAGGGTCGACAACCTAAACCAGATAAAAATATCTTAACAAAATGGTGCTGGGAAAACTATCCATAGGCAAATGAATCCCACCAAATCCATGTCTACCATCATTCAGATAAGTAATTTAGAAGGATCAAAGATCTTAATAGAAGAACTAAAACATTGAAAATAAGAGAAGAAAACATTTTAATACGTAGTTACTGCTGAGCATGACTCTAGTTGATATGGGATACATGAAGAGAACTCCCCAAAGGCCTGCATGAGTTCAATGGAATCTATTTTCTGCCTATGGGACTGTCCCAAGAAGATTAGTGGGGAGCAGCCCTGACCTCCAATTTGTTTGAATTTTTAAATACAAAAAATGCAATTGTGATATATACAGAAAGTTGGTATTACTTATAGAAGCTACAATGTAAATAAATAAATACTTATTTTTTAAAGAGTTAGATGGTCAGAGAGTAAGCATTTAACTCTGGGTCACATTGTATAGGAAATTAAAGCTGATCCAGAGACCAGTTTTACCCAAAATAGATTTAGCATTTAAAGTATTCTTAATAATACTTTCATAAGATAGTATAACTATAGTTCAGAGGCCTACTATACAGTCCCATAGGAAATATCCACAAAAGTTAACAAATTAAGATTTGTGGAATTAAAAATTTTTATAGTAAAATCCACTACCAAAAAAGTGAAAAGATACTCTCAATAATGGATAGAAAATGAAAACAGCAAGGGTCAAAAATACATTAGATAGAGAATTGCACATAGAATTATAACTAGTTGTGAAATTAACACCAAAAGTAAAGCTTCCCCAGAACCTAAACTGAAAATAAATGAATTTGCAAATTTTTCTTTCTATCTCTGTGAAGAATTGAGTGGGAATTTTGATGAGGATTGCATTAAATTTGTAGATTGCTCTTGGCAAGATAGCCAAGATAGCCCTTTTTACTATATTAATCCTTCCAATCCATGAGCATGGGAGATCTTTCCATCTTCTAAGATCTGCTTTGATTTTTTTCTTCAGGGACTTGAAGTTCTTGTCATACAGATCTTTCACTTGCTTGGTTAGATTTACACCAAGGTATTTTATATTTGTGACTATTGTGAAGAGTGTCATTTTCCTAATTTATTTCTCAGCCTGTTTATCTTTTGAGTAGAGGAAGGCTACTAATTTGTTTGAGTTAATTTTGTATCTAGCTACTTTGCTGAAGTTGTTTATCAGGTTTAGGAGTTCTCTGGTGGAAGTTTTGAGGTCACTTAAGTATACAATCACATCATCTGCAAATAGTAAAATTTTTACTTCTTCCTTTCCAATTTTTATCCCTTTGACCTCCTTTTGTTTCCTAATTGCTCTAGCTAGGACTTCCAGTACTATATTGAATAGGTAAGGTGAGAGTGGGCAGCCTTGCGTTGTCCCTGATTTTAGTGGAATTGCTTCAGGTTTCTCTCCATTTAGTTTCATGTTAGCTACTGGTTTGCCATATATTGCTTTTACTATATTTAGGAATGGGCCTTAGATTCCTGAATTTTCCAAGACTTTTACCATGAAGGGGTATTAAATTTTGTCAAATGCTTTCTCAGCATCTACTTATATGACCTTGTGTTTTTTTTTTTCTTTGAGTTTGTTTATATAGTGGATTACATTGATTGTTTTCCATATATTGAACCATCCCTGCATTCCTGGGATAAAGCCTACTTAATCATGATGGATGATTGTTTGATATCTGAACTAACATTGTAAGATACTCAATACCCACATAAATAAATAAATTGCAAATTATAAAAGTACTAAAACAGATTTGGGAACAAATTCTCCAAACCAACTACATACAAAGAATCATTTTTAATATAAATATGTGATATCCTCATACATATGTATTTTGTGTTAAATATGTAGGCACTGCTGATTTTCTAAAATGTTAATTAATAAAAACATAATTATTGTTTCTCAATTTACTGTTATTATTGCTATCATTATTATTACTATTATTACATCTAATACATATAAGTTCTATCTTTTTAACATAAAATGTAACTATGAACATTGCATTTTGTATCTATTTACCTAAAAAATATAATTATCAGAAGGAGCATGATTTAAATTGTAGGGTGATTTAATTTTCTGTCAGATATTATTTGTACACTAAGCATATAGTAAAATCTTGAAATTAAAAATATGTCTTAGAATCAGATAGGTACACAAAATTTTATCAAGCTATGTTTTACTGATGATAACATGTTTTGCCACTGTTTATAACATGGTTATTTTATGATAATAGAACTTTAATTTCTTACAATACTCTTTTCTAGTCTTAGATGTAAGATTTCTGCTTGTTAGGAAGTAGCTAAAAAATGGCGACCAAATGTATGAATGCTCTTACAAGGTCTAGACATCTGAGAAGAAAGGGCAGTGACCCTTACTTAAAAAAGGCAATCACTGATGTGAGATCTATGGCTCTGCAGGGAATGGATTAGACAGTTTGTAGACCACCACAAAGGGATAACACAGCAGTTTCTTTTTTTTTTTTTTTTTTTTTTTTTGAATTGTAATTGAACAGAGAGTCTGTGGAGGCTCAGGCCATGACAGTTCAAAGCATACATTACTTGGAATGAGCTACAGAGGGGAAAAGAGGGCAACAGCAGAAGTTCTTACTCCAGTCTTCATCTCAGTCCTCAGGGTTTGCAATGTTTTTCACAGTATCTGGTCTACCATTAATTCATCTTCTACTGTATTCCACAGTAGAAATGAGAAAATTTACTGTGCTGGTGAAAAAATCAAGGGAAAGTTTGCCTGGCACAGTCCCTGGATACCACAGAGCACTTGGGATAATACTTTCCCTGTCATTCAGAGCAAACAGTTCACAGCCCAGCAAGCAAGCACTTATAGAATTCATAAGTTGTGCCTTACATCAAATATAGTATTGAATTACTGACATTTCTAGACCACACAAAGCTTAAGAGTCAAAATACAAAACAGACCCAATTGTTTCTAAGTAACTTATCTTCCTGCAATAAAGTATGTAGAAATAAATAAAAGTATAATGTACATGAGTTTAATTTTACAATAAACTGATGCGCTGTGTGTCCTAATAGAACCTATAATCCCAGCATTCTAGAGGCAGAGGCAGGAGTAATCCAGCATTTAATATATAGTGAGCTTAAAGTTAGCATGAGCTACATGAGACCTTGACTTACAAAACAAGCAACTAACATGAAAAACAAAAACTGAAAGAAGAAAGAATGAATTCATTTGTTATGTAAAAAATCATAAAATTAGAATAAAAAAATTAGAAATACCAATTACTTACACTAAACTGTTATATGACAGACATTATGGAAGTTGTAGCTAAGCAACATCATAAAAATATGAGTTAACTCATTCTATATATTCTAACTACTTGAAGAAAGGTTTAATGTGTTATTAGAAATATAAAATAGAAAAGTAAAGTGTAATTGTACCTCTAAATTGAAAGTCATGTCACACAGTATTAAAAACCACACAATAGAAAGAAGTATACCAGAAAGTGAAGTTTCAGACACTGAATATTCAATGGCAGAAAAAAATTAAATATATATGTTTTAATGAAACATAAATACAGATAACAGTCAGAATACAAAGTTTTATTCTTTGGTAGGCAAACTACAGTCATCAAATGTAAGTGTAATTGAGCTCCTGGTAAAATAGTGAAAGTAGAACAGAAACATCAAAATTTTCATTTTGTTAAAAAACTATAAAGTCATCAGAGAATTCATGAAGCTTAACCATTACTGAAAGCAAAAAAGATGGGAGGATGCACAGTCAGTGATTGATTAAACTTTAAATATTAACTTTATAATTAATAATTAACTAAAAGATGCATTAAAGTAATTTTTAAATCTACAAAAAATTAAAATTGACTTATGATATAAAACAAAACATAATTACCTCTTTATTTGATTATTATGGTTACATGTCTGTGTTTTTAAACACATCAACATATAAATATAAACTACTGAGTCCACTTATGTTATTTGTGTGTAGAAAATATCAGGGCTGACTTCTTGATATAGGTTAACCAATTAAGGGGTTCATCCCTGGGAACAATTAATTCTCCCTCTTTCAGCAATCACTATTTGACTTAAGTTCTTCACCTAAGGATGTGGCCTGGTGAAATCTTTCTGTTTCAAATTAGCATATCTATTGGTGTTGCCATTGTTCTTGCCTAAGTCTTATTTAGGCAGCCATATTTTTAAGGTGCCATGGATGTGTCTTAAATGTAACTCATTTCTAAAAGACACAATCAATCTCATAACAGATTTCCTGGCTCCTCTTCTGTGATATTCCTAAGACTATGTTTTGAAATATTTAAAATTTTATATTTAAATAATATAAATAACTTGCAAAAGATCCAGTTTTGTCTCAATACCCACATGGCACCTTGTAAGTGAAAATCCAATTTTAGGTCTGCCTCCTTAGGCATTTCCTAGGCTTGGCCATGCACACCAGTACACCTGATTCACAAAGATGTGTGATGATAAAAAGCATCAAGGGACTGTCTTCATGAGGTGGAGGAGAATGAGACTGAAAAACAGCATCAAGCAGGAGAGTTTGTATCACAGTAAAGGAGACAGACATTAACACGAAAACAAAACAAAACCCACATGCATAAATGGTCTGGCAAAAATGAAAATATTCTGAATAGGCATTGTGTTCTTCATTCAGACTATATAAGACTATAGAAGCAATGCCCTCAAGATACGAGAATTTAACCAAAAATCTCATGCTGAAAGAGGAAAATGGGAGCTTGTTCATAGCCAAAGGGAAAAAGTTTCCCTCTTTTTCATGACTTATAATTTAAATTTATAATTTAGAAGCTTTAATCTTTATTTTTATGTTTTTAATTATGTGTAGGGATGGGTCAGGATATGGTGGTTGCTATTTGATATAATAGCGCCAATCCACCATGGACAGTGCCATTTCTGGATAGGTGGCCCTGGGCTGTGTGAGAAAAGCAACTGACTAAGTTTGATATATGAGTAAGAAGTTCGACTTGATGTTATCTGGTTCAATTTCTGCCTACAATAGGAACATTCTCTGGAGTTTCTTTGAATATTAATTACTTTTAAATCATGAAAGTGTCTATCATGTATTTTTTCTGCATCTATCATGTTCATCATGTGATCAATACTTAGGTCTATTTATATGATATTATCTATATTGATATATTGAACTAACCTTGCAACATGGAAAAATTCCCTCTTGGTTGGAGGTGAATGATCTTTTGGATGTTTTGTTGATTTTATTACACAAGAATTTAATTTACTCATTCTTCTGTTGATTGACACCTACATTGTAAAGTCTAGGGCTTTTGTAATATGGGCTAGTGGAGGTGGCAGTATAGGTCTTACACTAAGATCATCAAACATGCATGGAAAAGGAGAGGGCTGTGAGCTTTGTTTGTGTATTAATCATTTGCTTGCTCTACATGTCAGGGGAAAGTCAAAGCTGGAGTTCCTGTGTAGAAAGAAGAAAATGACCTGCCTGCTGTAGCAGGAAGACCTTGTGAGGACACCAGGGCAATGACTTCAGAGCTAGGTCTTTTCAGAATTGTGTATGGTCTGTCTTTCTGGTTTTCTGTTACCGCTTCAAAATCAAAAGCAATTTAATTTCTACTCAATTTTATGTGAATGAACATATTACTATTTTTCTACAAACTTGTTGAAAATTCTTCATACCTTTATTATTTCTATATTTCAAAAATTCCATAAAAAGTATATACTATAATTCATTCATACTGTGCACTGAGTGATGTCTCTAAATTTGGCAACCCATTATTTCAGTTCTGGGAAATTCTTTAATAATTTATTCATTATTTCCCACCATCTGTTTATCTTCTTGTCCATCTGGACTTCTATTATTTGGCTTTAGAAATTCAGGAACTGACAGTTGTATGATTTGACATTTTCTCTTTCCTATATTATCTTTTATATTCACATATTTTTATATTATTTTTTTAATCTTGTATTCTGTATTTCTATTGGACATTTTATTTATGTTTCATATCTTTTAAAATAAATTTATGTAGCTCATTCTACTTTTTACAAAGACTTATGTTGTTTTATTTCATGGATTAGCTGTGATCTCATTTCTGTAAGTCTAATTCAGTAAGTTTCAGGGCTATTTGTTCTGTTTCGACAGAACTTGTCCTCACCGTTTAATCTCATTTTACATCGTTTATATGTTTATTTATGACTTGATGAACTATGTGAGGGTTATCTCAGTTGTAAAGTTCATTTAGTCTTTCTGTTATTAATTAAGAGAGGCACACTCTTCATGCTGATTATTCACATCTTTAAGAAAGTTCTCAGGAATATATATTGGGGATAGAACTACTAAATGCCAACAAGTTTAAGACTATCATAAGCTATGTAGAAAAATCTTATTTTTTGAGAAGAAGATAAAGAAGAGGATGAGGAAAGATAGAATGGCAAAAATAATGACTTTTTTTTCAGAACACTGGGTAAATATCATCAACTGTAAGCTTCACTGTGGATGAGATTAGTAAACCCTTTTAAATACACACCAAATATCATGTCCAAGATCTTGCTCAGATCAGCCCTGGCATTTTTAACACAAAGGCTATTACCATGGCAGTGAAGATTTTTGTTTGGTTCTAAAGGACAAGCTTCTGAGACAGGGATGTCTTTTGTTTTTAGATTCAACATTTTCCATCTCTGTTCAGAATGCCTATAGCCTCTAGACCCATGAAATGATTGTATATTGTTGGGTAACAAGTAATCTAATGACTGTTAAGAAACCCTCTGTATTGTAGTAATGACTATACATTTCAAGGTACTTGAAATTTATGTATAAAGTGAATCTGTTTAGTAAATAATATTTCTAGTTTACTCACCTAAAAAGTTAAGTTTCACAGAACCACTTAACAGATTATCATTGTCTACATAACAGGCTGCCTCTAATTTTTATATTCACTAGAACACTACACACACACACACACACACACACATATATATATATATATATATATATATATATATATATATATATAAATTCACTACTTTATAGTGAGTTCAAATGTTTAAAAAGGAGCATAATTATGTTTATGTATTCAATATTCCCTACTAAATAGAAGCTAGCTCAGGATAAAATAATATATCTATGGTAGTGTTTGCATATGCATATTTAGAGAAAATAGAGATTTATAAAATCTGAATTTTTTCTCAAAGTTTTATAATTCACACTTTCAAAATTTTTAAGAAATTAGTTCAATTTTGTTTAGAGAAATAAAATATTGGATACACATAGCTCATTTACCTTTTTAATAAAAATGAGAACATTTAAGTTTGAAACTTTGTAAAACTACAAAGCAAAGGTACAATCATCCTATGAATTATTAAAGATAATTGGAGATGTAGGGTGAAGGGAATTACATGTGATGGAGACACTGAGAATGAGGTCAAATTTGATGCAGCCTTTCAAAAAAGTCTGCCTCTGCAGAGCAGTCCTGTCCAAATGCTCAACAGCAATCAACTCATTATGGAGTCTCTGGCTTGGTATCTTGATTTGAGCAGTAGGATTATTGTGGAAGATATGTATGCAATTCACCAACTTTCTCACATGTGGGTTGAAAGTCATTAGTAGAAGGTCAACAAGACACAGTGTGTCACATGCACAGAGGCACCATGAGTGCCTGACCTTTGTGGATACTCATCACTAAAGAATTGCATGTAGTTCTGGCTATTTTGATTGAAGTTATTTGCCATAAGTTTCCTCCAGAACATTCACTTATATTTTTCCCTTATTCTCCTATCTGTTTTTTGTTGTTGATATCAATGTATTACTGAGCTTTGTAAAAAAAAAAAAAAAAAAAAAAAAAAAGTTTAGCAGTGTTCTACTTCTTTCTATTTTGTGAAATACTCTGAGGACCATTGGTTTTAATTCTTGTTTATAGATCCAGAGGAATTTAATAGTAAGTCTATCTGAACCTGGATTTTGCTATTGTTATAGTATAGTTTTTCTTTTAAATTGCTGCTACAATCACATTGTTTATTCCATTTTTTGTGCTTTATTTTGTTTATATCTTCTTATCTAACTTTAGTAGAGCACATGTGTCTAGAGATTCAATTATGTTTACATATAAGATTATTTTCAAATTTGTTACAATGTAAGTTTCTTTTTTATTGGATATTTTATGTATTTACATTTCAAGGGTTATCCCCTTTCCAGGTTTAGCCTCTGGAACCCCCCTCTTCTATGCCCCCTCTCTCTGTTCTATGAGGATGCTCTCCCTCCGACCCACCCACTCCCATCTCATCACCCTGGAATTCCCCTACACTGGGGAATCAGTCACCTTGTATTTGTTTTTTTTTTTTTTTCTTTTGTTTTTTCGAGACAGGGTTTCTCTGTGTAGTCCTGGCTGTCGTGGAACTCGCTCTGTAGACCAGGCTGGCCTCGAACTCAGAAATCCGCCTGCCTCTGCCTCCCAAGTGCTGGGATTAAAGGCGCACGCGCCACCGCCCAGCTCAACAAGCACTTCTTCACATCCACAGTAGTATCTGGGTTTGGTGTCTGTATATGGGATGGATTGCCAGGTGGAGCAGTCTCTGGATGGCCGTTTCTTCAGTCTCTGCTCCATACTTTGTCCCTGTATGATTATTAACCTAGAAGGGCTCCTGTGTAAAGGAAATACGGGGACAATGTAATTTTCAAAGAACAAAATAATGATCCTTTGACTTTCATTAATCGGTAAATTATCTCCCCTTTCATCTTTAACTTTATTGCTTAAGTCTTCTCTTTCTTTTGGTTAGTTTGGCTGAGGGGTTACAAGTCATAATTTTTATAATGCTGTATTTTAGTTCTTATTATGTGCATTTGAGGACTGGTGTGTGCAAATGAGTGCTGGTGCCTAAAATGACCCCCTAGTGATACATTTTCAAACACTCATTTATTTCATTCATTGTTTGCATTTTCCTTTTGTTTTCATTTCACATCTGCCCTGGTCTTCATCATTTCTTACTGTATGCTGCTTTAGCATTTTGCTTGCACTTGTTTTTGAAGGCTTGAGGTACATTCCATTGCATTTCAAATAATGCTTGTTTTCCATTGTATCAACAAAACAAAATCACTTAATTTCACAGGAGATACAAAAGTCCTGAGTAGAAGCCTTACCAAGATGATGTTAGAAAGGCAATGCAATTATATTAGGCATCTTATATGATTAATGGAATTTTAAATTCATATTCACAAATACAGATCCTACACAGACACATATAAATAGAATAGAAACAACACAAATGTGTCCCAGGTGGATTGTTCTTGAATCACAACAAGACTTGTGCACTTGAACCATGATCAAGTAAATCCAAAGACCTAGGCCTTTGCAGATGCCCACCTCACCAAGCAGCTACTCCACCTTCTTCAGCCATTGTGAGACTACAAATAGCTCAGAAAAGAGTCAATCAGACCACCACAACCCTCAATAGGGTATCTGTCAGTTCACTGTGATAGCAACAGATGCTGAGCCGTTTGAGATCTTCCAGCATCTTCCACTGCTGAGTGAACACAAAAAGTTCCCTTATGGATTTGTACCTGTGGTATCTTCAGGCCTGTCCTCCACCTGTTATGTCATAATCAAAGAAGGCTCTTAACTTAATCAACTGATCCATTCCACTTAAAAGTCTAGTGAAAAATCTCTTGATATAGGCCTGTGGATTCTGTTTTTTTTTTTTTTTTTCACCTCAGTGTGTATTATATTGTCTGTTAGCCTATAGCTTTTTCAACCACTTTTGATTATACATATTGTACTACATCTGGTTTCTGCATGTTTTGTCTTACAGTAATTTTTGTCCCCATATTTCCCACACCCTCTTTTTACCATTTTTGATCATCCTTTAAAAAAGGAAATGTTACTTAAGACAGGTGAGAGGCTGAATGCCAGCATTTTAAGTGAGGGAGAACCAGGAGAATCTCGAGGAAGTGACAATGTCTACTTTCATCTGCAAATTCCTTCCAATGTGCATGGGGTAGTTTTGGAACCTGAAACCATTCCAGGAAGTTTGGTAAGGTAGAGCAAGCAGATTGAGACCCAGAGATTCAGTGGGCACACACCTGAGGCTTAGGCGACTCCCTGCTCTCCTTCATACCCCTTACTTGGAACTGGTGCCATGCTTTTCATATAAAAGAAACATGTCCTATGGTCACATAGGCTCAAATCAGAGTTCTCCTTGCTAATGAGGTACCTAAAGACCCAGAAGACTTACCCAACAAGCTTCCCTTTCCAGAAATTCCTCCCTGTAAAAGGTATTTAATCTCAAACCCACCCTAAGAAATGGGTATGGTTTTATTCAAACATTTTTCTCTATGACAATAAACTATTTAGAACCATGGACTGTCTCTTTACATCAAGATCCATCATGTGGATACACGAAGAAGTCCCTCACCTATAAAGCCTGGGTCTAATCTCTTCCAGCCTGCCTCTGCTAAGCTAAGGACAATCACTCAATGGGACAAGCCTGAGCTCCCACTTTCCCCCTAGTGGCCCCCCACTAAGTTCTCTGCACTTCTGTGACTCCCAGTGATGCCTAGATGTCCAAGAATCAGGCCCAGGGACCCCTATCCAGCTCCAGCTTTTCCATGTCTCAGACTGCACTTTCCCAACCCTGAGTGGTATCTCAGTGCTTCCCTACAGCCCAGCCCGGCCCCAGTGGCAGTGTAGGATAAGCACAGTCAAACTGCTCACATTCCACCTCCCACAGTGGCCATGCCCATTGGTGGAGCTGAAGGTGGCCTACAAGTGATAACAGTAGCCCAAGCTTTTCCACACAGTGTCCCTATAAATGTTTTCATAAATGAGGGGATTTCTTTGGCTAGCAGTGGCCCACACCATCATCATTTGAAGAGGGAGTTTGACAATATTAGGTTTATGTCCAAATGTCATTCATTAATATTCTCTTGTATTATTCATGTAGTCTTTTAGTCTCACCCCACACACAGCTGTGCTACTGAGATTATCAGGATGGTACCAAGGAAAACAGATGCTCTGCAGTCCCCAAGGGCAGCCTAGGTGGAATTTCACTGACTGGATATTGAAGAGCATCAAGGAAAACATTTAATATATTTGTGCTGGAATACAGGATTCTGGAAAAATCATGGGTATTTGGTTGGACTCTACAGTAGAGACATTGCTAATCAGAAAACATTCTCTCTGCTAAATAAGGATTTCTTGTGGAATTGTTTTGACACTCCTTGTGGGCATTTTGATCTTACAATATTCTTTATCAAGTAAAGAGTATAATAAGCTGTTGTTCATTCTTGAGCAAAATAATAAATATATCCCTATTCCATTTTCAGTGAAAAAAATACAAGCTCTTAGATACACCATAGACTTTAGTTATAAGAATGTATATCCATTGCTTGTAGAAATATAAAACAGTATAACCATTTCCAAATTACCTGTGCACTTACCATTTGACAAAGCATGTGCACTGCTAACTTTTTACTGTCAGTGCTTCTCAACCTCTCTAATGCTGTGATCCATTATTACAGTTCCTCATGTTACAGTGACCCCTGCCCATAAACTTATATTGTTGCTTCTTCATAACTGTAATTTTGTTACTGTTGTGAATCATAATATAAATATCTGTGTTTTTAGAGGGTCTTAGTTGACCCCTATAAAAGGGTCACTTGATGCCCTCAAAGAGGCTCAGAACCCACAGGTTCTAAAATAATTTGAAAGAATATAAATCAGAACATATGTGAATATTTGTTTATATAAAATTTATAAAGCTAAAAAAATCAGAAATAACTCAGACACCCTAAAATAGGTAGAAAAATAAACACATTTATAATGTACACAGTAGGATACCATTCAACACTACAAATAATAGCTAAAAACCTGTAAATAGATATGGGTCAATCTTTAAGGCATATTATTCAGTAAAATACCAACATTAAAACAGTATATGGACTGAATATATATATATATATTCATATATATATATATATATTCACTGTATATACATATATATATATATATACATATATATATATATACACATAGGAATAACTATTCATGGAGAGACCATGAATTTGACTGAGATTTGGGAGAGGGTTAATGGAAGGGCTGAGAAGTAAGAAAAGCAAGGGAGCAATGTTGCAATTATGTTGTAAATTTTTTTAAAAGCTCTTAAAAATTGGCTACATATTGTTTAATTTCATCTATAGAACATTCTAGAATGCCCTAATCATGGAAATGTCTTCATAGTTAAGTGGTTGTCAGGGCCTCAGGAGACTGTGGACACAGAAATGGTGAATGAAACAAGTCTTAAAGAGCACTTGCTACAGTAATGGTACAATATAATGAGGCTGGGGGCCTGTGTATCTGAGGATAGTGGCAGGTTGTACGCAAATTCTCTACTTTCCTGCTTATTTTCTTTTTAAAACAATGCGCTCTTGCAGATTAGCTGAAAATCTAACACTTAATTTAAAATAAGATAGAAAGATGGTTCCAAATCTAAGGTAGAGGTGACACCCTCTTCACATGGCTTGTCTACAGTAGTGACAAAGGAGCAAATTTCAGCCCACCTAATAGCAGAATTAGGAGACATAGACCCAATCATAGGGGTCACAGAAGGGTCCCACTGTTAAGACATCTGCATGTCTTGCAGTTATTTGAGTCAGTTGTTACTAACCATAAAATCTTTGAGAAATGAAACCATTTTGTTAGGTAATGATGTACAAATCAAAACCTTATTTTCATTTTAAAATTGTCTGTATGTAGGTGAAAATTATCACAAAAGTTGATGCTAAATAAAAATATAAAATTATGCAGATAGAACTTTTGAATCTCCCCCCTTCTCCACTCTGTGTCTTTCTTGTTTCTCATTTTCTTCATTTCAATGTTTTAAAATTTCCTAATTATTTTTAACTTTCTGGCAGCAAAGAAAAATATCGTGTTAGATATTCTTGGCAATTTTAGGAGTGTTATTCTGAAGCACATTCATCCCAACACTTCCCTGATGTATTTTGCTTGTGTCTTTATTTTGTAATAGGATCTGTTGTGTAGACCATGTTGATCTAGAACTTAATGTCTCTCAACTTACATTTCGAGAGCTCTGGCAATACAGGCATGTACCACCTGCTTAGGTTCAAAAGGATTTTTAGTACAGTTTGTTGGAAAAAAACAGCAATTTATTACAAAAATGTTATTCATACATCCAATACGTTAAATCCACATTTAGTGGATCACATTGGGTGGTCCTCCAACTACTCACTCACTCCTGCCTTACTGCTCTAGAGTCCCACTATGCTGAGGCATCAAGACTCCACAGAACCAAGGGCTTCCTCTTCCCTTGAAGTCAGATAAAATCATCCTCTGCTACATATGTGCCTGGAGCCATGGATCCCTCCATGTATATTCTATAGATAATAGTTTAGTTCCTGTGAGTTCTGGGTGGCCCAGTTTGCTGATATTGTTTTTCCTATTGAGTTTAAATCCCCTTCAGCTCCTTCAGTCCTTCCCCTAGCTCTTCTATTGGGATCACCGGGCTCAGTCCTATGGTTGGCCGTGAGTAATTACTTCTGTATTGGTCAGGTGAAGGTAGACCCTCTCAGGGAACAACATACCAAGTTTCTGTCAGCAAGCACTTCGTGACATCAGTAATAGTGTAGAAGTTTGGTGTCTGCAGATGTAATGGATTCCTAGGTGGAGTAGTCTCTGGTTTCTTCTGTCTCTGTTCTACTTTTTGTTCCTTTGGACAGGAGCATTTCTGGGTCAAAATTTTTGAAATGTGTGGGTAGCTCCATACCTCCAACTGGGAGCCTTGCCTATTTACTGTAGGTGGTCTGTACAGGGTGTTTCTCCTCTTTGTTGGGTTTTTGGCTGAAGTCAATGCCATTGGCTCCTGGGAGATTCTTGCTTCCCTGGAGTCTGGGACTTTCTAATGGATATTTCCAGTTCCCCATACCCCAGTGGTCCATGTTTTTATTCAATTTACTGATCCTCTGTACTTCTGTTCCTTTCAATACCTGATCCTAGTACCCACTTGTCATTCCTGCTCCTCTCGCTCTCCCAAGTCCCTCCTTCTTTCTACAACCTGGGATTGTTTTGTTCTCAATTCTATGTAGAGTTGAAGCATCTACATTTTGATCTTTCTTCTTCTTAAACTCCACATCACTTGTGAGTTGTTCTATGGGTATTCTGAACTTTTGGGCTACTATCCACTTACCAGTGGGTACATACCTTAAGTGTTCTTTTGCATCTGGGATACCTCACTCAGGATGATATTTTCTAGTTCCATAAATTTGCCTGAGAATTTGATGATTCCCTTGTTTTTAATACCTTAGTAGTAATCCATTGTATAAATGTGCCATGTTTTTTGTATACATTTTTTGTTGTTGTTGAGAGACATCTGGTTGTTACCAGCTTCTGTCTGTTATAAATAAGGCTGCTAAAAACATAGTGTCACATACGTTCTTGTTATATGTTGGAGCATATTTTGGGTATATACTCAGTAGTGGTATAGCTGGGTCTTCAGATAATAGTCATCTTACCAAAATCAACCTACAGACTCAATGCAATCTCTATCAAAATTCCAACTCATTTCTTCACAGAAATAGAAAGACCAATTCTCAAATTCATCTGGAATAATAAAAAGCCTAGGATAGCAAAAACCATTCTCAATAATAAAAGAACCTCTGAGGGAATCACCATCCCTGACCTCAATCTATACTACAGAAAAATAGTGATTAAAAACTGCATGGCATTGGTATAGGTACAGGCAGGAAGATCAATGGAATAGAATTAAAGACCCAAAAATAAACCCACACACCTATGTTCACTTGACCTTGACAAAGGAGCCAAAACCATTCAGTGGAAAAAAGACAGCATTTTCAACAAATGATGCTGGTTTAACTGGTGGTCAGCAAGTAGAAGAATGCAAATTGATCCATTCTTATCAACTTGTACCATGCTCAAGTCCAAGTAGATCAGGGACCTCCATGTCAAATCAGATAAGCTGAATCTAATAGAAACAAAAGAGAAAAGAACCGCAAACAAATTGGTTTAGGAGAAAATTTCCTGAACAGAAAACCAATGGCTCATTTTCTAAGATCAATAATTGACAAGTGTGATCTTATAAAATTGAAAAGCTTCTGGAGGGCAAAGGACACTGTTAGTAGGACAAAATGGCAACCCACAGACTGGGAAAAGACCTTTACAAACCCTACATCTGAGAGAGGGCTAATATCTAAAATATACAAAGAAGGTAAAATGTTAGACTCCAGAGAACCAAATAATCCTATTAAAAATGGGATACAGAGCTAAACAAAGAATTCTCAACTGAGGAATCTTGAATGGCTGAGAAGCACCTAAAGAAATGTTGAACATCCTTACTCATCAGGAAAGTGAAAATCAAAATGAATTTTAGATTCTACCTCACACCAATCAGAATAGCTCAGATCAAAAATGCAGGCAACAGAAGCTGGAGAGAATGTGGAGAAGGGGGAACACTCCTTCATTGCTGGTGCAATTACAAGCTTGTGAAACCACTTTGGAAATCAATCTGGACATTCCTCAGAAAACTGGAAATAGTTCTACCTGAAAAGCCTGACACTAAGCTTTTAATGTTTCAATGTTTTTACTTTGAACATTTAGTAATGCTATTAAGGCACACAGAAATTATCAGTTATTAAATGATACAATATATAGTCCATTT
Organism: Arvicanthis niloticus; assembly: GCF_011762505.2. Taxonomy (NCBI): domain Eukaryota; kingdom Metazoa; phylum Chordata; class Mammalia; order Rodentia; family Muridae; genus Arvicanthis; species Arvicanthis niloticus. The sequence continues at coordinate 56,722,291 of NC_047661.1, forward strand.
ATAGAGGACCAAATGCTACTTTATCAAGCTACAAGCTAACATGCTAAAAATCCCTAATTAAAATTAATTAAATGTGTTATCTGACTGTACTTCAAAAATCTTTGACATGCTGAGCATATTTAATTGATTTAATGTCAGCTTAAACTTAAATGTAGTATTAGTTATGATTAATTATCCTCAAAGAAAGATATGTTCTTGCCTTTCATTTACATAAATAAACTTTCTTATGGATTTTATATAAATTAATTTTATTTCCCTTAAATATAGCAGCAATAGTCAACAAACAGTAATTAAATAGTCTTGTGAAATACTTTATTGATGTTCACCAAATGGACAGTGTTTTAATTGAATTCTCTGAAACAGAATAGGATATAAGAGCAAGAATTTAAGAATAGAGACTCTTAGGGACACATATTAATGTCAGTGTATCAGAAAGAGCCACCAGCTACCAAACCAACACCATTGTACCACCCTGTTATTATCCCAAGCTTATGGATGAGACAACTGACAGCTGTTATCACACCAACATCAAATAGCACTATCTGTTAACATAGCAACCTCATGTACCAGATAGTCTTTTTATTATATTAACATCAGTGTATCAGATAGCTATGTGATAGCACACCAAAATCAGCATACCAAATAGGGCCACCACCTGTTATTACAAGTTAGCCAAGAGAAACTACAAAACTTTCAAGAACTGCCTCAGTGTATGAATGAATAGAGTGAAATGATCACTTAAATAAACTATTACTTAATAAATAGGCTCTTTCTTGATATTTTTTTTATTTAATAATGAAAGTAAGCATACAATTATTTAAAACATACCATTGATAGTCCTGTGTTGTCATTGTTACCATCTAGGACCTAACATTACACTGATAATTTGTATGAGTATGAATATAAGAATATTACTGTAATTATTTCTATGTGTAAATCACTCATTCCATTATAGATATATATGGCATAAATTTGGATTTTCCACTTCAATGTATTCCATTTGTTAAGATAAAATGTTTGGCAAAAGAAATCAACTGTGTTTCTCTGAGTCGTAGGTCTTATTTAGTTACCTTTTCTTAGGGAGATACAGACAAGAGACTGTTTATTCAAGATTAGGCACTAAAGAACTATTAAAGAATTTTGTATAGAAATGGATGGAACTAGAAAATATCAACCTGAGTGAGGTAAACCAGATGCAAAAGAACATACTTGGTATGTACTCATTCATAAGTGGATACTAGCCAAAAATTTCAGAATATTCATAATACAAGTCACAGACCACATGAAGGTTAACAAGAAGAAAGGCTGCAGTATGGATGCTTCAATCCCTTTTAGAGTACAGAACAAAATAATCATGGAGGCAAAGGGAGAGAAGGACCTGGGTGGGAAAGTGGAGGGGAGGTAAAAGGGGGGGCAGGACCAGGTATGGGGGGCGGAGATAGGAGAGAAGACCAGTGGGTCTGAATAAATACAAGTATGCAGCAGTGTGTGATAAGGGATGTAGGGAACCACTATATAGTCCCAGACACCAGGGATGTAAGAAGATCCCAGGACCCAATGGGGATAAAATTAGCTGAAAAGCCCAACAGTGGAGAGATAGATCCTGAAGAGACTACCTGTTGTAGTAATTATCTAAAAACGGTCAAGCAGACTATCTAAGCTGGTGCGGCTCTGTCTAGCTCAGCCACCATGTTGTGTGGCCAGAGGCCACATGTGCACCACAGGTAGAAACGGCAAGCCAGAAACACCAGACCTGCCACCCTTCAGATGCCAGCATGGGAGATGGCTCTGCCAATCTTCCATGCTGTCTCTGCAAGGCTGGGCATTGCTCAGACCATCCCACCATCCATGCGGGCCCAGTAAGAAAATGAGACTAATGCTTAAAGATTAATCAAAGGCTTTATATGTTTGGTAATGCTCAATAACAATATGCCCATACAAGGAGAGTTGTTTCCCAATTAGCTAACTCTAAATAAAAGTTGTTACCTGCGACTGCTCTTCATACCTGTGTGTCTCTCCATTGCTCCCACATCTTTCTTTAGCTTCTCCTCTTCCTTTTTCTGTTCCTCTCTTTACTCCTCTTCTTCCTCTCCTTACTCCTCTCACCTTAACTCCTCCTACAACTAACCCCAGTAGATAGGCCCCCAGAATCATTCCTGTCTAAAGGAAATGCAGGGACAAAAAATGGAGCAGCGTCTGAATGAAAGACCTTCCAAAGGCCACCCCAACTTGGTATCCATCCCATGGGCAGGCACCAAACCCTGGCACTATTTTTTATGCCAAAATGTGCTTGTAGACAGGAGCCTGGAAGTGCTGTCCTCTGAGAGGCTTTACTAGCACCTTACTGAGACAGATGCAGATACTTACAGTCAACCATTGGATTAAGTCTGGGGACTCCTATAGAAGAGTTAAGGGAAGAATTCAAAGAACTAAAGGGGATTGCAACCCTATAGGAAGAACAATAGTATCAACTTACTGGGATCCCTCAGAACTCCCAGGGACTAAGCCACCAACTAGAAAACATACACAGTCCATGGATCCTGATACATCTGTAGTAGATAACTCCCTTGTGTGGCCTTGGTGGGAGGAGATGCACTTGATCCTGTGGAGGCTTGATGCCCCGGTGTAGGGGGATGCTAGAGCAGTGAGGCCGGAGTGGTTGAATAGTGGAGGAGTACTCTTTTAGAGGCAAATGGGAGGTGGGAAAGGATGAGAAATGAGTGGAAGAGGGAGCAGGAAGAGGAACAACATTTGAAATGTAAATAAATAAAAATAATTAATATAAAAATTATAAAACTAAAAAAAAAAAAAAACCGAACTATTAAAGTCCTACTAGACAAAGTACTATTTGGTGACCTAATGAGTTTGTTAGCATTGCTGCAGATTTAGTTGTAGTATAACTGAGTGTTCTACAGCAGCTTCACTTTGACATCCCATCCTATCATTCCTGGTGACTCACTGAAGCTATTTTGTCCAACCCCAGTTTCATTTCCACTTCCACTTTCTATCTACCCTAAGATTGCATATTCTCCAGCTACCTTCTTTCTCTCTCTGAAATCAGCCCTTGCCCCACCCCACCATAATCTTCCACACAGCCCACAGACCTCTTCTGTAAGGTTGCATTTCTGTGGGAAATGCAAGCCCAGCTCTCCACTGCTGACAAGGTCAGTTTTCACTCATGTTCTTTGGCATGTAGACTAGGTCATCTCATCTGGCATGGACCTTATAAACCCCCTTGAAGCCTCTAAAATTAAATAACATTCTTAGTTTCTGGGAATTGGAGAACCTTTTTCTTTTTCTAGATATTTGTCATGCAACCACTGTGCCGGTTTGAAAACAGGATCCCTCCCTCCCTCCCCTTCTCTCTCTCTCCAAATGACATTTGCATGCTGTTATCTCACTCTGATATGCTCCTCATGCCCTCTCAACTCAAGGCTCAAACATGAGACCCTCTCTCTCACTTCATCATGAAGCTCTTTGCCTTAACGATAATCATTCTACTGGGTAATTTCATGTCAGCTCCATTTCCTGGGGTAGACATTCTGATCAGTACTTTTTGATATAGCATACAGTCTTTTATCTCCCCAAATACCTTGCATCTAGAAGTGAGTGGAGTGGTGGCTAGAATCCTTCTAGTTTCTGCTCAATTAGTTGCCATGTCTACTGAGCCAAGATAGTTGATAGTTCAAGGTGGTACTAGAACGATCATGTTATGCCTTGAGGCAGATTACCACTGCATACTACTGTGCCATACTACTGTGTAATAATGACTCATGAGCTCTACAGTTCTCAGTACAAACACTGAGTATCTGTTGCTATGTCATCAGGATGGTTTTATAGAACAAATGGTAGCAAACCAGAGAAATTACCTTGTTGTTTTATTCATCCACACTTTCACACTTTGCTCTTCCTTCTTCTTAAGCTCCATAAGATTTGTGAGTTATATTGTGGGTATTCTGAGATTTGGGGCTAATATTCACTCATCAGTGAGTGCATGTCATGTGTGTTCTTTTGAGACTGGGTTACCTCACTCAGCATGATATTTTCTAGTTCCATCCACTTGCCTGTGAATTTCATGAATTCATTGTTTTTAATAGCTGAGAAGTACACCATTGTGTAAATGGTGTACTACATTTTCTGTATCAACATGTTCTTCTGTTGAGGGACATCTGAGTTGTTTCCAGCTTCCGGCTATTATAAATAAGGCTGCTGTGAACATAGTGGAGCATGTGTCCTTGTTATATGTTGGAGCATCTTTTGTGTCTATGCCCATCAACGGGTCTTACTGACAACCAATAAGAAACCATAGTATCTGAGCATGGAGTGATGAGTCATTTTTCAGTTTAGATGTGATGTGATGAGTTGGTATGTTTTGATTGACTAAACTCTTGATATTTGTACTTGTCTGCAACTTGCAACTCAGCTATTGTTAGAAGTACATATACTTCAACGTTTTGTTGTTGTAGTAGTAGTAGTGGGATATTTTTGGCTATGTATGTCCCAGTTTAGGTGCTGCTGTTTGTTATTATGCCATTAATATTGGAAAGCTTTTGTGTAATTTTAATTTAGCTGATTTAAAAATCGAGAATAAAGTTACTATTAAACCAATATATGAGCCTAATTTATAAAACAAGCTGATATTTAAACTTTTCTCATCTATATGTATGTCTCATGAATATTCTTTTTGAAAGACCCACAATAATAACTAACAAATAGGACTTCATACATGTAAAATTCTTTAATATAAATCTAAGCATACTTTGAAGTCTTACAAATTTATTCATGTAATCATTATGATGGCATCAGGTAGATTCAAGTAGGATCTACAGAAAAAATTCAAACCCCCAGTTACACAGACAGACTAGGATAACTTCAGTGTCCCACAGAACCAAATTAGCAGACATGGATACAGGAAAAAAGATTTGTGAGGGTGCAGGGTAGTATAAGGAGATAAGGTTAATTGGGTCAATATGCAATGCATAACATTTCAAAATGTCTAAAATTATAATTAAGTAATACAATAAAAAGTCCTCAAATATTAGAGGACTTAGAAGTAAGAGCAGAACTGGAGGAGTGGATGCAGAGAAATTGCTTATAGCATTTGAAATGCTTCCTCTGTATGCTTCTTCTATGGGTTTTATTGTCAGTTCCTTAACTGTATATTAGGCCTCTGAATTTCTGTGATCGTTCTTGGACATATTTTTCTTCTGGTATTTTGAAATGCACTGGTAATTTGAACAACAGAACCAAGAATTTACTTTTTATTCTTTTATCTCCAGAATTTCTAATTCATGATGGACCTTTTGGATCTTGTGAAAACAAGTACTGCGGCTTGGGGAGGCATTGTGTTATCAGCAGAGAGACAAGGCATGCAGAGTGTGCCTGCATGGACCTTTGCAAACAGCACTACAAACCTGTGTGTGGATCTGATGGGGAATTCTATGAAAACCACTGTGAAGTGCACAGAGCTGCCTGCCTGAAAAAGCAAAAGATCACCATCGTTCACAATGAAGACTGCTTCTTTAAAGGTAAGAGCAGGGTGAGGTCTACAAAGTCACAGTCCTCTACCTGTCCTATTCTCTACTACTGCCACTAAAGTTTGAACAGAGTATTATTTTATCTCTGGCAAGCATTTAAAAAAGCAGAAGGAAAAAATAAACTTAACCGGTCCAAAAAACAGTAGTGTATGGAAATTTGCATGAATAGAATTCTGATATTTATTTAAGAAACTAAAGCTGGCCAAAATCTGACTCACAATTTAATATAGAAATCAACATCACGCCATATGGTTTCCCAATCACAGAGTTATTATAGGGACAGGGGGTAGCCAGTTTAGTCTGTAGGCCAAATCTCACCAGTGTAAAGCACCTAGAATGCTGGTGAGGGGCTAGGGAAGGCCAACTATGATGTGGTAGCTTGTCATTGCTTCCTGATGTACAGATGTAATTTCAGTTTGCAGAACGCAACTCAAATTATATGGGACTTCAAAATGCCCGCTTCAATAACAATAAAGTCATAAGAAACTCATTTAACAAATCTAAGGCAATAATAGTTTAATTTGATATGCTATCTTAGTGCGTTCTGTAAATAAATCATCAAATGGGCTTAATCACCACTTATTTATTTATACCTTGATTTGTTACTTGGTTATTTAAGTTGGAGAAAATATTCCCTTTCAAGTGTTATACCTTATTTAAATTCTAGGGCCATATAAAAAACATCCATACTTCTAACAGGTCAATGATCAAGTGTATTCTTGAAGACTTGTAAATTCTTGCATGTCAGTTAAACAAAATACTACTTAACTGTATTCACAATATGGAAATTACAGGGTATTTCATTCTTTAATTTGAGATAAAATATATTGCAATCCTTCATTTCACTGATTATTAAATAAAATTAAAGATTTAAAGTTATTATTTTTCTTTTTTTATTTTTTTACACTTCAGATTTTATTCCACCTCTATCCACCATCGAACAGTTCCACATCCCATACCTCCAACTCACCCTATTGTCTCAAGGAGGCCGTCTCCACTCCCCACGTCCCACCCAACATGACCTCTAAACTCACTGGGGCCTCCAGTCTCTTGAGGGTTAGATGCATCTTCTCTGACTGAACCCAGACTCATCAGTCCTTTGCTGTACATGTGTTGGGGGTCTCATATGAGCTGGTGTATGCTGCCTGGTTGGTGGTCCAGTGTTTGAGAAACCTCAGGGGTCCTGATTAATTGAAACTGCTGGTCCTCCTTCAGGGTTGCCCTCCTCCTCAGCTTATATCAGTCTTTTCCTAATTCAACCAAATGGGTCAGCACCTTCTGTCCACTGGTGGGGTACAAATATCTGTATCTGACTCTTTCAGCTGCTTGTTGGGTCTTCCAGAGGGCAGTCATGATAGGTCCTATTTTTGAAAGTGCTCCATAGCCTCAGTAATAGAGTCAGGCCTTGGGACATCTCCTAGAGCTGGATCCCACTTTGGGCCTGTCGCTGGACCTTCTTTTCCTCAGGCTACTCTCCGTTTCCATCCCTTAAGTTCTTTCAGACAGGAACAATTCTAGGTCAGAGTTTTGACTGTGGGATGGCAACCCCTGCCCTCATTTGATGCCCTGCCTTTCTGCTGGAGGTGTGCTCTATAAGTTCCTTCTCCTACTGTCAGGTATTCCATCTAAGGTCCTTCCATATGAATCCTGAGAATCTCTCACCTCCCAGGTCTCTGGTGCATTCTTTTTTTTTGTTGTTTTGTTGTTTTTTTTTGTTTGTTTGTTTTTTGTTTTGTTTTGTTTTGTTTTTTGAGACAGGGTTTTTCTGTGTAGTCTTGGCTGTCCTGGAAATCACTCTGTAGACCAGGCTGGCCTTGAACTCAGAAATCTGCCTGCCTCTGCCTCCCAAGTGCTAGGATTAAAGGCATTTGCCAACACTGCCCAGCTTGGTGAATTCTGAATGGTCCCTCCAACCTCCTACCCCCTGAGTTTGCCTGTTTCCATTCGTTTTGCTGGCCCCCAGGGCTTCAGTCCTTTTCCCTCACCTAATACCAGATCAGGTTCTTCTTTCCTCCCACACCTGTCCATTTTCCCTCCCAGATCCCTCCCTGCCTCCTCCTCACTCTCACTTGTGATTAATTTCTTCTTTCTCCCTGGTGGGACTGAGGCATTCTCACTTGGGCCCTTCAGCTTGTTGATCTTTTTCAGTTCTGTGGACTGTATCTTGGGTATTCTGTACTTTTATTTTTTTTCTAATATCCACTTATCAGTGAATACACACCATGCATGTCCTTTTGGGTATGAGTTACTTCACTCAGGATGATATTTTCTAGTTCTATCCATTTGCCTGCAAAATTCAGAATGTCCTCATTCTTAATAGCTGTGTAGTATTCCATTGTGTAAATGAACCACATTTTCTGTATCCATTCTTCTGTAGTGGGACATCTGGGTTGTTTCCAGCTTCTGGCTATCACAAATAAGGCCTGCATCTGATACTTTCAGCTGCTTGTTGAACATAGCAGAACTCATACCCCTGTGGCATGGTGGGGCATCTTTTGGGTATATTCCCAAGAGTGGTATTGTTGGGTTTTCAGGTAGATCTATTTCCAATTTTCTGAGGAACCTCCATATTGATTCCAGAATGGTTATACCAGTTTGCAATCCCACCAACAATGGAGGAGTATTACTCTTTCTCCACATCCTCACCAACATGTGATGTCACCAGAGGTTTTGATCTTAGTTATTCTGATTGGTATAAGGTAGAATCTCAGGGTCATCTTGATTTGCATTTCTCTGATCACTAAGGATTTTGAACATTTCTTTAGCTGCTTCTAGGCCATTTGAGATTCCTCTGTTGTGAATTCTTGGTTTAGTTCTATACCTCATTTTTTGAATGGGTGTTTTGTTTTTTTGGTTGTTAGCTTCTTGAGTTCTTTATATATATTGAATATTAGCCCTCTATTAGCTGTGGGGTTAGTGAAGATTTCTTCTCAAACTATAGGTTGTTGATTTGTCTTATCGACAGCATCCTTTGCCTTATAGAAGCTTTCCAGTTTCATGAGGTCCCATTTATCAATTCTTGATCTTTGAGCATGAGCCATTGGAGTTCTGTTTAGGAAATTTCCCCCTGTGCCAATGAGTTCAAGGTTCTTGCCCAATTTTTCTTCTATTAGATTCAGTGTATCTAGTTTTATGTTGAGGTCCTTGATCCACTTAGACTTCAGCTTTGTGCAAGGTGACAAATATGGGTCTATTTTCATTTTTCTACTTATAGACAGCCAGTTAGAGTAGCACTATTTATTGAAGATGCTTTCTTTTTTCCATTGTATGCTTTTTGGCATATTTGTCTAAGATCATGTGTAAATAAATGTGTGGCTTTATTTTTGGGTCTTCAATTATATTCCATTGATCAACATGTTTGTCTCTGTACCAAAACCATGCAGTTTTTATCTCCATTTGTAGATGAAATGATAGTATACAGAAGCGACCCCAAAAATCTATCAGAGAACTTTTCCAGCTGATAATCAACTTCAGCAAAGTGGCTGGATATATAATTAACTCAACCAAATCAGTAGCCTTCCTTTATACAAATGATAAACAGGCTAAGAAAAACATTAATGAAACAACTTCCTTCACAATAGCCACAAATAATACAAAATATCTTGGAGTAACTCTAACCAAACAAGTGAAATACCTATATGACAATAAGTTGCTATTTTTCAATACTGTTTTTAAATAAAGTATATTTCAAGGAGATAAAAATGATAATGGGAACCTTTTAACATAAAATAAGATGTGGTATGCTGTGGATATTGTGGTTTCTAGAAGTAACATGCATTTCTGTGAAAGGGTAAGAATACTATAGTTTTTCACTGTACTCTAGGTATATTTGTCCAGAGTTTTATCACAGTAGATTTTTCTCTTCTGCCAAATTGTAGATGCTATAGATTCAAATTAATCTCACTTTTATTTTATTTTTTATTGGATATTATATTTATATTTCAGATTTTATCCCCTTATCCCATTTCCCCCACCATCCAGGAACCTCCTATCTTATCCCCCCTCCTCCTGCTTCTATGAGGATGTGCCAGTACCTACCCCCTCCCACTCCCACCTCCCTACCCTCGAATTCATCCCCACTCAGTGTTCAGCCTTCATGGGACCAAGGATCTCTTCTCCCACCTATGCCCAACAAGGCCATCCTCCCCTACATATACAGCTAGAGTCATGGGTCACTCCCTATGGGCTCCCAGGCTGATGGTTTAGGCCCTGGGGAGCTCAGGTTGATTGGTATTGTTGCTCTCCTCATGGGGTCACAAACTCTTTCTGTTCCTTCAGTCTTCTCTCTAACTTCTCCATTGGGAACCCCTTGATCAGATCAGTTGTTAGCTGTGAGCATCTACCTCTGAATATGTCAGACTCTGGCAGACCTCTAAGGAGACAGCTATATCGGGCTCTTGTCAGCATGTACTTCCTGCCATCCATATCAGCGTCTACCTTTGGTGACTGCACATGGGATGGATACCCAGGTGGAATGGTCTCCAGATGGCCTCTCCTCCAGTTTCTGTCCCATGCTTTGTCTCCATATTTTCTCCCTTAAGTATTTTGTTTGATTTATATAGCCATGTATATTGGTTATGTGCTTTAAGTTGTGCTTCCATTGTAGATAAAAATTCTGTATCTTATCAAATATTTCATACAGTTTTGTGTCTCATTTAATATCTATTAGCAAATATTGAAGTGTCTCTGTAACAATCATAATATTTCCTAAAATATGAAATGTGTAAGTGAATTCACCATCAACTACTTTGTAGTAATGTTAAGCATTACTTAAATGTTATGTTTCTACCTAATGTCTAGCTATTTATTTTTGTGCTAAGAGTCTTTTGCCTGAAAATCATTTCTCCTGTAAGGGACATCTATAACTGCAGCTGTTCACAACAGGACTATAATTACCATTTCCTGACACTGGGTCAGTCTGTCACACAAAGTGAAATTTATTTACTCAGAATGCAGAGGTTAGCTGGAATACAAAAACTCAGGTACACACTATGCCAAAAGGAAGACAGAATTAAACCTCTTAAGAGAAAGTCAATTGAACAGAAACCCTTTTGTCATTTACTGTGTTGAGAATAAAACTGCCATAAAGGCAAATGTTCTGTGCACTTAAATGTGCAGCATGGACAGTAAGAAGATAGGGATCTGGTTGTTACAATTATCAGTGCACTATTTGAAAAAAAAATCTCAGATTGTTTAATTTTTCCTTGCACAATCTGATCAGTCCTTTTCATATAATTTAAATGTGTTTTTACCATGGCTTTTAAGTCAAAGAATTACAGACACTAAATTTGAATTTTGATGAAAATTATATTTTCAGTATATCATGGACTATATTGCACATATATTTAGGCTGACATTCTTTTGCAAAGTACACCTTCAAAAAGCTTCCAATTTATTTTAAGTTTATAAATTATTCTATACCACCTTAAATATAAGTAAACTTAGAGGACTAACACAAAGATTTTTGTTTTGGCTAGCCTCAGTCATCTGAAATACAGGCTGATGGTGAAATTAGCAACATGAGCGATAATAAAGTTGCCATAATTCATTAAGCTGGACAACCAGAAGTGGCTGTTTTTCTGAATTCATTCAGCATTCATCAAAAAAATTTTATTAATTTCATAATTCTTTAGTTTATGTTAAAATTTTCTGAATTTACTGATATAAAAAGGTTGCCTTGCGCCATTTTTAATTTAACATAATACAATGTTTTCCTAATGATTTTAAAGACCTCTGCAATGTACTTGTGAGAGTATAAATGTTTATATATTTACATGCCATTTACAAATGGATATTAGTTTCATGATATATAGATTTTTGTAGAATATATAAATGAGTTAAAGATTCAAGTAATATTTAGGTTAAATAATCACTTAATGGAGATTTTAATGAGCACTACTCAACAAATGTATTGTGTACAATACAGTGCCCAGAAGAATAAATCATTGGGAGAACATTTGTTTGGCACATGTGAGACAGAAAGTTTATCACTCAGATCAGAGAGAGAGAGAGAGAGAGAGAGAGAGAGAGAGAGAATATAAGAATGTGTTTGTATACGTGTTTTTGAGCATGTGTGTGTAAAAGAAAAGAACAAAATAGGAAAAAAAAAGTAAAGTAGAAGGAAAAAAAGAAAGAAAAGAAGCAAGCAAGCTTCCAAACAGTGAGACCTAGAGAGGGCAGTAGATGAAAAGGAAAATACATTGCGGCATTAGTCATTCATTTGAAGAAAATTGTAGCAGCGTCATGTGAATAGTTCATTGTAGTAAACCAATGAACTGAAAGGACTTCACAAATGCAGGTATATATGAATGACTTGGCAGCATTCAAACTGCAAGCCAATGTTGAGCTTGTTTGGGAAATAGGGCTTCTGTGTTTACCTTTTGTGGATCAATGAACTATAATATCATTTTTTTCTGATTACACTCCAGATTTTACTGTGCACTACCCACCTTGTCCACCTTCCAACTGGACTGTTCCACATCCCATACCTCTAAGCCACGCCTTGTGTTTATGAGACTGTTCACATGCCCCTTGCCTCCACCCCACCTGACCTTTAAACTTCCTGGGACCTCCAGTCTCTTGAGAGTTTTTGAGAAGTTTATTTCATACTAAAATTCTCCTTCCAACCCATGACTGCGTATGTGGCAAAAGATGGCCTTGATGGACATCAGTAGGAGTAGGGGCACCTGGTCATGTGGGAGTTCGATGCCCCGGTGTAGGGGAATGCCAGGGCGGGAAGGTAGGAGTGGTGAGTGGGTGGGGGCACACCCTCATAGAAGAAGGGGATAGAGGGTTTCTGGAGGGGAGACCTGGTAAGGGGATAACATTTGAAATCTAAATAAAGAAAATGTCCAGTAAAAGAAAAAATAGTAAGACAAAGGGGAGAAAAAGAAAAAAAAAGTGAAATTATATATAATCTCCCTCCAAGTTAGAATGTTTCAATCTGGAGGAAGTCACCACACAACATTACTTACACAAACTAGTTTCTCAACATCATCTTTAGGATCAAAGTCTTATTATCATTTGTATTTGTAGCACATAATGCATATAAATTCATCTAGTACACTTTCAGATACCAAATAAGTACATATGACTATGATAGGTTTGTATGTTTGAGACTCTCTGATTTCTAACTGTTCATCCTATGATCATTTACTAGTACTCAGTAGTTGTTTTATTCAGACATGAAGGCATGATTCAGTCCTTACTTTAACCCACTGGGTGGAGATGAGAGGTCTGATGAATAAAATAATTGTCCGTTACATTTCCCAATAAAGGAAAATCTGTTTAGGTGACTATCTACTATGAACATTGAAATTACATGATGCTAAAGAACACCTCTCTTTTTGCTAGGTAAATTTTTTATGGAGTATTTATTCGTACATTGGAGTTAATCATCATTCATAGACATTCTTTTTATTATAAATTTACAGTTATTGACTGTGTTTCAAATTAAATAGGGATTTATATATTGCAATAGTTAAAACACTGAAAGAGTATAGATCATATTGACAATTGTGCCTTTCACCGTGTATGTGAATTATCTGTAGCTTTGATTTATTGTTTTAATAAGTAGACAGTGTTCTTTAATAAGAATGTCTTAGGGGCTGGAGAGAGGACTTAACAGTTCAGGCTTTCTTCCAGAGGATGGAGGTTTGGCTTTCAAATCCACATGGCAGTTTGCAAGTATTTATAACTCCAGTTTCAAGAAATTCTATACAAATTTCTGGCCTCTACAGGCACTGGTTTCATGTGATGCATGGTCATATATACAGGCAAATCAGCCATAAACATAAAGTAAACATAAAAACTTGAAACATGATAAATATCTCCAACTTTCTAAGATAACTATAAATACCTAGAAGGATGTTGATTATTAAACCTGGCACATTTAGGCAATGAGTAACATCAGTAATGGAGTAGAGTCAAGGTCATATATATGCATAAATATATGCATTATATGCATATATTTGCATAAATATATACAAATATGTATATATTAATATTATATATATATGATTATAGAGAATCTAGAATAGTGAATGATAGCTTTAGCTGCTATTAATATTATAAGGTAAGAAGATTTTGGTTTGCTCATATACTGGGTACCTGGTCATTCATCTTACACCCTTGTACTCTGCATTTTCACGCAAACATACTAACATCCACAGAGCTCAAGTTTGAGTTATTTTCTGACTTATTAGAAACCAGTATTTCATTTCTATATTTTTATATATAAATAGATTTTAAAGAGAAATCTGTATGTAAAGCAAAGTAAGTGTATAAGGCACCCATACAAGTATTATAGATTTATTTTTCTTGGATTAATATTCCTAGTCTTTTATAGTAGTACTTTGTGTGAAATATTAAGGAATGTGTAAACCTGGATGCTGTGTGTTTTTAAGATCAGAATAATAAGTATGGTATTTAGTTGTGATGACAGTCTACAAAGCATAACAGTAGCATTTGGGGATTTAATTAAATTTATGTCAAAATTTATTTCAAATCCTGGAGAAAAATATTCCTGGGTAATGTAACACTTGTTTTGGCCTTTAGAAATTTTGACAAGTAGAAACATTTATATGACACATTAGCACAGTCTGCACAATGCAAAAGGAGCTGGTTTACAGCATAGCAACAGTTTTGTTCATTTATTCCACACTAAACATGCAAACCAGCTCTTCTATAAATGTTTGACTGCTGAGTCTACATCTACTGGCAACAACGAGCATGAAACTCAGTATAATTAAAGAACATGTATAAATATAGAAAAAAAAGATTATGCCATTTCCCTTAAATGCAATTCTAATTATTTTATTTTAGAATACAAAAAATAACTATAACCATAGCCATATATCTAGGCATTATCTTACAAACAGTAGGTTCTATATATGACTCCATGTCATATTAAATATAAACTTAACTCCCACATACTTGCTTTTGCTGTTCAGTCAAGACCTCTATTTGCCCCCAACTTCTTACCCATAGAAGTTTTCATCTTCCCAGGCAGGGAGTATACCATTGTTCTCTGAAGTTTGAGAGCAGTAACTGAGAACATTGACTTGACAGTGTTAGCTGGTATTTAAAAAATGTGACAAAACACTTAACATAGTTTTAAAAGAATCATTTATTTTGGCACTAGTTTCAGGTATTTCAGTTCCAATCTTAAATGGCTCCATTGCATTGGTACTGAGAAAAGGCAGAATGTTATGTTGGAAGAAATATTTGGTTCTTGACCTGCACATAATGGTCAGAAAGTAAAGCTTTTGGGAGAATAGAATATTTCTACATCATACTATAAACTCCATATTAACACAATGGCTTAGTTTATCTAGAGTTTCAGAAGTCTCAATCTATATTTGGCTGTGAAAATCTGGACTGATGGAGGTCTAAAATATCATGATCAGAATGTGATTTAAAAAAAGACACTTTACCACATGATAGTCAGGTAACAAAAGAAATATCCTTAGAGGTTTAAAAATCCTGGGCTATCTTTTCTACTCTCCTGTGAAAAACCAACATCTGTATTCACTTGGGCACTGGAATATCTAATTACATTGGGTTCTAACTTCATAATCTAGACACACATCTGAAACATTTTTGTTAAAATGTGGTTGATAGGGCCACAGTCAAAATGGCATGTCCTTTGCTGTATTTTTTATGTTGGGCTTTGTTTTCAGGATGTGTTTTCTGTTTTCTAATTCCAGTTTAGACTGCTTATTTAACCACTATATTCCATAGGTTTAAGGCCCCTGAGAGAGTCCCATCCCCACACTTCAATTCATTCAAGAATGGGATCTCCATTTTGATGCGTTTTTACTTTTTAAGTAAAACATGTACTGATTAATTTTGATCATAATCTTCTATAATAATGGCTTCCATTTACATTTTATCCATACAATCAAAAGAAAGTACTCAATAATCTTTTATTTTGAAACCAAAATATCTCCTTTGTCAGAATAAGAATAATGTGCTCTTATTAACATCAACGTTTGTCAACATAAATGAACATGTAAATTTATTTCATTTGATTTTGTGAACCATAATTATTTTTAACATTTTCTTTTGGGTAAATATGTTTGTGCATGTTATGTGATAATTTTGTGGGCTTTTTGTTGTTGTTCTTATAATAAGGAAGTAGGATTTTTTTTTTATTTCCGCTCCTACTAAATATGAAACTGCCCTTTGTCTTTATATAATCAAATAAAATGAATTTGTCTTTCTTGTAAACTAACAACCTTAGTGGTTTGTTTACATTTTTGAGAAGGAAATATAGCTTTCATAATAAAATGTTTATGTCCTGAGAAAAAAATAATGGGATATTTTACATATTAGTTCTTGACATTAAGCAATAAAGGTTTGATTTCCAAAATATAGTATATATCATTTCAAATTATCAAGTCCTACAGCATTTGAGTATATAAGATTGTGAACATTTTTAAGAAAAGAAATTGTGACACTGAGCTTATAGTCACACAGAATCATCATATCCATTACCACACCCACAATCCCAGAGCTGTTCCTATTAGCAACTAAAAGCTGAGGCCTGGGATGATTAAGGAAGCAAGGCATTCAGTAGGTCTTATGTCCTTGCTCAACCCTCACTATGACACTCAAAGTTCTTATTTAAAATTGAGAAAATTTAAATTTCAATATTTATATCTATATCTGTAAACAAACTCAGATTTCCCTATATAGGTGTATCTTTATATTTTTCTCTGACTATTGTGTCTTGATTAACCTTATTGCTGATACAAAGCCAATAATGTGCAAAATTTGTGGGAACAAAGAGTGACATTTTATAGGCTGTGAGGTTAATCTTCAGTTAGTATTTAGTCTGTGTTGCTATGTATCTGAAGAAATATATGCTATAAACTCTTGGGAAAATCCATAATATTTCCTGAAGAGAGATTACCAAATAGAAATAGAAACTCAAAATATTCTAATCTATCTGTAAAATTTGAAGGATAAGGTTTTTATTTTGAAAATGCAATAATAAGTCCAAAAGTGTCCTATCATGCTTTCAATAACATAAGTGCAAACTTGTTATTGTTATGTGTTTTATTAAATTTCTAATAACTTAAAATATGTGTAAACCAATAAATTATACCTTACATAATGATATCAGAAAACTTTAAAAGCATAGGTTCATATAATAAGATGAAGAAATGGCTAATAAAGCATTTATCATTTTCTAACATTTACAAATGAAAGACATAATGTCTTTGATAGAACTTTTTTCTTTAAAAATAAATTATCTCTTTATTTGAGAAAAAAATTGAAATTATATTTAAGAAGAACATTTGAGGCCAGTCTCTTCAATAGTGTCTTTAAACTTTTTAAAAATGAAGGCACCAAAAATGAGAAAATGAATTCCTGGAGGGCTTAATAACGAAAAAAAAATAGATTTTGGTATTTGACATCAGTTAGGAAAAGATCAAGTACAAATGTCTATGAAGTATTTGACAAAGTTTAGCTTCAACTATCTCTCTAGTATTAGTCACTAATTGTTTGGGTTCACTAGATCTCACTTTATTCAACTAGATTAAAAATTTATAAACATTGAGGGTGAGAAATTATCACAAGATGCTATGAAAGTCAACAGGGATTAACATGCCACAAAAGTTGGATTCCAAAGTTACTGAAACAGAATCTCATTTCCGTCAACAAATCTGTTTTTGTGTTAAAAATCATACCTCCTGTTCTATGTGGTTCATGTACTACATTTCTGTATTATCCTGCAAAACAATGTTTTTAATTTTTTAACTATATCATGTAATCAATCTTTCTTATACTCAATCATTTTTAATGAAGAATTAAATAATTAATTGTATTGTGGAAGGAAGCTTTCCTCCCTTGTCTTTACCATTGATAGTTGTGTATGTTCAACAATGTAAAAGAAGTAAAGAAAGGAAGAAGCCACGTTCCCTCACCTTGACAGTGGTGATGTGATTTCTCCACACTTTAAAGTTATTGGACTTCTGGTCAGTGACAAGTATGAAAAAAAAAGCATGTGACATGTGAAGCACAACCATATAGTGGTTTGTGAAAATTAAGGACTGAGATGGTTTGATTTGAAATGTATCCTGAGGTTTACATGTTGCCAAGTAATAATGTTGGGAAACAGTAGCTTTAAAAGATGGAACCCAGTGGGAGGAAGTTAGGTTCCTGGGAGGCATGTCCTTGATAATGGGAGCCCAGTCCCTCCTCTTCCTCTCTCTTTACTTCTCAGCTGTAATGAGATGAGACATTTGGTGTGCCATGAGCTCCCACCATGATGTACTGCCTTGCTGCTGATCCAAAAGCAACAAGTCAACTGACCATGGACTGAAACCTACAAAACTGTGAGCCAAAATAAAACTTTCTTTTTTTTTAAGTTGATTTTCTCAGGTATTGCCATAACAGAATACTGAAACACATTCTTTCCTTCATTTTCCCTCTATGTCTTTCTCTCCATCTCCCTCTCTCTTTCCACATATATGCATATATGTGTAAATACATATCCTTTCTATATGCATAAATGAACGTGTGTGTGTGTGTGTGTGTGTGTGTGTGTGTGTGTGTGACTTTATCTCAGTGGCTATCTCAGAGTTAAGAGTACTTTAAAATAATTTTTATTTTATTATATTTTTTATTACTTTTATATTTTACAATCCAGTCATTGCCACTTCCCAGTCTGCATGGCCACAGTTCCTCATTCCATTACTCTTCCCCCTGTCTTCAAGAGGATGTTCTCCATCTCCCACCAGGCCTCTCCAATCTCTGGGGCCTCAAGTCTCTTAAGGATTAGGCACATTTTCTCTAAATGAGGCCAGACCAGTCCTCTGTTGTATATTAATCAGAGTCCTCAGACCAGCATGTCTGCTGCCTGGTTGGTGGCTCAGTGTCTGAGGGTCCAGGTCAGTCTCCAGGGTCCAGGTTTGTTGAGACTGCTCGTCTTACTATGGGGATGTCCTTCTCTTCAGCTTCTTCCAGCCTTTTACTAATTCAACCACACGTGTCCCCAACTTCAGTCCAACGTTTTGGTGTTGAGTATCTGCCTCTGTCTCAGTCAGTGCTTGTTGGGCCTCTCAGAGGACAGCCATGCTAAGCTCCTCTCTGTAGGCACACCATAGCATCTGTAATAATATCAGGCCTTGGAGTCAAGTTGGGCCAGTCACTGGATCCCCTTACCCTCAGTCTTTTCTCCATTTTTGTCCCTGCAGTTCTTTTAGACAGGAACAATTATGGGTCAGAGTTTAGGGATGGCAACCCCATCCCTCTACTTAATATCCTTTCCTTCTACTGGACGTAGACTCTATGAATTTTCTGTCCCTACTATTTGCATATCTTCTCTCCCTTCAAGCCCTGAGAATCTCTCACCTCCAAGGTCTCTGGTACTTTCTAGAGGGTCCCCCCACCTACTACCTCCCAAAGTTGCATATTTCCATTCATTCTGCTGGCCATCAGGTCTTCTCTCCTGTCTCCCCCCCTTCAAATTTAATCATGTTCTCCTTTTCCTCTCCCCCTCTCCTCTTCCACCCCAGTTTCTCCCTCCTTCTTCTCTCTGATTTCTTCTCCCTCCCAAGTGAAATTGAAGCATCCTCACTTGGATCTCTCTGCTTTTTAACCTTCTTGAGTTCTGTGGATTGTATCCTAGGTATTCTATACCATTTTTGGCTAATATCCACTTATTAATGAATGCCTACCATGCATGTCCTTTTGGGTCTGGGTTACCTCATTCGGGATGATATTTTCAGTTTCATTCATTTGCCTGTAAAACTCATGATGTCCTCATTCTTAAAAGCTGAATAGTATTCCACATTAAAATTAAATATAATATGGATCTTCCCAATTAAACCACTGTAAATAGAACTATAGCATCTAATTCAAAAGCCTGCAAAGTCAACTCCACAACCCAGAATATAAATTCATGTTTGTTTATTTTGCTGAAGTGGTTCCGGATTTAAAATATGGCACTAAGTTTCTGTTTCTACTACTTGTAAGCAGATTAAGAACCATGCAACTACATTATCAGTAAAACTATCATGCCACTAGCAATAGGAAGGGTAGATTACTCTGTGATTTTAAGTTAAACAATGAAAAGCAGGATGGCAAGAGATTAACACAGTGGCATTCGCAGTGGGACATGCTCATTTCTAACCCCCCTGCTAATATTAACTTTACCTTTAGCAAATTATGAGTTCAATTCTAGATGCTTCTCCTTGATAAATTGAGATAATAATTACACCGACTTAACATAATAGTTGGATATATTGGATATTTAAATAACATATCACAAAGCACATCCCTGTGGTATACTGAGTACCAGGCAAATATGAACTATTAATATAATTATTTGCCTAAATTTTATTTGATTTATACATGTACTAATAAAGCCAAGAGAGATTTACTAAAAATACTGTGCATATTCTTCAAAAATATCATGAGGATTTGTCTAACCAATGTTACATGTTCAAGAGGACACATGAAACAAATATACATTACATAAATTAGTAGTATGTATACAGATGTGTCTATACAAATACATTATGAAGATCCTTCTTAATTTTTTTCCACATGCAGACCTATAGTTATGCTATAAATAATCAGTATATGTTTGTTAGCTGTTCAAATTCTAGGAGATAATGGGAATTGTCATTGATCTTGTCATGATAAGTATGGATTAATAAATTGCATGATATAAAACCTTCCCACATCAGTCTCTGCTTTCTTAGGCCCCAAATGACAATATCATTGTATACAGAAGAAATTTACCTCTACATCAGACCTGAGAGTAAAACTACATTTGGTGGCTTGGATTGAGTCTATCCAATCATTCATCATAGATTTACATTTTCTGATTGATGAGTATCACACTGAATTAATTTGGTGGCTCTAAGCACGATACTTACTTTATAAGACAGCTCATAGGAACTGGTAGAAAACTTGCCTACTGTTGGTCTTGTTATATTTCTATCTCTTCAGAAATTCTCTTGGAAAATTAGTTTAATATTGGCTTTTCAGAAATAAACACGTGGTTTCACATACCATTCTGGGACAAAATAAAAATCTTCAGTAACCAGAGTAACTGAATTTTACAAATAGAAGAAATGCTTATAAATAAAACTGTTGATGGTTTAAAACATAGAAAATACTTAAGAATAATTGCTAAGGAGCTACTGTTGATGGCACAGGAAGCACACTCCTTGTTCACTTTCTTTAACTTTTTTAAAAAATTTTAATTTATTTTTAATTTTTGCTTATTCTTTTTACATCTCCCTAACATTCTACATCCCAGTCAACCCCTTGCACAATCATTAGTTCCTCCTCACTTCCCCTCCCCTACTCCTCTGAGTGAGTAGAGGCCCTCTGGGTATTTCCCTACCCTGGCACATCAAGTCTCTGACACATCCTCTCCCACTGAGGCTAGACAAGGAATCCCACCTAGAAGAACATTTCCATGTACAGGCAACAGCTTTTGGGATAACCCTCATTCCAGTTCTTCAGGACCCACATACAGACCAAGCTGCACATCTGCTACATACATCTAGGGATTCCTAGGTCCAAGTAATGTATGCACTTTGTTTGGTGGTTCAGACTGTGAGAGCCTCAAGGGCTCAGGTTAGCTGACTCTGTTGGTCTTCTTGTAGAGTTCCTATGCACTTTGGGGCCCAAATCCTTCCTCCTATTCTTCCATAAAAGTCCGGAGGTTTATCAACTATTTGGGTGTGGGTGTCTGTATTTGTTTTCGCTCTGCCTTAATAGGCCTTGTCAGATACTTAGGAATTATTCTTTTATCAGGGACCACAATAACTATACAGTGTTCAGAGACAGTTATTAACTTACCAGATAAGAGAAATTGTTTGCTCACCTCTTTTTGTTGAAATAATTCAATCATTATCTTTCTATCATTTTATTAATTAGATAGTAATTGTGATAATTTTAGTGTGGATTGATGGAATCATTAGGACCACAAGACAAAAACAATACAAGAATAATAGCAAAATAATAATCTTAGTGTTAGTATGGAATACAGAAGTTAAAATCAACCTTACTATGTAAAATGTTAATGATGACTTAGGTGTTCCATCATCTATCTTCAATTTAAAACTATAGTTAAATGAATCATTTCTTTTTTACTTGGTCATTTGAACTTCTTTTTAATTATGGTTGTTGCCATGATATGTTACATAAAGGTTTTATTCAAGCCAAGAACAGCTGTGCACTCAGAATTTTAGAGTCCAGCCTCTGCCTTTTCTTATACGGGTTGTCAATGATCTCATATGCAGAAGTATTATTACATGTGTGTGATTAGCCAGATGGTAAATGGATGTACAGTTAATATGGCCATTATTTTTATACAACTAAGTAGAAATTTGCCTATTATGAGAAAATACAGATTGTATCATCCAAAAACCAATTTATTCACTTATTGTAAGGCACAGAAATGGATTTGTCCATTGATTAAAAAACATTAGAGCAAAGCATTGAGAAACATGCAGTTCCATATTTAAACACTTTTAATTAAAAGACAAGTAAGATATAAAATAATATTACATATTATACTGTTTGACATGCATAGGAACTATTTTTTCAAATAAAATTCTTAGAAATTTGTACTTGGTAGATTTTTCTTCAGCTGCTAAGCTTTAGACTAACAAGTTTAGACATTGTGGCCTTCATAATAATTTTCATTTACTATATATAATATAATTAGCAATGTTTTACATATTAAGAGGCAGTAACTAAGAAATATATCCTTACTTGATCATTTCCAACAGAACAAGCTGATTTGAGTTTTAATTCTTCAATTTTAGGAAGCTGTGGCAACTACTTGGATTGATGTATTATTCAGTGTGTATTTGAACCCACGAATACAATCATTTTCAATTGAAAGACAAAACTGATATTATTATGTGGGGTTTTTGGCAGAGAAGTGTTTGGCTTGTATTAATGTATGAAGTTAGAAGAATTACAAAGTGTAAGCCCATTTACAATGATTTCTCATTAATTTGTTTTCTGAAGTTGAATGAAATAGAAGTATGGCAAATTATATAAATGAGAATCTTAATAGTAACTTTAAAACCTGAATAACAAAATAGCTTCTTTGTTAATTAATGATGAAAAAAGAAATAAGGTATGATGTCAAAATATACTGGAGAGATAAAGTCGATAAAAATCAACAAACAAACAAACAAACAAGCAAAGAACATGGTTTTAGGCCATATTGTAAAACATGGATAGAATTACCAAGTATAAAAAAGTACCTACAAAAAATACATCCCCTTAATAAAATCTACATTATTAAATTAAATTCTGTTTTCAGCTGAGATTACTTATAATGCCTAACACAGTTTGTTGAGCGAGCAGCTGTCTGGCATTGGGGTTTAGGAAGTGTGTTAAAGAAGAACAACAAACAACAACAAAAAACCCTAAAAACAAACAAAAACAGCTAAAAATACAAAACACAAATATCATGTTCAATAAAGAGGCATGTTCATGAGCCATGAATGAAATTATGAGTGGGTATTAATTTATATTCATATTTTATAATAAAAATTTAAGGAAAAATCATTGTTCATATGAATATTCCTTATGTTTGAATAAAGAAACTGTATATATGAGTAAAAGAACCAATGAAATTTATAATTAAGTGCTAATAAAAACCACCAAGGGTAAAATTGCTCAGTAATTTATTTTTAATATGAGCTGATGATTATTTTATATAAAGCAGGATTTTACGTTCCACTGTAGTACAGAAAAAAGTACATTTGTACATCCGCATGCTTCTAGCCTCTGTGCTTTAGCTTTAAGCATACCGTACTCCTTTGAATTCAGAGACACTAGCTTCTTCCAACTTGGATTTCTGCTACATATTTTGTAACATAGATTTTATTCATTCAGTAGTAAAAGGAAAATGAGAAAAATCTAAATAGGTCTTAAGAGGCCATGTAGAAAATGGCACATATTATGGTACCATTCAATCAGCTTGCTGTACCTATCTGCAGGTGTGGCTGGAGGCTTTAGTCTCATTCTGTGCAAAGGAAAAGAATTCTATCATGAACACCAGTCTCTCTTAAGGCCACCATATACCTTTAGTTATTTCTTGACAAAATACTCCAACAGTTTTCAGTTATATATATATTATGGATATTGGTTAATGAATGAAGGAAAAGGGATAAAGAGTATTTTTGTAGGGAAATAAATACATGGAAAATTAAGAGCTGGTTTTTACTATAATTGTATTCATTTAATTTTTGAATGTATATGTGTGATATAAATGAATAGGTGTATGTGCATGCCTATATCAGATGACAGCTTCAAGATTAAACTTAGTACAACTAGGTTACTCAGCAAGAGCTTTTAACTTACTGAGTCATGTTGCTGTCTTGAATACTGGATTTTAAGTTAACATGCCATCTTTTCTAGACTTCAATGTTTTCTTTGTAAATATATATGGAATGTATTGTAAAAATTATTATTTAAAAGATGCCATGACTTGAAACAAGCCAAAGAGATATACAGAAGTTTTCAAGGAGGAAAGGTAAAGGGGGAAGTGATATAATTTTATTATGATCAAAAAGTAAACTTTAAAATGTATTGATTATACTATGGACTATACTGAACACTTTTCTCTGTTAGAATTCTTATAGTACTCAGTTTTATAACAAAAAATCTTAAAGAAAAATAAATTAAATTGGAGTATTGATATATGCATATATATATGACTGATGTTTAATAATGAATAGTATAAATTATCTTTGCTTTTCCATATATATATATACACATATATATGTATGTATATATACATACATATATACATAAAACTATAGTAGAAATTTCATAATAAATCCTAAACAATATTAAAATTCAGAATTCAGGAAAATTAAAATCACATATTTTAATATTAGAGATAGTGTAAGAAAAGATGAAAAGGCTGAGAAGTATTTACAATTTTTAGAATAAGTAGGGAAGAATAATGGAAAAATGCTAACTAGTGGGGTAAATCAAAAGTGCCTCAGAAGACCTTCCTGAATATTAACGAGCCAAGCCATATAGTGCTTAATAAGGCAGCAATTTTGTTGTAGAGCATTTACTTTTCTTTTTTGGTCAAAAGTCTCATTGTTTATTTCTACCTACTTTTCTGATAGCTTTAAAACATACAGTACTAATTATAATTCACACCATCTCATATTTCCCTTTTCTATTAATCTCATTTAGTGACAGACTTTCTTCCAAAATATCATACAATCTACCATCTGTCAAGAACCAAATCAAAAAAATGTTAACACTTGTAATTTTAGCTTTATTAAAATTTAGGTTGACCAAGAAAATATGTTTAAGCAAATCAGCGTTTATTCATGTCTCTCAATATAGAATTTAAAGGAGCTCTTATATTAGGATCCTTGTGTTGCCTGTCTAGAAACTCTTAGTATAAGCATGCATCACTTGTTTTATTATTAAACTTAGAGTATGTTTGTACTTAAAACCTAAAGCCCATGCCTTGATCTTCTGATAAAGGAATATAAGACTTTTACATGGTGACAGATCTTTCAAATAGGTTGAGCCTTCTGATGAATGAATAGCTAACATTTGCTTTCTCAGACTGTCAAGGGTAATGTTATGGAAATATAGGCTTTTGTTGCAGTCTACTGAGAAATCTACTTGTAGTGTAAAATATACTGTTTCCTAATATACACAAATATGACTGCAGAACATAGAATCAATTTCTCTTAATGCTTCTTACTGTTTATTGAGTATGAATGAATTTAGGGGTTCTAGACTTTTGAGGTCTAAAATTTTCATTAGCTTCCTAAAATGTAATTTAGATTACATCAAGATTTACAGATTGATGTTAAGTAAACTGCAATAGTTTGGTGTTGAATGTCCACAAGAAATTCAGAGTTACGTTATTAAGGGTAGGGGTGGATGCATTGAGATACTACTTCAATCCTCTAAGTTGGCTCTAAGTATCTGCATTTGTGTCAGTAAAATTTTGGTAGAGCCTCTCAGTGGACAGCCATGTCAGGCTCCTGTCTGCACGTACATTATGGCCTCAGTAATAGTGTCAGGGTGTGGTGCCAATGCATGGGATGGAACCCAAGTTGGACAGGTCACTGGGTGACCTTTCTTTCAGTATCTGTTTCATTTTTGTCCCTGTATTTCTTTTATGTAAGAACAATTCTGGGTTAAAAAAAATTGAAGATGTGTGGGTGCCTCAACTGGGGGTCATGTCTATCTACTAGAGGTGGTCTCTTTAGGGTCCATCCCCCCACTATTGGGCAGTTTTGTTAATGCCATCCCCATTGAGAACTGGTAGCCTCTCACATCCCAGGTCTCTGCGACATTCTAGTTCACCCTGCTCCCCACCCCACACTGCTACATAGTTCCATCATTCTCCTGGCCCTCTGGGCTTCTATTTTGTCTCCTGACATACCTGATCCTGCCCCCCCTTTTTCACTCTTCCCTCCCCTTTCTTACCAAGACTCCTCTCTCACTCTGCCTCCTATGATTATTTTGTTCCCTCTTTAAAGTGGGTTTGAGTTATCGACACTTAGATCTGCCTTCTGGTTAAGCTTCCTATGGTCTGTGAGTTGTTTCATGGATATTCTGGCCTTTTTGGTTAATATTCACGTATCCATGAGTACATGCTATGCATGTCTTTTTGGGTCTGGGTTACCTCCCTCAGGATGATGTTTCCTAGTTTCATCCATTTGTCTACAAAATTCATGATGTCCTCTTTTTAATAAGTTGAATAATATTACATAGTGTAAATGAACCAGGTTTTCTGTGTCTATTCTTCTGTAGAGGAATATCTAGGTTGTTTCCAGCTTCTGTCTATTACAAATAAGGCTGATATGAGCATAGTAGAGCACACATCTCCTTGTGGTGTGGTGGAGCATCTTTTGGGTGCATTCCCAGGGTACATTCTGTATAGCTGGGTCTTCAGGTAAAACAATTCCCAATTTTCTGAGGAACTGTCAAATTGTTTTTCAAAGTGGTTGTACCAGCTTGCAATCCCACCAGCAATGGAGAAGTGTTCCTCTTTCTCCACATCCTTACCAGCATCTGTGTTGCCTGAGTTTTTGATCTTAGACATTCTGATTGGTGTAAAGTGAAATATCACGGTCATTTTGGCTTGGATTTCTTTGATGACAAGGAGGTTGAACAAATCTTTAGGTGCTTCACTGCTATTTAAGATTACTCTGTTTATCTCTGTACCCCATTTTTTAATTGAGTTATTCAGTTTTTTAGTGTCTAACTTTTTGAGATCTTTGTATATTTTGGATATTAGATTTCTATCGGATGGAGGGTTAGTGAACATCTTTTCCAAATTTGTAGGTTGCTGTTTTGTCTTATTGCCAGTGTGCATTGCTTACAGAAGCTTTCAGTTTCATGAGGTCCCATTTGTCAATTGTTGATCTTAGAGCCTGAGCCACTGGTTCTAAGGAAATTTTCCCCTGTGCCAATGCATTTGAGGATAATTCCCATTTTCTCTTCTACAAGATTCAGCCTATCTTATTTTATGCAGACATGCTGGATCCACTTGTACTTGAGCTTTGTACAGGCTGATAGATGTGGATCAATTTGCATTCTTCTACATGCAGACTGGCAGTTAGACCATTTTTTAAAAGGTGTTTTTTTTTTCCCCCCACTAGATGGTTTTGGCTTCTTTGTCAAAGATCAGGTGACTATATGTCTGTGGGTTTATTTCTGTGTCTTCAATTCTATTTCATTTATAGACCTGTTTGTTTCTTATTGTTGAGAATTATTTTTGCTATCCTGAGCTGTTTGTTTGTTTGTTTTGTTGTTGTTGATTTTTATTTGTTACTGTTGTTGTTGATTTTCCCATATGAAGTTAAGAATTGGTATTTCCATGTCTGTGGAGAATTGTGTTGGGATTGGGATTACATTGAACCTGGAGATTGCTTTTGGTATGATGGCCATTTTTACAATGTTAATCCCACCAATATGGGAGCATGGGAGATCTTTTCATTTTCTGAGGTCTTAAATATTTTTTCTTCAGCAACTTGAAGTTCTTGTCATACAGGTGTTCACTTGCTTGATTATCATTACATCAAAATATTGTATATTATTTATGACCATTGTGATGGGTGTTGCTTCCCTCTTTTTCTTCTTAGCCTGTTTATCATTTTTATAAAGGAAGTCTATTGATGTGTTTGATAACTTTATATCCAGCAATTTAGCTGAACTTTCTTATCAATAATTGAAGTTTTCTTGTAGAATTTTTGGGATCACTTATGTGCACTATCATATCATCCACAAATAGTGATACCTTCATTTCTTTCTTTCTGATTTGTATCCCCTCGACCCTATATGTTGTCTAATTGTTTTAGCTAGAACTTCAAATACTATATTGGATCGATTGAGAAAGAGTGGGCAGCCTTGTCTTCTCCATGATTTTAGCGGGATTGTTTTAAAACTCTCTCCATTTAATTTGATGTTGGCTATTGTTTGCTGCATATTTCTTTTATTATGTTTATGTATATGCCTTGAATTTCTGATCTCTCCAAGACATTTACCATGAAAGGTTGTTGTATTTTGTCAAAGGCTTTTTCAGCATCTAACAAGATGATCCTATGATTTTTTTTCTTTGAGTTTGTTTATATGGTAGATTACATTGACACATTTTCTTATAATGATTTATCCTTTCATCTCTAGGATGAAGCCTGATTGACTGTGATAAATGATGGTTTTGATGTGTTCTTAGATTCATTTTGCAAGAATTTTATTGATTATTTTTGCATCAGTATTCATTAAGCAATCAGTTTCTTACCTTCATGATCCCTTTAACTATTTTCTTTCATTTTCTTGTAATGGTGTTTTAGCTGCACCACATCTGCCTTAGTACTGTCACAACACATGGGGTAAAAGAAATGTCTAGCGAAGTAGAAATAGATTTCTTAAACCATGAGCCAAATAAATCTGTTAATGTAAAAGTCACAATCTTTATTTTAAAGGAAACAAAGTAATTTATTCTGAGGCTAAATATAAGTGGGCAATGATATAGTGTGTTGCTTGATTTATATCACCCAAATTTGAAGTTCCAATGATATAGCAGTTTCCAAATATTTATAGTAATAGAAGATACCCATAAAACAAACTTTTCCAATGCATTGGTTGATATAGGAGGTAAACAGATCACAGCAAACTGTGAAAATTCTATTATAAGCCTTTTATTTATTTATTTATTTATTTTTTGCTATTTGACAGAATGCTTCATCCCTGAGTTGATAGAAACTAAGAGTTTGTTTATATATGCCAAAAATGTTATATAATGCTCACAATAGATGTTGGATCAAATACAAAAGATAGTCATGATTGTTATGAGGCTAAAAATGCCTCCAGATAATTTGGATCTGGACTTCCAATATTCTAACCTCTCAACTTCATTGAAGTAGTAATCAGTCATAAATGTTTGTAGTCACAAGTTCTTTCAAGAAACCTCATTCATAGTGTCATTATTTTATATGTAAAGTACATCTGGGTTTGTTGTTGCTGTTGTTGTTGTTACATAGCTAAAAACCTAACTAGAACAAATAAAGCTTGATTCTAATTTCCAAGCATACAGCAGGGATAGCCTTTTCTGGTAGTTACTTCCTAGCATCTCTTTTGCATCTTAACTTGAGATATCAGTTTTCCTAGGACAGTTTCACTGTTCTTAAAAATTGTAAATAATCTGTGACTGCCATAGCAAGCATGCCATAGGAGGCTTCTCTATAGAACCCTTTCAAAAACATACTGAAGTATCCACTCATTTGTCTTCTGTAACAAATTAACTGTGTTCTATTTATGTCAACAGTTCTGCTCTATAGCTAATGTGTACATATTTTCAAAGAAGTAGTTGCTCTAGAGATAAAGGTGAGAAATAATAAAGACCAATGGCTAATTCAGTAATATTATCTTAAATTCTATAACAACTGTTTTATTGCTTTAATAACCTTCATACTTAGAGGATATCTGACTAACTATTCAAAATTTTAAAAGTCAGTATGAGAGAGAAATATGCACCATTACCTCCTGACACATAGACACAACCACATATTTCATGAAAAGACATGAAAAAAACTAAAGTAAAATCAATAAAGTCACTTTGATTAAGGTGATTAAAGAATCACTATAGCAATAACTGTCTGTAGGATCGATTGTTCAGATTTAAAATTGCAGTGTTAGTTTTTTAAAACACGGTGATATCCTCAGCTTATAGTGAGGTAAAATAATTGATGTATCTTTGTTATTTTTAATTAATTTACTGTTTAATATGTATAAATACAAAAAAATGATCATGTGCTTATTTATTATTTTACTTTATGGCTCAGTAGTTCCGGAAAACTTAAAATTTATTATTTTACTTTATGGCTCAGTAGTTCAGAAAAACTTAAATAAGCAAATTATATAGAAATTGTTTTACACACTTAAACTTACTATTTTTAGACTATTAAAAACTTTTCAAGTTCAATTTTCCCCCCCAAAATTATTATTATTATTATTATTTATTGTTATTATTTTTATTTATTTATTATTATTTGGTCATTTTTAAAGTCCATTTTTAATACCACAAACTTACTTTGAAAAATTTGAAGATTTGCTTTTTGTCAGACCCCTTGGGGTCATTTACACCTTTAACTCTGATAGCTATCTTCCAGTTATGTGATTTATTAAATCATTCAAACTTGTAACAAACAGCAAAGACTTTCTTTTTTTCCCCCAAAATGCTTTATTTATCAATATTTGTATAAACATATATACGTATACATGTATACATATATAAATAATAATTAAGCAATAAGATGTATTCAAAAAGTATGGGGGGTTGGGAAAAGTGGGAGGAAGGAGAGAAAGGGGAAAAATTATGTAAATACAGTGTTCATATATGAAATTCTCAAAAAGGAATCCAGTTTTTTAAAATGTTCAACAGATTAGCTAACATTTTAAAATATGAAAATAAATATGACCTATAATTATGTTTAAAGACATTTTAACTCACTACACACTTTGATGTTTAAAATGAGATCAATAAAGATTCTTTTACCCAGCATACTATCAAAAACCACAATTACGTTCTATAATTCAAAGTATTTCTGAGAACAAGAAAATAGATTGTCAGGAGCTAAGTCAGCAGAACCAGGGGAACATTGTGTGTGTGTGTGTGTGTGTGTGTGTGTGTGTGTGTGTTTACCAAATCATAATTTTTACTTTTTAACATGGGGTTATAAACACAAAAATACAAGATGTAGAGGAGCATAGGTGTTCAGGGAGAGTACAGATATCTTTCAGAACAGGGTATCAGCTGGGTGAAGGTTCAGGGGTCAGGTCACTATGACTCTGTCTATGATTCACTTGTCCTTATCTAATTTGGTACTATCTGCCAAAGGCTGCCTATTTACCAGGTCTATGACTACTCAGGCTGGTAGACTTCAACAAAAGCTGCCTTTTTACAATAGTTTATAGCCCTCTGTTTCAGTGTTTTTTCCATAGAGACCTAAGACTTTGTGTTAGCAGGCATGCAAGTCAGGCCTATTGCTGATTTTAGGCTTATGGCTGACTTTAGGCCTTCAGTATATAAGCAGGGCTGCCCCTGGCATCTCCTCCCTTCTCCAAATATAGAAGGGCTATGGCGATTCTAATCTCAGCAAAGACTTTCATCAGAACAATTTATCTATTGTTGGATCCAATTTTTCTAGTCAGTCACAGTAATTAGATTTTGAGAATGTTTGAGATCTCAAACCCAGACAAATATGAGTTTCTTAACTTAAAATATATGGAATCTCCAAACTTTTTTCTTTTCTTTTTGTTTTTTGACACTGAAAACATTTTTATTTTATTAAAACAAAGGGAAGTTCAATTGTAAGTTAGTTCTGAAGTAGATACATTTATATTTAAAATATTCAAGTATGAAACAGCTATTCTCAGATCACTGATATGGTTTTCTGTTGGACCCAAATTCAAGGTTTCACGCATGGAAGACACACAATCTACGAACAGAGCTGCACTGCTGCCTTTGGAAAAATAGTTTTATTTAAACTTATTTTGTAATAGTTCTTTCTCTCATATATGTGTGTATGTCTGTGTTTGCATCTGTGTCTATGTGTCTGTGGGCATGTGTGTCTGTTTGCATGTGTATTCATGTGTGTGTATGTGTCTCTATGTGTCTGTGTCTAAGTGTGTATATGTCTGTGTCTGTGTGCATGTGCATATGTATGTGTGTCTATGTGTGTATGCATGTGTGTCCTTGTCTGTGTGCGTGTGTGTGTGTGTGCCTTGTCCTGCGGGGGATTCGATAAGACCCTAGAGAAGGAGGAAAAGAAGGGACAAGAGACACAAAGGAGGAGCAAATGTCTGAACATCTGATCGAGTACTCAAACTTTATTGTTCAGGCAGCCCTTATAAAGACAAGTAGGCAGGAAGGTCACCTAACAGTCAGGGTCTAGGGCCATCTGATAATTTTAAAGTTTTCTATGCTTACAAGCATTCCTGAGCCCAAACCACCTATCTAAATATTTCTCACAAGCAAGAGGGCAATAAAACATTTCTGGGTTCAAGTTGCTTATCTGGCTAATATTTTCACCCAGGCAGGAGGGCAATAAAGTATTCCTTAGCTCAGGCTGTTTACCTAACTGGTATTTTTCCTCAGGCAGGAGGGCAGTAAAGTCTTGGTTCCCGGCATGCATGTGTGTATAGAAGGGGGTCTCATGTGTGCCACAATATGATTGTAATGCTAGAACACAGTAATATCAATTTTACAGTGATCATTGATTCCACTCATGTATTAATAATTACTAGACTTCCCAGGACTGGACCAGAGAAACACAACACAACATCTAATAAACAGTAACATGCAAAACTTTATAACTTTATACTTTATAACTTTATAACAGGACTTGGGAGACAAAGACAAGTTGATCTCTGTAAGTTTGAGGCCAGCCTCATCTACATAGTGAGTTCCAGGACAGCCAGGAGTACACAGTGAGATGCTATTATTAAAAAAAAGAAGAAGAAAGAAAGAAAAAAGGAAGGGAGGAAGAAAGAAAGAAAGAAAGAAAGAAAGAAAGAAAGAAAGAAAGAAAGAAAGAAAGAGAAAGAAAGAAAATCTTGTTTTTATGATTTCTATTTAATAAGATTCTTATATATGTTGTGACAATGGGTAGTAATTTATCATAGTTATCCATTTGCATATATCTTCAACCTGTTTTATATATTTCAAGTTATTGTATTACATCATTTTAAACTTGTTATATGTATTTGGAAATCTCATTTCTGTGAGGTAATTTCTTGCTTGTTTTCTTATACTTCTATAGATGTAACCTAAGTGTACCTATTATTTATACATTTAAATGGAAAGTTTTGTATTTATAGTTTGGCTCTGGTTATACAGCATCATTCATGCATAAAAGTTACTTAAATGAAAAAGGCAAGTGTAAGCCAAATGCCATTTCAAACTTTATGTAAGAATGTGGAGAAATGTACCAGTACAGTGAAATGTATCTTTTAAAAGTTGTTGAATATGTAATTATTATTTAGCATTTATTTCTAGCCATTTCCTTTCAGAACAGTACAGAGTAACCTGAAGGGACATAATGATGAAGCTCTTCTAGCTTTCTAATGCTTCCAAAATTCTCTTGTCATAGAATTACCAATTGCTCTTATTTGCATAGTGCTGGATGGGATGGTGGTAAGGCCCCTGGGCTGTGTGGTAATGAGCGTTCTAGAGATTTGTAATTGAGAAGAATAAATAGATCTGGAAAATGCAATACTAGTGAAATACTTTTAAATTAAAGTTTTTAATAGAAAGTGGTGTTTCCTTTTAAAATTGTTAATATTCTAAATAATTAAATATTATATAAGGAGCACCTAGACAAATGAACTTATTTAATTAAATGTGTTTCTAATCTCAAGCAGAGTGAATTTTATTTTGTTTATAATTTGCTGAGTGAATTTAAGATTTTCTTCTTTAAACAGTATCTGTGCTCTTTGATTCTTAACACAGTGTGATCTGCATTAGATTATCTACTACATTGGACAATCAGGAAATGATGGAGGAAGAGAAAAAAGGGCTATAGCGATGCACTGCAAGTCACTTTTATGTCAGTCGATCAATTACCTGGTAGGCTATGATTGGATGAGCTTCT
The DNA here is from genome assembly GCF_011762505.2 of Arvicanthis niloticus. NCBI lineage: Eukaryota > Metazoa > Chordata > Mammalia > Rodentia > Muridae > Arvicanthis > Arvicanthis niloticus. The sequence continues at coordinate 56,755,961 of NC_047661.1, forward strand.
TCCAGCAGTCTACATGCTGTAAGCTTGGTCTCCAGAATAGTACTAAGTGAGCCTGCAGGAGATGAACTCTAGCTCAAGGCTATGGACCAGTGAGCCCTAATTTTAGAGGGTGATTAAAGAATCTATCCTTAAGAGCATATCTATCTCATTTCAAGATGTAATTAGTTTATCACACCCCATGCTTTCTTCATGTTTTGCTAAATCAAAGGGACAGCTCAGTTAAAAAAATTTTTTTTCAGAACTATGAGACAAAATGGTTTTTGTATGTATATGTTACCTGCTTCTGGAATGTCATTAGTAACATGACTATAACTAATGCACAGATCAAATCCTGCAAACATTTGTACTAGAGCATGTGGAACTGATGATAACAGTGTGCCCAACATTTGACTTTCGTCAAACTCTTCCTTTTGTCACACATTTATGTTAAAATATTTTTGCTCTTTTCTTCACTTCCAGGCTAATCTGCTAGATTTATTTTGTATTTATTCTTTGTCTCATCTGTTCACTGTTAGTTGTTGAACTCTGGGTCTTTTTTGTGCTAGATATGTACATCCCTGTTCAACAACAACCCCAACCTATGTTTCAATCTGTTTGCATTACATATCTCAACTACAGTGATTAAAATAGGATAATAATAAGAAATGTAGAATGCTTTGTAAGCATAATTTCTGAGGAAAAATATTGCACTTGAATTTGAAAATATGCAAAAGTACTTTTAAAATTATTGAACAGATTTCACAGAAAATGTTCAAAGTAGAAAGAAAGACATTAAAAAAAAAAAAAAAGAAAGAGTGTAGAATAATTCACCCTGGACTGGGAACACAGACTTTTAGCTTCAGGAAGTCACCTGCTATAGTCATGTCCTAACTGGGGAAAGTGAAGGGAAATCTGCAGACACATGAATCTCATGTCACTGACCCATAAGAGCTTCACACCATTACTTACCAATACCTGCTTTCAACTCATAAACCATAATGACTTTTATGTTCTGTTTCTATTAAAGGTTCTTGGTTACCTGGTTCAAATATTACACAGCATATATATGTATCAAAATATCACATAGTACCTCACTAATGTGTACAATTTTATATTTTGATGTACTAGCTAAAATATATTTAAATTAAAAGTATAAATGATAAAGTAGCCTGTGATTGTTGACTTTGAGAGTCCTTACCCAGAAGCACTTTCACCATCCCAAATGGTTGATTTTGTTTTCTTTATTCATTAAAGTAAGTACCAAAAGAGAACACTATTTGAATCTTAAGTTACTTAGTACAAGCTACATGTGATTAAGGTAGGGCTAGTGATAGTAAAAGAGTTAGTATCCCATTAAGAAGCGTGATGGAAAAGAGGCACAGCTTCATACAACCTGAAAATGAATTATTGATGTCAGTCACTTAAGGGATTTTTTTTTTTTTACTGAATGTTAAATGAATGAGGTTTATCAACTAAGTGTTCTTGAATCTACTTAAATCAAACCCTTAATGGCAGTCTCCATAGGGCTAAAGTTTATGGACAGAGATGAAAGTCTTAAGCGTATGCACTACTATATTCTTCTCAAGTTTCACATTTCTGAGCATTTTCAAGCTGAAGTCTAATGATCTAGCAAGAAAAATAATTCTTTCCTGTGTAGTATGTTCCTGAAATGTAGAAAATGAGCTTCTGTTGACATTACAGAAAATCAGGAGAAATATATATTATTTGGTAATGATTTTACCCAGATCAGTAATTCCCTACTTAAACCAAATTCCCAATATGGTTCAAGCCAAATTGTATGGTCATATTGAGCTATATTTTAGATGTAAAATAAAATAAAAATTAATGTATTTAATTAACTTTAGTTTTAAAAACAATCTTCTCAGTATATAACCAGGAAACAGGAAACAAAATGTTGGTGGCTAATTACTGTAGCCATTCCATCTCCTGGAAGACTAACTATTTTGTAAAATAACAGTTGTTATGGAAATGAAAATATAATAGAGATGCAGAAAATGTGGATGAAACAGATATATTTAAGAAGACTTTTAAATTAATTCTTTGTGCATTGAAGTAGGAAATGCCATAGATGTAATTTTAGTATACATCATTTATCATTATCATTTTTATGAATATAAAAATTATTTTAGCCTTATAAATAATATACATTGGGATTAATGTTTTTTCTCATTTAAAAATAATATTCTTAGGAAATCATGCATATAGTACATACAAATAGACAAGGAAAAGAAAATCATGTTATTAAAAGAAGTCTGCAAAGCTATCTGAGTATGTGAAGCTACTGAACAGTCCTCCATGTTGGGTATTAGTAGGAGATTTGTGAGTTCCAAGCAGTGGGTCAGCAGTGATTTGAGCAAATCCTGAATTAAAGAGAAACAATTTCAGATAAGACAGTGATCAGCTTAAAGCCCATTACCACTGGCTTAGGTTTTATAAGAGGAAAAAAAATATTACAGATGATCCACAGTCTGGGAAATGCTCAGCCAGCAGCTGAAAGAACACAGAGCTGAACAAGGACCTTACCACAAGCAGAAATGATTTCTCACAACATGTCAAACATCAGAATTATATTCTGAACATTACAAGGTCAGCAAATATTTCTGTTTCATTCAAGCCTGATCAAAGGGAAGTTTCAAATGATCAGGTAAAAGATGTGACCAAGTCAGGATATAAAATCAGTCACTTGCGGCCATTTATAAAGCGTATGATTACTAGCTAGCATGGTTTTCAGCCCTTTAGGGCTAATGGAATCTACAAGTAAAAATGTTATATTTAGAATCAGGGAATCGGTTAGGATAAACAAATTGAATAGAGAGAAAGGCTTTTATGAACATATTTTAAGATGGCTATGCAACGTAAGACTATTTCTCTTGGACCTTCAATGTAACTAGACTGCCAACAAGCCATGAAAGAGAAAACTGGTTTTTTCTCGTAAAAGCAAAGGTAAAAAAGAGTAATGTGTTACCTCCTTTTAGTTTACAGTCACAGGCTGTGTTCCATTTTCACTGGAATATTTAGAATTGTATTGCAATGCTAACCACCAGAAGAAATAAAGCAACCAACAGGAAATACAACTGTAGCAAATACTGAAAGATGAAAAATTAACATCAACTTAAACTGAGATTTCTAAAACTTAAAGATGAGAAGAGTATTAATATGCATAATTGATTTTCACTTATTGCTTAGTGTACTATATAGTGACACAGGTAATTACTATGGCATGCTATTAAAGCATACAACATGCTATTATAGGCTGTTTCCCAAACACTCTTGAATCCTATAATCAAAAGTTCATTGGTAACAGTAATTGTACCTAATAGTATTCCTCTCCAAAAATAGAAGAAAAGGGTTAAATATGCCTGTGTATTGAGTAAAGAATAACATTAAATTAAAATATAATTAACAACCTCTCTGCCATTTTATTAATATCAAATTAGTGATTAAAATAGTTATACATCCAATATTTAATGGCTAAATTATTTATTTAAACAAGTTAGTTAATTGGTATTTTAAAAGATTTATATCTTTTTGATTTACATGTGAGTGTTTTGTCTGCACTTATATCTATGCATAATGCTCATGACATGCCCAAGCCACAAAAGAGCATCAGATTCCCTAGAAAAAGAATAATGGATAATTGTGCACACTATCTAGGTGCTGAGCTTAAAATCCCAGTACTCTGCAAGAGCAGCCAGTACTATTACATGCTGCACCATTTCTCCATCCCCAAAGTACTGTTACACAGGCTTTAAGGTTAAATAGCTTGAAATTTATACAGACTAAAATTTATAGTTCCAACCTTCTTATAACAAATTCTTTTAGGGATTGTCTCTATACTTAAGCTAGGACCTCCCCTCTCACTTTTCAGCTTCTCCTCATAATTCCTCCTAGGAATCATTTCCTATGATTCCTACAGACAAAACTCTCATCTTTTTCTTATCTCTGGAAACACCCTGGCAGGCACATCTAGTGTCATGGCACTCTACGGAGCAAAATGAAGCTCAGATGTCATCCTACTCAGTTTAAGAATAAACTTCACAGTTTTACATTACTGCCCTTAAAAATGAAAATGACCTCCAGTTTTGTCTCATTGATTTAATATACAGCAAACAATTACCAAAAGGAAAATGTAAATGTACACACACACACACACACACACACACACACACACACACACGTAAGCTAATTATTGAAATGGAAAAATGCACAATTTACTTTTTTATTAATTATTTTATTTGCTTACATTTCAAATATTCTCCTCTCCTCCTTCCCGGTCTCCCCTCCAAGAACCCCTACTCTGTTCTCCTCTCCTTTGCCTCTAAGAGTGTGCTTCTCCAACTACAAACCCACTCCTCTCTCACGTCTCTTACATCCCTCTTCTTTAGAGAATCAAGCCTTTACTGAGCCACTTTCCCTCCCACTGATGCCAGATAAGGCAGTCTTGTGCTACCTGTATGTTAGGGGAGTCATGGACTGTCCCAGGCATACTATGGATTATTATTTAGTTCTTGGGAGCTATGAAGGGTCTGGGTTACTGTTCTTCTTATGGGGTTGCAACTCCCCTGAGCTCCTTCAGTCTTTCCTCTAACTCTTACATTGGAGTCTCCAGTTTCAGTCCAATGGTTGGCTATATCTACATCTCTCTTAGTCAGGTGCTGGCAGAGCCTCCCAGAGGACAACCATATCAGGCTTCTGTCTGGAAGTACATGTTGGCATCAGCAGTCGTGTCGGAGCTTGTTGTTTTCCCATGAGATAGATCCCAAGGTGGGGCAGTCTCCAGATGGCCTTTCCTTTAGTTTTTGCCCCATTTTGTCCCTACATTTAATTTAGATAAGGAAAAACCTCAGTTAAAATTTTTGAGATGGGTAGATGGATCCATATCTCAACTGCGGGACATGTCTATCTACTGGAGCTAGTTCCTTCGGGTTTTTTCTTTTATTTTTTCTTTTTTTTCCTTTTTATTAAATTGAATATTTAATTTACATTTCAGATGTTGTCCTCTTACCCCATGTCTACACTGACTCCAATCAGGAACCCCCTATCCCATTCCCCCCTCCTCCTGCTTCTATGAGGATGTCCCCCCACTTACTCCTCCTCCCACCTCCCCACTCTCAAATTCCCCCACACTCAATGTCCAGCTTTCATGGGACCAAGGATCTCCTCTCCCACCTTCTTCAGTTTCTGTCTCACACTTTGTCTCCATATTTGCTCCCTTGAGTATTTTGTTACTCTTAAGAAGCACCAAAGCACCCACACTTGGTCTTCCTTCCTCATGAGCTTCATGTGGTCTGTGAGTTGAATCTTAAGTATTTCAAGCTTCTGGGCTAATATCCAATTATCAGTGAGTGAATACCATGTGTGTTCTTTTGTGATTGGGTTACCTCATTCAGGATGATATTTTCTAGTTCCATCCATTTACCTAAGAATTTCTCAAATTCTTTGTTTTTAATAGCTGAGTAATACTCCATTGTGTAAATATACCACATTTTTTGTATCCATTCCTTTGTTGAAGGACATCTGGGTTCTTTCTATCATCTGGCTATTATAAATAAGGCTGCTATGAACATAGTGGAGCATATGTCCTGTTATATGTTGTAGCATCTTCTAGGTATATGCCCAGGAGTGGTATCTCTTGGTCCTCAGGTAGTGCTATGTCCAATTTTTTGAGGAACAACCAGACTGATTTCCAGAGTGGTTATACTAACTTGCAATCCCTCCAACAATGGAGAAGTGTTCCTCTTTCTCTACACCCTCTCCAGCATCTACTATCACCTGAGTTTTTAATCTTAGCCATTCTGACTAGGGTGTGGTGGAATCTCAGGGTTGTTTTGATTTGCACTTCCCTGATGACTAAGGATGTTGAACATTTCTTTAGGTGCTTCTGGGCCATTCAAGTTTCCTCAGTTGAAAATTCTTTGTTTAGTTCTATACCCCATTTTTAATAGGGTTATTTGGTTGTCTGGAGTCTAATTTCTTGAGTTCTTTGTAAATATTGGATATTGGCCCTCTATCAGATGTAGGATTGGCAAAGATCTTTTGCCAATCTGTTGGTTGCCTTTGTGTCCTATTGACAATGTCCTTGTCTTAAAGAAGCTTTGCAATTTTATGAGGTCTCATTTGTTAATTCTTGCTTTTAGAGAGCCATTGGTGTTCTATTCAGGAACGTTTCCCCTGTGCCTAGGTATTTGAGGGTCTTCCCCAACTTCTCTTCTATTAGTTTCAGTGTATCTGGTTTTATGTGAAGGTCCTTGACGCACTTAGACTTGAGCTTTATACAAGGAGATAAGAATGGATAGAATTGCATTCTTCTACATGCTGACCTCCAGTTGAACCAACACCATTTATAATGCTGTCCTTTTTCCACTGGAAGGTTTTAGCTCCTTTGTTGAAGATCAAGTGACCATAAGTGTGTGGGTTCATTTCTGGATCTTCAGTTCTATTCCACTGATCTTCTTCCCTGTCTCTGTGCCAATACCATGTTGTTTTTATCACTATTGCTCTGTTGTACAGTTTGAGATCAGGGATGGTGATTCCCCCAGAAGTTCTATTATTGTTCAGAATAGTTCTCGTTATCCTGGTTTTTTTTTTTTTTTTTTTTCCCAAATGAATTTGCAAATTGCTCTTTCTATCTCTAGGAAGACTTGATTAGGAATTTTGATGGGGATTGCAAGAATCTGTAGACTGATTTTGTCAAGATGCCCTTTTTCTATATTTATCCTTCCAATCCATAGCATGGGAGATCTTTCCATCTTCTGAGATCTTCTTCTATTTCTTTCTTCAGAGACTTGAAGTCCTTGTCATACAGATCTTTCATTTGCTTGGTTAGATTCACACCAAGGTATTTTATGTTGCTTGTGACTATCATGAAGGGTGCCATTTCCCTAATTTCTTTCTCAGCCTATTTATCCTTTGAGTAGAGGAAGGCTACTGATTTGTTTGAGTTGATTTTATATGCAGCCACTTTGCTGAAATTGTTTATCAGGTTTAGGAATTCTTAAGTGACCCTTCGGGTTTTATGTGCCTGTAACTTGGCATTTCAAGTAATGTCATCCCCACTGGGTCCTGGGAGCCTCTCTCAGCCCTGGGGTTTGGGAGTTTCTACTGGTTTCCTCAGTTCCCCGACCCTACTGCTACATAATTATATTCATTCTCCTGATCCTCTGGTCTTCTCTCCTGTCTCTTCCCATACCTAATCCTGCTCCTCTTTTTCTCTCCCTTTCCCTATCACATCATTTCTTCTTCCTCCCATGATTATTTTCTTCCCCCTTCTAAGTAGGATTGAATCATTTACACTTTGGTCTTCCTTCTTCTTAAACCGCATATTGTTTGTAAGTTGTATCGTGGGTATTCTGAGTTTTTGGGATAGAATCCACTTATCAGGGAGTACATGTGAGATTCCTCAGTTAAGATTTTTTTTGTTTGTTTAGCTCTGTACTGCATTTTTAAAAATTTGGTTATTTTATTTTCTGAAGTCTAACTTCCTGAAATCTTTGTGTATTTTGGATATTAGCTCTCTATTAGACAGAAAGGTGGTACAGATCTTTTCCCAATTTGTAAGTTTCCATTTTGTCCTATTGCCAGTGTCCTTTGCCTTACAAAATATGTTCATGCATACATACACAGACACTCACACATACACACATTTTGGATTTTATAAATGTGTGTTTGAACACACATACACACAATTTTATAAATCTATATAAAATCTAGTAACCACATTTGAGGCAGAAAATCATAAAACTTGTCTTTTAGAGGCTAGCTTACTCTGCCTTAAATGATTATCTCTCATTACAAATGTTAACCTATAAAAGACATTTCACTGTTGTTTAATGCTATTTTCATCAATTTGTACATATTTTGACAACTAGGCTGCTTGCATAACATAGCTGCTGTCAATTCTGATGTGGTCAACACTGCTGTGCATGTATCTTTGGGACATGCTGACTCTGGAGTCATATAGAAGGGTCATGTAATAAATTTCACTTTAGATTTATGAGGAAACTTTATATAAGTTTCTATAGTGGCTGAGACTTACTTACTTTTTTAAAGTTCCATTTTCTTCTAATGAAGTATTTTAGGTATTATGATAGTTCACAGCTTTAATTTCTATTTTTATACATACATGTCTCACATGAAAACACAAATTTTAATGAGTACTATGAAAGGTCTAGGGTAAATGTTCCCAATCTTAGATAGAGTATAAAAATTAGTAATGATTCTTAAATACAAATTCTGCCTGATTATATTTGGAGGTTAGCTTAATGAATTGTCAGTGCATTTTCTATTAATGCTATGAGTTACTAAAATGGCAAAAGTTTCAAACAAAATTGCTACTAGTAAAATAAAAGGCAAATTAAATGAAGTGAAATTGTTTAAGTAGTGAAGTATAAGAGAAATTAAAATTGCCTTTATATCATTTAGCTGTAACATGTAAACATTTGGCATAAAAATTTTGAGATGAGTAAATACAAATCTAATTACTTTTCTCAATTAAATGTAAGAAATAAATCACATAACATGTTGAAAGTATCATAAATAAAATGATTTAAAATTATTATATATTTATATCATTGTGACTGTTTGCATTAGAAGCAATGTATTGCAACAATTCCCAGGAGGCCATCTGGTCTCAGCTTGAGTTCACAAGACTGAAAAGAGCAACATACTATGAGAGACTTCCTCTTTGTTTATGTTGCTTTATAAATCAATGGGTTGTTTATTTCAATGTATTTATTTTAGAAAATTATGAAACCTCCTTTGACTAGATAATTATCTCCCATATCTTGTCCCTCTCAGGTATTGTTTTAATAGATGAGCAAAGATTCAGTTTAGGCTTCAACTTTGTCATATGAGGATCATAGAAATAATAATTTCTATACTATACTAGATTTTACTTAAGGTTTGTCCTATTATCTATGTAAAATTTTTAAAAGTCTCAAATTTAAAATCCACACTCCTCATGAAATATGCATGTATCTGAATTTACTCAATAAGTTTGAATTCTCTCTGTCTTACACACACCCACCCCAAACACACAGTTTCTCTATGAAACAACCCAAGTGCTTATTTTTTTCTAATTGTTTTATCAAATAAAACCTGAAGTGATAATTAGTAAATCTACAGCACCAAGTGGTACAATCATATTTTAGTTTAATTTTCCTCTATAAACTGCAACTTTTACTCAACTATGGTGACTTTAAAAAACATGCTGTATGAAGCCAGTAAGATGGCTTGATGGGTAGAGGCAAGCCTGGCAACCTGAGTTTCACCTGCAGAACCCAAATGAAAGGTGGATTAGAGAAATGATCTGACAAAAATTGTTCTGTAGCTTCCATGTGTCATGTGTGCACCCCATAATCTATACATTCAGAGATATAAATTACAAAATTTATTAATTATCTGCTTAGTAATAACCTCAACTATTTTCAGCTAAAAGCCCCTGAGAGCATAAGAATATTGAATGACTAATCAATCAGAGCACTTTTGGAATTTAGGCTTCTGTATGATGAACGACAATGGTAATTTGCAATATATATTTTCACTAGATATAGTAGGGTAAGCTTACTGTACAACTACTATGTAAATGTACAATTAACTGTTACTTTCTGGTATTTGTGATTTCATTCAATTCAATTTTATGGGACAAAATACACATATTGGAACATAGGCACTTATTTCCTTGATTTTTGTCATATCAGGGCATCAAAGATCTTCATTTGATAAGGATAGTATTTAAAAACATGGTAGTAACAGAGAAAGCATAGATAATACTTTATGACTATTAGATGTTAAATTCTCACAATATCGTGAACACTAAAAGTTAAGAGTATGACAGTGTTGTAAAACTAGTAACAGCTTCATGATGTTCACTATTGTATTTTCTCATCTCTACTTGCAACATTTTGTTACTATACTTTTTATATATATAGCTTTCCTAATTTGTGTCAGTATTTGTATAATTAACTCAATCTTTATGTATAGTGTGTGTGTGTGTGAGAGAGAGAGAGAGAGATAGAGAGAGAGAGAGAGAGAGAGAGAGAGAGAGAGAGAGAGAGAGAGAGAAGAGAGATGAAATGAGAAGAGGAGGAGGAGGAGGAAGGGAAAGGGGAAGAGGAACAAGAAGAAGAAGAACCAGAACAAGAAAAGCAACAACAACAACAAAAACAACAACACCGTGTTTTGAACTTTTTTCTCCCAGGTAGTAGTATCTATATTATTTTCCATGTCAGTTGTCATTACATGTTTTGCAAGGTTTCTTATTGGTCAGCTTATTATGTATTCCATCATAATAGAATGAGAGGGCTCTCTGACATTTAACTGAAAAGAAGCAAATGTGATGTCTGTTAGTTTTCAATAGTATAAGCACTGACCAATTCTTCTCTTCATAAGAAGCTGCAGCTTTTCATATAAACAGCACATCAGAGGTTGAGTCCCTCAGTGATGGTGGTATATAACAAACCTTCAACTTCATTCAATATGGAAAGAATATCATCTACAATATGCACATATTAAATAATTGAATTTTACTGTGTTGGTTAGTATATTAAGTCTATGGGCTCATTAAACTACATTTACCCCTGCATGATTAGGAAAAATGGAATCAGGAAAAAGTGATGAAGTGATTATTTATTGAAATACCATTATAGAAAGATAGAATATCATTGATTAGAAAAATGATATAAGATTAATAAATACATTCTCAAAATACAATTTTAGAAGAATTTCATAGTTCACAAATCAGAGCTTCAGTCAGCCAGCAATCATCATACAAATTATTAGACTTATGATTATTTATAGAATCATTATATATGTGAAAAAACCCTAATTATGCTTGAGATCACTTCTATGGATAATTCTTGAAAAAGCTACATTTTTGATAAATAGTAAATTATTTCACTATTCCATGAATACGGTAATTTTCTATGCTACAAACTATTTCCTTTTCTTTAAAAAAATTAAGAAAAATAAAATTTTAAGCCCTGAAATTCTGGGGCAGCTTTTAAGTAGAAACTTATTGTACTATTATATCAAAATGAAAATGTGGAAGTTATAGTTGCAAATAGGTAGAAAACAGTTAAGTTACCTTTAAATTTTTCTTTTAAAGAGAATTTCTCCTAAAACTTGGGGATGACAGCATGCAACTTCAATCGTAACACTTAGGAAGCTGATACTGGAATACAAACTGAAGTTCAGAACTTAGACTGGGGCTGCATCTTGAGGACATAGTGTGTTTCAAGACAGGCAGAGAAAACACTGTGTAAAAATAAAGAACAAACTCCAAATGCCCCTGAATTGAACACACACACACACACACACACACACACACACACACACACTTCGTCAAAGAAACTCTAGAGTAACTCAGAGTATTCTTAGCTGTAAGGATTTCACAAACTATTTACAGAGGGTCTCCTCTGGAGCCAAGGAGATAGGTCTTAACTCTCAGCTTGATATTTCCATGTTTGTGTGGATCTTAGTAACTTACTTAATTGCCCTGCCTTACCTCTTAACCTGTGAAATGGACTTGGCAATGCTTTCTCCTGAAATTTGGATATTAGACTATTTTACCCAACAAACCATAATTCTGAGAATGGCTATTACACAATTCTCTCTATTGATTTTTTAATAGAACTTTTGGTGATATTTTGATATGAAACAGGTAAATTTTGCATTAACCCAGTTTTAATAATTTCCAACAGTTAAATTATATATACAAAATATGAGATTTGAATAGCATAATAATAGTATGACTAGTTAGACATTGTTTACTTAACACGTTATAACATATATTATTTCAGTGACATAGTTTCATAATACTGGCAAATATTTCTTAAGAAGTATTTGAAATAACAGCAAAGTACCATGGACCATTTGAATATTCAGGTATTTTTTGAAATTAGATATAGTTAATTTATCCCTCATAGAAATCTATGCAAAGAATACCTGTCTACACCATGTTTAAAAAATAAAATTAGTATTTACAATAATCATTACTGACGTACTAATAATAAGGAAACATCCAAATACCTAAATATTTTAGTACATATTACTATTCAGTAATATACATTTAGTTATTTAGTAATGTTACTATGTTCATAAGTTATGTTATCTTTGATATAATCTCTAACAAATATTTGTTTCACAAATCCATTTTAAATTACTGTTATTTTATTTATATAGTGTCACTATATTTGGGCCCTGAGACGAACGCTTCCAGAATCTTCAGAAAGGGCAAAGAAGCTGTCTTTTTAAAAAAGATTAATTTTATTTCATATGAATGAATTTGTTGCCTGTATGTATGTATGTATGTATGTATGTATGTATGTATGTATGTATGTGCACCACATGTTTAACATGTATGTGCCCATGGAGGTCAGATGTGATCATTAAATCTTTTGGAGCTGTGGTTACACATGTTTGTAAGGTCCCGTGTGAGTACTAGGAGTCAAACCTAGATCCTTCACAAGAGTAACAAGTGCTGTTAATTATTGGGCCTTCTCTTCTCTCCAGCCCAGATGATGCTCTATTTTAAGAGAAGACCTTCTCATACCTGGTGAATAAGACAAAAAAATTACCTTGGCTGTATCAGTAATAGCCACATTTTCAGTCCTCCACTTACTAGTGAGATGCCCTAACATAAGGGCAGCTTCTCAAGCCTGTGTAGTCTGAAAGAAGCCCCAAGGTTGTTTTATAAAGTGTTTATATCCTCACATGGCTGTTGCCTGCCACAAAAGAAAGACAAAACTATGTTCAAAGAAAACCTGGAAGAAGTAGAATGCTTTTCTGTAGCTATAATTTGGCAATCATTTATAATTAAATTGTGAATGCTGTATAAATATCATTGTTAGTACCATTAAATTATATCAAGAAGCATAAAATTTGAAGAATGGATGAGTGCTATTTAAAATCATTACAGAAATTCTGAACCATGGTTGAATTCATGAAAGCAGTGGATTTTCTGTTTGTTATGTTGTTGATATTTTGTTTTCTTTTCTTTTAGATTTCCTTCTTTAATTTAAAGATAGACATGAAGTTTCCAGGTGCCCCATTATCACAAAAAAAATTTTAGACCCTATGGGAAAGAACATGACAAAAACCACAATTAAACATTTAGAAAATGTAGAGGGGACATTTGTGCAAAATGTGACCACTAAGAGAACAAACAGTCAATAGTAACATAAAGTATAACACAAAAAGTAGAGCTATCTTTATAATACCTTAGTAAGAACAAAACATCACTACTCATAAAATAAATAACCATTGTCTAAAAACACAGTGATGCCATTGTAATTGAATTAGCCAACTGTAGGCTGGGAATACTCTGTTAACCTTATGGTCACATTACTAACTCTTCACTAGTCATAGTTGATGGCCTTTTCTTTGCCAGGGGTTTCAAAGATGAAATGCACATGTTATTCTGATGGAGATTTTACCTCAATGTGTGATAAAAGGCAGAGGCCTCAAAGGACTTTCATGCTTTGCAACATATTCTTATACATTACAATGATATCAGGACTTACGTATATACTAAGTTATTAAATGAACTGAAGAATGTTCTTTATAAATCATTTGGAGGAAAAACCATTAGTACTGAATTTCCCTTGATATTTTTTTCTGAAAAAAATCAATAACAACCAATAATTTTTAAATAGAAGATATTTAATTTAAGGAACAAATTAATTATCAAGATTGAGAGAGACGTAAGTATATTAAAGAAAAATGAACCATTTAATTTAGTGACGGTTAGAACTAAACCTGAAGTTAGGATTAGATGATAAACATCAAGTAAACTCAGTCTTGATTATTGTCATGTGCTAATGCATAATTATCAATTAAAAGAGATATAAATGTCATTATTTACTATTACGTAATCCATTTCTGTTTCATTTTGTATCATTTGTAACCAAAAGGAATACAAAACTTTAAATTATCTGCTAGTATCAATTTAAGGGACTATTTTAAGCTCATAACTGGTTCTTTGTAAGTATTTTAATAAATGGTATAATGCAGATGTTTGAAGGTACAACATCCATCCTGGAAGACGGCTTGGTAAAGTTGTAGGTGAGATTGGGATCAGTCCATTGTGCATATAAAAACTGCTTTTTTGATCACACACAAGAAAACTGGGAGACTGAACCTTCAAAACTGCAAAATCATTACACTTTAAACTGTAATCTGGAGGCTTGTTTTTGAATACTTAGTAAACAGCTGTCAATTTGTAGGTATATTTATGTAACAAGGTATCTTTGCTTTCTTAGAGGATTCCTTCAGCTGTCAGAGTGAAGATCCATAAGTGTTTATACAGATGATAATTGAAAAGATGATACATTCAGTTCCTATTCATACCCACATCTGAACAGATGTGCAGATGGGAGCAGATCCAAATACCCATGGAGTGGTACTGCTACCTCATCAGCATCAACAACACTCAGTGAAAAGCAAACCAGAAAAATCCAACAATAAAGCTCTAAATATGCTTTATCTACAACACATTTACTGTACTCCAAAATTACACCCTGAAGGAATTAGGATGAGTGATTAACAATGATTTCTTGAGAAACATAACTATAAATACACCTCTATATAATTAGAGAGGTGCATGCTTGCATATAAGCATATATGTGCAGCACACACACTTGTGTTTTTGTATGTGTCTATGTGTGTGTTTGTGTATGTGTGTATGTAGAAATATGTAGATGTATAACATAGGACCCACTTTTCAGCAAGTGTGACTTCTTTCTTCCTGAAACTAACCAGGCTTGAACCTCACTAGCTTCTGGGATCAGATGCCTTCAGTGTGGTGTGGCTGTAGACTAAATTCTTTCTGTTTAGCCTCTCCATATTTCCCATTTCAATCAGGCATCTTGAAAGCACAAATTTCCACTTGTCTTCACTAGTCATAGTTGATGGTCTTTCCTTTGCCATGGGTTTCAAAGATGAAATAAATATCACTTTCCCTATTTACTTCTAAACACAATGGAAAGAAAGAAAGAGAACACTTCACTTGTTAACTTGCTGAGTTTCTGCAGAGAACATTGACCAATCCAAATTAGTAACATTATCAAATATATAAGTTGTAGAATATTTTATAACCTGAAATGCCACCATTTTATAAACAGATCACACTAAAATTCTCTTAACAGCCTCAGTATAAATTCTGCTTTTCTAATATAAGAATGTTTTTTGTTGTTGACAATTTTGATTCTAACAATTTACAATATATTTTAGAGTATATTCTGCACTTTCCATTCATATTTGAATTTTTAAGTTGGCAATTAGCCTTTCTTATTTTAGATTTTCTATTTGTTCTTAAGAATTTCAAACAATGTTTCACAGACCCTTAGATCCGTGTCACTTCCTTTCCCACCCAACTCTCTGCTTTCTTCATTTTTGCTTTGCTTTGCTTTATTTTGTTTGGATTTGTATTGTTTTATACATGTCAGGCCCTATTTGTTTTGTCCATACACCCTTGGATAAATATACTTCTAATTAATCGTTGTTTGTTGTGGCCAAAAGAAGCTGTTTCTCCGTGGTCATTTGCACTTCCAGCTCTTATAATTCTTCTGCCTTCTCTTGCCCAATGATCTGGAGCTTTGGGAAGAAGGGGGTGTAACATATAGAAACACTTAGAAATGGACACCCTCCAGTGTCTTGTTACTTGTATCTTAACAAGTTGTTGGTCTGTATTGTGTCATTTGTTGAGAATAGAAGGATCACAATGAGGATGGAGAAATGTGTGTGTGTGTGTGTGTGTGTGTGTGTGTGTGTGTGTGTGTGTCTGTGTTTAGGATGTAGCTGAATACTGTGTTCATTTAGCAAGATAATAACATTATGTTTATAAGTGATTTTACAATCAATTTTATAATATTCTTCACAAATCTTCATAAGTTTCTGTAGTTCATTCCTGACTCTAGAAAGGAAAAGTTTAATACCAACCAGACCCCCCCCCCCAGAGCTCTCAATGACTAAGCCACCAACCAAAAAGTGTACATAGAGGGACTCATGGCTCCAGCCGCATATGTAGCAGATGGTAGCTTTGTTGGGCATCAATTGGAGGAGACTCCCTTGGTTCTGTGAAGCTCTGATGCCCCAGTGTAGGGGAATGTGAGAGAGAGTAGGCAGGAGTGGGTGAGTGGGTGAGTGGGTGAGTGGGTGAGTGGGTGGTTGAGTGTTGGGAACCCCCTCATAGAAGCACAGAAAGAGGGGATGGAATAGGCAGATTCCAGCAGGGAGGGGATAACATTTGAAATGTAGATAAAGTAAATATCTAATAAAAATATTAATAATGATTGGATTTTAAAATTAATTTTAAAAAATAACTGAAAATATTTGTCTGTGACAAGACCTGATGCCCTCATTTTATCTTCTGTGAGGGTTCCAAATACTCTTAGACTCTGTTGCTCTTAAGAATTTATTGTTATTTAACAGGAAAGTTCCATTAAAATCAAAAGACAGAATCCTCAGGGTCAGAAATGTAAGTTAACTCTTGATCTATCATTATTTTCAAATAATTTGAGTGAATGTTTTAATTTATTTTATTATTTATATCCACTATTATTTCATAGATTTTTTATGAAGTCTTTGATGTGATTACTATTCTAAAATTTCATCAAGTAATACTGCATTTCATGATATGATTTTGAAACAAAAGCATCTCTACTTAACAGTGTTTATAATCTAGTAAAATTAGAGCCTTTATTTTATAGCTGAGAGACTCTTAAAGAAAGAAAGTTGAAGTATTTTTTCAGTCTCTCATCAAATAGACATTCTAGATCTTATTCAGCAATGAATAAAAATATCTACTAAAAATACAATTTATTACTTATCAAATCTTTAACTGGGCAAACATAAGTTTGATCACATGCAATATTAAAGAACAACAAACATCATTGTTTCCATTAATTTAAGAGCACTTATGAAGTTATAACTACCATTGACTAGTGCCCATCCTTTATGAACTTAAAAATTACAGCAAGAGGATCAACAGAGTCTCTGGAATACAATTTTTATTCAGTAGATTGGCTTATTTCTGAAATATAACCACTTTAAAATACTTCCCAGTATATTAAAAAGTACAAAACAGCATTTCTCAGTAGATGAGCAAGATTTTCTATTTTGTATAACCAAAAACTACAGATAAACCGAGAATATTTTGTTTGCACAAAAATTGTATATTTTATTAAAATGAAAGTCTTATTAACATTATTATATCAAAACCAATGTCCAAAGACACTTGTTCTTTCTTAAATAAGTTTCTCATATATTATATTTTTCATAAACTTTTTCAGAATATTGTTTCTTTTATTCTGTTGGATGATAATGCCATAAATGGTAGCCATCTTTGTATAGGCATAAGAAGATGCTTGAATTTAGCCTTTTATTATAATAAACCTAAATATTGTTCTTTCTTTGAGACTAAAATCTCACAAGTGTGCATATTCCCATTCACTGGTGTGGTATGTATTCACAGGGAAGTGTCAAGAGACTTTTAAGGTTTGGACTGTGTGATTTGAATATACACTGTATCTTCTTATACAAAGGCAGGTGGCAAATTGTGAATCCCAAACTGTATCCATTATGTTCATTTACTTTATAGCTTAGAAAGCACAGATGTTAACCATATAACAACAAGGTAGCTTTATTGTCATCACCTGCTGTTAAGGTCCTTCTTTGTACAGTAGCCAAATGGATTCTTGTTTTATCCTCATTTACAAGTCCTTTGTTTTTTGATGGTACAAAAAGACTTGGAATTGTTTTCATTCATAAGTAACACATAAAATTTTTGAAGAAAAATCAGAATGAATATAAATTACGTACTCTCATAGTCAATAGTTAAAAAAATTCATCATGTGATTAGTGTTGATTTTGTGCTTAAAATGTATTTATTCCATTGTTTGCTTTTTTATTTGCCATTATTATGGCATATTTTCTTTTTGTGATTATCCTCATAATTCTTAAAATAAATTACTTAATTTTTGTCCTTGTATGTTCTACTCATTAAATGAAAACATAATATTTCTGCATATTTTCTCATCAGAATTAATATTCTATATTTATACTTTTAAAAATAAAAATATACAAATGAATATATAACCATAGCATCTATCTATGCAAGTGTGAAACATGTAGATGTACCATAGATGTTTCATTAATGTACTAACTAAAAAATTATCATC
The DNA here is from genome assembly GCF_011762505.2 of Arvicanthis niloticus. Classification (NCBI taxonomy): domain Eukaryota; kingdom Metazoa; phylum Chordata; class Mammalia; order Rodentia; family Muridae; genus Arvicanthis; species Arvicanthis niloticus. The sequence continues at coordinate 56,774,137 of NC_047661.1, forward strand.
TGGAAATAAAGTAAATCCACAAGGAATCTCTTCCAGGATGCAGATCCCACTCTCCATCTGCCACTTATTATTCATCACTGAAACTGTGTTGCCTATTTGTCTAATTTGTTTCTTTAGAGAATATGCATTCCTAACTACCTTTAATTAAGCATGATTGACTGACTACTAAGTGCTGATTCCTCTTTGTCCTGATTCTAGACTGTGATATGGCCAATGACAGGATGCTTATTTTGGTATGTAACATTTGACTAAGATGCATCTTTGTAGAAACTGGTCCCTCTGCTTAGCTAGACCAATTCAAAGAAGTCATCCCTCTGTTGCTCTCTTTTAACATATATTACATCATATTAATTTGAATGTAAAATACATAATTCACTCAAAGAGTCTATTGAAATGTACTAAAGATTTTTAGTTCTTAAAGTTAACTAAGTCTTAGTCTAAGGAGGGTAGTGAAATGTAACTAACTCCAGGAAAAGAGTTTAGAAATAACCTAGATTGAAATAATTTTAGGAAATATCCTGAAAGTCAGATATTCTTTGTAATTTAAAATACTCTTCCTCTAAATAAAACACTTCAAAATTTTTGAATTTATCAAAGGTTCAAAGAGCTTTTAAAATATCTAATTTTTGGCTGTTTTTGAAATTTAGCTCTTTTTCAGTTAATAGTATTCAAAACCATTCACACTCTATACATTTTTCACTATAGTAACTTCTTTGAAATCAACTTTTAATACTTTGAATATTACATAGTGTATGAAAGCAAGCATTATAAAAACATTGTGGTCGCTTACATATAATAGACATTTCCTTGCTTACATGAAAATCAAATTATTTAGCTATAAAACTTATATAGTAATACAGGCTCAGGTTCCTATATTCTATGGTTCCTGCTGAACTGTATTTGATATGAAACAAGTTAACTCACTATGAAAAGCTGCCCCAGATCCAGGCGTGAAAATGCCATGTTTCAATTCAGCCTCTTTATAAGGGGCTCATGCTTGCCACCCACCCATTCACCACAGTATGAAAGGGAAATGTCCACTCTCTGCCAGGTGCTTGGTTGAGTGTCTATCTCATATTTGGCTACATTTCTTATCCAGCCAACACCTAGCTGCCTAGAGAGGATAAATGTTAACAAAAAACCAACTACAAGCCCTGTGATTTACTTGTCGCCTCTGGTGATATGCACAGTACCTTCTAGGACAACTGTCATTAGTGATGAAGCTACAGGTATGCACCTTCTTTACTTCTACATGTTTAGTGAGTTATATAGGATTTTTTGGCAGGAATGAGATCTTACCATCAATTTGTGGAGAGCCACCAATGCCCTTGCCAATGGCCTGGGTTGATTGGGATTTTCATGGGGCGGGCCCCTTTTGCTAACAATTTAATTTGATGTAACTCATTCCTGGAACTGGAGTTTATAACTGTTGGTGAGAGATGTTTATGTCTTGTTCAGGTTTTGGCTCTCTGGTTATATCAATTGATATTTCTATCATATGTGTATATATTTTTGTGAAGCTTCTACTTCTGTATTGTTTCCACACTAATGTGGTAAGTTTTACCTCAAATGAGCTTTCATTTTAGTTGCCCTTTCCCATATTACCTCACTTCTCCCCTTCTTCTCTCTAGGTCCCAATTTGATCCTCCTACTCCAGTGGCTTCTCACTGCCTATCCATAAATATTTTATCTATTTCCCCTTCCTATGGAGGCCCTTCCTTCTACCCTATCACTTAATTTACACCTAACCTTTCTGCTTCTAGGCATCAGAAACTACATATTGATGTCTGTAACAGCTAGCATCTATATAAAATGAAAAGCCTGTCATATTTGTCTTTTGAGATCTGGATCACCTTATTCTGGATGATTTTTTTTTATCTTCATCAATTTACCTGTCAATTTCATAATTTTATTTTTAAAAGCTCAGTAATATTACATTGTGTACATGTATACCATTTTCTTTATCCACTCATACCTTAATGGACATCTAGGCTATTTCTAATTTTCTGGCTATTATGAATAGCACAGTAATGAACATAGTTCAGCAACCATATCTGTAGTCAGATGTAGAGTCCTTTGAGTTAGTCCTCAAGAATTATATAGATATATCTTGGTTTAGATCTATTGCCAACTTCCCAATGAAGTGCTACAATCATTCCATGGTAGTTCTATGTTTTTTACAGTCCCACCAGTAATGGAGGTGTGGTCCCCTTACCTGACATCTTTAGCTGCACGGGCTATCATTTGTTTTATTGATCTTGTCCTGACTAGATTGGCTCTTCTGACAGGTTTAATAAGAAATCTCAAAACATTTTTGATTTGTACTTAACTTGTTATTAAGAATGTCAAATGCTTCTTTAAAGGTTTTCCCAGACACTTGTATTTACTATTTTTAGAACTTTCTGTAAAGATCTGTTATCTTCAATTAGGTGTCCTGATTTGCTTATATATTTCAGATATTAGCCAGGTATAGAATTTGGGCTGGATAAATTTTTTTCTCATTCTGCAATTTGCTGCTTTTAACAAATGAAGTATGCTTTAGAATACAAAAGATTTTTTTTTCCCCATGAGGTCTCTGATAATAATTGATCTGAGTGCCTTTGCAACCAGGGCTATTCTATTCTGAAAGTTTTTTTTTCTATGCTAATAAATGTAACACCATTCTCTTTTTCTTCTGTTAGTTTCAGAGTATTTATATTTATGTTGAGGTCTTTGATCCATTTGAAGTTGAGTTTTGTGTAGGGTGGTAAGTGTGGGTCTATTTACATTCTTCCAAGTGCAGACATATAATTTGACCAGCATTCTTTTTTTTTTGAACATTCTAGTATGTAGTCCTAATTTTCTTGTCAATAATCATATTTTCAAAGAGGTAGATCTTGTATCTAGTTTTCTAATTTATTACATTGTTCAACATTTCTAGATTTTTTTCCAATATCTTGATATATTTATAACTGTAGATCTGTAGAACAACATGAAATCTGGGACAGTAAAAACCTCCAGCAGTTTTTTTCATTATTCAGGATTGTTTTAGATATCCTGTTACTGATATATTCATGTGATATCACATGTGTGTTTGCTTATGTATGTATATATATATATATGTAAATATATATAATTTTTCAGTTTTATTGAAGAATTCTATCATAATTTTGAGGGATATTACCTCAAATCGCAGGTTGCTTATGGTAGGATATAAATTTTTCCTATAATAATCCTTCATATTGAGGCCTCTGGACATCTTTCTATGTTTTATTATTTTATTAATTTCCTTCTACAGTGTCTTAAAATCATTATTATACAAGTCTTTTTCTTGCTTTCACAAAGTTGTCAAGAATATTTTTGAAGTTATTTAAAAGGCATTGTTTACTTGATTTTTTCCTCAGTATGTTTGTCATTAGCATATAGGAAACACCTCTCTCTCTCTCTCTCTCTCTCTCTCTCTCTCTCTCTCTCTCTCTCTCCTC